>NC_073228.2:124566406-125173750 GCF_029281585.2 Gorilla gorilla gorilla | reverse complement strand
TAAATAACTTACCTTTATATATAATTATATAAAGTCTATCTAATCTATCTATCTCCAAATTAAGCCCAGGCAGTCTGACTCCAAAGCCATTACATAAACATAGCAAACTGGAGTATGTGGAAGATGAACAGGGTAGTCTCTTCAAATGGATTTGGACTTGTAACTTGTTGTGCATAGTACCATAATCTCAAATCAACAACTACTGGTAGTTATATTTTTTTAAGTTAACATATAAATATAACTGTCAAATAATTAGAGATATAGAAAGCTATAGTGTTGCATTCATATGAATAAGTCATGTTTTAATTATTGATTAGTAATTAATCTGTAGCCCTGGACCTAGGGGTGGGTGAAATATGGAAGAAAATTAGGGACATTATTGCTACATTATAGGTGAGTGAGATGTGATCCCATTGGTTAATTGCAACCTATGCAGATGAAACAATTAGTGAATAATACAGTATTTTCACATGCCCTGGGCTTGCTTTTTATTCACTTACTCCCAACCCTTAATTTCTACACCTTCTTATCTGCTTGCCTCTTATCTAATTATCTCTTTTTCTCTTTCAGACCTTATATTAAATGTAGCTTCTTGTCAAAATGTCTTCTTTGATCCCTAACCTAGGTTATTAAATATTAATATGTTTTTGGTTTTGTTTTTTTTTTTTTTTTATACAGGGTCTCACTCTGTCGCCCTGGCTGGAGTGCAGCAGCATGACCATGGCTCACTACAGCGTTGACACCCAGGTCTTAAGCAATCCTCCCACTTCAGCCTCTCCAGTAGCTTGGACTACAGTCATGGGCCACCACACCCAGTTATTTTTTGTATTTTTAGTAGAGGTGGGGTCATGCCATGTTGTGGGTCATGCCATGTTGTAAGACGTTTTTTTCCATAGCAGCAATGGCTATAACCTAATGGGTATGTATCATGATACACTGTAATTCCCCCTTAATTGTTCTGTTTCCGCTTTTAATCAGTCATTCTTTAAGTACAGGCATCGACTTGTTCAACATTGTGTCCATAATTCTGAGAAAACTACATTCGTTAGTGAGGCTTGCATTATAGACTCAATGTAGAAAGTAAAAACTATAAAAAAGAGTACAGGAGAATATAATTCAATGAAAATCTGGATCTCTGTCCAATTAAAGCCAAGAGTCTGTTTGGTACCTGGGAAGTAAAAGACTAGATTATAAAGGGCAGTGAAAGTCGGAGTTTCGATGTAGTGAGGAATAAAATCATTGTAAAGAGCAGCATAATATGGAGATACACAATAAATGTAGTGTCTAAATAAGAATCTGGGAGCCTCATAGAAGGATTGATTGGAGCAGAGGATGCTGGAGGGTAGCTAGAGCAGTAATGACTACATTGGGAGAAATTCAAGCAATGGATGCCATTCTCATTACCATGGATGACGTTTATTGAGAGGTTGCTGTGAGCCATTATGTTTCACAACTATCAATTTATTTTCCATGAGACTAACATTATTAGTCTAATTCTAGAAGCAAGGAAACATGACACATATGAAGTGTGGTAGGGATCCTCTAAAACAATTCTCAATGGTCCTGCCATTTTAATATCCATACCCTTATGTAATCTCTCTCCTTGAGTTTTGGTTAGATTTACTGACTGTTCTAACAACAAAGACCATGGCAGAAATGATTGAATGTCATTCCCAAGATTAGATTATAAAAGACTGCAATTTCTGTTTTGAAAGCTTTCTCTCATTCTCTCTTTGGATCACTTGCTCTAGGAAAATTAGCTGCCATAGTATGTAGAAGCAGACCTCACAGAGTGCCATGTGAGTGAGCTTGGAAACAAGACCCACCATTCCCCAGTCACCTCTTCTTCAAATCTTAGAATAGCTACAAGCAAGCCCCAATCAATACCTTGTTGCAGTCTTAAGAGATTATCTTAAGCCGAAACCACTCAGCTTAGCTGCCCTAAGATGTCTGATTTACAGGAAAAAAAATGTAAATGATAAATGCTTTTCTGTTTTAAGCAGCTAAATATTGGGGTGAATTGTTACATAGTAATGAAAAACTAATGTAGTAAGTGACATAGAGGGGATTTAAACCCAGGCTGATTAGTGTATACAAGAATCAGTGGTTTTAAGTTCACAGCAAAATTGAGAAGAAGGTACAAGGAGTCCCTGCAGCAATACATGCATAGCCTTCCCCATTATCAGAGTGGTACATTTGTCACAATCAATGAATTTACATGGACAAACTATTGTCACTCCAAGTTCATAGTTTATATTAGGGCTCACTATTGATGTTGTACATTTTATGGGTTTAGAAAAATGTGTAATTATATGTATTCATCATTAGAGTATATTTTCTTCCCTAAAAATCTTGTGTGTTCTACAGGACATCTTGGTTGGTTCCAAGTTTTGGCAATGATTAATAAAGCTGTGATAACTATTGTTTGCAGATTTTTCTGTAGGCATAAGTTTTAAACTCCTTTGGTCAAACACCAAAGAGTGTGACTGCTAAATCACATGATAAGAGTATGTTTCCTTTTCTAAGAAACCACCAAACTGTCTTTTAAAGTGGTATGTAGTGATATCTCATTTTTTAAATTTGTATTTCCCTGATGACATATGATGAGCAGCATGTTTTATGCTTATTTGCCATCTGTATATTTTATTTTATGATATGTCTATTAAGGCCTGTAACCCATTTTAAAGTCAGATTGTATAATTTCCTATTGTTGACTTTTAAGAGTTTTTTTGTATATTTTGGATAAGAGTATTTTATCAGATGTTATTAGATGTGTCTTTGCAAATATTTTCTCCCAGTCAATGGCTTGTCTTTTCATTCTCTTGACAGTTATTTTCACAGAGCAGGCACTTTCTGCTTTGTCTATTTATTTCCATTGTGTTCTATTTTCTACACCTGCTAACTGAACATACAAAAAAGTAGTTTTAAGACACAAGTACAAGTAAAAATAAGGCATTTATCACCTTGCTGTGTCTATTGATCTTCATATTCTCTGTTTCTCCAAATTCTATTACCAATTCGACAAAAAGTGACCAAAGTGTCAGCAGCTTGTTACCCTTTCTAAAGAAAGAATTATGGAAAAGTCTGAAGTCATAAGTATAAAATGAGTTACAGAAGAATGACAATTTGAAATACTGTCTGCTGAGAACTGAATTTTGTCCCCCTGAAATTCTTATGTTAAAACTCAAACCCCAAAAGCGATTGTACTTGAAGATGGGACCTTTGGGATAATTTATTTTATATGAGTTCATGAAGGTAGGGATCTCATGATGGGATTAGCGCCTTTGGAAGAAAAAAAAAAGGTATCAGACCTCTTGCACTCTCTCCACCATGTGAGAAGGCATACTGCAAGTCAGAAAGATGGCCCTCATCAGGTACTAAATTGGCCAGCACCTTGATCTTGAACTTCCTATTCTCCAGAACCATAAGAAATAAATCTGTTGTTTATACTACCTAGTCTACGGTATATTTTTATAGAAGCTCCAGCTGACTTTGACAGATATTGGTACTAAGAAGTGGAATGCTGCTGTAAGGAATATTAAAAAATGTGGCAGCAGCTTTAGAACTGGGTAATGGGTCAAAGCTGGAGGAGTTTGAGGTGCCTGATATAAATATGGATGTTAAAATCAATTTTGGTGAGGAATCAAACCAAAATAAGAAACATGTTATTGCAAACTGGAGGAAAGGTTATGCTTGATATAAAGTGTCAAAGAACTTAGCTGGACTGTGTTCTAATCTTTCATGGAAGGCAGAACTTAGGAGTGATGAAATTAGATATTTAACTCAGGATATTTCTAATAAAAGTGTTGAAGGAGTAGCTTGATTTCTCTTGAATGCTTATAGTAAAATACAAAAAAAAAAGATGAATTAAAGTAATAATAGTTAAGTTAAAATGAATGAGAACTTGAAAATATTGGCAAATTCTCAGCCTATCCATACTGCAAAAACTGAGAACACTGTTCTCAAGAGAACACTTGGGGGTAGCTGAATAACCATTTCATAAAGAGGTCATGGGTGCAACTAATGAACTTAATCAACTTTTTAGATTTTGTTAGTATGGACCATAGTGATATTCAGCTGCAAAGGAACATTATTATCCATTATTATCCTTATCCTTATTCTATCCTTATCCTTATTCTAGGAGACTGAATAAGGAGACTGAAAGCATATCAGAGGTCATCAGAGACATGGACTAGGTTTCAAAAGGCCAGGGGGCCTCCTCCAAAAGCTTTCAGGGTGAAACTGTGCTGATGAACTTTAAGAGAGTGGAGACCCAGGTTCTTGGGTGTGGGATCTCTTTCTGAAAGAGCCACAGAGAGCAGCTCCTACACTGGTAGGTCCAAAAGGTAGAGCATTGAACCAAAGAGGATTACTCTTAAATGTTAAGATATAATAGAATTTTTCTTGCTAAATTTTACACTTGCTTAGGACTTATCACAACTTCTTTCTTTACGTTTTCTCTCCTTTGGAGTGAAAATATCTTTCCAGGCTATTCCACCATTAAATTTTGAAACCACATTACTTGTCTACAAGTTTTTACAGGTTCACAGGTAGAGGAGAATTTAGGCTCAGGATGAATTATTAACTTCAATCTCAGTCATATGTGATTTAGATGATATTAGGTAAAACATTGGATTTAAAATAGATGTTAGAATAAGTTAAGATTTTTGGAGCAAGTAGGATGAAATGCATGTATTTTGCATGTGAGGACATGAGTTTGGAGAGGGTGGTGGGCAAATGCTATGGACTGAATAATTGTGTACTCCTAAAATTTATATATGGAGGCCCTAACCCCTAACGTGACGGTATTTAAGTTGGAGCCTTTGGAGATAATTATCTTTGGATAAAGTCATCAGAGTGGAGCCCTGGGTTTAGTGCCCTTATATGAAGAAAAAGAGACACAAGAAAACATCCTCTCTTTCTCTTTCTCTCTCCCTGCCAAGGGAGGATACAGAAAGAAGGTGGCTGTCTGCAAGCCAGGAAGAGAGACTTCACCAGCAATCCAATCAGCTGGCACTTTGATCTTATACTTGCTAGCTACCAGAACTGTGTGTAATAAATGTCTGTTTACACCACCTGGTCTGTAGCATTTGGTTATATGAGCCCAAACTGAAAGAAACTGTTACATACCTTAGTGAGCGAAGTGAATTACAGCATCACCCCAAAGTAACTCGTGTATCCCTTTATCTGGTGGTAAATATTAATTTTAGTGCATTAAGTGAGAAAACAAAAGCACCTATGATAATTTGGTGTATGTACTGTAGGTTCAATAGTTTCATTGTTAAAATTGCTTGAATAGTAAAATTAAATTTTAAAAACTGACTAATTAAAAGGTAGCATTCTCTATTTTCCTTATTCACTTATACTTAATTTCCTGATAAAAATAATTTAGAAAGATAAGTGCAGAAACAATTACATAAAAATTTTTAAAATATTTTCCGATTTTTTATTTAAAAATAACTTTGTTCAACTTCTTTAACAATCTCCAATGATATTGCTAATAGTTACTCAAAATTGAACATTAATACCATAACAAAGAGTGTGATTTAACACATTAAATTGATATCTGGAAAATAGAAATAATGCCAACTTACTTTTTTTGGAAAATAATTCATAACATTGATTTTACATGATTATATTGATAGCTAACTATATTTTACTACATTATGAATTTGTGATTTCTCTGAATCTAAACTTTAATTCTTTTTAGTTTTTCAAGTAATATTTATTATTCTTATCCATACTTTTTATACTATTGTGTGACATTTAATTCCTAACATTTTATGTCTGTTTATTTGCCAAATGCAAAAATAGTAAAATCAAATAAATTTTAATTTCTCATATACATTTTTCTGTAAATTGATTGAATTATTATGATACCATGAAAATAATCTAAAAACTTTACCAAAAGACATAGATAGTATTGATATAAGTTCAAACAAGGATAGTTGAAACTTCCAATAATACCAATATTCATTGCTATTTCCTCCAATCTTGCTGCTTTTTGTTTTCCCCTGTAAATTTTTTTTGTTCTTTTTAACTTGCCTAAGAAAGAAAGACCACATTAATCTTAGCAGAAGGTCCTGACAAATCTATCCACCAAGTCATTAGTTCAACTAAAGCATAGTCAGGGTAAATGATGGCTTCAAAGAAGAATTTGTTATAAACTCAGCCACATTGATTAGGAAGCCCAAGCAGATACATTCTCATAAATGCCCACAGCAAAAAGTGGAATAAAAGAAGGATCTGGTAGGATATCATTTAAAATTTGATTCTCTGTTGGTACCGTGACAGCACTTTAAAGATTCGTCCAGTGATTTGAGCCATTAATGTTAATCATGAATGATGGTAAATGAACTTGAGCTTGACCAATATTTATTCTATTGTAAACATATATAATTATATGGACATATTGCATATAGGTTAAAAGATGCAACATTTTCTGTCTAAAATTACTTTCCACTGATGTCTATTAGAGACATAATAAATTAATATTACTTTAAAATATAAAACATAGATAATATTTGGCAGAAGGAGAAATCCTTAAAACACTTTTCTGTATGGATTCATTATCAAAATATTGACCAAGCTGAAATATACATTAACTTCACATTATTCGACAATTTCTACCTGCTCTGCCAAATACTTCTTATGTATTACTTATTTACACTTGAGATAATTACTCATGTGTTGAACGTGCCGCAATTCTCAGTCCTTTAGATGACAGTCTAAGAGATCTAAATTTACATACTGTTCATCTTACTGTCAGCTGTTGACTTTTTCAGTCAGTAACTTTTTACATGGGAAACTAAAACCTACTTTATTTTTTCTTCATTGTTTTTCTGTCCACTTAATGAAAGATTTCTATTTCTCAATCCTGACTTTCTGGAAGGAATAAAAAGGGAAGAGAATCTTCAAACAACTTGCTGAAATTACGTTATGAGTCAGAAGGAGGATCAAGGGTAGAATCCAAGACTCTTAATACTCATAGCTTTCTAGATATGCTTGCCTGTTTTTCAAGGAAAGGTTTCTAATTTGGCTAACTTGAAGTTTAATGGGGCTTAAGGGAGTCATTGCTTATGATTTCTCCTAACTGTTCTAATATGCATATGACATATTTGGAAACTTTTTAGAATTTCTCTCCTGTGAGTGCTATTACTTACTGAAGTGAAAATCTTGCCAAGTTTATCTCCTTGGTGGTTTCTTTACTCCTGAGACAGATCATTAACGAGGCTGCATGCAGCAAATCCTGTGCTCTGCTTAAAAAAGGATAGTGAATTTATATGGTTGGGATACATAACTCTTTCTGAATGTATAAATTCCCATAAGCTCATAAAAGACATGTAAAAATCGAGTGAATAGGGCCCAATGGTACTCTGTTGCTCTGTCTTGCATAATAATATCCTATAATTTATCTTGGTTGTCCCATACAACAGAAGTAATATATTTAAAAGACACCTGGGGATACAAAAATAAATGAGATTTATGTTTGCATGCATTTGGAAATACTGATGACTAAAATTAAATTGAACAAAATACAACAAAACGAGAATATTTTTTAAGGTGAATATGATCAATTCTTCCTGACCAAGTGCTGCTAAAATAAGGTATGATTTATTATTTTAAAAACTAAATTACTGAGAAAAATTGGTAAATTTAAAGGGCTACATTCACAAATTAAAAACACAAAAAATACTTATTAAGCATGTATTTTGGGCAAAGCTCTTTACAAGAGCATTCTTCAGAACATAGAGATATTTTTATTTATTTGTGACCATTAGGAATTTCATAATATATCAGGAGATATGAGATAAGATTAAAACTATAATTCAAGGCAGAATGTGATAAGTGGTTTATTCAAAATGTAACTGTGGGGGAGGGGGGTAAATGGAAGAAAATAATCTAAATTTGGTAAAGTCATTTTTATCTAAATTTTACTAGTTGTCTTAAGTTTGACATGAGTCTGATTTGCAAATAGTCTTAATTTTGAGAGAATAATAGGAGAACATAATCAATGCAGTAAATGCTCAGTATGTCCCAGGTATAACATCAAACATACTCATATTGTTCAACTCCTGCAACTACTTTTTCAAGAAGCTATTACTAGCTGTATTTTACAGATGATGGAACAGACTCACAGCAATCAAGTAGTTTTCTATGGTTACTAGGTGACACAATAAAAAATAGAAGCTGGGATTCTTAGATGTGAAAACTTCACTATCTTACCTCCTTAAGAATTTCTATTAAAAAATTGTATGTTTTTTCTAAAGTTTCTGTATAAGGAGCCACATTTAAACTGAAGAAACTGTCACAGTTAATTATAAAGAAATAAAATATTTTATTATATTTATTTTTTAAATTATGAAAACCATAGTTCAAAAGAAGCAATAGAATGTTAACTGGTATATATGTGGAAGACAGATTCTTAATTTTAATTTTTTCATATGGAAACCATGTGTGTATATATATGCACAATATACTATATATGTATAATACATATATGCATAATATACTATATATTATATATAGCATATATATACCATACATATATATGAATATATATATTTTTTCTGTCCACGAGACAAGGATTTTAGTCTATTTAATTTTTGTATTTAAGTTCCTAGACTGACACATGATAGATGCTTGCTTCAATGAAATACTAGTTTGTTAATTCATGTGAGTAATTAGGCCATGCCTTTTTTATAAATTGTATAATAAATTGGTGTTTTAATTATTTCTGAAAATGGTGTGTAAGATTTATATAAAGTAAAACTTAAACTTATATATTTATTTTAAATGAATGCATTTTTGAGACCACAGTTTGACACTCTTGAATTAATATAAGACAGAAAGAGCACATGAGTAAAGGAGTCTATACCTGCCCAAACTGAATATGACAGACTCTTGATTAAGCCTAAACTGAAAATCGAATGTGTTGGAGAATGGTCAAAAAATGTATAGTGTTGTTTAATTTGAAATCTTTGTATATGGATATCTAAACAGATTCTTGGTGTATTAGTCTGTTTTCATGCTGCAGATAAAGACATACCTGAGACTTGGAAGAAAAAGAGGTTTAATTGGACTTACAGTTTCAGGTTGCTTGGGAAGCCTCAGAATCATGGCAGGAGGCAAAAGGCAATTTTTACAAGGTGGTGGCAAGAGAAACTGAAGAAGATGCAAAAGCATAAACCCCTGATAAAACCATCAGATCTCTTGAGACTGATTCACTACAACGAGAACAGTATGGGGGAAACCGCCCCCATGATTCAAATTACCTCCCATGGGGTCCCTTCCACAATGCATGGAAATTATGGGAGTACAATTCAAGATGAGATTTGGTTGAGGGCCCAGAGCCAAACCATATCATTCTGCTCCTGGCTCCTCCAAATCTTGTGTCCTCACATTTGAAAACCAACCTCATGCCTTCTCAACAGTCCCCCAAAGTCTTAACTCACTTCAGCATTAACCCAAAAGTCCACAGTCCCAAGTCTCATCTGAGACAAGGCAAGTCCCTTTCACCTATGAGCCTGTAAAATCAAAAGCAAGGTAGTTACTTCCTAGATACAATGGAGGTACAGGTATTGGGTAAATGCAGCCATTACAAATTGGAGAAATTGGCCACAACAAAGGGGTTACAAGGTCCATGGAAGTCCGATACCCAGTGGGACAGTCAAATCTTGAAGTTCCAAAATGATCTCCTTTGACTTCATGTCTCACATCCAGGTCACGCTGATGTAAGAGGTGGCTGTGCAGGGTACACCCTCCCTCCCAGCTGCCTTCAAGGACTGGCATTGAGTGTCTGCAGCTTTTCTAGGTGTACGGTGCAAGCTGTCGGTGGATCTACCATTCTGAGGTCTACAGGACAGTGGACCTCTTCTCACAGCTTCACTAGGTGATGCCCCAGTAGGGACTCCGTGTAGGAGCTCTGACCCCACATTTCCCTTCCACACTGTCCTAGCAAAGGTTCTCCATGAGAGCCCCACCCCTGCAGCAAACTTCTGCCTGCACATTCAGGCATTTCCATACATCTTCTGAAATCTAGGCAGAGGTTCATAACCTCAATTCTTGACTTCTGTGCACTGGCAGACTAAACACCAAGTGGAAGCTGCCAAGGGTTGGGGCTTGCATCATCTGAAGCCATGGCCCGAGCTCTACCTTGACCCCTTTCAGCCAGAGCTGGAGTGGCTGGGACACAGGGTTACCAAGTCCCTAGGCTTCATACAGCTCAGGGACCCTGAGCCCTGCCTAGGAAACCACTTTTTCCTCACAGGCCTCCAGACCTGTGATGAGAGGGGCTGCTGTGAAGACCTCTGAAATGTCCTGGAGACATTTTCCCCATTGTCTAGGGGATTAACATTTGGCTCCTTGTTGCTTATGCAAATTTATGCAGCCAGCTTGAACTTCTCCTCAGAAAATAGGATTTTCTTTTCTATCACATTTTCAGGCTGCAAATTTTTCAAACTTTAATGCTCTGTTTCCCTTTTAAAACTGAATGCCTTTAACAGCACCCAAGTCACCTCTTGAATGCTTTGCTGCTTAGAAATTTCTCCCACCAGATACCCTAAATCATCTTCCTCAAGTTCAAAGTTCCACAAATCTCCAAGGCAGGGTCAAAATGCTGCTAGTCTCTTTGCTAAAACATAACAAGAGTCATCTTTGCTCCAGCTCCCAACAGGTTCCTCATTTCCATCTGAGACCACTTCAGCCTGGACCTTATTGTCCATGTCACTATCAGCATTTTTGTCAAAGCCATCAGCAGATCTCTAGGAGGTACTAAATTTTCCCACATTTTCCTGTGTTCTTCTGAGCACTCCAAGCTGTTCCAGCCTCTGACTGTTACCCAGTTCCAAAGTCACTTCCACATTTTCGGGTATCTTTTCAGCAATGCCTCACTCTACTGGTACTAATTTACTATATTAATTCATTTTCGTGCTACTTATAAAGAGATACCTGAGACTGTGAAGGAAAAGAGACTCAATTGGACTTACAGTTCCACATGGCTGCGGAGGCCTCAGAATCATATTGGGAGGTGAAAGACAATTCTTACATGACAGCGGGAAGAGAAAATGAGGAAGATAGAAAAGTGGAAACCCCTGATAAAACCATAAGTTCTCTTGAGACTTATTCACTACCATGAGAACCATGAGAACAGTATGGGTGAAACCACCCCCATGATTCAAATTATCTCCCACTGGGTCCCTCCTACAACATGTGGGAATTATGGCAGTACAAGTCAAGATGAGATTTGGGTGTGGACACAGAGCCAAACCATATCACATGGAAAGAAATTATCTTCAATAAAGAGCTGGCCAGATGCCACAAGCATTAACACACTTACAAAGCTTCAAGGACAGACAAAAGATAGGATGCTGAGAATGTTGGTCAATATAATATCCTTTCTATCATGGACTTCTCTCTGGGTCCTAAAGAGAACTACTACTAAGTATTAAAAAAAAAAATCAATCAAAACAACTACCTCACAACTCTGTAATACATAAATAACACAGTCATAATTTTCTAAAACACTTTTATGGAAAAAGAATCACAAATCCCATTTCATCAGAGCCATCACATTGAGAACACCAGTGCATTATTATCAAGAGTCCTGGCTGTTCAAAGGATCACCAGGATGGCTAAATAGTATAAAGGAGAGATTTATTGGTGATACCAGTTTGCAAACTGAGAAAAGATAAGGCTCTGGTGTGAATCAAAGGTACTCTCCCTTCAAAGAGGGATATGACAGGTTCGGTTTTATGGCCTATATGGCTGTATCACATAGTAGAGTTGTACGTATTAGTATGTGACAATTTCTCATTTGTAATGGGGATTTCAGGATTAAGACGTTTCTTAACATTTAAAAAACTGTTTTTAAGAGAATGATTTCAAAGGAAGGATATAAAAATCTTCCCCTTCTTGCTCTGTTTTTTAGTAAACAGATTGTTTTGGAAACAAAGAGATAGTAAACTGGTTTACTTTAGTCCCTGATATGTTCTTCTACCTATCTGTATATCTAGCAAGGCATATCTTTTGGCTTAATATCGAGAAAATGTCCAAAAAATGTCACATCCATCCCCTCTGGTTATCTGTTCCCAAGATAGATTTAATGTTCTACTCAGCTTGACTAAAGCTTAGACAGACGGGTATATTCCCGACTTTAGGTCCTTGACTTCCCTCTTTATAGAGCATTTACTAAAAAAAACAAAAACAGTACCAAAAAACAAACAAACACTCATAATTGTAAATCCCTTTTCTGCTCCTTTGAGATGTAATTTTTTTTTTTTTTAGAGATACAGCAAATTTAATGAGTGGCTAGAGAAACATTTCAGACATATTGTGAATACAGGCATAAATGTGAGAACTTGTAGTTTTTTTTTTTTTTTTTTTTTGAGACAGAGTCTTGCTCTGTTGCCCAGGCTGGAGTGCAGAGGCATAATCTCTGCTCACTGCAACCTCCACCTTCCAGGCACAAGCGATTCTCCCACTTCAGCCTCCCTAGCAGCTGGGACTACAGGTATGGGCACCACACTCTGCCAATTCTTGTATTTCCAGTAGAGATGGGGTTTCTGCATGTCGGCCATGGCTGGTCTGGAACTCCTGACCTGAAGTGATCCACCTGACAGGAACATGCAGGAGCAAATGGCTAATATTTTTTCTTTTTTTTTTTTTTTTGAGATGGAATTTTGCTCTTGTTGGTCAGGCTGGAGTGCAATGGCAGGATCTTGGCTCACTGCAACCTCCACCTCCCGGGTTCAAGCAATTCTCCTGCCTCAGCCTCCTGAGTAGCTGGGACTATAGGTGCCTGCCTCCACTCCTGGCTAATCTTTGCATCTTTAGTAGAGACGGAGTTTTGCCATGTTGGCCAGGCTGGTCTCGAACTCCTGACCTCAGGTGATCCGTCCGCCTTGGCCTCCCAAAAGATATAAATCTTTGTAAAGGGTTCTTACGAGTTTTACAAGCCAGGGCTGTTCCTCAAGGATCTGAAAGTCATCTCTTCAAAATGTAATCATAGGAAGATAGCATGAACACCTTCCAGTATCTGCGAAGGGATAACTTATGCAGAATGCCTTGCTCCAAGTTGTGAAACAACCTCGTGTCATAAAAATATGAGAAAGCTTACTTTGTTTTGAAGGGGGTAGGAGGCAAAGCCAGTTATCAAAAGGAACAGCCCATGATCTTCTCTATGCAGCTTTTTAAAACCTCCAGTCTTTTCTTTGAATTGAAGGTGAGCTCAGACTGACTTCTGGCCTCCACTCTACTGCAATAGCCTTAAGTAAAATCTCCCTGATTGTCTACTGCAAATTTTCTTCTGATATCTGCTAAAATACCAATTCTACATCTTTTAAAAATAAGTTAGTATTCCTAATAATTTGAAATCATTAGGATCAAGTCTTACCTAGTTGTTTGCAAAAATTTGTTTCATTTATTTAATTTTTGTAGCTTGCAGCCATTTACAGCTTTCTCTTAAACTCTTTTTTTTTCCTTTTTTTTTTTATCCTAGTAGGTAACAGTAAGATGGGAAAGGAAATTTTGCCAATTTTATAAATTTTTACTATTTCTTAGCAAAAGGTAAACATCTTTGTTGTGGGGAGGTGTTACATAAATGGATAAAAGATGTTTGAAAAATAATCTACAAATGTAATTGTGCATGCTATCTTTCCCTTCCAGCTGCCACCTTAAATTAAGAATGGCCTAGTTTTGTAAATGTGTAAGAAAAGTACATTAAAAATGAAATAAAATATCCAAAGATAAATTAAATGGTGACCTAACCCAAATTTTTAATACATTTTTTCAAGGAGTCTGGAAATAATTGAGAAAATCAATGACTTAGGTCAGTATATCCAAAAGTCTGTTTCATGAAACACTAGCCCCCAGAATGCTATAAGGAAATATAATTCTCTGGGTAGATAATTGTGAAAAACGCTGCATATTATATTATCAACATGAAGATTCAAATTGCACAGTTTATAAAATCTAAGCATTTTGCTGTAAACCATGAGAATGTGTATAACTCAATAATTCCAAATTCATTTTTCTAAGGAAGTTTTCAAACTGGCTTATGATTCTCTTTCAATGATTCTCATTGATTATATATACACATACTATATTGAGTAAACCGACAAGTTAGGAAGAATATTAAAATTTACTAAAATTATTTTGATCTTTCATATCATCCTAATTGAGTTTTTATAGCAGGATTTGGCACATTTTTATTTTTTAATTTTAAATACTTTTATAGGCTTCTTATTTCTCCTAAAACAAAACCAAAGTACTATAAAGTAGCATTCCAAATCAGTGCGTCACCCCAGCTATCATTGACCCAATCTGTTTATGCTTCTGCAAAAGAAGCTACATATAATTTTTATGCCTTTTCTTTTTTTTACTGTTGTAAACATGGTTTCTTCTGTCTATGATCCCCACCCAGTGTCACCCTCCTGAAATATATTGGTCTTTAAGGCCCAGTGCAAGCACTGCGGTGTCCATGATAAAATGAACATGTCAGCCCACTTTTACAGGAAAAGCCTCCTGTACAAAGACTGGAAAGCTAAAAACTGTAGTTTTTAGATTATTTTGCAGCCTGGGGTTATACCTAGAAGGAATTTGGGATATATTGTATATCATTCAGATATGCTCTAAATTTGTAAGCCAGCAGAAGACACAGATTTTACTTCTGCTGCTGTTTTCCCTGACAAATAAGATCTGGATGTATTATTTTTTTTCTTATGGAAATAATAGCAGCAGTTGTGGTTCATAGTCTGGCTTCACGGCTGTCTCATGTACGATACATTGGATTTGCTGGTGTGTATTACAGCATGTATTCAATACTTCTAATGTAGGCTGCTGTAATAGCCAATTCATGTCTGCATCCTAACTCAGACGTGGCAACTGAGTTAGAGTTCCAGCAGCTATTGCTGAAACTTCCTAATTACTCACTCAGATTCCTAATCATAGAAGGGGATGAAGTTCCTCAATGGACAAGATCTGTTGTTTGGTTTTGGAGGCCATTCCATAAAGTCCAACTTAGTATGTTTCTTTATCTCTCCTAAAGATTTAAAATGAAACCTAGGTTAACAGTAATCAAAGCTCTTTCTATTTAAACTAGTCAGAGTAGACTCTGTTCTCTGCAACTAAATCCTGACCTTTAAAAATGTCGTATCTTCTGAGAATTCTCTCATTTTGGGGGCATTTCACTGTTTTCTTATGGCAATTTGTATACATTAATAGTGATTGTTAATTTTTATTTTATGCTTATTCCCTATAGTGAAATCTTACCACACTTTTTAATTGCCACTTCATTCTTCTGTGTGTTCCAAAAGGAAAACCTTTCTTGTGTCCTTTTTATAAAATTATATTTGAGAAGCTTGCCTTCTTTGGAATTCAACTGATTGCCTTGGTACTCAGCCCTGTGGTGGGCTTTAAAGTTAAATGATCTGTCTTTCTTATTTTGTTAGGCTGGGAACAACCTTCTCTTGTCAATTTCTAAAATTTAAGTGAAAGCATAAACTACTCTTGTTTTTATGATTAATTTCCCAACAATAATTAGGTAAACATTTCCAATATTCTATGTATATTATTTACATTTTATGATTATAATTTACCTGAAATTTAATCTGTAATGTGACAGATAAACACATTTTTATTGAATAATGCTTTCTCACTGATGTGAGCTGCCAACTTTATCATGTCCCACAAATGAGCATCTACTCTGGACATTCTTTCGTGCTCTAATGAGCATCTATTCTTCAGATATTACCACCTTGTTTTTCTTGTTGTAACTTGATAATGGATTTAATATCTGATAGTATATGTTTTACTATCTATTCTTCTTTCAAAAAGTTCATGTTATGTTCATTTTTACTTTTCAGATAGAATTTATAATTAATTTAATTTTTAACAATAAGCTCATTGCAATTGTGTAAAATTGATAGATTAAGTAAAGGAAGTATTTGCATTTTTGAGAATCATCTTCCTGTCTGGGAAGAAAAGGTAACATTCTATTTATTCAGTTTTTCTTTGATTTTCTAATACAATTTTATATTTTTATTCATGTAATTTTTGAATATTTATTCTGATTTTTATATTTGTTACTTTGAAAAGATATTTTGCTAAATTTTTAACTATTACTGCTAAATGCCAGTTTCACATACTTATGGGGCACATATGATATTTTTATATAAGCATATAATGTGTAATGATTAAATCAGAATTATTGGGATATCCATTACCTCAAGCATTTATCATTTCTTTTTGTTAGGATGATTCCAAATCAACTCTTCTAGTTGTTTTGAAACATACAATAAATTATTGTTAACTATAGTGGTTCTATTGTGCTACCACACACCAGATCTTATTTCTTCTACCTAACTATATTTTTGTATCCATTAACCATACACTGTTTATTCTGCCCTCCCCTCTATCCTTTTCACCCTCTGGTAACCATCATTCTATTCTCTATCTCCACAAATTCATTTTTGGTTCCCACATAAGTGAGAACATGTGATATTTGTCTTTCTGTGCCTCACTTATTTCACTTAACATGTTCCCTAGTTCTACCCATGGTGTTGCAAATGGCGGGATTCCATTGTAATAATATTTCATTGTGTATATGTACCATATTTTCTTTCTTTATCTGTTGATGGAGACTTTGGTTGATTCTATATCATGGCTATCGTGAATAGTGCTGCAATAAACTTGGGAATGCAGCTAATTCTTCAACATACTGATTTCCCTTATACACTACTAGTGCAGATTTAAAATAGTACAGTCACTATAGAGAACAGTATAGATTATCCTCAAAAAACTAAAAATAGAACTACTGTATGATCTAGCAATCCTACTGCTGGGCATGTAGCTGAAAGAACATTTTAAAAAGCATTTCTCCTAGGGTTTTTATGGTTTTAGGTCTAACGTTTAAGTCTTTAATCCATCTTGAATTAATTTTTGTATAAGGTATAAGGAAGGGATCCAGTTTCAGCTTTCTACATATGGCTAGCCAGTTTTCCCAGCACCATTTATTAAATAAGGAATCCTTTCCCCATTGCTTGTTTTTCTCAGGTTTGTCAAAGATCAGATAGTTGTAGATATGCGGCGTTATTTCTGAGGGCTCTGTTCTGTTCCATTGATCTATATCTCTGTTTTGGTACCAGTACCACGCTGTTTTGGTTACTGTAGCCTTGTAGTATAGTTTGAAGTCAGGTAGCGTGATCCTTCCAGCTTTGTTCTTTTGGCTTAGGATTGACTTGGCAATGCGGGCTCTTTTTTGGTTCCATATGAACTTTAAAGAAGTTTTTTCCAGGCCGGGCGCGGTGGCTCACGCCTGTAATCCCAGCACTTTGGGAGGCCGAGGTGGGCGGATCACGAGGTCAGGAGATCGAGACTACGGTGAAACCCCATCTCTACTAAAAATACAAAAAATTAGCCGGGTGCAGTGGCGGGCGCCTGTAGTCCCAGCTACTCGGGAGGCTGAGGCAGGAGAATGGCGTGAACCCGGGAGGCGGAGCTTGCAGTGAGCCGAGATTGCACCACTGCACTCCAGCCTGGGCGACAGAGCGAGACTCCGTCTCAAAAAAAAAAAAAAAAAAAAGAAGTTTTTTCCAATTCTGTGAAGAAAGTCATTGGTAGCTTGATGGGGATGGCATTGAATCTATAAATTACCTTGGGCAGTATGGCCATTTTCATGATATTGATTCTTCCTACCCATGAGCATGGAATGTTCTTCGATTTGTTTGTGTCCTCTTCTATTTCACTGAGCAGTGGTTTGTAGTTCTCCTTGCAGAGGTCCTTCACATCCCTTGTAAGTTGGATTCCTAAGTATTTTATTCTCTTTGAAGCAATTGTGAATGGGAGTTCACTCATGATTTGGCTCTCTGTTTGTCTGTTATTGGTGTATAAGAATGCTTGTGAGTTTAGCACATTGATTTTGTATCCTGAGTCTTTGCTGAAGTTGCTTATCAGCTTAAGGAGATTTTGGGCTGAGACAATGGGGATTTCTAGATATACAATCATGTCATCTGCAAACAGGGACAATTTGACTTCCTCTTTTCCTAATTGAATACCCTTTATTTCCTTCTCCTGCCTAATTGCCCTGGCCAGAACTTCCAACACTATGTTGAATAGGAGTGGTGAGAGAGGGCATCCCTGTCTTGTGCCAGTTTTCAAAGGGAATGCTTCCAGTTTTTGCCCATTCAGTACCATATTGGCTGTGGGTTTGTCACAGATAGCTCTTATTATTTTGAGATACATCCCATCAATACCTAATTTATTGAGAGTTTTTAGCATGAAGGGTTGTTGAATTTTGTCAAAGGCCTTTTCTGCATCTATTGAGATAATCATGTGGTTTTTGTCTTTGGTTCTGTTTATATGCTGGATTACATTTATTGATTTGCGTATATTGAACCAGCCTTGCATCCCAGGGATGAAGCCCACTTGATCATGGTGGATAAGCTTTTTGGTGTGCTGCTGGATTCTGTTTGCCAGTATTTTATTGAGAATTTTTGCATCAATGTTCATCAAGGATATTGATCTAAAATTCTCTTTTTTGGTTGTGTCTCTGCCCGGCTTTGGTATCAGGATGATGCTGGCCTCATAAAATGAGTTAGGGACATAGGCATGGGCAAGGACTTCATGTCTAAAACACCAAAAGCAATGGCAACAAAAGACAAAATTGACAAATGGGATCTAATTAAACTAAAGAGCTTCTGCACAGCAAAAGAAACTACCATCAGAGTGAACAGGCAACCTACAAAATGGGAGAAAATTTTCACAACCTACTCATCTGACAAAGGGCTAATATCCACAATCTACAATGAACTCAAACAAATTTACAAGAAAAAAACAAACAACCCCATCAAAAAGTGGGTGAAGGACATGAACAGACACTTCTCTAAAGAAGACATTTATGCAGCCAAAAAACACATGAAAAAATGCTCACCATCACTGGCCATCAGAGAAATGCAAATCAAAACCACAATGAGATACCATCTCACACCAGTTAGAATGGCAATCATTAAAACGTCAGGAAATAACAGGTGCTGGAGAGGATGTGGAGAAATAGGAACACTTTTACACTGTTGGTGGGACTGTAAACTAGTTCAACGATTGTGGAAGTCAGTGTGGCGATTCCTCAGGGATCTAGAACTAGAAACACCATTTGACCCAGCCATCCCATTACTAGGTATATATCCAAAGGACTACAAATCATGCTGCTATAAAGACACATGCACACGTATGTTTATTGTAGCACTATTCACAATAGCAAAGACTTGGAATCAACCCAAATGTCCAACAATGACACAATGGATTAAGAAAATGTGGTACATATACACCATGGAATACTACGCAGCCATAAAAAATTATGAGCTCATGTCCTTTGTAGGGACATGGATGAAATTGGAAATCATCATTCTCAGCAAACTATCGCAAGAACAAAAAACCAAACACCACATGTTGTCACTCATAGGTGGGAATTGAACAATGAGAACACATGGACACAGGAAGGGGAACATCACACTCTGGGGACTATTGTGGGGTGGGTGGAGGGGGGTGGGATAGCTTTAGGAGATATACCTAATGCTAAAAGACGAGTTAACGGGTGCAGCACACCAGCATGGCACATGTATACATATGTAACTAACCTGCATATTGTGCACATGTACCCTAAAACTTAAAGTATAATAATAGTTAAAAAAAAATTAAAAGCATTTCTCCAGCACTTTGGTAGGCGGAGGCGGGCAGGTCATGAGGTCAGGAGTTCAAGAGCAGCCTGGCTAACATGGTGAAACCCCGTCTCTGCTAAAAATATAAAAAATTAGCCGGGCACAGTGGCACGCACCTGTAGCTTCAGGTACTCGGGAGGCTGAGGCAGGAGAATCGCTTGAACCCGGGAGGCGGATGTTGCAGTGAGGGGAGATTGGACCACTGCACTCCAGCCTGGGGGACAGAGCAAGACTCCGTCTCAAAAAAAAAAAAAAAGCATTCCTTTTTAGTTTATAAGTATTAACATTTTTGTTGACCTTTCAAACTGCCACATTAGTAAATTCATTTTTAATCACGAATACATGCTTAATTTTAATAAATGTCCTTATGAAATCTATTGGGATCATTGCCTTAATACGCCCCTTGACTAATTTAGTGTTAATATTAATTTCGAATTTCTCTCTTTTTTTTTTTTTTGAGAGGGAGCCTCGCTCTGTCGCCAAGGCTGGAGTGCAGTAGTGCCATCTTGGCTCACTGCAACCTCCGCCTCCCGGGTTCAAGCGATTCTGCTGCCTCAGCCTCCAGAGTAGCTGGGATTACAGGCGCGTGCCACACGTCCGGCTAATTTTTTGTATTTTTTAGTAGAGACCGGGTTTCACTGTGCTAGCGAGGATGGTCTCAATCTCCTGACCTCGTGATCCGCCCACCTCAGCCTCCCAAAGTGCTGTGATTACAGGCGTGATCGAATGTCATTTTTTAAAATCAACTAGACATATGATTAGTTTATCTTCATTCACTTTTCCATAATAAACTCACAGATTTATTTTTCAATTACATTATTTTTTGTTTCTCAATGAACTAAATTTGACCATTGAATTTATTAATCCCTTTTCTTAAATTTCGTTTTATTTTCTAATATATTATTATGACATTTTGATCAATGTTTCTTCTTTGCCAAATATTAGAATCACTTTTGGTATTTAATTAAAAAAAGTAAATTTAAAAAACCAACTACGAATGCCAAATGCATTTCCAGAGACTCTAATTTAATCGACATTTAGGTGGGAGTTATTAAAAAATCTAATATGCAGCTAGAGTTAATATCTAAATTCTTAAAGTCATAAACTTGCCATCAATTATTTTTATGATGTTATTTCATAATTTTTTTTAGGTATCACCATCCTATTATTATGTATTATATAATTACAGTTGTAACTTACTCATTTTTTAAATTAGTAAGAAGTTTTTTATTCCTATGTAGTTGTATTCCTTTGGTTATTATTAAAGTTAAATTATAGTACCATTATATAAACATATTATAATAAAATACAATTTATATTTTCTATTATTTGCAAATTATGGAGGTTTGTTTTTTTAAATACCAGTTTTGGTTATGAAAAAAAGAAACGTTAACTTTCTTTTGCCTATAAATTGTTTTTACCAACTTAATTACCATTATACTAATAACAACAATATAAATAGAAGTATATATCTATATCAAATATTCACTTTTTGAGATAATCTTAAAGAAAGAGAAATGTTTAAAATTTCACAGTAAAATTGTGGTTTCATAACTTTTGAATTTGTAATTTTTATCCATAGCTGTTTTATGTAATGTCTTATTTTGATAGATAAATGCTGTACTGAATTTTACATTTTCAATATTATAAAATGTTTTATTTGGTTTAACGTAATTATTTATGATTTGTAAGGTTTTAATTACAATATCATATCTCTTGCTTCTATGTATTTCTCTCTTGTATTTTTTTGTGTTGTTACTGTTAACTAGTCCCATTAAATTTTTACATGTGCCTTTTAAACAATTAATTAACTGTTTTTAAACAAGATTTGGGAAATTTTAACTTCATATGTTAGTGTTAATATGTAAACATTGTCATTTGCATTAAATCTGATCTTTTCTTGGTCATCTTTTAGACTTTTTTAATGCTTTTTAAAATTATTTAATGAAAAGTGCATCTTTTTTTATCCACTGACAATTTGTAATATAATATTTGAAACAACTAAATTCTATTAATTTATCTCAAAACACTTGAACCTACATTTCTCTAGTTTGAATATCTAATAAGAAAAAAATGAGCTATTCTCCACAAGCTGGTCATGTACGATAGAGAAATCAGAATGGTTTTACTCCCCTCCAATCCCCCTCCACTTTCCAGTTTTTGTTTATGAAATATAGGATTTTTAGTTATTATCACTATTAGTTTTAAAAAAATTTATTAACATGTGCTTTCACTGTTAAATATGTATGGTGTTTTATTCTGTTTAACAACATCTATAAAATTTTTTTCCTGACTAAAGATAAAATGAAACCAATTCAGAATGTCAATATTAGTTAAAGCACTACCCCGACTGACCATTCTAATTAATGTAAAAATATCAAGCTTTCATACCACACAATTATTCTTGAAATTAGTATCAAGATTATTCCATCACTATATTCATAAGGTATTGTGTTGCAAATCCCAAATCAATTTATATATCTATTCTCTTAAATTTTCTATACTTGCTAGTACCAGGAGCAAAAACAGTTATTTTAAAATAGATACTTGCACACAAGCAATGTGAAGTAGATAACAAAACTGCAAGGTTTTCCTTCTAGTTCAGTGATTTATTTCCCTAGATAAGAAAGTGACACCTATTTTCTGTATTTTTTAATACACTTATGTGGAAAAAAATCATTCTGGGATCTAGATCACAGTAATAGTATAGAATTGATTTAACGGACTATACCAATCACCTTTAAATGGTCTAAAAATTCTCTTTCCTGAGTCAAGAACAATTAACAGTATTCTAATTGGGCTAACTGCATTTTACTTTACAGAAATAAGAATTTAATAAATAAGAAGGGTGAGAGAAAACTTTTGGAGATGATGGGTATGTTTATAATAAAGATTGTGATGATTTCATGAGTGCATACTTATCCTCTAACTCACCAAGTTGTATACATTACATGTGCACAGCTTTTTGTATTGCCAATCATACGTCAATAAAATGTTTTAAAAAGTGAAAGATAAGAATGCATTTTATAAGAAACACTGTAGTTTACATTTAAAACAATATGAGTTTTGGTATCAAACAATGGTGGATTGGCGTTTCAACTCCCTGCTTATTAGCTACATAATTCTGTATCATTTAATCTCTGG
The DNA here is from genome assembly GCF_029281585.2 of Gorilla gorilla gorilla. Classification (NCBI taxonomy): domain Eukaryota; kingdom Metazoa; phylum Chordata; class Mammalia; order Primates; family Hominidae; genus Gorilla; species Gorilla gorilla. Next base: position 125,150,894 of record NC_073228.2, on the reverse strand, counting down.
TGCTTCCGTTTTCCCTTGAAAGGTTCCTAGGTACCTCATGGGGTTTCTTTGAGATGGAATAAATTAACGAATGAAAAGCACTTAGCACCATTTCTGTTGTGTGCTAGCACTCAATAAATGTTAACTGGAGATTGGAGATCTATTGTGACAATATATGATTAAGCAGCTATATCTTTTTGAATTTATTATGTATCATATGAAGAGTTGATATTCAAAATAGACACAGACAAGTACAATATCTATAGTAGCCAAAGTGACCTAACCAATTAGAATAGTCCATATGCCTTACTTACTGGTGCCCACTTGCTAAAATCAGGAGGGTGTGTGATATGAAATTTAAAAATTATATACTGAAAGAAAACTTCATGCATGTATCACTCTATAGTTATTCTTATATGTGCTTGTGTTTTGTCTCTTCATGTATTAAAAAGTATAATGTAAATAAACAATGCTCTTATGATTTCCTGAGGAAACAAAACACATAATCAGGTTTTAAAGTAATTATCATATTAAATACAAGAGAAATAAGGCAACAAAAGAGAGATTATCTTGATAAGCTACTTAATGTTATTTTTATAACAGTAAAAACTAAAAGAGATAAATTAACATAATTTTAAAATTAAAATAGTTTTTAAGTTGAGATGTGGAACTGAGAAAATTGCAATTTAAATTACCTAGGATAAGAAACAATTAATGTAAATGTATATATTAAGGACACGCTCACCCTGTTTTTAAACAAATACCTACATACAGTTTAATATTTAAAATTGACTTATTAAAATATTCTAATAGCAGAATTTCAGTATTTAACTTCTGAATTATGCTAAAATAGCTCCATCAGCGCTACAATAAGATAAGCAGATATAGTTTACATGAGTGCCAAAGTTTGAGATGCTTGATTTGTTAACCCCCAAAAAACGGGGTTTATTTGCCTGGTAACAAAGAACTCTTCATGAGAAGGCAGATTTTGATCAACAGAAGTTTTATTACTTGGTACAAGTAAGGAAGGCACAGGAACTATTCTCCAAAGCAGTGTCTTTCTGAGGGAAAGTGACAAGGCAGTTTTATGAGAGGGAAGAAAGAAGAGAGAGTGAATCATTACATGTAAAGGAGGGGTTCCAGTAGTGCAAACACAGTGAGTCATTATGCCAACTCATAGGTCGCATGTCACGGTATTGAAGCTGTAGCATTTCTGGGGGTGGAGACATTAGCATGGTAATGAGGAAAGTTCACTTGGCTTCATCTATAAGTTGCCAGGATCTGTCAGAAGATGATTCCAACCAATAAAGTGATCATATTCCACACAGTGTTTGGGGAAAAACAGCCTGCAGGGCATAGGCTCTAAAACAGGCTGATTGCTCTGGTTGACTAATTGCCTATAATCTCTGGAGACCCTCCCTGTCTGCTTACAGACTGACTGTATAGTTTGCAATGACTCCTCTGAGGAAATGTTGCATAAAAATAATCTTGTCACTTGGATTTTTTTCTAAAAAAATGAATACGTTAGAATACTGTGTAAACACAATTTAATAAAACTGCATTTTTGAATGATTTAGGTAATCTCTCAGCAGTTTCATGTTTTATTTTAATACATATTTTTAAATAATAAGGTCTATGTCAAACAGGAAGATGGAACTACTTGTCTGTTTGAGATTTATTTTTTAATCATAAAATTCATGTAAGAAATGACTTCTTAGGATGACAAAACATTCTTTGAAATTAGTATTCTTAATTCATTTTAATTTAAATGCATCTACCAGGTAACCAAGAATACCTTACGTATAAAAAATGATGAAGGAAAAATTTGATAATTAAATATACCATAGTGAATTACAATTTTTTACTTCAGCAAATATGGTGCCTTACTGGATGGGTGTGATGTCTTATACCTGTAATCCCAGCACTTTGGGAGGCTGAGGTGGGTGGATCACGAGGTCAGGAGATGGAGACCATGCTGGCTAACACGGTGAAACCCCATCTCTACTAAAAATACAAAAAATTAGCTGGGTGTGGTGGCACATGCCTGTAGTCCCAGCTACTCGGGAGGCTGAGGCAGGAGAATTGCTTGTATCCGGGAGGCGGAGGTTGCAGTGAGCCAAGATAGCACCACTGCACTCCAGCCTGGGTGACAGAGTGAGACTCCGCCTCAAAAAAAAAAAAAAAAAATGTGCCTTACCTAACTTGTACAAATTAATTCTTATTTTCAACCTATCTCAGTTAACAAAAATAAAGTACATTAATTACAAATTAATAAATTGCACCACAAGAGAAAATCCAGATCCTGCAGAACAGTTATGATTAATAAGATTAAGAATGCAATTATACAGACTCAAAAAATATTATAAAAAATGTTGACGTGAACATATAAAATGAAAAACTACTGAAGATCATAATTGATATTGAAATGTTTTCAGTCAGATATTTTAACAATGTATTAGTTAATATAATTACTTTTCTTTTAACAATGTAGGTGAATAAAATTGGGAGAAAAGAGACAAGGTGATCCACACTGAGAAATACCGAATGATGGGTTCAGACAGAAAATCGTCTGCCTTGTAATTCGTCTACTTCATTTGTTCATCTGTTGGAGTAAGAGGAAAAGAAAAACATACCAAAGTAGGGGTTTTGGAAAATTTGTCTTTTTTTTAATCATTTTATGAAGTTTAAATCTCTTTTTTTATAATGTAAATGATTTCATTATTCCATTCCTGCATTGATATGGTTTGGCTCTGTGTCCCCACCCAAATCTCATCTTGAATTGTATTCCTATGTGTTGTGGGAGGGACCTGATGGGAGGTAATTCGAATCATGGGGTTGGTTTTCCCCATACTGTTCTCATGGTAGTAAATAAGTCTCACAAGATCTAATGGTTTTATCAAGGGTTTCTGCTTATGCATCTTCTTTATTCTTCTCTTGCTGCTGCCATGTAAGAAGTGTCTTTCACCTCCTGATATGATTCTGAGGCCTCCCCAGCCATGTGGAACTGTAAGTCCAATTAAACTTCTTTTTCTTCCCAGTCTCAGGTATGTCTTTATCAGCAGCATGAAAATGAATTAATAGAGTAAATCGGTACCAGTAGAGTGGTGCATTGCTGAAAAGATACACAAAAATTTGGAAGCGACTTTGAAACTGAGTAACAGGCAGAGGTTAGAACAGTATGGAGGGATCAGAGGAAGACACGAAAATGTGGGAAAGTTTGGAACCTCCTAGAGATTTGTTGAATGGCTTTGACAAAAATGCTGACAGTGATATGAATAATAAGGTCCAGGCTGAGGTGGTCTCAGATGAAGATGAGGACCTTGTTTGCCACTGGAGCAAAGGTGATTTTTGCTCTGTTTTAGCAAAGAGACTGTAGCAAAGAGACTGTTGGCATTTTTACCCTGCCCTAGAGATTTGTGGAACTTTGAACTTAAGTGAGATGATTTAGGGTATCTGGCAGAAGAAATTTCTTAGCAGCAAAGCATTCAAGTGGTGACTTGGGTGCTGTTAAAGGCATTCAGTTTTAAAAGGGAAACAGAGCATGAAAGTTCAGAAAATTTGCAGCCTGACAATGCAAAAGGAAAGGAAAACACATTTTTTTGAGAAGAAATTTAAGCTGGCTGCATAAATTTGCATAAGTAACAAGGAGTGGAATGTTAATCCTCAAGACAGTGGGAAAAATGTCTTCAGGGAATGTCATAGATCTTCGGGGCAGCCCCTCCCATCACAGGCCTGGAAGCCTAGGAGGAAAAATGGTTTCCTGGACTGTGCCCAGAGTCCCCTAGCTGTGTGCAGCCTATGGAACTTGGTGCCCTGTGTTCCAGCTGTTGCTAAAAGGGGCCAAGGTATAGCTCAGTCCATGGTTTCAGAGGGTATAAGCCCCATACCTTGGCATATTTCACATTATGTTGAGCTTCCAGGTGCACAGAAGTCAAGAATTGAGGATTGGGAACCTCTGCCTTGATTTCAGATGATGTATGAAAATGCCTAGATGCCCATGCAAAAGTTTGCTGCAGGGGCAGGACCCTCATAGAGAACCTCTGCTAGGGCAGTGCAGAGGGAAATGTGGAGTTGGAGCCCCCAAACAGAATCCCCACTGGGACACTGCCCAGTGGATCTGTGAGAAGAATGGTAGATGCCACAATGGTAGATCCACCAACAGCTTGCACCGTAGGCCTGGAAAAGCCACAGACACTCAATGTCAGCCTGTGAAAGCAGCCAGGAGGGGGGTGATACCCTGCAAAGCCACAGGGGCAAAGCTGTCCAATACTGTGGGAATCTACCTCTTCCATCAACGTTACCTGGATATGAGACGTGGAGTCAAAGGAGATCATTTCGGAGCTTTAAAATTTGACTACCCCTCTGGATTTCAGACTTACATGGCCCCTGTAACCCCTTTGTTTTGTCTAACTTCTCCCATTTGGAATGGTTGTATTTACCCAATAGCTGTACCTCCATTGTATCTATGAAGTAACTAGCTTGCTTTTAATTTTACTGGCTCATAGGTGGTAGGGACTTTCCTCATCTCAGACGAGACTTTGGACTGTGGACTTTTGGGTTAATGCTGAAATGAGTTAAGACTTTGGGGGAGTGTTGGGAAGGCATGATTGGTTTTGAAATGGCAGGACAAGATTTGGAAGGGCTAGGGGTGGAATGATAAGATTTGGCTCTGTGGCCCCACCCAAATATCATCTTGAATTGTACTCCTATAATGCCCATGTGTTGTGGGAGCGACCCAGTGGGAGATAATTTGAATCATGGGGGCAGTTTCCCCCATACAGTTCTCATGGTAGTGAATAAGTCTCACTAGATCTGATGGTTTTATCAGGGGTTTCCGCTTTTGCATCTTCCTCATTTTTCTCTTGCTGCTGCCAAGTAAGAATTGCTTTTCATCTCCTGCTATGATTCTGAGTCCTCCCCAGCCATGTGGAACTGTAAGTCCAATTAAATCTCTTTTTCTTTCCAGTCTCAGGTATGTCTTTATCAGCAGCATTAAAATAGAATAATACATGCATTCTCAACAGTTTTTTAAAAAATTCTGAGTAATCCTTTCATCAAAACTTGAAGGTAAAAGTGTTTTCCCCAGTGCTATGACACCAGGTTTTTTTTTTACAGTTATTTCTCATACATTAAGAAATGACTGAGACTGCCTAAATCTAGCTTTCTGAAGTTGTAGCATGTAAGTTTATTTTTCTTCTTTTTGCTCAGTTCTAGACAAATATCTCTGTACTGTAGCTTTGGATTTAGTGATCCTACGCCTAGACTATAACATCTAAAGTGTTTAGATGCAACCTAATAAATTCATTTATGCAATACCTAAACTTGAATAGTTATTAAACAATGGCATTACTCACCTCACAAAATAAACTTAAATAATTTGTGTAAAAGCTTTAGCATAGTGCTTGGAAAATAGTAAGCCTTAAATTCATGATTGCAAGTTATTATTTCCAAGATGTTTACTATTTTCTCTTTCTGCAACCAAGGATATGTTATTTGATTCATTGGCTGTACTGCTTGCTTGTATTTTGTCTTTTAATTGCACAAATAACATGAATTGGTTATCAGAATTTTTAAACTTATAATAAAATACAGTCAATATTAAGTGCAACTGGACATGTCACCTGTAATCAAATGCATCTCTCCAGAGACTGTATCTATTAATTACACATTTGCACAACATGTATTTTATACGTGTATAAGAATATACAATATAATTCTTCAACAAAAATGTACAACTACACTTATGTGTTCATAATTTCATATACATATGAATGTTTCTCTTAGATTAATTTGTAAAAATTGAATTATTTAAAAGATATGCTGAGAAAAAATGTACAATTAAATTTAAATCTCTTAAACCAAAAGTTTGTTGTTTCATAGTAATCCCTGTGAAAATTCTGGGGCTAGCAACCGACTGCATTTACTGTCTTTGGACTTCTAGGAAACAGAGCCTTTAAAACCTGTCCATCCTGTGCATCATCAACCTTTTAAATTTTTAACAATATTAATAGGTAAGTATTTATTTCATCATTGCTTTTTGAAATTCTTCACAGATTTCTTTCTACTTCAAATTATATTCAAGTCTTTTGATTATGTTTACTGTTTCCATTTGGTTGTCATTTCTAGTTGTTTAATTTATAGAAATTATGTTACATAAAATTTTCATTTGTAATATATTTCCTTTCCATTATTTGCATTGCAAATATTTTCTTTCAGCAGGTTTGATTTAAACTTTGTGTATGGTGCATACACACACACACCTATCCTATTTGTTCTGTTTTTCTGAGAACCCTATTGCAATTGCAACAGTATAAATAATGGTGTGGTCAATATGTTTTGTTTAAATTATAAGTAATTTTTGATGCACACTCTAATGATACTAATCTGGTTGTAATTAATCTGGTTGATATATTAGATAATGAAATTATATTTTAAAATATTCAGATATAAACTTTGTGTTTTATCTGTTGTACATATTTTATATGTAGTACATGTATTCAAATTGTTTTACCATAGAGATTCTTGTGAAGGGAGAGAAGTGATCATGATACATTTACACAATATACATATTTAGATATATGGCTTTCAAATATTTTTATCAGCAAGTCTTTCCTTCAAGTAAGCCTATGTCATTGTCCTGGAAGAAAATAGTAAATCAGTTCATAGGTAGACATTTCTTTGCTGTTTAGCAAACAGTTTTAACAGCCAAGCCTTTTTCTCCCTGTCATACACAAAAAGCCATAGTTTCCTATTTGTTTAGAACCAATAAAATGACATTATTTAAAAATTTTAAAAAGAGAAGCACACTATTATTTGTACTAATGGTAGAATCAATGTTTTTAGAAAAGAGACGGTCTTAAATTGTAACGAAGAGTAGGAATTTGAGAGTTGCACTGATTGATTTTTAATCTTGTCATGACTTTTGCTAAGTTGGTTAGCCTAGCCTCACATCAATGCTATCATCTGCATTGATAGCACATCAATGCCATCATCTACTTACCTCATGTAGTTGTGAGCATCAAGTTAGTTATTCTCCTCAGAGTGCTTAAAACCATGCATGGCACGTAACTGCTCAATGCGTGTTAGCTAATATCATTTTTATTATTATGATTGCTATTATGATTAGCAGTAGTAGTAATAATGGTATTTATAAAACAACAAGTCCTTAAACATACTAGGAGGGGGACAACCCAAGACAGACAAACAAGACTGCAGCAAGAGAATTGGAATGTGCTTGACTAAACAATACATAAATAAAGAATGTAAAAAAAATGTCTAATGAGCACCTTCTATGACATTTTAAGGCAAAAGAGGGTCATTCGATAAATGTTTACTGAGAATTGAACATGTAATATGGCATTTCCTAGATGTAACTTGGCATTTTCTAGGTTGGCTGTAAGTATAAAAAGTAAGCTTTGAACTCAGATAACACTTGAAGAACACACAAAAGCTGACAGGATGTCTTTGGGAGAAGACTAAACATGTACTGTATGTAACGACCAGTGCCAAAAAGCACAGAAGCTCAAAAGCCAAACGGTTACTGTGTTTGGCTAGAGTTCAGAAAATGAGATGACTATTGGGATAGAGAGTCTAATAGGGAGGCGGATCACATCAGACAGTGCGAACCTTGTCCAGTAGGTTCACCTAGCTTAAAGGTATCATCTAGCTTAGAAGTACCATTGAAGGAAGCACTTTAAGCCAGGGAGTGACAAAATCAGATTCTTAAAGATTTATTTAGAAGAGTAATGAGTCTGCAGATTATGTGTAAGAGAGACTAAGGAACACATTTTTATATTTTAGGTTGGTACAAGCATGATGGTTATAGAAATAGGAAAAAGAAAAAAATTGTGGATTCTAGGCATATTTGGGAGATTAATAACATGGTATAGCAATTGACTAGATATGAGATGATTAGAGCCTGTCTGGGGGTAAAAAGCAGTTATGGGAGATGGCCATGATTCTCATTTGGCTTGCTATTTGAATGACAGTGCCATTTACTAAAATAGGAAACCCAAAAGTAGAAGCAGATTTGGGAGGGAGGAGGAGTATTTAAAATACTCCAATTGTCATGCTTCTTTAATATCCAAATGAAAATTTCACCTGACAATAAAATATATCCATATAACTTGGAAGATGTGGATGGGTTGGATTGTGAGAATGTATTGGCACAAAGGTATATTGGAAATAAAGCAGTTGAGAAAACTCCCCTAGGGCAATGGGTAGAAAAGGGAGGAAGCCCTGGAATTGATCCCTGACAGCATTTAAGAGCTGTAAAATAAGAAGAAAGTGAAAAGAAAATTGAAGAATGGCCAGCATAGCAGGTGGAAAATTTGAGGAAGTGTGTTGCAATCTACAGTGAACATGGACTATTTCTAGAGCACAGAAGTATATTGGGATAAATGTTAGTGAGTGGTAAAGTGAGCACAGAGTTCTATTATTAAGTAATTTTTGCAAGACTTATCAGGGCAAAATGTCAGATTGCAATGAGTTTTCTGAACTGAAAGTGAAAAAGTTAAACTGGGAGTCATAGTCTAAATATCTATTTTAATATATTTATCTGAAAATGTATAAAGGATGGATATTAGACTCCCATGTTACATGTTACTTATTTTGTGTTAATATAAAGAAGTAAATCTTAAGCATGTATGAATATTGAGAGTAAGGAGACACATAAAGACGGTGACAGAAAGCATTAAGACTGATGATATAGAATAGATGGAATGAGACCTCTAAGAAGACAGATAGAGATTAGGATCCAGAAGAAAGGTTGTTATTAGACCTCATATAGGAAGAGATGCATTTCTTCCACTAAATTAGAAGGAAAGTAAATACAGAAATGTTTAAGTTTCTAAATTTGGTGGCAAGTAGAGAAAATTTTTGTATGATACCTTCTATTTTCCTTTTGAAATGGGCATTTATGTCATCCAGTTAGGATGAAGGGGCAGACTAGGTGTCCAAAGTCTAAGACAGTGTAAATCATTATTGAAAAGAATAAAAAATACAATAGGATTACCCACATGAGGTGTGATAAGCAATGAGACTGATGACCATGAATATTTAGTGATTGATTTTTGATGCTTAATGAATGTCCCCAGCAGAAATTATAAATTTGGTTAAAGGAGAGAAGGCATGTATTTATATTAAATTTTGTTGGGAGAGTTTTCATGAGAAAACATGGAATAAAAATGTAAGCAGATTATTTAGAAGGTTGGTAAGAGGGTGTTTGAAATGTAAGGCCAAGACATCTAAAGAAAACACAAAGAGAAATGGAAGAAGGAGAGTGCTAATAGAGAAATGAGAGGGAGCAGTGGACAGGAATTCTGATGAAGTGGAAAATAGCTGTATTGGGAGTTACTGGATAAGTGAGTCGCATTTAAAGAAGGTTGTGATCAGAAATGCTTAGTTTCATATATCCCTACTCATCTGAGATACAGCTTATTCTGCAGAGCTGTTTCTAGAACAACATGTGGGCCCTTGTTATTTATAGATTTAGTTATTCCCTTCAAGAAATTTTCTTTTATTTTACCTTTGCATATATTTTTCTGTTCCATTTCTTAGGTTGTGTAATCCAGGTGCATTATTTTTCCTTATAGCAGATTGGCTTTTTCTGTCCTCTGTATCTATTAGTAATGATGAGTAGAGTGTGATATCCCAAGCCTTTCTCTTCGTAAGTAATTTACATTCCTTTCACATCTCTTCTTTTCTTTACAGTCCCAAATCTCCATTTTACTTCTGTTGTTTTGGTTACTTGTGAACTCAGTTAATTTCTACTGTGTTTTAATTATCCTTTCATCTCCTTCTGTTACTTCACCATCTTACCTACGAGCCTTAGAAGAGTTGGACCCTACTTCTTGGTATAGACTCCTCCAGTACCATGCTCCCTGCTCATTATACAAAACCACATATATCTTTTTCTTTCCCTTAAAGATGCAAAACGTAGCTCCCTCCTCACAGAATGTAGGTTAGTATAACTTCTTCAGAGGTTTTCCTTGGCTGTCACATTTAAAGCAGTTCCAGCACCACCAACATACTCTAGAAGTTTTGTTTTACTGTCTCCATAACACTTGTTATGATCCTAAGTGTTGATGTATTATTTTTACTTGTGACTTGTAGATCTCTATTTTTCTAGAATGTAAGGTCCATTTGAGCAGGGTCCTGATATGATAACTAGTATAATTCCTAGCACCAGAAATAGTGACTGAAATTTGTTAAATGCTCAACAAATATTTGTTGACTAAGAGACAAACTCAGTGACCAAGGTACCCATGAGTCATTTTTAGAGAAGCAAAAACATCACAGTGATATTGAGCCAACCAAGAAATAATTTAATTTTTTTTTTAGGCAAGGCTTTGCTCTTTTGCCCAGACTGAAGCACAGTGGCATGATCATGGCTCACTTTAGCCTCTACTTCCTTGGGTCAAGCTATCCTCCTACCTCGGCCCTCCAAGTAGCTGGGACTACAGGCACGAACCAATATTCCTAGCTTATTTATTTATTTATTTTTTATTTTTTTGTAGACACAGAGTCTCACTATGTTGCCTAGGCTGGTCTCAAACACCTTAGGCTCAAGTTACTCTCCTGCTTTGGCCTCCCAAAGTATTGAGATTACAGGCATGAGTCACCATGCACAGCCAAGAAATAAATGAATATTAAGAACTTAGCTTTGGGAGGCCAAGGAGGGGGTGGATCACCTGAGGTCAGGAGTTCAACACCAGCCTGGCCATCATGGTGAAACCCTGCCTCTATTGAAATACAAAAATTAGCCGGGCATTATGGTGGGTGCCTATAAACCCAGCTACTTGGGAGGCTGAGGCAGAAGAATCACTTGAACCCGGGAGACGGTGGTTGCAGTGAGCCGAGATCACGATCACGCCACTGCACTCCAGCCTGGGCAGCTAAGCAAGACTCCGTCTCAAAAAATAAATGAATAAATAAAAGTAACTTAGGAAAGAAAAACTCTCTTTTTGAAACTGTTTGTTGAGCCTAAAATTGGAATATAGTAAAAAGCTAAACAACTGTGATAATTGGAGTTAAGAACAGAAACTACAAGTTGGCATGCAATACGGCTGACTAGATGCAGCCAGGAGGAACATCTGCCACCAAAGGACAGGGACACTGAAAAGACTAGCACACTCTGAGCAGATCTTCAGAGGGAAAGTATTGAGACTGGATGGAGGGATAACACAGACACTGGGCTGAAGGGGGAGAAAGTTAGGAACCCTGCACAGGACTACCATGCACAAGGACTCATTCCTGGCTTCCAAGGACTCCTGGTGAAGGGGTAAGCTGAGCAGGCAGGGAGCAACCCTCTCTCACCATTGGCCTCTGGAGTCCTGGCAGAAGGGGTCCCCACAACCCCCACAGACACTTGAGTTGACCGGGAGAGATGTGGTAGAAGCAGGATTCTTGCCTGAGCAGATTCCGGAGGTTTTGGTGCAGGAATTCTGTAGTGTAGCACAGCCAGAGACATGCATTCTCCAAGGCTTACCATGCTTTCATAGATGATTTTAGCCTTTGGGGAACTATTAGACCCAAACAGAGAAGGGCAATCTTGCTCATGAAAAGGGACCAATTCATCCGGAGTGCCCCTCTGTCAGCTGGCCTCTACCAGGGACACAGCCTGTCTATGCCTGCTTGCAGTGCAGCCATGCACAACCAGCATGCCTCTTAGTAACCTGCATCATAGCTCCTGCACTGGCAGACTGTGCTTGACCATTGGAGACATCCACCAGACCAGCCTCCGCCCACACACACCACCCCACCCGCACTCTCCTCCAACTGCAGCCTCTCCAGTGCCACTTTACGAGTAGGCAGTCACCCACAGTCGCTCCTCACATTGCTTTACCTGTGCACATGTGCTTGGATAAATCTTACCTCTCCTACCCTGCTGGCATGAGAGTCACTGAACATGTGACTCTACTGGCATGAGTAACCCACTGACCCCTCCAACCTCCCTTCTGCATAACCATTGACAATGCCAGTGCAAGCCCAGAGGCCAACAGCCCCATTCTTCCACCCTGCCATAGCCATTGTTGCCAGCACAAATGCACATGTAAAGGCCAGCGGCCCTGTGCCATCATTGCCACTGGCATGAATGTGCTCATGGAGGCAGCCAGACCCATGCAGGCAGGCACCCCATTCCTGTGCCAAGAAGGCCGCCAGTGTGAATGCGCACACAAATTTCAATGGCCTTACCCCTCCACCCCTCCGCAACCCCATCTTTGCACCGAAACTACTGCAGCTGAGAATGACTGGATGGAGACCAGCATCCACACACTCACCAGCACCCCATCCCAGCTGAAAAGCGTGCACCCCACCATGCTCACACTGCTGCTGGCATGGGCAAATGAGCATGGATCCTACTGCCATTACCCTATGAAGTGCTTTGGCTGGCCCCACCCATTGGAATGCTCTGGCCAGCAGTCTGGGAAAACCTTGGCCTTTCTAGTGCAGCAGGTTCCTAACACAAGGGGCAGAGATCAAAGCTGAGAACCCAATACAAACCCGTAAGATTTAGAGTATGCAGCCCAAGAGTGCTGAGCTGAGCCTTGGCCCCCTACAATCTTCCAGAATAAAGCCGATTGACAGAACCCAGCTTATACCACACTCAAACCCACAGGAACATCAAAGAAAATTAAAGAAAAGAAGAAAAAAAGGACAGCAACTCAAAGATGGAAGGAACATGAGCCCACATAGATGAGAAGGAACCAGTACAAGAACCCTGGTGACCCAAAATGCCAGAGTGTCTTCTTACACCCAATCAACTGCACGAGTTCCCCAGCAATGGTTTCTAACTAAGCTAAAACGGCTGAAATGACCGAAATAGAATTCAGAATACAGATAAGAATGCAGATTATTGAAATTCAGGAGAGAATCAAAACCCAATTCAAATAATCAAAGTAATACAATTAAATGACACAGGAGATGAAAGGCAAAATGACCATTTTAAGAAATAACCAAACTGATCTGATAGAGCCAAAAGTTCACTTCAAAATTTCTGAACACAATTGAAATTATTAACAGCAGAATCTAACAAGCTGAGGAAAGGATCTCAGAGTTTGAAGGCTGGTTTCCAAAATAGACAAAAATAAAGAAAAAAGAATAAAGAATAAAACCTTTAAGAAATATAGGATTATATAAAAAGACCAAACTATATGTCTATTGGTATCCCTGAAAGAGAGGGAGAGAAACCAAGCAAAAATTTCATCAACTTTGCTAGAGAGGCCAATATTCAAATTCAGGAAATGCAGAAAACATGTGAAAAATGTTACACAAGATGACCATCCCCAAGACACATAGTCATCAGATTCTCCAAGGTCAAAATGAAAAAAAATATTAAAGGCAGCCAGAAAAAAGGGGCAGGTCACTTAAAAATGTAATCCAATCACGCTAACAGTGGAACTTACAGCAGAAACACAAATCAGAAGAGATTTGGGGCCTATATTTAGCATTTTTAAAGAAAATGATTTCCACACAAAATTTCATATAAGCCAAATTAAGCTGCATATGTGAAGGAGAAATATAATCCTTTCCACACAAGAAAATGCTAAGGGAATTTCTTACCACAAGATTTGCCTAACAAGAGGTCCTGAAGGGAGCGCTAAATATGGAAAGGAAAGACCATTACTGGCCACTGCAAAAATACACTTAAGTACATAGACCAGTGACACCATAAAACAATCCTACAAACATGTCTACACAATATTCAGGTAACAACACAATGACAGGATTAGATCTGTACATATCAATACTAACCTTGGATGTGAATGCGCTAAATGCTCCAACTAAGGGGCACACAGTGGCAAGTTGGATAAAAAATGAAGACCCAATGTTATAAGGTCTTCAAGAGACCCAACTCACATGCAATGACACATATAGGCTCAAAGTAAAGGAATGAAGAAAAATATACCAAGCAAACAGAAAACAAAAAAGTAGGGGTTGCTATTCTAATTTCAGACAAAACAGATTTTTAATCCAACAAAGATCTAAAAGGACAAAGAAGGGCATTAAATTATGGCAAAGGGTTCAGTTCAACAAGAAGACATAACTATGCTAAATATATATATGCACTCAACACAGGAGCACATAGATTAATAAAGCAGGATTTTAGAGATGCACAAAGAGGCTTCTATAACCACACAATAGTTGGAGACTTCAGCACCCCACCTGCAGTATTAGATCATCAGAGCAGAAAACTAACAAAGATATTCAGGACCTGAACTAAACATTTGACAAAATGGACCTAATGGACATCTACAGAACTCTGTACCCCAAAACAACAGAATATACAGTTTTTTCATCTGCAAAAGGAACAAACTCTAAAATAAAGCACACGATTGGCTATAAAACAATCCTTAACAAACTCAAAACAAGTGAAATCATAGCAACCACACTCTTGGACCACAGCACAATAAAAATAGGAATCAATACAAAGTAAACAGCTCAAAACCACATAGAAATTTATAAAGCTTCCCTAAATGACTTTTGGGTAAATAATGAAATTAAGGCAGAAATCAATAAATTCTTTGAAACTAATGAGAAGATAAAACATATCAGATTCTTTGGGACACAGCTATAGCAGTGTTGAGTGAGGTTTATAGTCTTAACACCCATATAAAAAGTTAGAAATATCTCAAAGTAACAACGTAACATCACATCTATAGCAACTAGAGAAACAAGAGCTAGCCAATCCCAAAGGCAGCAGAAGACAAAAAATAACCAAAATCAAATCTAAACTGAAGGAAAATGACACACCAAAAATTACACAAAACTTACAAATTCAGTTGTTGGTTTGTTGAAAGAATGAACAAGATTGATTAGAGCTGGCAAAACTAATAATGAAAAAAAGACAGAAGATTCAAATAAACACAATTAGAAATGACAAAGAGGATGTTACCAACAACTCCACAGAAATACAAGAAACTCTCAGAGACTACTATGAACACCTGTACGCATACAATTTAGAAACCTAGAAGAAATGGATAAATTCCTGGAAACCTCCAATAATTGGACCCGGAAGAAATTGAATTCCTGAGCATATCAATAACAAGTTCCTAAACTGAATCAGTAATATAAAGCCTACCAAAGAGAAAAAGCCCAGGAGTAGATGGATTCATAGCTGAATTCTATCAGATGTATAAGGAAGAGATGGTATCATTCTTACTAAAATGATTCCAAAAAAATTGAGGAGGAAAGACTCCTCTGTAACTAATTTTATGAGGTCAGCATTATACTGATACCAAAACCTGGCAGGGACACAACCCAAAAAAGAAAATTCCAAGCCAATATTCTTCATAAAGATAGATGAAAAAATCATCAACAAAATAGTAGCAAACCAAATCCAGCAGCATATCAAAAAGGTAATTGATCACAATCAAGTAGGTTTCATTTCTGGGATTCAAGCTAGATTCAACATATACAAATTAATAAATGTGAATCATCACATAAACAGAACTAAAAACAAAACCCACATGATTATCTTAATAGATGTAGAAAAGGCTTTTGATAAAACTCAAAATCTCTTCATAGTAAAAACTCTCAACAAACCAGGCATTGAAGGAACATACTTCAATAAGAGCCATCTATGACAAACCCACAACCAAATTCATACTGAATAGGCAAACACTGGAAGTATTCCTCTTGAGAACCAGAACAAGACAAGGATGCCTTCTCTCACCAATCCTATTCAACATAGTACTGGCAGTCCTTGCCAGAGCCATCAAGCAAGGGAAAGAAATCAAAGGCATCCAACTAGGAAGAGAGGAAGTCAAACATTTGCAGAGGATAAGATAGATTTTATACCTAGAAAAGCCTACAATATTTGCCCAAAAGTTCCTTGATCTGATAAACTACTTCAGCAAAATTTCAGGATACAAACTCAAGGTACAAAAATCAGCAGCATTCCTATACACCAAAAACTTCCAAGGTGAGAGCTAAATCAGGAATACAATTCCATTCATTATAGCCACAAAAAGAAAAAATTATTCAGGAATACAGCTAACCATGGAGGTGAAATATCTCTGTAACAAGAATGACAAAACACTACTCAAATAAATCACTAATAACAAACAAATGGAAAAACATTCCATGCTCAGGTATAGAAAGAATTAATATTGTTGAAACAGACAAATTCCCCATAGCAATTTACAAATTCAATGCTATTCTTATCAAACTACCAATAACGTTCTTCACAGAATTAGACAAATCTATTTAAAAATTCACAAGGAACCAAGAAAGAACCCAAATAGCCAAGATAATTCTAGGCAAAAATAACAAAGCTGGAGGCATCACATTAGCCTACTTGAAACTATACTGCAAAACTACAGTAACCAAAACAGCATGCTACTGGTACAAAAGCAGACACCTAGGCCAATGAAATAGAATAGAGACTCTAGAAATAATGCTGCACACCACGAACTATTTGCTGTTTAACAAAGTTGACAAAAACAAGAAATGGGGAAAGGACAACAAATGGTGCTGGAATAATTGGCTAGCAATATGTAGAAGACAAAAACTGGACCCTTTCCTTATACCATATACAAAAATCAACTCCAGATGGATCAAAGACATAAATATAAAACCTAAAGCTATAAAAACCCTGGAAGATAACCTAGGGAATGCCATTCTCAGCTTAGAACCTGGCAAAGATTTTATGAGAAAAAATGCCAAAAGCAATTACAGCAAAGAGAAAAATAGACAAGTGGGACCTTCCTACTTCAACTAAAGAGCTTCTGTAGAGCAAAAGGAACTACCAACAAAATAAACAGACAACCCACAGAATCGGAGAAAATATTTGCAAATTATTCACCTGACACAGGACTAATATCCAGATTCTATAAGGAACTTAAATTCATAAAAAAAAACCCATTATAAACTGGACAAAGGGCATGAACAAACACTTTTCAAAAGACATACACACATCCAACAATTATTTCAAAAAATGCTCTACATCACTAATCATTAGAGAAATGCAAATGAAAACCCAATGAGAAATCATCTCACACCAGTCAGAAGTGCTATTATACCCTGAACCTAAAATTAGTGTTAAAAAAAGAGAAGCTAGATATTATAATGCTTTACAAAACATATCTCATAATAAGTAATAATATACTTGTAAAAAGACTAATATTCTCAAATTTCTCTGCTAGCAAGTAATGGAATGTGGAAAGTGAAATATTGAATTAGGAAATACCACATATTTGTTGTTACTTTTTAAGTCTTTTCCCCTAATATTAGAGGTATCTTTTCAGAATTTTTAACACTCAAGGTGAAGAAACAGTTGTCTAAATGTTTGCAATTCCTTCCTATTCATTTAATTTTATTTTTTCTTTATTGAATTCAATTAAAATTAACATTGGTATCTTTATTAAAACACCATAATGACTATATCATAATTTGAATGTATACATACTTATAGCAACTCTTTTATTTCTTAGAGACCCTTTCAGTATCCTGGTCATATAATTTGGGCCTTACTATTTTATTGGGTATAGTTTTATAACCAGCTGCCAGTAACTTCCTTTTTTTCTAAAGGCTTTCCCTCCTAGAAGAGCATTACTCCCTGTATGCTATGCAGGAAGTATTGGAGAATATCTCTCAGGGCAGACCTCAACAAATGCTTGATAGGACCTGACATGTAAACATACTAGATATCTCACTCCCAAGTCTGATAAACTTGAAACTTTTTCTACTTTTTATTCCCAGAGTTAGCCAAGGGACTGAACTCCATTAATTCAGAGGGTTGGCTGCATAATATTCCTTTATTAGCTTCCTTCCTTTCCCTGCCTCATATCCCCATTCCCTTGCTGGTGTTTTCTGCATCTCCCTAATAAACCACTTGCATTTCTCTTCTTATCTCACTGCCTCCTTCCTGGAAACCTCATGCTAAGACTTATCTGAGTAAATCTTTATATAAAATGAACTGTCTGTGATAATTTTCACTGATAGTCATGCAACTAATTTGTGGACTCTGTTTTAGAAATTTTTCTGCTGTCTTCTCTGGGTTTTGCATTTTAAAAAAACTAAACTAAACATATAGTCTAAGTATTTTTAGTTAACATGCAGTTAATCACAATCTTCAACTTATGGCATTCTATTTACTTCTTTTGTGTTTTATGCATTCATTTATCTACCCATTCACTTTCATGCCTATTCTGCACTCTAATTTCTACTGTTCATAATCCACCTTTCTAATCAATTTGTGTTTCTTCTTAACATGTTTTGTACCTTTTTAAAATTTAAGAATAATATGCACATAGAAAAAATCAATGAATACTCAGAAATGAAACACATCACGTAACCAGCACTCAGGTCAAGAAACGAAATATTACTAGACCCTCAGAACGACCCCTCATGCTCTCATCCACTTACTGTACTACCACACCCCCAAATTATAACTATTATATTGACTTTTAATAACTTCCACTAGTTTTATGTAATTTTGAACTTTATATAAATTAAATCATATTTTATGTACTCAATTGTGTCGGGCTCCTTTTGTCTATATTAGATTGTGAAACTCATCCGTATAGTTCTAGCGACTGTTCTTTCTCATTAATTTTTTTATTGTGTGACTATAATATGTTACTCTTTAAAATATTGATGATAATGTGGGGCTATTATATATAGCACTGATCTGGACATTCATGCATAAATCAAGTAATAAATATACTGATGTATTTCCGCCGGGTTTATATCCAGAAATTGAACTGTTGGCTCAAAGGTATGCTTTCATTGAGTGTACACAGTATAGGTAAGGGAAACTCAGGCATGCTTCAGAGGATTTCTTGGTTTAAAAGACAGAGATGAGAACTTGAAGAAGTCAAGGTGGCTAGAGTTAACGGGAGAAAGTACCAACATGAAGAGAGATACACAAAAAAATAACACAAAAGACGGGCAGGGTTTTCCCCCTCCAACATCTAGTGGAATACCGAATAGGGCATGTATGTAAAGAAACCACCAAAAGCTGGCGTAAGAACCACCTGAAAATATTACAGGGAACAGTTTTGGATCACACACAAGTCTGGGAATATTGTCTTTTCCCACCAACCACACTGAGAAAGCTCATAATTCGTAGGACATTGGGTGCAAAACTCAAAAGGGCATTGACACTATAGTGAAAAACAGCAAGCCCTGGTGTGAAGGGGAAATGATTTTTTTTTTAATCTGCATCCCAGTAAAAGGCTAGAGGATATTTACAGGAAGACAAAAATATCCAGTGCCCAAATAGTTAACATTTTTGAATTGCCTGGAGGTCAGGAATCTGGAAGCAGCTTTGGTGGGTGGTCCTAGTTCAGGAGGTTGCAGCCAAGATGTTAGCTTAGGTTCTGTCATTACAAAGCTTGACTAGGGTTGAATGACGTGCTTCCAAGGTGGCTCACTTATATACCTGGCAAGTGCTGTCTTTTAGTATTATTAGAAGGCCTTATTTCTTCACCATCAGTACCTTGCCATTGGGCTAATTTTAGTGTCTTTATGAGAAGGTAGCTAGTTTCCCTCAGAGAAAGTGACAGATGAATGAGAGCAATGAAGAAATCATAATGCCTTTTATGGTCTAATCTTGGAAATCATGCACCATAAATTCTGCCACATGCTAACCATTAGGGGCAAGTCATTGAAAATACAGCCCACACTCAAGGGGAGGAGAATTAAGTGCCACCGTTTGAAAGGAGTAGAATCAAATTAGTTGTGCTCATACATACAGCCATACTCTGCTTATATTTTTCAGTTTTTCCCCTCTCAGTGTTTATTTCTGGATATTTTCAGTTGCTTTGTCTTCAAGTTCATTAATCTTTTCTTCTTCAGCATGTCATCTGTTCTTAAACCTAGCCAGTGTATTTTTTCACAGTCTATACATTTTCATCTCTATAATTTCAAGTTGGATCACTTTATATCTTACATGTCTCTTTAATATGCTCAAGCTTTCTTCTACATTTTTAGAAAATATAGAATATAGTAATTATAATGACTTTTTAAAGACTTTGTCTAACTCTACATCTACCAATTAGTCCTCTAATTATTCCACTATCTGAGTTACTTTTGGGGTCAGTTTCTGTTTATCAAATGTTCTCCTCATTATGGGTTGTATTTTACAGTCCTTTTCATGTGTGGTTATTTTTCTTGGATAATAGATACTGTAAATTTACTAAGTTTGTTTGAGCTGTCATAAAAAATGCCATACACTGTGTAACCTATACAGATTTTTTTTTCTCACAGTTCTGAGAGTGGGAAGTTTAAGATAAAGGTGCCAGCAGATTTAGTGTCTAGTGAGGGCCCACCTCCAGAGTAATAGATGGTGCCTCCAAGGTGTCTTCACATGGTAGAAGAGGGCAAGAGAGCTCTCTGTGGTCTCTTCTACAGGAACACTATTCCTGTTCATGTCCCAAAGTCCCCACCTTCAAATACCATCACATTGGATGTTAGGTTTCAACATATGAATTTTGCAGGGGAACATTCTCTAGTATTTACCTTATTGAGATTTTGATATATATAATTCTTCAAAATGTTCCTGAGCTTTGGTTTAGAATGAAATTAGCTTATTTGAAAAAAGTTGTATCCTTTTAAGGCTTAATTTCAAAGGTAGATTAAAGCAACTTTTTATATAGAGCTAATTCTGTCCTATTGGTGAAACAATGGCCTTCTGAATGTGCTACCCCAAATATTTAGGAAGTTTTTTTTTTTCACTCTGGCTGATGGAAAAAAAGAAAATATAATTAGCCTTCTATGAGCTTTGTGGATTGTTCCACCAACTCTTTCTGGTGGTTCTCTTCTCTGCTTCATGGAATTAACTTATGCAAATACACTGATCATCACTATGTTGAAGACACAAGTGGAACCTTTCGCATATCTCACAGTTCTCTCTCCCTATTCTGTGCATTTGTATTTTTGTCTGGTGCTCCATCCTGCAAATTGCAGCTGCCTCGTACACCCTGATTTTCACCTCCATGACTTCAGCTCAAGAAGACTACTAGGCACTATTTGAGTCCTCTCTCTCTGAGCTGTATCCTGAAACTCTCCACAAAAGGTCAGCTGGGGCAACTATGGAGTTCACCTCATGTTTAATTTCTCTCAGTGACCGATGTCTCACAAAGTCTCTTGTTCAAAATCTGAAAAAAATTGTTCCATATATTTTATCTGGTTTGTTAACCGTATATGACAGAAACATAAAATGGTTTCTATTACCACAAATTTATCTTGACACTCATTCTCAACTCTTAGCAGAGTTTAGAAATTTTTGATAAATATAATTCCAGCCACACTAGTTTGACGTAGTATAAAACCACAGTGTGGTTGAAAAATAATGAAATCACATTAAGCCTGTTTAATCACTTGTAAAATAAGTTGCAAAATGGCCTAGTAATGTAACTATACCTAGTGGTGGCTCTGCAAGTATTAGTCTGGAAACATATCAGCCTTGAGTAAAAATAATTATTTGAAAAACTTTCAGAGGAGTGGGGATTTTCTTTTATCTTGTAAAGTCAATTATGATATCATGAAAATATATGAGATGTGGAGATTACAGAAAGAGAAAAACATGAGAAACCACATATAAGCTAGAAGACAGCAGGTTCTTCATGAAGTTGTGAGTAGCTCCATTCAGTTGGAGGCTGGTAAGCAAAATGGAAAATAATCGTTCCTAAGAGAGTGTTTGTATGGGGAGATGGAGATGTGTGCATCGAGTACCCAGCTAAGGACATAATATTTTATTCAGGAACCAATGGAAAGCAAAACAGGTGTTCAAGCAGGAAAATAACTCAATTAGGAGAGAATCCACCATTTTATTTATAAGTACTATTAACTCTTGGTTATACTGTGCCTTGTTAATATAATTAAGCTTTTAAACCTGGGTTTAACAGTGCCAGAAAAAAAAATACATAATTGTTAGAATTAATGGCACAAAAAATTATGTTCTTCAACTTCAGCAGTTATTATTAGGAGTACCATCAGCACTGCTTGGCAAATCCTTACATTTCTCTGTTCTGCAGCTGTTTCTCCCCCAAGGGCTCTACAAAACCCTTACCATCAAGCTGCATTCCCTTACACAGAAATTATGAAGTTCCATTTTTACTTCTCAAAGAACTGGGTTTAGGTAAAATATTTTTTAAATAACACATATGCAGCATCAATTGTACCTTAACAAGCCAGCAATCATGATGATTTTATTACCTCAAACATACTAATTTTGAAGAAAAATTATTCTAGTTAATAAGTAATATATGAACAAAGCTATTGCTTGACCGTTTTGACTATTTTTTCCTGTGTAAAACCTGTTTCTACCTATCAAAGATCATAAAAAACAATGCAAGCTCAGTGTAAGCATTGAACTATTACCAATTGATATCAATTATGCAACCAGCAAATGAATGATGAAGATTTGCTCTACACTATACAATGAGTGGCACATTATAGCATTTTGTTGAAGACTTACATTAAGCACCCTACAAAACCACAATGTATTTTGGAAAACACCAAACATTGCAATTATCTAAATATATTTCAAACCTATGAAATTCCTTTTTTTAATCTCTCCAGGATGAAGAAGAGGCAGGTGAGATTTCAACTGTAGATTTGTAGTTTTATTACTGAGCAATATCTAAGTGGTAAGTCATCACAGAGCAATGACTAAAGGAATATTTGATAGTTGTGAAAGACATGTGAATTGTAATCATTAAATACTAAAATATTACCATCTATGAAAATAATAAAGGAAGCTACAATTCTCTGTGGAAATGTAATGTGCTTTTTTCTTTGTTCCTCAGTATCACCTCAGTCATTCAGAGTGGCTAATGTATTATATGGTATGATATGATGGGGCCAATTAATACCAGAATATCATTTGCCCCTGCTGCAATCAAGTTTATCCTGTTTACAAGAAAGCTATTCATTTGGACTAAAGTGTACCTTCAGAAGCCGTCACTCAAAATATATAGCTTGAAAATAGTAACTGTAAAACTAAGCTTCTATTAGTTTACATAATTTAGGAGTTTTCTAGTTTAGTAACTTCTAACATGAGCAATAAAAGATACAACTTTTATTAGAAGCTATGACATATAATGTGGTTGATATCTTGCCAGAACTCTCTAAATTAATACTATTAATGGACGGGGGAAGTGTCTCCCAAACAGTCTTCTTGCCCTTCTCTATGATACAACTACAGCAATCTTTCATAATAAACACCAACGTGATTATTCCTCTTCTTAGGATAAAAAGCCCCTTTGTCCTTTTGTATTCTTACTAAGGCAAGACAGATAACAAGACAAAGTTAATGTAACTCTGCCTGTGAAAGTGAGTAAACAAGAAGTGACTAATGGGGCAAAATTCTCAACCTTAAAATCTCTATTATTCATCCCTTACATTCTGGTATAGGAAAAAACAATATGTATGGAACCAGAATAAATCCTAGTCCCCACAGGAGGCAGCTTGGATTCTAGTAAAGAAAACCTAGAGATACTGCATTTTGAACAGCTCTGATTTATTAGGTAATATATTGAAAAAAATAAAATGATTAAAAAGGTAGAGCATTTCATTATGGGTAATCATGATACTAATTTATTATACTCCCCAAATAAGCAGTTGTCGAATGTGAAATATAGGAAGTGATGAATATTAACCACTCAAGAAAAAGTAAACAATCATTACTAAGTTGATTATTTTATTCCAAGGTAATATTTAATCTTCACTGCAGTTTTCCACTAATCTGTCAGAAAGTGTTTAAATTCAGTCTTTCATAGTTACAAGAATGTTCTTTTACCATGGAAGCTTTGACATTCACTCCAATAAATTGCAAGATGTTCTTTTTGAAAAATTCTATACTAATTATTTATGTAAATGGTCTCACAATAATGTGGGGATCACCGTGACCACATAGAATAGTGTATGAATAATAATATTTAATAGTAATCTATTAATATTACTGTTTAAGACTATTCTAGATTAACAATGAATATTTTCATATGCAATAAGGACCCTATCTATCTACCAAAATGACTTTATAAATTGTTTGAGGGTTGCAATGAATAACTAGATGCTAGAAGATGGACAATACTGTCTATTTTTAAGAAAAAATAACAACTTAAACTCCGCTTAGGCAAGCTTTTTTGTGTATATGTAATTTGCAATATTTTGAAACCTATTAAGAATTACATAGCGGTCATTAGTTTTAAAATGTATGAAGAAAAATATCTACTGAGCATATGTTGTAAAATACACCTGGAGCCAAGAAATCTTCCAAGTCAAATGCAAAATTTATGT
Organism: Gorilla gorilla gorilla; assembly: GCF_029281585.2. Lineage (NCBI taxonomy): Eukaryota > Metazoa > Chordata > Mammalia > Primates > Hominidae > Gorilla > Gorilla gorilla. The sequence goes on along the minus strand of NC_073228.2, from coordinate 125,126,666 downwards.
ACTAATTTTTGTTTCAATTATTTGAACTTATATTTTAAATTAGAACTAATACTCAAGTAATTATCTGAATTTCACACATAGCAATTATTGAATACCATTCTTTTTATTGGATAACAACTATACAGAAACATGTTTGATTCATAATTTATTAAAAAATTAATTTGTTCTTAATTTATTAAATGATTAATGGATTTTAAGATTTTATAACCAGACTTTCTTCTAAAAGACATAGATGTTTGCTAATATTCATTCTTCCTTTTCTCTATGCCTTTCATTTTAGTCTAGATCAATTTGGTGGTAATAAAAAATCACATTATTCTAATAAATTATTTCTAAAAAATCAATATCTGAGCTCAAGATATCTGGGAATCTAGAATTGCAAATTTGCATATACAATGCTAGTTGTGATTTCTTTTGCCTATTTTTTGCCCAGCTTTATTGAGCTATTCTTGACATACAACATTTTTATGCATTTATGGTATACAATGTGATATGATATATGTGTACATAATGGAATGATTACCACAATCAAGCCAATTAACATATTCATTACACACATAGTTACAATTCTTGTGTGTGTGCAGAGAACACTTAAGAGCAATTGTCTTCACAAATTTCATGAATATAATACAGTGTTAACTATAGTCACCATGGTCCATGTTAGAGCTCCAGAACTTACTCATCTTGTAAAAATGAACTTTTGCTTATCAGCTTAAGAAGATTTCTCAGGATACACAATTAATGTGCAAAAATCACAGGCAGTCCTATACACCAATAACAGACAGCCAAATCATAAGTGAACTCTCATTCACAATTGCGACAAAGAGAATATAATACCTAGGAATACAACTTACAAGGGATGTGAAGGACCCCTTCAAGGAGAACTACAAACCGCTGCTCAAGGAAATAAGAGAGGACTTCAAACAAATGGAAAAACATTCCATGCTCATGAATAGGAAGAATCAATATCGTGAAAATGGCCATAATGCCCAAAGTAATTTATAGATCCAATGCTATCCCCATCAAGCTACCACTGACTTTCTTCACAGAATTGGAAAAAAACTACTTTAAATTTCATATGGAACCAAAAAAGAGCCCATATAGCCAAGACAATCTGAAGCAAAAAGAACAAAGCTGGAGGCATCATGCCACCTGACTTTAAGCTATACTACTAGGCTACAGTAACCAAAACAGCATGGTACTGGTAGCAAAACAGATATATAGACCAACGGAACAGAAAAGAGACCTCAGAAATAGCACCACACATCTACAGCCATATGATCTTTGACAAACCTGACAAAAACAAGCAATGAGGAAAGGACTCTCTATTTAATAAATGTTGCTGGGAAAACTGGCTAGCCGTATGAAGAAAACAGAAATTGGACCATTTCCTTACACCTTATACAAAAATTAGTTCAAGATGGATTAAAGACTTAATTGTAAAACCTATAACCATAAAAACTGTAGAAGAAAACCTAGGCAATACCATTCAGAACACAGGCATGGGCAAAGACTTCAAGACTAAAACACCAAAAGCAATGGCAACAAAAGCCAAAATAGACAAATGGGACCTAATTAAACTAAAGAGCTTCTGCACAGCAAAAGAAACTATCCTCAGAATAAGCAGGCAACCTACACAATGGGAGAAAATTTTTGCAGTCCATCCATCTGACAAAGGTCTAATATCCAGAATCTTCAAAGAACTTAAACAAATTTACAAGAAAAAAAACAAACAACCCCATCAAAAAGTGGGCAAAGGATATAAACAGACACTTCTCAAAAGAAGACATTTATGTGGCCAACAAACATGAAAAAAAAAGCTCATCATCACTGGTTATTAGAGAAATGCAAATCAAAACCACAATGAGATACCATCTCATGCCAGTTAGAATGGTGATCATTGAAAAGTGAGGAAACAACAGATACTGGAGAGGATGTGGAGAAATAGAAATGCTTTTACACTGTTGTTGGGAGTGTAAACTAGTTCAACCATTGTGGAAGACAGTGTGGCAATTCCTCAAGGATCTAGAACTAGAAATACCATTTGACCCAGCCATCCCATTACTGGGTATATACCCAAAGGATTATAAATCATTCTACTATAAAGATGCATGCACACGTATGTTTATTGCAGCACTGTTCACAATAGCAAAGACTTGGAACTAACCCAAATGCCCATCAGTGATAGACTGGATAAAGAAAATGTGGCACATATACACCACGGAATACTATGCAGCCATAAAAAAGACTGAGTTCATATCCTTTGCAGGCACATGGATGAAGCTGCAAACCATCACTCTCAGCAAACTAAAACAAGAACAGAAAAGTAAACACCGCATGTTCTCACTCATAAGTGGGAGTTGAACAATGAGAACGCACAGACACAGGGAGGGGATCATCACACACTGGGGCTTGTCAGGGGGTGGTGGGCTAAGGGAGGGATAGCATTAGGAGAAATACTTAGTGTAGATGACGAGTTGATGGGTGCAGCAAACCACCATGGCACATGCACACCTATGTAACAAACCGGCATATTCTGCACATGTACCCCAGAACTTAAAGCATAATAATAAAAATAAATAAATAATTAAAGTAAAATGAGATCAACTATTCGTTGTAAACTATTACAGAAAAAAAATAAGTAAAAAAGATGGAGGGTGGGGGAGAAGCACTGATGAAACAAACAAAATAGTGATGGTTATTGTAACTCTGATGGTTATTGATTGCACTCAGATTTTCTGTATGCTTGAAAATTTTTGTAATAAAATGTCTAAAGATCAGAGTGGTGGAAAGAACAAAACAAAAAAAAATGAACTTTTATACCCTTTGACTAACATCTCCCCATTTCCTCCAAGCTTCAGCCCAGACAACCACCTTTTACCCTCTACTTTTGTGTAAGTTCTAGTTTTTTAGATTCCATGTACAAGTGAGATAATATTAATACAATATTTGTCTTTTTGTGCCTGGCTCAATAAATTTAGCATAATATCCTCCAGGTTCACCCATCTTGGGGATAATGGCAGGATATTCTTATTTTTATGGCTGAATAATATCTAATTATATATAAAAAGACATATATGTATAATAAATATATATGTGGCAAAAACACAACTACTTTTGCACCAACCTAATATATATATAAAAATAAGAAAATCCTGTCATTAGCAACAACCTGAATGAACCTGGGAGACTATATACATATATGATCACAGTTTTTTTTCCATCATCAATAGACATTTAGCTTGTTTTCATACCTTGTTTATTGTGAATAATGCTGCAATGGACATGAGGATTCACACATCTCTTTGAGATACTAATTTTTTATATTCTTTAGATACATAACCAGAAGTTGGATTGATGGTTACTATGATAGTTCTATATATCACAGTTTCTTTTTTCATCCATCCATCAATAGATATTTAGCTTGTTTTCATACCTTGCTTATTGTGAATAATGCTGCAATGGACATGAGCATGCAGATATTTATTTGAGATACTGATTTTATATTCTTTAGATACATAACCAGAAGCTGGATTGCTGGATGATATGATAGTTCTATTTTTAATATTCTGAGAAAACTCCATACTGTTTTCATAGTGGCTGTCTCAATTTACATTTCTATCAAGTGTACAAGGGTTCTCTGTTCTCCACATCCTAGTCAATACTTGTTATATTTTGTCTTTTTAACAAATGCCATTGTAACAGGTGTGAGGTGATATCACACTGTGATATTATTTGCATTTCCCTGATCATTAGTGACTTTGAGCATTTTTGAATATACCTGTTGACGATTTTTGTTTTATTTTGAGAAATGCTGATGCAGGTCCTTCAGCTCACTTTGAAAAAGAATTTAGTTATGTTTTAATTGGTGGGCGCCACACTCATCCTTGCCCCTGGTGACAGGTCCTCCATCTGCTGCCTGACTGCAGACCTTGAAACAGCCCTGTGATCTGGTTCCAGCCCTGCTAGACTTTGGCCTCAGAGGCAGTCCCACTCACCCGGGGATCTAGCAAAAACCACATTCACTCACGTGCCTAGTAACTGCACCATCAACCACACAACTACTGGTGATTCTTCAGGACATTTTAAGCCCAGTAGATCATCTGCTTTTGTACGAAGACTTGGCTATAAGGATAGAAAAAGCTCTATTTTAAAATAATTTAGATAACCATTTATGCAATCCAGTATATGTACACTATTTTATACATAACATAATAGCCACCTATCAAATCATCTGTATCTACTTATTTATCTATATCAATTTTTAAAATTGTTTCTGGTGTAGTTAACCTATGCAAAATTTCAAATCAAATATTTCATTAAGAAATATTCTCTGAATGTCCTCTGAAATACAGATTTTAATATATGGGAAGTGACATTGGTTTTAGTTACTGTCTTTACTGCATACTTCTTTTCTTTTTGAAACTAATATCAGTGTCTGAAAATCTTTCCTGAATTCTCATACAATCTTTTTAAGTAATAGATTATGAATGTCATACAACATAACAGTGTACTTGAATAATGTCATCATTCTTGGCCTTAATATTTGCATACCAAATCCTTTTGGTTCTTTCCCCATTATCCTGACACACAAGCTGATGCCATGTCCTTAGCATTAAAAAGGAGTTAATATGTGCGTGTGTTTCTTAAAATTTATTTATTTTTACCACATACTGTGGTGTGCTGTGATCAAGTAAGTCCTTTAGATTATTTATCTCAATTACTTTGCAAGTCAGTTTTCCAGTAAGACCTCATCCAGCACACATACACAGGTAGCTCTGCATGCTTCATTTATAATATCTAATAACATTTGCAAGACATAGTTAATGAGTTTGTCCACATAATAAAAATACAAGTATTTTACATTAGGTTTAAAGTATATCCAGATCTTATTGACAATTCAAATAAATAAGAAATTGAAAGCTCTAAAAGTGACTATGTTTTAAAGTTGTGTGTTAAAAGGGAGATTAAGTCAGATGACCCATCCCAAGACTTCAAGTGATAGAATGTTCTCAGTAAACAAGTAAACAAGTAAGAAATTTTTAATTTCATATCACTATGGAAAAAACATATAAATTATATGTCCAGAACTATCTCTCAGGTGACAAGTTACTTCTTATAATCTTGATGAATTAATCATTGTCTATACAACTATGGACATAAAAGGAGCATTCAAAAATATGTAAATTTTATTTTTGCTACAAGTATTTTATTAAATATTTATTGTGTGCTCAAAATGGACTAAGTTCCTCATCAAATTACAATCTATGAAGAAACTTTTACAGTGCAAAATGAACACACACAAAAAAGGGGAGTATTTGATAAAAAGAAGCACTTCCAATAAACCAAAAAATAATAATATTTAAACCACAAGCACATACGCAGGCAGACACACACACACACACACACACACACACAAAAACACACACACACACCAATAGCATGTATGGTTCAGGATTGTATTATTCAGACTTCTCCAGAGAAATAGAACCAACAGGATATATACAGAGGGAGGGAGAGAACGAGAGAGAGATCCAGATAGATAAAGGAGTGTGTGTGTATGTGCATGTGTGTGTGTGAGAGAGAGAGAGATTGATTGATTTGTTAAGAGAAATTGTCTCACATAATTATGGAGGCTAAGTCCCACAGTCTGTGGTATGCAAACTGGAGACCCAGGAAAGCCAGTTGTGTTAATTCAGTCTTATTTTTAATGCCTGAGATCCAAGAGAGTCCATGATAGTAAATCCCATTTAAGAGCAGGAGAGATGAGATGTTTCAACTCAAAGAGTGAGAAAGAAAAAATGGGGTGAATTAATCTTTCTCTACTTTTTGTCTATTCAGGCCCTATGTGAGTTTGTTGATACCCAACCACACTGGGAAGGGCAACCTACTTTACTGAATCCACAGATTTAAATGTTAATCTCATCTAGAAACACTCTTGCAGACACATTCAGAAACAGTATTTAATCAGGGCACCCCATGATCCATTCATGTTGACAAAATTAACTGTCAAAAGTTATATTGTTGATATTACTTTGTTTTTCCCAATGATATTGATGTGAGAATAATGCCTGGCCTCATATTCAGCTAGCCAAATTTTTTAACCCAGTCCTTTCATTAAAACCAAAAGCCTATTTTCTTTTGTGAAAAGATTCACGATTGGCTAGGACCCGGGGTTCATGGACTTTTGTATATACCTGTTGAAAAGCAGAATTTACTGATACAAGATTTAAAGTTGAAGACTTTTTTTCTCTTCTGCTTTTCTAAAAGTAGCTAATAAAATAGTATTTTTTAACTTACAGAATTCATCCTTTTAAAAATAAATTTTATTGTTTATAGTTGAGGTTTACAACATAATGTTATGGGATACATATAGATAGTACAGTTGTTACCATAGTAAAACAGATTAACAAATTTTCATCTCGAATTTTTGGGGTATGTGACAAGAGCAGCTAAAATATACTTACTTAACAAAAGCCACTAATACAAAATAATTTTGTTATCTTTGGTCTTCATGTTATTAATTGAGTCTCTAAACTTTTTCATTGTATTTATTTGCTATTTTGTATCCTTTTACCTAAATGTCCCAGTTTCCTCCCACCACACCCAACTCATGGTAACTACTGTTTCATTGTCTGTCTCTGTGTATTTGAGTTCTTTTTTAAAAAATCCCACATATAAATGAAATTATGCAATATTTTTATATGTTTGGTTTATTTAACTTAGCATAACGTCCTTCAGGTCCATCCATGCCGGGGCAAATGGAAGGCTATCCTTTGTTTTTAAGGCTGAATGATATTCCATACAAACATGTATGTATACCACATTTTAAAATCTATCAATGGAAATTAAGGTTGTTTCCATATCTTGGCTATTGTAAATAACACTGCAAGGAACATGGAAGCACAGACATTTTTACAAGATGGTGATTTCATCTCCTGTGGTTACGTATCCAGAAGAGGGATTACTGGGTTGTATGGTAGTTCTATTTCCAATTTCTTTAGAAACCTCCATATTATTTTCCATAATGGCTGTATTAATTTAAATTGCCACTGACAGTATACAAGGATTCCCTTTTCTTGAAATCCTGGCCAACACCTGTTATGCTTTATCTTTTTGAAAATAGCCATTCTAATGGCTGTAAAGTGATATCTCATTGTGGTTTTAATTTGCATTTTCCTGATGATTAGTTATACTAACTTTTAACATTCCTGTTGGGCATTTTTATGTCTTGCTTGAAGAAATATTTTGTCAGATCTGTTCAGAGTTCTTTATAAATCTTGAATAATAACCCTTTATCAGATATGTGGTTTGCAATTTAATTTTTTCCCAGTTCACTGATTGTGTTTGTATTTTGTTGATTGTTTCCTTTGATGTAGGTAAGCTTTTTAGTTTGGTGTAGTCCCATTTATTTATTTTTGCTTTTGTAGACTGAGCTTTTGGTATGTTATCCAAAAAATTATTGCCAAGGCCAATGCTGAGGAGCTTTTCCCTTATGTTCCCTTATAGGAGTTTTATGATTTTGGTCCTTACATTTAATATTTTATCAATTTTCTTGTTGATTTTTTTCTATCATATAAGAAAAGGATCTGGTTTCATTCTTTTGCATGTGGAAATCCAGTTTTCCCAGTACCATTTATTGAAGAAAAAGAATCATTGTCCATTATACCCTCTTGGTAGGCAAGTTAAAAATCAGTTGAGTACGTATGTTTAGATTTATTTCTGGAATGTATATTCTGTTCCATTGATTGATGTTTCTGTTTTTATGCCAGTGCAATATTGTTTTGATTACTATAGGTTTGTAATGTGATTTTAAATCAGGAAGTGTGATGTCTCCAATTTTGTTTTGCTTTTTTAGTATTGCTTTGCTATTCAGTTTCTTTAATGGTTTCATACAAATTTTAGGATTTATAGATTGTTTTATATATTTTTGCAAAAAATGACATTGGAATTTTGATAAAGATTGTTGTTCAATCAGTATATTTCTTTGGGAAATATGAACATTTTAACAATATTAATTGTTCCCATCCATGAACACAAGATAGCTTTCCTCTAATTTGTGTCTCCTTCAATTTCTTTCATCAATGTTTCATAGGTTTCGGTGTACAAATATTTTACCTCCTTGACTAAATGTATTTTTAGTTATTTTATTTTTTGTAATGGTATTGTAAATATAATTTTTCTTAATTTCTTTTTCAGCTAGGTTGTTTACTTGTGTATAGAAATGCTATTGATTTTTGATGTTGACTTTGTATCCCTGCAACTTTACTGAATTCATTTATTAGTTCTAATAGTTTTTTAGAAGAAGCTTTATGTTTTTCTATATATAAGATTATATAATCTACAAATAGATGTAATTCTTCTTTATATCTCTTTCAGACACCTTTTATTTTTCTTCTTTACTTGCTCTTGCTAATATTTCCAGTACTATGTTGAATAGAAGTCACAAGAATGAGCATCTCTGTCCTGTACCATATCTTAGCAGAAAACCTAATTTAACAGTTTTATTTAAAGAAAGGATGCTGAACCTTGTCAAATGATTTTTCTGCATCAAAATGATCATGTGGCTTTTATGTTTTACTCTGTTGATGTATTATATAAATTGATTTGCATGTGTTAAACCAGCCTTGCATGACTGGTATAAATCCCACTTGGTTATGACATACAATCATTTTTAATGTTAAATCTTTTGTTAAATTTGGTTTGCTAATATTTTATTGAGGATTTTTGCATGAATGTTCATCAGAGATGTTGGCCTGTAGTTTTAATTTCTTGGCCTGTAATGGCTTGTAATGGCTTTGCCTGGCGCAGGTATTAAGGTGATGCTGGCCTCATAAAATACATTTGAAGAATTCTCTGTAGTATATTTTTGAAATAATTATTTTAGAAAGTATTTTTGGAAGAGTTAAGAAGTTTAAAGAATAATTCTTCATTGAATGTGCTGTAGAATTCAGCCATGAATCCATATTGTCCTGGGCTTTTCATGGTTGGTAGCTTTTTAACTATATCTTCAATCCCTTTATTTATTTTGATGTGTTCAAGCTTTCTACTTCTTTCTGATTCAGTCTTGGTAGGTTATATTTTTCTAGAAATTTATCCATTCTCCCTGGTTTATCCAATTTGTTGGCATATAAAGGGTCATAGTAGTCTCTTATGTTCCTTATTATTTCGGAGGCATCTGCTATAATGTGTCCACTTTAATTTCTGATTTTATTTGAGACTTTTCTCTTTTTTCCCTAGTTTGTTTAGCTAGGGGATTGCTGATTTTATTTTTTGAAATAACCAACTCTCAGATTTTTTTTCTGTTTCTTTATTTTCTCTATTTGGTTACATATGTTGACTTTATTTTCTTCCCTTTGCTATTTTTGAGTTTACACTGTTCTTCTCTGTCTAGCTCCACGAGGCATTATACTATTTACTTGTGACATATCTTCTTATTAATGTAGGCATTTGTTGCTATAAACTTTTCTTTTAGAACCACTTTTGTTGCATTCCGTAGATTTTCATGGTATGTTTCCATTGCTGTTTGCCTCAATAAATTTTTAAATTTTCCTGTTGATTTTTTTGATCCATTGGTTGTTTATGAACATGTTGTTTAATTTTCCATATTTGTAAATTTTATAAACTCTTGCTCTTATCGATTTCTAGCTTCATACCATTGTGATCAGAGACAATACTAGATATAATTTCAATCTTCTCGAATTTATTGACTTGTTTTGTAACATAACAGAGACTATCCTGAAAAATACTCCATGTACACTAGAAAAGAATGTATATTCTGTTGCTGTTGGATGGGAAGTGAAGATCTGTATGTGTCTATTAAGTCCAAAGTACAGTTCAAGTCCAGTATTTTCTTGTTAATTTTCTGTCAGCTTAACCTATCCATTGTTGAAAGTATTAATGTCCTCTACTACTATTGTATTGTCATCTATTTCTTTCCTCCTGTCCATTAATATTTGCTTTATATATTTATGGCAATGGAATATAGGTATACCTTGTTATATTGTCCTTCACTTTATCGCAATTTGCAGATATTTCATTTTCACAAATTGAAATTTTATGGCTATCCTGTGTCAAGGAAATCTATCAATGCTATTTTCCAAGAGTAAGTGCTCACTTCATGTCTCTCCACCACATTTTGGTAATTCTCAAAATAGTTCAAACTTTTTTTGTTACTATGATATCTATTACGGTAATTGTGATCAGTGATCTCCAGTGTTACTGTTGCAATTGTTTTGGAGCATGACAAAAGCTGCCCATATATAATGATGAACTTAATCAACAAATGTTGTATGCGTTTTGAGTGCTCTACCAACCAACCATTCCATAGTCTGTCTCTTTAAGCCCCCCTGTTCCCTGGGACACAACACTATTTAAATTAGGCCAATTAATAACCCTATAATGTCCTCTAAGTGTTTGTATCGAGGGAGAAATTGCATGTTTCTCACTTTAAATCACAAGCTAGAAATGATTAAGCTTAGTGAGGAAGGCATGTTAAAAGGCAACACAGGCCAAAAGCTAGTCCTCTTACATCAAAGAGTAGCCAAGTAGTGATTGCAAAGGAAAAGTTTTTGAAGGAAATTCGAAGTATTATGCCTGTAAATACATGAATGATAAGGAGGCAAAACAGACTTATTGCTGACTTGGAGAAAGTTTTAGTGGTCTAGATAAAAGATCAAACCAGCCACAGCAATCTCTTAAGCCAAAGCCTAACCTAGACCAAGGCCCTAACCCCCTACAGTTATATGAAGGTTGAGAGAGGTGAGGAAGTTACAGAAGAAAAGTTTGAGGCTAATGGAGGTTAGTTCGTTTTTCTTTCTTTTTTTTTTTTTTTTCCTCTTTCAATACCTTGAGTATATCCTCCCATTCTCTGCTGGGATATCCACCTATAGTCTAATGAAGATTCCCTTGCATTCACTTGGTGATTTTTTTCTTGCTGCTTTTAAAATTCTTTCTTGTTTTTGAGTTTTGAAAGTTTGATCGTACTTCAAACAATTTGTTTTTTCTTAGGTTAGCTATTGCAATAAAAATTTTCAACTAAAATGTTTTATCTTTTCCAGAGAGAGGGATAAGGGAAAGGATCCCAGAATGGCAACTGAAGGCAAAAGGGAATCTAGTGGTCATGATCAGTTTTTAGTGATTTAAATTAAAGTATAATTGGCTTCAGAGTCTATTTGGGAAGATAGCTAATCCAATAATCCAATAAGTGAATAATCTTGGACTATGTAAAATTTAAATCATGTGGCATACAGTATAAGTTATATAGATATATAAAGAAAGGGAACAATATGAGGAAAACCATGTCAGCTTTTTTTAGCCATACATATGTATGTGTTTGTATGTGTGTGTGTATGTATTTATATATGAGTGTGTGTGTGTAAATTTATATTATAATTATATACATGTTATTCAAAGACATTTAAAGCATAAACCATAAGTCATAAGAAATAGATGGTATATAATCCTTAACCATAGCATGAGAATTAAAAGTAATTTATTTGGCAATCTTTAAATTTGATTTATATTAGATAATAAAAATAACTTATAGTCTGATATTACATTAACAAAATTGACTTTACTCATCACTCTGCCCAGAAACACTATATTCTCACAAGAATCCAATTCTGGGCACCACATTTCCTCATGAAAATATTTCTGACATGTGGTTGGAAAGACATTGACTACAACATCTATGTGCCAAATAAACAGCAACCCAGAACTAATCTGCTATTCCATCATATGTGCTTACTAAGGACTCTCAAGCAGATGTGTCAGAGTATTCCAACTCCCCAATGAAAACAGTGTGTTACATGGGCTAGACGCTTCAGTTTTATTCACTATTCACTTACTTACCCTCTTAACATTGCCCCCAAATAAGCATGCAACATCAAAACAGACTACAATTTAAATTTAACACAATAGAACGCTTGAAAATATTAGTAGAGTTAGATGCATATTAATAAAATGTGATCACCTTTTGCTATTAGCAAGTGTAATTCTATCACTTGTCTCATTTAGAAAGTTATAATTCAGTCATATAAGGAGAAATGTAGAGACATTGAATAACCAAAAATAACCATATTTTATAGTGTGATTGTCTGTTTTATGAAAAAAAGCCCAGACTTCAGACGTCTACAGAAACATTTGAATCTTTCTTTATAATAATGCTTTCATTACCTAAATTATATATACAATGTCTGAGAGAGTGGATCAGATACAGGTGGTCTTAATTTATGTTAATCTAATCCCATGAAGATGGAGTTTTAGACAAGGCAGTGCTTTTAATTAGGTAGCTTTATAAGATAAAAATAGTTTTAATTTCTCAAAATATTGTGTATTTAAAGCAGTGCATGTGGATAAAAGATGGAATGAGAAACAGTATTTGCTAACTTCAGGCAAATATTTCTTAGAACTTATTAGCTTTAACCATGAACAAAAAACATGATAAATTGTCATCAAAATTAGAAACATGTGGTATTTTTGAGAGACTATGTCAAGAAAATAAAATCCAAGACAGACTGGGAGGAACTATTTTCAATACATATATGTGACAAAATATTTATATCCAGAATATATGAAGAATTCTGGTAACTCAATAACAAGAAAATAAATAAACTATTTAAAAATGGTAGAGTGATTTAAACTAACTTTTGATTTAGTTATAAATTACAAAAGAAGAAATGTGAAAGTAAACAGACACATGAAATGTACTCAAAAGAAGAAGAAATGTAAAAGTAAATAGACACATGAAAAAGTATTCAATATCACTAGCTATACAAAAAAGTAAATTAAAACTACAATGGGATGCTACTATACATTCCTTGAAAGATTAACTCTTAAAAGCTTGACAGTATTAAATGTTGCCAAGGATGTGGAACAACGAATTCCTGTGCATTGCTAGTGAAATGTAAAATGTTATAACTATCCCCAAAATGAATTCGGCAGCTTTCTTATATTTACCAAATAACTAGGCAATTTAATTCTTATTTATCCAAGACTAATGAAAACATACGACCCGCACAAAGACATATACAATGTATTTATAACAGCTTTATTCATAATGGTCCCAAACTGGACACAACTCAAAAGTATATTTTTAAAAAGCATGAAAAGGTGGTATACCCAACAGTATACTCACACTGTGTAAAAGAGGCCAGGCACAAAATGCTACATCATGTATTATCTCATTTATGTAAAATTCTATGAATGGAATAGGTAAAACTAATCAACAGTGACTGAAAGCATATCCGCAGTGTCCTGGGTTTAGGAGCGGTGAGGAAGTTGCCTTGTGAATTTAATATACAGTGTTAAAAGAGAAAGCAGAAATATTCTATATCCATATTGGGGTGATTAATATTCATTCAACGGTACATTTAAAATAGTTGCATTTTATTTTATGTAATCTATATCTCAAAGTTGATGTTTAATGTTAAAATAAAATATATTGATCATCTATTTTCTAAAACTACCCCAAAATGTTAATGTGCTGTCATGCATCTAAGGCTGAATATAATTTTGAAAAGAGCAGCACACTCAAGGCAGTCACAGGATTCACACAAGCAGTAACACTGGATTGGTAATGAAGAATGATACTTATTCTCACCAAATATTTAATGGTAATTATTTTATTTAGAGTATTAACAATTATTGTTTAAAACCAGGGATGCCCTCTCTCCCCACTCCTATTCAACATAGTATTGGAAGTTCTGGCCAGGGCCATCAGGCAGGAGAAGGAAATAAAGGGTATTCAATTAGGAAAAGAGGAAGTCAAATTGTCTCTGATTGCAGATGACATGATTGTATATCTAGAAAACCCCATCGTCTCAGCCCAAAATCTCATTAAGCTGATAGGCAACTTCAGCAAATTCTCAGGACATAAAATCAATGTGCAAAAATCACAAGCATTCTTCTACACCAATAACAAACAAACAGAGAGCCAAATCATGAGTGAACTCCCATTCACAATTGCTTCAAAGAGAATAAAATACCTAGGAATCCAACTTACAAGGGACATGAAGGACCTCTTCCAGGAGAACTACAAACCACTGGCTCAGTGAAATAAAAGAGGATACAAACAAATGGAAAAACATTCCATGCTAATAGGTAGGAAGAATCTATATCATGAAAATGGCCATGCTGCCCAAGATAATTTATAGATTCAATGCCATCCCCATCAAGCTACCAATGACTTTCTTCGCAGAATTGGAAAAAACTACCTTAAAGTTCATATGGAACCAAAAATGAGCCCGCATCGCCAAGTCAATCCTAAGCCAAAAGAACAAAGCTGGAGGCATCCCGCTATCTGACTTCAAACTATACTACAAGGCTACAGTAACCAAAACAGCATGGTACTGGTACCACAACAGAGATATAGACCAATGGAACAGAACAGAGCCCTCAGAAATAATGCCGCATATCTACAACCATCTGATCTTTGAAAAACCTGACAAAAACAAGAAATGGGGAAAGGATTCCCTATTTAATAAATGGCACTGGGAAAACTGGCTAGCCATATGTAGAAAGCCGAAACTGGATCCCTTCCTTACACCTTATACAAAAATTAATTCAAGATGGATTAAAGACTTAAATGTTAGACCTAAAACCATAAAAACCCTAGAAGAAAACCTAGGCATTACCATTCAGGACATAGGCATGGGCAAGGACTTCATGTCTAAAACACCAAAAGCAATGGCAACAAAAGACAAAATTGACAAATGGGATCTAATTAAACTAAAGAGCTTCTGCACAGCAAAAGAAACTACCATCAGAGTGAACAGGCAACCTAAGAATGGGAGAAAAATTTTGCAATCTACTCATCTGACAAAGGGCTAATATCCAGAATCTACAATGAACTCAAACAAATTTACAAGAAAAAAACAAACAACCCCATCAAAAAGTGGGCAAAGGATATGAACAGACACTTCTCTAAAGAAGACATTTATGCAGCCAAAAGACACATGAAAAAATGCTCATCATCACTGGCCATCAGAGAAATGCAAATCAAAACCACTATGAGATACCATCTCACGCCAGTTAGAATGGCGAACATTAAAATGTCAGGAAACAACAGGTGCTGGAGAGGATGTGGAGAAACAGGAACACTTTTACACTGTTGGTGGGACTGTAATCTGGTTCAACCATTGTGGAAGTCGGTGTGGCGATTCCTCAGGGATCTAGAATTAGAAATACTATTGATGCAGCCATCCCATTACTGGGTATATACCCAAAGGAGTATAAATCATGCTGCTATAAAGACACATGCACACGTATGTTTATTGCGGCACTATTCACAGTAGCAGACTTGGAACCAACCCAAATGTCCAGCAATGATAGACTGGATTAAGAAAATGTGGCACGTATACACCATGGAATGCTACGCAGCCATAAAAAACGATGAGTTCATATCGTTTGTAGGGACATGGTTGAAGCTGGAAACCATCATTCTCAGCAAACTATCACAAGGATAAAAAACCAAACACCACATGTTCTCACTCATAGGTGGGAATTGAACAATAAGAACACATGGACACAGGAAGGGGAACATCACACACTGGGGACTGTTGTGGGGTGGGGGGAGGGGGGAGGGATAGCATTTGGAGATATACCTAATGTTAAATGAGGAGTTTCTGGGTGCAGCACACCAACATGGCACATGTATACATATGTAATTAGCCTGCACGTTGTGCACATGTACCCTAAAACTTAAAGTATAATAAAAAAAAATAAAACTATGGAGATGAAAAAAACTTTGTTCATATTTGTTTTTTTCTAAAATACCAACTTTAAAAAATTTAAACCTACACATTCTTTCTAAGGCCTACACTTAAACCAATTCAATTGAAAATATTCAGTAGAAGAAATGAGAATTGATTTTTTTATTTCAGTAGTTTAACTTTTAAACGATTTTAAATTTACAGAAGAGTTGCAAACCTAGTACAGAGAGTTCATATATAACATCTTACGTAGCAATGCTCATACATCAAAACCAGCAAGTTAACACTGATTTAATATATCTTTTTCTTTTCTTTTTTTTTTTTTTTTTTTTTTGAGACGGAGTCTCGCTCTGTCGCCCAGGCTGGAGTGCAGTGGCACGATCTCGGCTCACTGCAAGCTCCGCCTCCCGGGTTCACGGCGTTCTCCTGCCTCAGCCTCCTGAGTAGCTGGGACCACAGGCGCCTGCAACCACGCCCGGCTAATTTTTTGTATTTTTAGTAGAGACGGGGTTTCACCATGTTAGCCAGGACGGTCTCGATCTCCTGACCTCGTGATCCGCCCACCTCGGCCTCCCAAAGTGCTGGGATTACAGGCGTGATTTAATATTTCTAACTAAACTAGATACCTTATTGAGATTCCACTAGTTTTTCCACTAACGATCTTTGTCTATTCCAGGATCTAATCCAGTATATCAAGTTGCATTTAGTCTTTTTACTTCTTAGCCTCTTCTGATCTGTGAGGTTTCTCAGTCTTTCCTTGTTTTTACCATGTGGACCCTTTTTTGAAGTGTTCTAGTTAGAATCGCCATGTTTTCTCATAATTAACTTGAGGTCATAATTTTTTTGGGAAGAACATCACTGAAGTGATGTACCCTTTTCACTGTATCATATCATGGGATATATGTTGCCAACATGACTCATTACTAATGGTATTAACCTTGATTACTTGGTGATGCCTGATGAATTTATCCTTGGTGATGCCTGATTAATTAACGTTGATTACTTGGTGATGCATGATGAACTATTTTTCCCTTATCATACACTGTTAAGTAGAAGTGATTAACTTTTTTCTATTGATTTTAAGCAACAGGGAATTAAAATTCACCACCTGGAGTCAGTATCTAAAAACTGTGGAAATAAACTAAAACCACACACTAATTAATAAATATCTTGGGAGAGACACTTAGAAACTGCAAATGTCCTGCTTCTCCTTAAAGTTTCAGCCACTAACTTTAGCAGCAAGTTTTAGCATTCATCAGAAATTTTCACGGTGGTATTTGAATGGTGATTTTCTATTTCCTTACTCTCTTTATATGCTTTATTTGGGATCCTTCTCTCTTTTCACTTACTTATTCAATTGTTTACTTATATATGTATAGATTAATAGATATTTATTTCATTCTTTGATTATAATCCAATTAGTGTTTTGTTTTGTTCTTTCAGGTTGTTTCATCTTTGGCCATTGGGGGCTTTTTCCCATTGTCTCCTATCTCCTTTTGAAGTTTTCCATTTATGTTTTTTTTTTTCTACACAGATAAATGGATAAAGAAAATATGGCATATGTATATGTGTGTGTGTGTTTTATATTTATATATATATATATTAGATTACTATTTGTCCATAAAAAATAATTAGTTCCAGTCATTTGCAACAAAATGGATGGAATTATAGGTCATTATGCTAAATGAAATAAGCTAGGCACAGAAAGACAAATATTGCATGTTCTAACTTATTTCCGGGATCTAAAAACCAAAACAATTGAACACGGAGATAGAGAGTGGAAGAATAGTGAACAGAGGCTGGGAAGGACAGTGGGAGGATTTGGGAGGAGCTGGAGATGGTTAATGGGTTAAAAATTGAAAGAATTAATAGGACTTAGTATTTGATAGCACAGCAGGGGGACTATAGTCAATAGTAACTTAATTGTACATTTTAAAATAACTAAAATAGTATTATCGGATTGTTTGTAAAACAAAGGGTAGGTGCTTTATTACAAAAGACACATGCCTGTATCAAGACATCTCATGTACCCCATAAATATATACACCTACTATGTACCCACTAAAATTAAAAATTAAAAAAAAAGATGTTCTAGTTTTATTTTACAGTTTCCCTGACTCATCCTTTAATACAGATCTTTCTCCAAGGACTCTGGTTCCTTTTATGAAAGCATGGTGTTTAGAAACCAAGAGCTAAGTAAGCTCATTGCTATTGGACTATCACTGCTTCTAGGCCTGCTCCAAGAATATATGTGTCTGTTTACTAATCCATGTATACATAGATAGCTGCATTTATTGCTAATTTATTTATAAGTGTGCTAAGATAAATATGAGTTCATAGTAAGATCTCTGACTTGAATCCAGTACCAGAGGTTTCATTATATCCTTCCACTTCATATTTGTCAATTCTTTACCTGATGTGAAAACCTGACTCCCCTTATCTATAATTTATTTGCTTATTTGTTCAGCTCTTGTATGCATATAAAATAGTTTCCAGATTGCTAAATAATTCCCTTGTGAAAAACAAATTAACCAACCAGAGTACAGAGTTTATGTACAATTATTTTTATATTTAGCTTTACAGTATTTAGAAAAGACACTCTTTCCCAGAGTTTATTTCTCCTTTCTTCCTCATCCCCTTCAGTGAGATTATTCCATACCTTTGTGGTACAAATATTAGTAGATTGACTTTTACATTCTACTCTCCATTCTATATTTTACTTACATCCTGTTGATATTCTTTTAAATGGGCCTATATTAAAATTTCGTCTTTGTGGTATACCTTTCTCTGAGTGTTTGACAAATGCACAGTCATATATCCACCATCACAGTACCATACAGAATAGCTCTATTATCCTAAAAAATTTTTTGTTCACCATCATTGTAGTAAGCACCTCACCCCAAAGATACCACTGGCAATAACTGATTTGTTTTCCATATACCCATAGACTTGCATTTCCACAAAATGTCACATAAATGAAATCAAACATTGTATATTCCTGAGGCTTGGTTTTGTTCACTTAGAAAAATGCATTTAAGATTCAGCCATGTAGTTGGTGACTCATTAATTCATTTCTTTTGATTGTTCCAAAGTATCTGTTGAATGGATGCACAATATTTTGCTTAGTCATTTACCTACTGATGAACATACAGAGGCAGGAGAACAGGGTCTAGAGGCAGGGAACCTAAGGCCAATTTGCACTGACTTCTTAGACCTGAATCAAAAGGAAAACCCCAACTTTCCACATCCAAGTGACAAAAGGTTCAGAGGCTACTCCCTTTGCAACACACCCTTTCTGCGTCACAGATGGAAAATGGAAACTATCTCTGACTGGTCCCCTCCTGTAACCAATCACACTGGTCAGGGGTCTAGTCTTCACTTGCATAGGGGTATAACTTTGTAACTTCACTTCAGGCTCTGAGTGGTCCCCTTCCACAACCAATCAGACTGCTCGTGGGCCACTACTTCATTTAGGTAGGGTGTAACCAAGTAACCAATGAAAACCCTCTAGAGGGCATTTAAACTCCAGAAAATTCTGTAACCAGCACTTTTGAGGCACTTGCTCAAGCCTGCTCCCACTCTGTGGACTGTACTTTCATTTCAATATATTTGTGGTTTCATTGCTTCATTCTTTGTTGCTTTCTTTGTTCATTTTGTCCAATTCTTTGTTCAAAACACCAAGAACCTGGATAGCTCATAGTTAACACTTTTCACTGGTAAAAAAAAAAATATTTTGCCCATTTTTATTCCTACTTCTGAGTTTTAGTATTTCTTTATAGATTCTGGATTAAATCCATGATCAAATATAAGATTTGAAAATAGTATTTTTCATTCTATGGCTTGACTTTTCATTCCCTTAACAGTGTCTGTCAAAAAAGTAAAAGTTTATAACTGATAAAGTCAATCTTACCAAGTTCTTTTTATGTATCATTGTCATGCTTTTTATGTCATACCTGAAACTCATCATCAAATACAAGGTCACATAAATGTTTGCCCTAGACGTTTTATAATTTTAAACTTTGCATTTAAGTCTATGGTACATTTTGAGCTAATAGTTCTCTAAAGTGTGAAGCAAGTGTCAAGGTTAATTTATTATCATATGATTATCCAGTATTTTAATGCTTTAAAAAAAAGCTATCATTTCTCCAAGAAAATGGCTTTGAATCTTTGTCAAAAAATAATTGACTATATTTGTGTGGGTCTATAAATGTTAATTAGGTGAAGCTGGTTGATAGTGTTATTCAGGTCATCTATATGTTTACTCATTTTCAATCAATTACTGACAGTGATATGTTCAAATATTCAATTACAAAGCAATTACAAATGAGGAAAAAAGAAATTTTTTAAAAATTTTATTTCCAGTGCTTTTCATTTCTTTGAGTAAACTGACATCTGATCAATAGCACATTCTATTTGCCTGAATAATTTCCTTTAACATTTCTTGTAGAGTTGGTCTGCTGGAAATACATTTTTTCAATTTTTATCTGGCTAAGGAAGTATTTCTTTTTTATTGTAATTTTTATTTAAAATATTGTTTGACTTATTGAATTACAAAGGTAGTAAAAAAGTTTTGATATGCACATTACAATTTATTTTTAAGGATATTTTCACTGGGTGTAGAATTCTGGGTTGTTGGGTTTTTTTTGGTTTTGATTTGTCTTTGTCAGCACTAGTAAGGTGTCTCTCAATTGTCTTCTTATTTACATAATTACTGACAATATGTCTATTGTCATTCTTATTTTTGTTCTTCTGTAAGTGATGTATTTTCCTTTTCTTTGGGTGCTTTCCAGAGTTTCCAGTTTTTTACAGTTTGAAAAAAAAATGCTTAGATTTTTATTTTCTTGCTCTTTTCTCTCCCTTACATAATGTTCCCTGAGCTTCTTGAATATATGGTTCGATGTCTTCAAGTGTTGTTGCTCTGCCCTATTCTCTCTCTGTTCTCCTTCTGGGATTCTCATTAAGCATGTTAAACCATATGATATTGTCTTACAATTTTTGAATGCTCTGTTTGGTATTTTTGTTCATTTATTTGCTGGTTTGTTTTTCATACTTTGTATTCTTTCTACTTCAGTGGCATGATTTCTATTGACTTATCCTCAAGTTCATTTGCTTTTCTCTCATCTCTGTCAAATCTGCTGAGCCCATGAAAACTATTCTTTTATTACTTTTTAATTTCTAACCCTTTTGATTATTTCTTTTAGTTCTCATTACTCTGCTGAAATTACTTATCCAATTGTTCATATTATCCACCTCTGTCACTATAGCTTTTAGCATAGTAATTACACTCATGTTAAATTCTTTGTCTGATGGTTTCAACATCTGTGTTATATCTGAGTCTGGTTTTGATGAATGCTTTCTCTTCAGACTGTGTTCTCCTTCCTTCTTATGCCAGTTATTTATTGAAGTCTGGAAAATTGTATAGAGCAGTGAATAATAAGGAAAATATTTTTTAGGATTGCAAGTGAGCACATCTTTCCTCATGTTAAGATGATGTTTGTGTTAATCTAGTTAGGAATGGAATAATAAACTTTCTTGTTATAGTTACACTCAGTACACCACAGATGTGAAATTGCTTTACTGATATCTTTGTTTTATGGCATGGCTTTCTCTTTCAGATCATTTCTCTCTATATCTACTCCACTCTTTAATCTGAGTCCTCTCCCTAAAGGGTTCACCAGAGAAAATTTATCTCCCACAGTTCACTCAGGAATACTTTAGTGCTATTGTTAATCAAAGTGTTTTAATGTGCTGGTGGGGAGTGAGATAATAGGGGCATTCTCTAACACTCTGCTTAAATCTCAATTTAGACACCCTTCGCCTGGGTCCTGAAGGTCTGACCTTTACATGGGTCTCTGTCTCATACAGCTGCAATCCTGGATCTAATTGTCATTCTATTCCTCACCAGTTTTAGAATATTTATAATTTCTTGTTATCTTCCCTCATCAATAATCCACCAGTGCCCCCAAAAGCAATTACTTTTTTTTTTTAAATTTACCTACTATTGTAAATGTTCTATAGACAATTTTTTGTATGGCAAAAAAAAAATGGAGTTGGGTTGGGATGGGATTTTAATGGTGGGTACCATTCCCTTCCAGCAATAATCACAAAGGAAGGCTTCTCAGAATTCTACCTGTGTGTGTCTGGTGGGATTTGTAGAGGCAAAGCATGGAAGAGGGTTCAACCTATCTTATGTCCGTGGCTCCCAGGGGCTTCATGCTCCCATGTTTGCCAACACTCAGCATATAGCAATTTGTTAAAAACAATTTTAGCGAAATCTTCTCCATAGCTTACATTTATCTAGTGGCATGTGCCTCATATTTACACAAATCTTTGTGTCTCATTTCTCTTGGAAGGCTTCTTTCTCTCCCCATATTTCAGGTTAGTTGTTTGTTTTATTCCCTCTGTTCTCTTGTGAGTTAAAGAAAAGTCATTTAAGTTTTCCCAGCTTTTTTTTTCTTGCTGTAAGGGTGGAGGTGACACTCTTTCCAGCTCCCTATATTTCTGAACTGAACCTGGACATAGATAATTTTTGGAACTACTCAGGTGCAATCTGAATTGAGAAACAAAACACTAGAATGTGCATTTTAGTCAGAAAATAGGAAAAAGCTATACTGTGACCTAGATATTATAATACTATGTCATCTGGCCCCAAGCCATATTTCTCTCAATTTATCTTTCTGTGTTTATTCTAGTTTTGAATTGTCTAGTGACATTGACCTCTTTGTTTCTTGGGACACAATGTTTTTGTTTATTTGTTTTGTTTTTCTTTTTTACTTATGTTATTATTTTATTTTTCTTGGTTCATGTGCATGTTTGTTACATAAGTATATTATGTGATGCTGAGGTTTGGGGTATGACTGAGCCTGTCGCCCACATAGTAAGCATAATACTTAATAGTTTGTTGTTCAGCCCTTCCCCATTCCATCTCTTCCTCCCATCTTTATATCCATGTTTACCTCATATTTAGCTTCCACTTGTAAATGAGAACATGCAGCATTTGTTTTTCTCTTTGTGCCTTAATTCACTTAGGATAATGGTCACCAGTAGCATCCATGTTTTTGCAAAGAAAATAATTTCATTCTTTTTAATGGCTATATAGTATTCCATAGTGTATATGTACCATGTTTTCCTTATCTAATCCACCACTGATGAGAGCCTAAATTTATTGCATGTTTTTGGTATTGTGAACAGTGCTGTGATGAACATATAGGTGCCTCTGTATTTACAATAGAATAATTTATTATTTTCCTTTGGGTATATACCCAGTAATGGGGATTGCTGGGTTGAATGGTAATTCAACTCTTACTTCTTTGAGGAATCTCCAAATTGTTCTCCATAGTGGCTGGACTAATTTACATTCCCACCAGTAGTAGATATATCCATTTTTCTCCACAGCCTCACCAACATCTGTTATTTTCTTTACTTTTTAACCAAAGTCATTCTTACTGATAAGAGATTCTATCACATTGTGATTTTGATTTGCATCTCTAATAATTACCAATGATAAGCATTTTTAATATGTTTGTTGGCTGCTTATATGTGCGTATCTTCTTTTGAGAAATGTTTGTTCCTGTCCTTTGCCCACTTTTTAATGAGGTTATTACTATTATTATTATTGCTTGTGGAATTAAATTCTTTATAGATTCTGGATATTACACCTTTGTCAGATGCATAGTTTGCAAATATTTTCTCCCTTTCTGTAGGTTGTCTGTTTACTTCCTTGATAATTTGTCTTGTACAGAAGCTATTTAATTAGGACTCACTTACTAATTTCTGTTTTTGCTGCTGTATTAGTTTGTTTTCATGCTGCTGATAAAGAAATACCTGCGACTGGGAAGAAAAAGAAGTTTAAAAAACTTACAATTCCACATGGCTGGGGAGGCCTCACAATCATGGTGGAAGGCAAGGAGGAGCAAGTCACGTCTTACATGGATGGCAGTAGACAAAGAGAGAACTTGTACAGGGAAATGCCCTTTTTTTTTTTTTTTAAATCAGGTCTCATGAGATTTATTTACTATAATGAGAACAGCATGGGGAAGAGCAACCTCCGTGATTCAATCACCTCCCACCAGGTTTCTCTCATGACATGTGGGAATTGTGGAAGTTACAGTTCAAGATGAGATTTGGGTGGGGACACAGCCAAACTATATCATTCTATCCCTGGTCCCTCACAAATATCATGTCCTCATATTTGAAAACCAGGCATGCCTTCCCAACACTTCCCAAAAGTCTTAACTCATTTTAGCACCATCTCAAAATTCCACAGTCCAAAGTCTCTTCTGAGACAAGGCAAGTCCCTTCCACCTATGAGCCTGTAAAATCAAAAGCAAGTTAATTACTTTCTAGATACAATGGGGATACTGGTTTTGGGTAAATATAGCCATTCCAAGTGGGAGACATTGGCCAAAACAAAGGGGCTATAGGCCCCATGCAAGTCTTAAATCCAGCAGGGCAGTGAAATCTTAAAGCTCTAAAATGATCACCTTTGACTCCTCACATTCAGGTCACGCTGATGCAAAAGGTGTTCTGGGGTAGTTTTGTCCCTGTGGCTTTGCAGGGGACAGCCTCCCTTCCAGCTGCTTTCACAGGCTGACATTGAGTGTCTGCAGCTTTTCTGGGTACACATTGCAAGGTGTCAGTGGGTCTACTATTCTGGGGTCTGGAGGATAGTGGCCCTCTTCTCACAACTCCACTAGGCAGTGCCCCAGTAGGGACTCAGTGTGGGGGCCTCAAACCCACATTTCCCTTCTGCATTGCACTAGCAAATGTTCTCTATGAGCACCCCGCCCCTGCAGCAAACTTCTGACTCCACATTCCTGCATTTCCATAAATCCTCTGAAATCTAAGCAAAGGTTTCCAAACCTCAATTCTTGACTTCTGTGCACTCGCAGGCCCAGTGCCACACAGAAGATGTCAAGGCTTGGGGCTTGTACCCTCTGAAGCCACAGCCTAAGCTGTACCTTGGTCCCTTTTAGTCATGGCTAGAGCAGCTGGAATGCAGGACACCAAGTCCCTAGCCTGCACACAGCACAGGGACCCTGGGCCCAGCCAATGAAACCACTTTTTCCTCATAGGCCTCAGGGCCTGTGATGAAAGGGGCTGCCATGAAGATCTCTGATATGTCCTGGATACATTTTTCCCATTGTCTTGGGGATTAACATATGGCTCCTTGTTATGTATGCAAATGTCTGAAGCCAGCTTGAATTTCTCCTCAAAAAATGGGATTTTATTTTGTATTGCATTGTCAGGGTGCAAATTTTCCAAACTTTTATTCCCTGCTTCCCTTATAAAACTGAATGCCTTTAACAGCACCCAAGTCACCACTTGAATGCTTTGCTACTTAGAAATTTTTTCCGCCAGAAACCCTAAATCATCTCTCTCAAGTTCAAAGTTCCACAAATCTCTAAGACAGGAGAAAAATACCACCACTCTCTTTTCTAGAACATAACAAGAGTCACCTTTACTCCAGTTCCCAACAAGTTCCTCATCTCCATTTGAGACTACCCCAGGCTGGACCTTATTGTTCATATCACTATCAGCATGTTTGTCAAAGTCATTAAACAAGTCTCTAGGAAGTTCCAAACTTTTCCTGTCTTCTGAGCCCTTCAAACTGTTTCAACCTCTGCCTATCACACAGTTCTGAAGTCACTTCTACATTTTTAGGTATCTTTTCAGCAGTGCCCCACTCTGTTGGTACCAATTTACTGTATTAGTCTGTTTTCACACTGCTGGTAAAGATATACCTGAGACTGGGAAGAAAAAGAGGTTTAATGGACTTACAGTTCCACATGGTTGGGGAGGCCTCACAATCATGGCAGAAGGCAAAGAGGAGCATTTTACATGGATGGCGGCAGGCAAAGAGAGAGCTTGTTTATGGAAACCCATTCTTTTTTTTCATTTTAAGTTCTAGGATATATGTGCAGAATGTGCAGGTTTGTTACATAGGCATACATGTACCATGGTGGTTTTCTGCACCTATCAACCTGTCATCTAGGTTTTAATCCTTGCACATATTATGTATTTGTCCAAATACTCTGCCACCCCTTGGCCCCTAACCCCTGACAGGCACCAGTGTGTGATGTTCCCCTCCCTGTGTCCATGTGTTCTCATTGTTCAATCCCACTTATGAGTGAAAACATACAGTGTTGGTTTTCTGTTCTTGTGTTAGTTTGCTGAGAAAGATGGCTTCCAGCTTCATCCACGTCCCTGCAAAGGACATGAACTCATTCTTTTTTTACAGCTGCATAGTATTCTATGGTGTATATATGCCACATTTTCTTTATCCAGTCCATCATTGATAGGCATTTGGGTTGGCTCCAAGTCATTGCTATTGTAAATAGTGTTGCATTAAACATAAATGTGCATGTATCTTTATAGTAGAAAGATTTATAATCCTTTGGGGATATACCCATTTATGGAAATGTTGGGTAAAGTGGTATTTTTAGTTCTAAATCTTTGAGGAATTGCCACACAGTCTCCCACAATGGTTGAACTAATTTATACTTCCACCAACAGTGTAAGTGTTTCTATTTCTTCACAGCCTCACTAGCATCTGTTGTTTCCTCATTTTTAAATAATCACCATTCTAAATGGTGTGAGATGGTTTCTCATTGTGGTTTTGATTTGCATTTCTCTAATGAACAGTGATGATGAGCTTTTTTTTCATATGTTTGATGGCTGCATAAATGTCTTCATTTGGGAAGTGTCTGTTCATATCTTTCACCCACTTTTTGATGAGGTGTTTGTTTTTTTGGTTGCTGTAAATTTGTTTAAGTTATTCATAGATTCTGAATATTAGACCTTCGTCAGATGAGTAGATAGCAAAAAATTTTTCCCATTGTGTAGGTTGCCTGTTCACTCTGATGATAGATTGTTTTGCTGTGCAGAAGCTCTTTAATTAGATCCCATTTGTCAATTTTGGCTTTTGTTGCAATTGCTTTTGGTGTTTTAGACATGCTTTGCTAATGCCTATGTGCTGAATGGTATTGCCTAGGTTTTCTTCTAGGTTGTTATGGTTTTAGGTTTTACGTTTAAGTCTTTAATACATTTTCAGTTAATTTTTGTGTAAGGTGTAAGGAAGGGGTCCAGTTTTAGTTTTCTGTATACAGCTAGCCAGTTTTCCTGGCACCATTTACTAAATATGGAATCCTTTCCCCATTGTTTGTTTTTGTCAGGTTTGTCAAAGATCAGAGGGCTGTAGATGTGTAGTATTATTTCAGAGGCCTCTGTTCTGTTCCTTTGGTCTATATATCTGTTTTGTCTCTTTGTTCTCATTGGTTTCAAAGAACTTCTTTATTTCTGCCTTAATTTCGTTATTTCCCAGTAGTCATTCAGGAGCAAGTTGTTCAATTTCCATGTAGTTTTGTGGTTTTGAGTGAGTTTCTTGATCTTGAGTTCTAATTTGATTGCAGTGTGATCTGAGAATCTGTTATGATTTCCGTTCTTTTGCATTTGCTGGGGAGTGTTTTACTTCCAATTATGTTGATGATTTTAGAATAAGTGCTATGTGGCACTGAAAAGAATATATATTGTGTTGATTTGGGGTGGAGACTTCTGTAGATGTCTATTAGGTCTACTTGGTCCAGAGCTGAGTTCAAGTCCTCAATATATTTGTTAATTTTCTGTCTCTTCTGTCTACTATTAACAGTGGGGTGTTAAATTTTCCCACTATTATTGTGTGGGTGTCTAAGTCTCTTTGTAGGTCTCTAAGAACTTTTTTAATGAATCTGAGTGCTCCTGTATAGGGTGCATATATATTTAGGATAGTTACCTCTTTTTGTTTCATTGACTCCTTTACCATTATCCAATGCCCTTGTCTTTTTTATTTTTGTTGGTTTAAAGTCTGTTTTATCAGAGACTAGGATTGCAACTCCTGCTTTTTTTCCTTTCCATTTTTGCTAAATATTCCTCCACCCATTTATTTCGAGCCTGTGTGTGTCTTTGCAAGTAAGATGGGTCTCCTGAATACAGCACACTGATGGTTCTTGACTCTTTATACAATTTGCCAGTCTGTGTCATTTAGTTGAGGCATTTAGCCCATTTACATTTAAGGTTAATATTGTTAGGTGTGGCTTTAATCCTGTCATCATGATGATAGCTGGTTATTTTTTACATTATTTGAGGCACTTTTTTTTTTTGTGACAGAGTCCTACTCTGTCACCCAAGCTGGAGTGCAGTGGCATGATCTCGGCTCACTGCAACCTCCACCTCCTGGATTCAAGAGATTCTTCTGCCTCAGCCTCCTGAGTAGCTGGGACTATAGGCGAGTGCCACCATGCCCAGCTAATTTTTTGTATTTTTAGTAGAGACAGGTTTCACCATTGCTGGCCCGGACTGTCTTGATTTCCTGACCTCGTGATCCGCTCACCAAGGCCTCCCAAAGTGCTGGGATTACAGGCGTGAGCCACCATGCCTGGCCAGATGCAGTTTCTTTATAGTGTTATTGGACTTTATATTTTGGTGTGGTTTTGCAGTGGCTAGTACCAGTTTTTCCTTTCCATATTTAGTGCTTCCTTCAGGAGCTCTTGTAAGGCAGGGATGGTGTTGACAAAATCCCTCAGCATTTGCTTGTCTGGAAAAGATTTTATTTCATTTGTGCTTATCAGGCTTAATTTGGCAGTATATGAAATTCTGGGTTGCAATTTTTTTTTTTTTTTTTTTGAGACGGAGCCTCACTCTGTCTGGAGTGCAGTGGTGTGATCTTGGCTCACTGCCAGCTCCATCTCCCAGGTTCACTCCATTCTCCTGCCTCAGCCTCCCGAGTAGCTGGGACTACAGGCGCCTGCCACCAGGCCCGGCTAATTTTTTGTATTTTTAGTAGAGACAGGGTTTCACCATGTTAGCCAGGATGGTCTTGATCTCCTGACCTCATGATCCACCTGCCTTGGCCTCCCAAAGTGGCAAATTCTTTTAAGAATGTTGAATATTGGCCACCATTGTCTTCTGGCTTGTAGGGTTTCTGAAGAGAGATCTGCTGTTAGTCTGATGGGCTTCCCTTTGTAGGCAACCTGACCTTTCTCTCTGGCTGCCCTTAACATTTTTTCCTTTGTTTTAACCTTGCAGAATCTGACGATTGGGTTACTCAGATTGAGAATCTGCCTTGAGGTTACTCTTCTTGAGGAGTGTCTTAGTGGTGTTCTCTGTATTTTCTGAATTTGAATGTTGGCCTGTCTTGGTATGTTGGGGAAGTTCTCCTGGATAATATCCTGAAGTGTGTTTTCCAACTTGTTTCCATTCACCCCATCACTTTCAGGTACACCAATCAATTGTAGGTTTGGTCTTTTCACATAGTCCCATATTTCTTGGAGGCTTTGTTCATTCCTTTCCATTATTTTTTTCTCTAATCTTGTTTTCACACCTATTTCAGTAAGGTGATTGTCAATCTCTAATATCCTTTCTTCCACTTGATTTATTCAGCTATTGATACTTATGTATGCTTCACAAAGTTCACATGCTGTGTTTTTCTGCTCCATCAGGTCATTTATGTTTGTCTCTAAATTGGTTATTCTAGTTAGCAGTTCCTGTAACCTTTTATTAAAGTTCTTAGCTTCCTTCCATTGGGTTAGAACATGCTCCTTTAGCTCAGAGGAGTTTGTTATTACTCACCTTCTTAAGCCTACTTCTGTCAATTCTTCAATCTCATTATCCATCCAGTTTTGTGCCATTGCTGGAGAGGAGCTGCAATCATTTGGAGGAGAAGAGGCATTCTAGTTTTTGGAATTTTCAGTGCTTTCATATGGGTTCTTCCTCATCTTCATGGATTTTTCTACTTTTTATCTTTGAGGCTGATGACCTTTGGATGGAATTTTTGTGTGGGGGTCTTTTTTGCTGATGCTGATGTTGTTGCTCTCTGTTAGGTTTTCTTTTAACAATCAGGCCCCTCTTCTGCAGGTCTGCTGCACTTTGCTGGAGGTCCACTCCAGACCCTGTTCACATGGGTATTTCCAGTGGCAGCTTCAGAACAGCAGAGATTGCTGCTTGCTCCTTCCTCTGGAAGCTTCATCCCAGAGGGGCACTGGCCTGATGCCAGCCAGAGCTCTCCTGTATAAGGTGTCTGTCGACCTCTATTGGGAGGTCTCTCCCAGTCAGGAGGCACGGGGGTCAGGGACCCACTTGAGGAAGCAGTCTGTCCCTTAGCAGAGCTGCTGCATTGTGCTGGGAGATTCCTCCTTGTCAGGATCAGCTGCTCTCTTTGGAGCCGGCAGACAGGAAAGATTAAATCCACAGAACCTATGCCCTTAGCTGCCTCTTCTCCCAGGTGTTCTGTCCTAGGGAGATGAGTTTTTTTATCTGTAAGACCCTGACTGGAGCTGCTGCCTTTCCTTCAGAGATGCCCTGCCCAGTGAGGAGGAATCTAGAGGACCAGTCTGGTCATAGCCACTTTGTCGCACTCTGGTGAATTCCACCCAGTCCAAACCTTCCAGCTTCCTTATCACTGTAAGGGGAAAACTGCCTACTAAAGCCTCAGTAATGGTGGGTGCCCCCGCCCCCCAACCAAGCTCAATTGTCCCAGGTCGACTTCAGATTGCTGTGCTGGCAGTGAGAATTTCAAGCCAGTGGTTCTTAGCTTGCTGGATTCCATGGGAGTGGGACCCACTGATCCAGAACCACTTGGCTCCCTGGCTTCAGCCCCCTTTCCAGGGGAGTAAACAGTTTTGTCTCACTGGGGTTCCAGGAGCCACCAGGATATAAAACAAACTCCTGCAGCTACCTTGTTGTCTGCCCAAAGAGCCGACCATCTTTCTTCTTGAAACCCAGGGCCCTAGTGGTATAGGCACAAGAGGGAATCTCCTGATCAAAAACTGGGAAAAGCATAGTAACCCAGCCGGGTAGCACAGCTCTTCATGGCTTCCCTTAGCTTGAGGAGGGAGGTCACTGGCTTCTTGCTCTTCCTGGGGCAAGTGACACCGCACCCTGTTTCTGCTCGCTTTCCATGGATTGCACTCACTGGCTAACCAGTGACCTGAGTATCTCAGCTGGAAACACAAAAATCACCTGCCTTCTGCATTGGTCTCCCTGGGAACTACAGACTGGAGCTGTTCCTATTTGGTCATCTTGGCCCCTCCCTGGGAAATCCATTTTTTAAAATCATTAGATCTCATGAGACTTATTCTCTATCATGAGAGCAGCACAAGAAAGACCCGCCGCAATGATTCAATCAGCTCCCACCAGGTTCCTCCCACAACACATGGAAATTGTGGGAGTTACAATTCAAGATGAGATTTGGGTGGGGGCACAGCCAAACCATATCAGTTGCAATTACTTTTGAGGACTTATCCATATATTCCTTGCCAAGGTCAAGGTCCAGAATGGTATTTCCTAGGTTTTCTTCTAGGACTTTTACATTTTGAGTCTTATATTAAGTTTTTAATCCATCTTGGGTTAATTTTTGTATATTGTAATAGGCGAGGGTCCAGTTTCATTCTTCTGCTGTGTTTAGCCACTTATTCCAGCACTATTTATTAAATAAGAAGACTTTTTCCCATTTATTATTTTTGTCAAGTTTGTCAAAGATCAGATGATTGTAGCTGTGCGGCTTTATTTCTGGATTCTGGATTCTATTTCATTGATCTTTGTCTCTGTTTATTGTAACAGTAAGTACCATGCTGTTTTGTTTTCTGTAGCCCTACAGTATAGTTTGAAGTTTGGTAATGAGATGCCTCTGGCTTTCTTCTTTTTGCTTAAGATTATTTTGG
Source organism: Gorilla gorilla gorilla (assembly GCF_029281585.2). Lineage (NCBI taxonomy): Eukaryota > Metazoa > Chordata > Mammalia > Primates > Hominidae > Gorilla > Gorilla gorilla. The sequence goes on along the minus strand of NC_073228.2, from coordinate 125,095,258 downwards.
CTATTCAGCCTCTCTACAAGGAGCACTACAAAACATTGCTAAAAGAAATCAGAGATGACACAAATAAATAGACAATAATTTCATGCTCATGAATTAGAAGAATCAATATTAAAATGGCCACTCTGCCCAAAGCAATTTATAAATTCAATGTCCTTTCTGTCTAACTACCAATGTCACTTTTCACAGAATTAGAAGAAAACTCTTCTAAAATTCATATAAAACCAAAAAAGAGCTCAAATAGCCAAAGAGACACACTATTTGGGCTCCAGCCCCAGAGCCTTTATACTATGTACTGTGCCTATAGTGCTGGTCCTAAGTTTTCTTATCACTTATTCCCATACTTCCTAAGGTATCTGCCCATCACCTCATTCAAGAAGTTTTAATCAACTCCTTAATCTGAAGAAAAATGCCATACTGATCATTCCTTACGTCCTTATTCTTTTATTTCTTCAGAATTTAATGAGAGAGAAAGAACTCCAAGATTTCTAGATTGTGAGACTGGAGAATAAAAATACCAATACCAAAGTGCAGAAATACATGAGTGATGATGCATTTTTCACGTTTTTTTAATATCTATTTATTATTGCCACTAGACATATTTTATCTTTATTTATTTATGTATTAACTCATTCTACTCATAGAAATGAAAACTCTATGAAGCCAACAACTTTAGTTTATTAGTTTATTGATTACCTGCTTTATCCTTAGTTCTTGGAACATCAAATACATAGTTGGAAGTCAATATTCCCTAAATATATGAATGATACATTTTATCGTTTTGGGGTATGCTTCCGGTAATGCCAAACACTATGCCTGGTAGGCACTAATGGTTAAAATTCAAGGGATATCCTGTAATCTCAAGAGTTTAATGTCTAATTTATTTCACATCTAAAATGCAACTGAGTGCACAATACTAGGATGGGAGAAATTTGGGTAGAACTGTTGAAGGTTTCCCTGGAAAAAAAATCCTAAGATGAAACTTGATGTGCTAATTGACATACAACAGGATTTTTTTTCCTGTGGTGTTTCCGCACAGGCAAATTAGTTTCAAATAATTATTTTAGCAAGATTATAAATCTAGAACTATAGAATTTTACCCTGTGATAATGTCACTTTCAAAGCACACTAGAAAATTTAGGTTTTACTGGTTTACTAAAAAACAGTGAGGCTGATCTAATGCAAATTTGATCTCACCAAAGCTGACTAAAATCCCTCATAGAATCCTTCAAAATCCAGAAGAATCACACTACTAAATCAAGAAATTTCTCACTCAAACCTTTTGTCCCTCCTGTGCTGCTTCCTTAATCATCTCTTCACTTATGCCCTGAATGCTTCAGAATATAACAGTCTTCCCAGTGGCACCCTCTGCCTCAGAACTACCAAAGCACAGGCCCCTGGCAATAGCATTCCTCTTCCAATGTCACTACTTTGTCAAATGAATTCCCAGGTTTAATATTTCTTTTGTTTTTGTTTCTTCTCTTTTTAAAAAAGAATTTTCCTTTTTCTACTCTCTCTCTTCTTTTAATTCTCCTTGCCCTATACCCTCCTTCTGTTTCAAAAATGAATCCAGACAATAGTTGTCTGAAAATTTATCAGAGGAGCTAGAGCAAAAGTAAAATACATGTTTTTGAGTTATTTGATAAGACAAGGCATAAGAACATGAACTCAGTGTGTCAGGCCATTAGGGGATTTTGGAGGTTTATGAGAAAGATTAGCACAGTGGAAGTAGTGTTTTAAGAGGATTAGTCTGGCATCAGAGTGTCATGTGTATTAGAAGAGGTAAAGCTCTGCTCATAGAGAACTGGTAGCCAGCTGCTGTGGAATCCCCTGGTAGGGAATGAGGATAGTAACATAATTTTATAAGAACGAACGAACTCCAAAGTTTCTAGGATTCTACGGAAAATGAAAATACTATTTTTAAAAATGGGTTTTAGAATCAGGAAGCACAGAACTACATGAGTAATACATTTTCCACTGTTCTTTTAATTACATCCATTTATCCTGTCCTTTGTGACAGCAGAGGTTCCTATAATAACTTAGTATTTTCTTTATGTTATTTTTAATAAAGCACAATGATAATCATCGTTTTGGTAATTATAAATTTCTATAGTATCATCACTATTAACTTATGTCATCTGTAGGCTTATAAAGTTTAAATAATTTAATAGTTGGCTTGAAGAACACAAAAGTAGTTCATTTAATGTACTACTTTGCTATACTTCTGAGATCTACAAGGCCTAATATAAATTTGTTAGTCTAGAAAATAAAATCCAATTTGAGAAAATTAAATATTTATTAAGAAAAATTTTATGGAATATGATGAAGTCTATCTGTACTAGTGATATACCACATGCAATTAAATGAGTTAATGGTAGGTTAGATGGCAGCAAGATATGAACACAATTCTGTGAATTACATGTTGGTAAAATTTGCCAAGAAAGCAGATATGTTTATTTTTCCCCACCCCCATAAAAATACTTAAACCTCAAAGTTAATCCATTTGCATTATCCAAATAACAATTTTAGGTGTCACATTTAAAAATTCCCAAAGTAAACTGAGATGTTTTAGTCTTGTGTTAAGTTAGAAATATTTTCTAAAAATCTTTAATATAATTTAGATTTTGGAATAATGAAAGACTGAAGTAATTAATGATGTGTACATCTCAAAATATCACAAGAAGTTAAAATTCAAATAAATAGAAGAATAAGCTATATGGCCAACATACAATTCCATGTGCTTTTCAATTATGTATTCTTTTCTATGTATAAATGCATTTTTCTTTTTAACATCAAATTAATAAGAAGACTCAATTAATGCAACTATTATTTCCTAATGGGTTTGATAAAATCGTACTTTAAAAGCTATTTCAACCTTTAATATGTCTTTAAACATATCACTTGGTAATATCGTATATGTGTATGTATGTTTGTGTATGTGAATATCAAAATGTATTAATAAGTGAAATGTGTGAATTAGAGAAGACAGCAGTACAGCTCAGAAAAAGAAAATTGTTCTCAAGTATATGAGTCTGGTTTCAATATGAGGTAGCAAAAATATTTTTCTTTGTTTTGTGCTTGGGTATAAGAATTTGTTGCTCTCACTTGGCCAAGTGTTCAGATTTGCCCATTTCCTATTCTCTGCCTTGCCTTGATCAATCTTCAGTCAGACTTCTCTCTTCTTCACAGACCCCTAAATTTTGGCTTGCCCCAAGTATAAGTGAGAACTAAAATGCAGAGCATGCTTTCTTAACAGCTCATCCCAAAATTAGCTGATTTCAGCAAGAAACATTTCCTGTCAAACCCTCCTGATCATGCCCTCTGCTCATATCCTTGCTTGGACAATTTTCTTTAAAAAAATCCTGCTAACTCTGCTTACCCTTCCTTATAACAGAAAATATTTTTGTTTGATTTTTATGTGCTGCAGATCTTGAGATTAAATTGTCTTCTCCATTACAATCATCTTTTGAATAGTCTCTCTTTAAGTCTAGGTTTGTTTTTATTTGATACTCGAAAGCATGTACTCTTACTTTTCAATATCTGTTCATGTTCTAGTTTTCATTATGACTTTAGATAATTAATGACTAAGTAATTATAAACATTGTCCTTATGTCACTATATGCTATGAATTTTTAAATTGTGGTTTATGTGACCAAAATCCAGTAAAGACTACAGCCATATCTCATTCTCACTCATTTTTTTTTCTCACAGTGAGACAGGATAGTTCCCTTGACCCCTTTTGCGGGAATCATGAATGGGTGCCTTGCTTACTCAGCCCACAGTGCTCAAACTCCTTGCGGGAGGGGGAGCACGCAGGTGAGATGATGCAGGAGCCAGGGTGAGTGCCTGTGGGCGCTGGCAGGAATGTACTGGAACAGGCACGCGGCAGTATCTAGGGGTTGTCTGCAACCTCTGGAGCCCCAGAGGGCATATGTTTTAGCCTTGCCATCCATGGATGGCTTAAGTGTCAAACAGCTCAATGGAGAGTTAGTGTGACAGCCTGTTGTACCCGCACCCAGGTCGTTGTCCAGTGCTTAAGAGAAATGAAGTCACATGGACTGGGAGAGATTTTGAGTGGTGGAAGTGGCTCTTAGCAGGATGGGGAGCTGGGAAGAGAATGGAGTGGGAAATGGGTCTTCCCCTGGAGTTAGGCCAGCCTGGCCAAACTCCTCTTCTATTGTCCCAGGCCAAACTCCTCTCCATCTGTAGTCTATGATGTCCAGCTGCTTCTTCTCCTCTTGACATTCAGACCATTCTCTCTTCTCTGTGTGTGTTTTGAGTCTGGTCTGGGGTTCTTATGGGCACAGGATAGGGGGCATGGTGGGCCAAAAGGCAACATTCAGGCAGGATAACAGAGATGTAAAGTTCTCATGTAGGGCTGTGGGTCCAGGCTTGATGGTGGAGCCGTCGCCATGACCCTGCCTTCTTCTACCCAGTATTTACTGGCCTCCTGTGTGTATCAATAGTAAAATCACGTAATCAGTCAATGTTTAATTTTACCATGTTGGAGGTTAGCCCTCAAAGTTACAGAAAAACCTTTAAAATTGGCAGGATATCTAAGACACCCAGAACACTTTTGTCACCTCCCAAAAAAGGCTGCTTGGTAGCAGAAATGTTCTTACTCTGGGAGTATGTTCCTATGATCCAGGATAGGATACACCAGCACAACAGGGTAACCTTGAGGAAGTTTCTGCATGATTATTTTACTACTGATTTTTCCAGTGTTACAATGAAAGCTTCCATAGTTTTCCTGCTTCATAGTTGAGGTGGGGAGTCATTCTTTTTTTTATTTTGAGACTTATTTGTTAAAGTTGCATTCATTTTATTCAATTGAAGATATTCTAATTTAATCTCAAGATCTGTAGCACATAAAAATCAAACAAAAATATTTTCTGTTATAAGGAAGGGTAAGCAGAGTTAGCAGGAATTGCCCAAGGTAATTTATAGATTCAATGCCATCCCCATCAAGCTACCAATGACTTTCTCACAGAACTGGAAAAAACTACTTTAAAGTTCATATGGAACCAAGAAAGAGCCCACATCGCCAAGTCAATCCTAAGCCAAAAGAACAAAGCTGGAGGCATCATGCTACCAGACTTCAAACTATACTAGAAGGCTACAGTAACCAAAACAGCATGGTACTGGTACCAAAACAGAGATATAGACCAATGGAACAGAACAGAGCCCTCAGAAATAATGCTGCATATCTACAACTATCTGATCTTTGACAAACCTGAGAAAAACAAGCAATGGGGAAAGGATTCCCTATTTAATAAATGGTGCTGGGAAAACTAGCTAGCCATATGTAGAAAGCTAAAACTGGATCCCTTCCTTATGCCTTATACAAAAATTAATTCAAGATGGATTAAAGACTTAAACATTAGACCTAAAACCATAAAAACCCTAGAAGAAAACCTAGGCATTACCATTCAGGACATAGGCATGGGCAAGGACTTCATGTCTAAAACACCAAAAGCAATGGCAACCAAAGCCAAAATTGACAAATGGGATCTAATTAAATTAAAGAGCTTCTGCACAGCAAAAGAAACTACCATCAGAGCGAACAGGCAACCTACAAAATGGGAGAAAATTTTCGCAACCTACTCATCTGACAAAGGGCTAATATCCACAATCTACAATGAACTCAAACAAATTTACAAGAAAAAACCAAACAACCCCATCAAAAAGTGGGTGAAGGACATGAACAGACACTTCTCAAAAGAAGACATTTATGCAGCCAAAAAACACATGAAAAAATGCTCACCATCACTGGCCATCAGAGGAATGCAAATCAAAACCACAATGAGATACCATCTCACACCGGTTAGAATGGCAATCATTAAAAAGTCAGGAAACAACATGTGCTGGAGAGGATGTGGAAAAATAGGAACACTTTTACACTGTTGGTGGGACTGTAATCTAGTTCAACCATTGTGGAAGTCAGTGTGGCGATTCCTCAGGGATCTAGAACTAGAAATACCATTTGACCCAGCAATCCCATTACTGGGTATATACCCAAAGGACTATAAATCATGCTGCTACAAAGACACATGCACACATATGTTTATTGCGGCACTATTCACAATAGCAAAGACTTGGAACCAACCGAAATGTCCAACAATGATAGACTGGATTAAGAAAATGTGGCACATATACACCATGGAATACTATGCAGCCATAAAAAATGATGACTTCGTGTCCTTTGTAGTGACATGCATGAAATTGGAAATCATTCTCAGTAAACTATCGCAAGAACAAAAAACCAAACACCGCATATTCTGACTCATAGGTGGGAATTGAACAATGAGAACACATGGACACAGGAAGGGGAACATCGCACTCTGGGGACTGTTGTGGGGTGGGGGGAAGGGAGAGGGATAGCATTAGGAGATATACCTAATGCTAAATGACGAGTTAATGGGTGCAGCACACCAGCATGGCGCATGTATACATATGTAACTAACCTGCACATTGTGCACATGTACCCTAAAACTTAAAGTATAATAATAAAATAAAAATATAAAAATAAAAATAAAAATAAAAATACTTAAATATAACAACAACAAAAAATTGGCCAAGCAAGGATATGAGCAAAGAGCATTTGTATCTCAAGTTGTGTAAAAGCTTACTTGAATCTATGACACAATGACTATCAGAAAAAAAAACCCAAAATACTATACTTGTTTGATATATCCTTCTTGACTGTAAGAGAGACACACCCTTTCTAGAGATGTTGCAAAATCAGTTTGTAAAGCTTTACTAACATAGGTGTACCTTCCTTGACCACATCGTTGGAAACTGGAGGGCAGAAACAGTCCAAAATTGGCCACATAAACTGTCCTAGATTGTATGGACTTGACCTGAAACATACAAAAGCAGGCGGTTACTCATCCCTCACAAAATATTAATAGATATTTTAAGATTTCTGTTTATTTTACCAATACTAAAAGGGCTTCTGTTTATTCCTTAGTGGTCCAATGGGGAGCATATATGTGCTAGCTGACATTGTTGAACTGTTGCACAGGATTATGATGAAGTCATGTGTCACAGAATTCCATTTACCACTCAGAGCCCAAGCAGTGGAGCTCCATCCACAGTGTCACTGGGGCCACTACAAGCACCAGCTCCCAGCTTTATTATGAGTGAAAGAAAGTCTACTTTTCCTGAGTTAATATGTTAAAGATGATATAGAATTTGTTTTTCAGAAATAAGTTAATCAAGCAAAATAATTCTGTAAATTTATACAAAGTCAAATTTAACAATTGTTTTCAAATATGTTCAAGTTGAGCATAATTACGCTTGATAAAATTAAACATAAAATTATGTAAAATTCAAAATTTAATCATAATAATTAGAAACTCATAGTTACTCCTATATAATAAAATGAAAATAATTACAACTCACTTTTCCAGAAATTAAATTCTTCATGATATTTTGGTGCTTACATTTTATGATATCTTATTTTCTATGGAAATTGTAATCATGTTGGGCAGTATTTATTATAACATCATGTTCTTCAAATGGCTATTATTAACCTTTGGTTTAGAGGAGCTGTATTTTCTAGTTGTAATCAATTTTGGAAAATTAAATGCATCTCATATGCCAAAAAAAGCACTTCCAAATATATCCATCTGTGCATGCTGTAAGTATACTATAGTACTTCACTGGGAATTATATCATATTCAAAATAAAGGAAATCAGTATATTGAAGAGATATCTTCACTCCCATGTTTGTTGCACCACTGTTCACAATAGCCACGAGTTGGAAAAAACTTAAGAGTCCATCAACAGATGAATGTATAAGGAAAATTTGTTATTTATACACAGTGAAGTATTAGCCATAAAAAAATGAGATCTTGTCATTTGCAACAACATGGATGAAACTGGAGGTCATTATGTTAAGTGGAATAGGCCAGGGACAGAGAGACAAATATCATGTTCTCACTTGTTTGTAGGATCTAAAAATCGAAACAGTTGAAAACATAGAGATAGAGAGGTGAAGGATGGTTACCAGATTCTGGGAAGGGTAGTAATGGGTGTGGGAGATTTAGGGATGGTTAATGGGTACAAAAATAGTTAAAGAATGAATAAGATCTACTATTTGATAGCACAACAGGATGATTCTGGTCAGAATAATTTAATTGTACATTTTAAAATAACTAAAAGAGTATAATTGGACTTTTTGTAACACAAAGGATAAATGATTGAGGAGCTTGATACCCCATCCTCCATGATGTGATTATTACGCATTACATCCCTGTATCAAAATATATCATGTCCTTCATAAATACATGAATCTACTATGCAGCCACAAAAAATAAAAATTAAAATTAAACTATATCTTTTAAAATGTTAATGTCTTAATACAATATTCATTGCAATATTCTTTAATATCAATTTTAGTTTTTTAAAGAGTTGCAGTAGTTCATGGCGCTTTGCAATTTATTAAATTAAATATGTTGTCCTTAACACATTATGCCTTACAATAAACTTTTGGTATATAAATTTCATCTTAAATATGACTTTCTTATATTTGATAGATAACGATTATAAATGACTGTTAAATTAGGATTTGAATGATAGATAAGCTAAATAGAGTATGTACAGTAAAATTTTTTAGTCCGCTTGAGTCATTCTAATATTCTACTGTGAAGAATTTGGCAATAATTGCCTGGAGATACTGCAATTTCCTTTGTATCAATGATATAGTTTTCATAGTCACCAGAATTTGTTTTTTTCCAAATAATTTTTAGTCCCTCTTATTTGGTAAGAATATTATGTACATTGAATTTAATTCTGAATCATTTTGCTTATAATATTATTTTTCTTTAAACATTATGCCCAATTAGTATATAAAGTTTGTCAATTTAAAAGTAAATATTATCAAGAGGATATCTTTCATTTCATTATTAGTATTTATAACATTATTAATGTCATCTATAATTTCTAGAAAATCCCTGAATTTTTTTCAGCTGAATTTTTCAAGTTATTAGAAAATTTTGGAAACAAAACTACTGTAAATTTAAAAATGAACACATATGTCTACTATCTTAATTTGGTTATTGGTAGCATCGTGCTCTGTTTAGTCCTTATCTATTCATCTGGATATATTTTCTTTTTGCTAAAAATTTTGAAAATAAGTTTTAGATCTTGTGACACTTTACCCCTAAGCATTTCAGCATTTATATAGTAAAAATAAGAGCAGTATATTCCATAACATTTATTTGTCACATGTAGTAACCCTATTTTTCTGAAGTCGTCTCATGCATTGCCCATATTCAAATCTCCACAATTGTTCCCAACCTTTTATGGTTTCATTATTTGGAAGCAGAATCTAAACAAAATTTACATATTAAATTAGATCATCATGTGCTTTTAGAACCTCCAGCTATCCATATATTTTATAATGCTATATACATTTTTTATTACTATGGTATAGGTAAGAGAATAGACAAATAGGCCAATAGACCAAAAATAGAAAGTTTAAAAAATGCCTACAAATATTTTATTTATGACCTAAGTAAAACAGTGTAAAATAATGTATTTTTCTAAATAAGTCATTCTGGGTCAATTGGAGAGTTACAGGCAAAAATAAATCTTGCCCTGTAGCTCACACCATATACACCAATTCAAGATGGATTGTACATATAAATAGAATGGTGAAAGGTAAACCTTCTGAAATAAAACAAAAAATTCTTTCAGTGTTATACTATCTAAGGTTTTATAGCACAACCCCTAAAACAATAATACTACCATAAATGAAAAATTGATAACATCTACTGCATTAAAATTAAGGACTTTATTTATCAAAAGACACCAAGAAGAGATGGTAAAGTAAGTCATAAAATGACAGTAAATATTTGCAATGCATATATATATGTATGTATGTATGTAGTGGTTTCTGTAGTGTGCTAGCCACCAGTATTCACTTCACTGGTTACTGGAAGTAATAGTTGAGACTAGCTTAGGTTCTTCTATAACAGAAATTGTTCTCAGCTAAAGATAGCCATCTTGTTTCAGGTCCAGCCTCTCCCATGAATACCATGCATCTAATGACTTGGTACAGTGGCATAAAGTCTTGAATCTCATGTCCAAATTTGGCAATATTCTGTAGACCCATTCAAGCTCCAAAGAGCCTGAGAAATTAGTTGAGGCCTTTGCTGTGACTTTATTATAACACACCCTCTGCCTTTTCTCAGTCTTGCTTCCTTTATTCCTCCAAGGGTTGTAGTCCTGAGATCACTCCACCATAAACTTCCTGCCAGCATATTTTTACCCCAGAGTCTGGTTTATAAGAAATCAGACCTATGACAATCACAAGGAACTCACACAATTTGTAAAGACTTTCAAGTCATTCACACACACACACACACACACACACACACACACACACAAAGACACACCACACTCAGGTAGAAAAATGGGCAACAGACTTGTAAAGGCACTTCAAAAAGAGAAATCCAAATGGCTAAAGAAAATGCCCAGGCTTTTTTATCATCAGAAACATGTAAATTAAACCACGATAAGATATCTCTACAAACATACCAACATGGCTATATGAAAAAGGTAGGCAATAGAATGTTCGAGAGTATGTGGAACAAGTAAACCTCTCATACATTGCTGGAGAGAGGGCACAGTGTTGCAACTATTGTAGAAAACTGTTTGGTAGCATCTACTAAAGCTATAACCTAGCAATTCTTTTTTCAAATAAACTCAAGAGAACTACATGCACTGAAAGGAATATTCAATGAAAACTCTCCCAACCTTATATACAACAGCAATCTCAGTAATACATATCAAGAGAAGAATGGATAAATAATAGAGTTATTTTCATGTAGTGGATTATTATACAGCAAAAAGAAATAACATGCAATAATATAAATGAATTCAGACACAAAATTATAAATTATATGCATTTCTAATTATATAAAGATTAAAAACAAGCTGAATTAGTCTACAGTGTTAAAAGCCAATAGGCAAAATTTTTTCTGTTGGATATGCTTCCACCAACCACATATCCTAAGAGGATAAACAGCAACCTTATGGCCAAAGGAGGTAGAATTTATATGGAGTGGAGGGCAAAGAACAAAACAGCATTTCCAGCATAAAGAAAGAGCAAATTCATTAGGAAAAGAATGGTAAAATGCTGCTCTGCCATGAGGTCACCATCCCAATTAGGGCAACTGACACACCATTCAGAAATGTAATGGGGTTTCCAGGTAAAGAGAGAGCCTATGAAAGGCTAAATAACTCTTCTCTGAAGCCTTGCTGGGAAGCCATACCTGTGTACAAGGAAGATCTGACAAGACCCAGCAGAAAGTAAAAGCCAAAAAGGATTGAAATACAAGCTAAACACTGAGTTCAAACCACTCAAAAATGGAACAGAAGGTTGAATTCTTTTGGGCTTAAGGAGTTTAAACACAACCTACAGCCAAATGATTGGCTTGACCCTATGATTTGCAGACACAGGAGCAACTTCTGAGAAGCCAAGCAAACAGTAAAACTAAGCATTTAAGAAATTAAGCCACATTTTCTTAATCCAGTCTATCATTGTTGGACATTTGGGTTGGTTCCAAGTCTTTGCTGTTGTGAATAGTGCTACAATAAACACATGTGTGCATGTGTCTTTATAGCAGCATGTTTTATAATCCTTTGGGTATATATCCAGTAATGGGATGGCTGGGTCAAATGGTATTTCTAGTTCTAGATCCCTGAGGAATCGCCACACTGACTTCCACAATGGTTGAACTAGTTTACAGTCCCACCAACAGTATAAAAATGTTCCTATTTCTCCACATCCCCTCCAGCACATGTTGTTTCCTGACTTTTTAATGATCGCCATTCTAACTGGTGTGAGATGGTATCTCATTGAATTGAACAATGAAAACACATGGACACAAGAAGGGGACATCACACACTGGGGCCTGCTGTCGGGCGCGGGGAGAAGGGAGGGATAGCATTAGGAGATATACCTAATGTTAAGTGAAGAGTTAATGGGTGCAGCACACCAACATGGCACATGTATACATACGTAACAAACATGCACATTGTGCACATGTACCCTAAAACTTACAGTATAATAAAAAAAGAAAAAGAAATTAAGCATAGACATCAACAGCAATACACTAGGGAGGAGACAGATTGCAAAAAGTTCAGGAAATGTGCTAAAGGAGACTCAGGAACAAAAAAAAAAGAATACAATATTGTTCCAATGAATAATTAAAAATGTGTAGTTTTTAACCAAATTAAATGGCTTACAGAGAAAAAAAGTGATACCTATAATCAAAAAGTCTCGGTAGAGAAATTTAAAAAACCTCCTTCTCTAGCACTGAGAACAAGCTGAATTATCTCAGTATTATGCTTACTTGAAGCCCATCAGGAAACTGGGTTGCAAAGTAACCTAATAAACTAAAATCCAGTAGGTAATATCTGCACAGCTGTGGTGAACACACAGTTGCTTTCTTCTTTGGCAGAGGAGGGAAAGAAGTAGTGAACCACCATAGATACAGAAAATATGACAAGAGACGAGGTTCCAGTGAATTTGGAAATATTTAATATTAGCTCCCTTGATAGTTTAAAATCTCTGGGATCCCAAATAAAAGGAGAATTTGCATTCACTTTCCAACTCTTTCATGTCTTTACTGAAGCTCAAAAATTGTAGGAGGGGGAAGAGAACTGAGATGTCCTCTGTGGTCAGGGGTACCAGGCATTATATAGTCTGAAGGTGGAATAAGAAAAACAAGTGAATTTTACAGATTTGGGGTATGGAAGGACAATTGAAAGAAAGCTCCTCTGTGATACAGGCAAGCAGCATCTTCTGTGTCATTAGAGGGCAGAGCAAGAACACTGAAGTACTCCACACTCTATGTCTTACAATAAATATAAGGCATCGGCCATCTACAATGAGAATAGTCTACCAGTTTTTCATGTTTAGGTGAAGCTGTTTGACCCAAGACCCTCATGAGCCAGAAATGTTCCACCAAGGTATTTCACTTGCCTCTTCCCAATTTCCCCTATCTTTAACTTAATAACCCAATGCATGTTATGTCAATAGCAGCCCTCATGGCATGTTGTGATCAATTTAAAAAAAGAAGGTTTCTTTTTCAAATCACCTGCAAGAACAGTTAGGGTTCAAATCCAACCAATTTATTTTCAACTTACATGAAATGTAATCACTTCCTACTTAATATATAAATATTTTTACTTATGTAATCCTGCCTTTTCCCTGATTATCTTGTCACCATCAACCTCTGGCAGGTGAAGCCCCTTCTCCTCTGGTAGTCCCTGTTGGTATGAATACTAATAAATTTTTATTTTTTACAATTGGAGTCTCTTGTGTCATTAACTGCAGCTATCTGATAAATTTCCAGATTCTCAATGGTGGGGGCATTGGGATATTACTTTAGGGTGGATCAGAACATCATCTACCACTGGAGTAGGGGAAGGGAAACTGGAAGTGACACTTCTCAGGTGCAGGTAACTGTGGGCATGTTAAAGTATGAAGCTAGGGCGGAGGAACTGAGACAAACCTTTCAGCTTCACAGCTCAAACCTTGATAAAACAAAGATTGTATTTCTCCCCTCAAAATAAAATTTGGATTGTGTGTAAACTGAATGAAACTAAAGGAACAACAAAACCAATACCTAGCTAAATTATTGAATAGATTGACTCAAATACAAACTCTTAACAGACTAAAAGAGAAATAGTTATGCTGTTTGGGGTACATAGGTATTATTTACCTCATCTGTACTTTCTTCCACACACAATACTTAATATGCAATAAAAAAGTACAAAACATTTGAAAAAGCAAGAAAATGTGATCCACTATCAAAAAGTAAATAGTCAACACAACCAGATTCAGAGATGGCCTATATTTAGAACTAATAGATCAGATCATTAAATTAGCTGGTGGAAAGGTTGGACAATACATGAGAATGATTGGGAGATTTAGGCAGAGAGACAAATAATTTTTAAAAATCAAAAGGAAATGCTGTATGTGTGAAATTATGACTATCACTAATAATTTTTTTCCTGTGCACATATAAATACATTAGACATGGAAGAGACAATAAGTAAACTTTAGGACATGTCAATAGCAATAATTCAAACTGAAATATAATGAAAACAGTACTGAAAAAAAAAGTGTCCAAGATCTTCAAGATAATACCAAACAGTCTAACATGGGTTAGTGAAGTACCAAACAGTGAGACAGAATAAATACTTGAAGAGATAATAAATTAATGAATGGTATCAACCCATATATACATGCAGCTCACAGATCTTCAAGCACAATAATTCAAAGAAAAGCATACCAAATGCAGTATAATAAAATTGCTTAGAAATAAAGTAAAAACCTTGAGAGCAGTGAGAAAAAGAAAAAATATTAGATTCAGTTTTTTAAAAGTACATCAGATTCAGTGAAACAAGCTTTAAAAATTATAGCTAAGGCAAGAAAATGATAGAATCAAACCTTTAAAGTACTGAAAAAAAATTTAAACATATGTTAATGAAGAATTCTATACTAGCATCAATTGTTCTAAAAAATGAAGACATTTCAAATAAGCACACTAAATAAATCATTTGAAACTAAAATAGTTCCACTACAAGAAACGCTAAAAGATTTCTTATTGTTTTGAAGAAGGATAATACTAGTTGGAAATCAATTTCTATGGGAAGAAATGAAGAATGCAATAATGAATAAATATGCTGACTGATACAAAGGACTTATAAAAAAAACTCTTACAACATTACTGATTAAAAAAATAAACATAATGACAATGCAGTAGTGGGTTTATAGTGAATGTAGAAATGAATTGTGTGAAGCAATAGCACAAAGGGTGGGAGGGTAATAACTTAAGAACCAATATCAACCAATTTGACCTCTTTGACATTTATAGAACTCTGGACCCAGCATCAGAATATACATTCTTTTCAAGTGCTCATGGAACATTTAAAGACGTTTTAGGTCTTTGTCTTCTAACCAGATGTTTTAAATTCTTCTCTTTAAGATATTCTTAAACAATTGTTGATTGTGAAGTATTCTCAAGTTAGCTAGCAAAATAAAGTATTTATTTTTTAATATCTTGGTTCCTGAAAGGACTCATGTCATACTGATACATTTTGGAATATTTATCATTTTGAAAATATTAAATCATTTAAATTATTCTTTCTATGAGAAGGTACAAAGGAGCATAGGAACACCTTGAAACACATTATCACAGTAACATATCGCCTTCAATGAATTTCAGAAGAGGAACCTCCTTTATTGGACACAAGTAATAGAATACATGGCTAGGAAAAACCTCTGGCACGTTTTCTCATTCCTTTCCCCTTCCCCCAGGCATTTCTATCAAGAGCTGGAAAGGAACAGAATGTTAATTGTATCTCAAAGTGATTGTTTCTCTCCTCTTATTTTTTCCTTTGGCTAATGCCATATGGTTGTTTTTCAAGACTACTGAGATCATGAAGGTAAGATAGCTTGAACTTTAGTTTGAAGCCTCATTAGATCACAATTTTTAGAATCAATAAGTTATTTTCTAACACTTCCAGTGTTTACCAACAAAGTTTATAGAATACCATTCTAGAGAATAATATAAAGTAGATCAGTTGTTTTTGATAATGTGTAACTTTTCTGTTCTGAAAATGCAAAGTACATATTATTTTTACATGAAATCACCATTATATATGGAAGATGCTTACCAAATACAAATGTTTTTCAGAGGGCTACATATTTTGTACTACAAGGCCTATCTTTACTTTCTCTTGCTGAAGTGAAAAACTATGCAACCAATGCCACACCATTGCTAATACCTTGAAGAGTATTCCTACCAGTGAGAGTGAAAAATAGAATCTAATATAAAATAGTGCACACAGAAAATTTGTACATAGCAAAGTGAGAATAACATTCTGGGTCTTAGGTATTGATTTGTCCTTTAACGTTCTTAAGTAGGAATGTAGCAGTTTTCTGTAATTATGCATTTATTTTTCAGTGCACTCAAAATAATTGGCAAAAGCATATCATCTTTTAAGGAACTTCAATAATTAATCTCAAGATTGCCATAAAAATCACTGCAATTATTTTACTTTGGCTTAGACAGCTCTGAGTTTTCCTCAAAATCATGGAGCAACTTATAACTCAGAGAAAGATAACCTAAGTAATTTCTCTTATGTAAGAGCTGACCCAATGATGATCTTTCTCTGCTGAGGCAGATTGGTACTCAGTCTAGTTCATTTACCAGCTTCCAGAAAATTGAAAAGATATAATTTTAAAATTACTGCTAATTGTTAACAATGTTAAGTTGATAGTATCGACCTTCACTAAATATGACAGTTAAAAACTTTTATTTCCTCAAAGCAAATATACCATGCTATAATATGTCTTAAGCCGTAATCATATTTATTCATAACTTAAGTACATATTTATATATTGATGACATATCTTTAACTCTCAAAAAGGTTAATTCACTTTTGCCCTTTATATATAAGATAGGGCATAAATCAGAATATTGTTAATATACGTAGTTGATATTGAATATTTTCCCAGAATTGTGAAAGTAACTTTTGACTTTATGAGAATTACATAATGTTTAGCCTGCAAAAATGGGCATATACTCTATACTATGCTAAGAGAACTAAATAATGCAAGTGTTATATATTATATAATTTCATAGGTTAATAAAAACAACTCCAAAATACCTGATGATCTTTTGGTGAAAGGTGGGCATCCAACTAAAAGACTGTAACCATCAACTTCTCCCAACTACCTGTGATTCTGAACCGAAAAGTCCCTCAAAATGAATAAATATTTGTTTTAAACTTAGGAACTTAAAAACAGTAACACCGAAAGATAATATAAACAAGTGACCTTTTGCCAGAATCTAGAAAGAAGGTCACTTTCTCTGAGCTTGATAGTAATGGGTTAAGAAAATACTAGATAGATAATGAACTCATTGATGCATTTCTGGAACATGAAGGGCAGCCATCCTACCTTCGTGGAAGGAGGCCAGCAAACATATCTACCAACCTTTCCATTTCTACTGCAGTGACGGTTTTTGTGACAGATGTGACCATCATGTACTTCTACTCTCTATTCTTTCCCTTAATCTTTCTTTGTAAACATAGTAATAAAAAGTCTGTAGTAATCAGTATAAATAATTAAATAAGAAATGAGAAATCATTATTAATAAACATAGTAATAAGTCCATAGTAATAAATTTTTTATTACTTTAAATTATTTATTAGTTGGTATCTTTCTTTGGGTGGCTATGACAAAATACCATACACTAGGTGGTTCAGAAACAACAGAATGTTCTTCTCACATTGCTGGAGGCTGGGAAGTCCAAGATCAAGGCTCTGGAAAAATCAATGTCTGATGAGGGCCCACTTTCTCTTTCATAGATATCTGCCTTATCACTGTTTTCTCCCAACGTGAAAAAGCAAAGGTAGCTCTCTGGGGCTTCTTTTTATAAGGGCACTGATCCCATTTATGAGGGCTCCCCCAACATGACCTAATCACCTCTCAAAGAATACACTTTCAAATACCATCACACTGGGGGTTAGGTTAAAACACATGAATTTTGGGTGGATACAAACATTCAGCAGATAGAAGTTGAGGTAGAAGGCTGAGAGAATGGTTCTAAGTGAAGTTGGAATGCTAAACAGAACTCAGATTATGCAGCATCAGATAGACTAAAGTAACGAGTTTGAAAACAGAGTATTTTGCAGATTACAATGATATACAAGTATAGATAAATTTATTAATATATAAATTTTTAAATCTTCAAAGTTTCTTGACGAAATCTGACTTGTTTTAAAATTCTCTTTTTTGAAATGATGGGAGAAGATTACCACTTCAAAATTTTCTGTTTGATAATTTTGAAACTTATGTTTTATAACTGAAAAATATTCTGAAATAGGCAAAGACTTTAAAAACGTAATAGATACAGATGGTTGGTCAGTTAATCATAAGAGTATTGAATAAGGAGTTATGAAAATAATTTATCTTTTAATTTTATTTTCACAAAACATACTTGTGTTATTGATAAATATTTGAGATCAAAAAAGCTTTTCCTTTCAATAAATACATTCTCATGTCTCATCTTCCTTGCATAAAATACCCTTAATATGTAATCTAAATTTTTATTTTTTTATTCCTCTGTGGCAAAGCATACATTTAAAATCAAGTATGAAGAAGTATAAGAATACAATCAAAGATTTCCCACAAGTTGTCCATACTTTTTCATTGCTTTCCTAATTTAATAGCAATTTATTTTAAAACTATTTTCTTTTATAGTTTTCCTCAGGACATCCCACATGGTTTTCTAGAAATCAACAACTCTATTACATGTAATGATGAATATGATGGTATTGTAAATATATCAGTATAGCTTGATTTATATATTTAATTAAATGCTTCATTTAATTACAAGTCCTACAGACACAAGAGAAAAATGAATAAAAAACACAAGTAAGTCTCAGCAAGCAAATAACTCAGCTGTTGTGATAGAATTGCCTAGTTATGCTGGAGAGTAGCCTATAAGCCATCAGTCATCAGTGTGTTGTAGGCATCAATTAATTAGTATATTTTGTAGAAATGAAGAATGCCATTTAATCTGATTGGCCTTTTAGGAAGAGGCTAGTTTAAAGGGTCTCTCTCTTGAGCACACAAACACACACACACATACACATTTTTTTGTATATACATGTGTTTTATATTTATGTTGTATTTGTGTGCACACACACTTTTTTATATGTACATATGTTTTATATTTATGTTGTATTTGTGTGTATGTGTATTTGTGACTTAGAGTGGAATGAGAAATGAGAGTTAAGAAGAAAAGAAAGGGGTCAGGAGGACCAGGACTGATGGAACTGAGGAACTCTCACCTGTATTTCGGACATGACCAATGCACTAAATGTTGGGGATCTACAAGTTCTCCCTAAGTCCCTGTGCCAACTGTTATTCTCCCCAGCATTATTCTTCTGATATCTCCTTACACCTCCAGAAAACTTTCTCATAGGTGGGATAAATGTAAGGAAACTCCACAATGGCTCCTGATAGCCTACATGTGGTCCAACTAGATGTATCTTAGGCCAGTGCAGAAACACCCATCCATAGTTTATTGTTGGAAAATAAAATGATTTGTGGTCTCAAGGATGTTCCAAGTGGCTCAGCAAAAAATTTTTGCATAACTTATTACCTCGGGAATCACTGAGTTAGTTAAGGTTTCTTTTCAAAGCATATATCATAGTTAATCAGTTTGTATTTTTTTCTGCCCTTAATTACATGAAACACCATTAAGCTATTCCACAGTCTAAAATGTCATAGAAAATAGCATAAATTGAAAATCGTAGGATCCTCAAACTGGGTAAATTTTTTGCACTTTGATACCAGTACATAGGAATTAAATGTAACCCAAAAGTTCCATTAATCAAGGGAAAAAAAAACACACACATACACAAAAAGCAACTGAATTAAACACAGTTCTTCTTCATTAGTTACACAAATAATGCAGACTATTTGCTATGGTCTGAGTATTTGTCTTCAAAAATAAATATGTTGAAATTCTAACCCCCAAGGTGATGGTATGAGGAGGTGGGACCTTTGTGGCAGTGATTAAGTCATAAAATCTGAACAGGATTAGTGCCCTTATAAAACATGCCCAAGGGAGCTTATTCTTGTCTACCACATGAGGATACAAGGAGAAGGCATCACCTATGAGAAAGCGGGTCCTCACTAAACATTGAATCTGCCAGTACCTTGCTCTAGCAATTTCCATCATGCAGAACTGAGAAGAATAAATTTCTGTTATTTAGAACCTACCCAGTTTCTGGTGTTTTGTTATAGCAGCTCAAACAGACTAAGACAGTGCTTAAAAGAAACCAATACTTATAAAAGATATGCTGACATAAGGAAGATATTGGGTAATGATTTTGTTTGCTGGTTATGGATAGACTACATCGATGAAAAGCATGAAATTTATATATTTGTTCTAGTTAATAAAAGTGTGATCTTATATTTCAACAATAGGTCACTAGCAAGTTTTTTCGCTTAACTGAAACATTTTTTTCTTCTTCTACCAAGTTCTACAAATAGTGTTTGTTACACAGTTGGCCCTAATCCTTCATTACAAACTTCAGTCAACTGTGTAATCCCATTATCTAATAGATCTCATTTTTGCTATTCTCAGATTCCGAACCTCAACCCTCTCCCCCACCTATCTCCTCAATATTTACATACCTTTCATATCCCTCATTCTTATTAAACACTGAATCTGCTGCTGCAAGGATTATATGATATGTTTACTCAAATTAAGTGAATCTGCTTTGGTACATTACCAATCTCATTTATTAAGTTCTGCTTTAAAAGCTTATAGTGACTTTTTGCCTTTTAAATTAGAGTGATTCGATATTGTGTGATAAATCAAGGTTACAAATATAAAGCTTATTTCTCAAATCTGTGTTAGAGAATGGTGGGATTTATTTTCTGGAGACATGCATTTTATGACTAGATTACGCCATCTCCATCCCTTGGAACACGGCCCTCAACCCCACAGCTGAGGCTGGCACCAGCCCCAACAAAGGCAGCAACAGCAGGCAGCTTCTGTGCATTATTGATTCATCTGGAACCATTCCAGTCCACACTCTACTCTTGAAGTCTGTTGATCTTCAACTGCGGATTCCTGACATCTACTTCATATTTTGATAGTTGCTTCTGCTACTTTCACTTTTATCAAACATTTCCAAATTCCTTTTGGCCTATGAAACTTCAGTTTCTCACTCAGCTCTTTACTCAGCTTTCTCTGACTTTAAAATCTTTTCTCATTACACATTTTCTCTCCAATTTCATTCCTAACTTCTGCTAATTAGAAGTTCACCAGAAAGGCTAAGGGGAAAGGATTCAGAAATTCAATAATATATTTAAAGTATTTCTCAAATAATCCCCTTTTTCTTTTAAAATCTCTCCCAGATAGGCTCTACACACACACACACACACACACACACACACACGTTTGTTTGCGTGTGTGCGTGTGCGCACGCACATGTGCGCGACAGGGTCTTGCTTTGTCACCCAGACTGAAGTGCAGTGGCATGATCATAGCTTAGTGCAGCCTGGACTTCCTGGGCTCAAGCAATCCTCCCACTTCAACCTTCAGCCTTCCACTTCAGCTAAGACTACCATACCTGGCTAATTTTTTTTTTTTCATTATTTTTTGTAGAGACAGGAGATCTCGCTACGTGGCCCAGGCTGGTCTCAAACTCCTGGGCTCAAACAGTCCCCCTGTTTTGGCCTCCCAAAGCGCAGAGACTACAGGCATGAGCCAGTGTTTGGCCTGATACTTCAAATACTCTGCCACTCTATAATGTAGTTTTTTTGTATATATTTGGGGTTTGGAGGTGGGAGTTATAGGACTGCTACGTGAGTCTATGAGTTCTGCTAGGATAAAACTTCTCCATTTTTGCTGCTCCTACAATTATCATGCGCCTAGGTGTGTTACTTTGCATATGAAGAATTTAAGCGAAAATAAAGTCTGCCCTTTTAGGGAGATGGCAGAATCTATGTTTTTTAAGATATACTTTCCCACTCAAGGAGAGCACAAAATGCCAAAGACACAGGTGAATGAATACAGGATTCCAACACAAAACACACATCCTCATGGGCTCAAACATTCATTCCTGGTACACACATGTATTATTCTATAATTGGGATGGCACAAAATCTACCCATGTATTTTTCTACTGATTCTACCCACTGAAAAATCTCTGCCTCACTAAGCGGTGGAAATTTTTACCGCTGCTGCCAATTCTGCAAAGAACAAAAAATTTCAGAAACCGTTGCTACATGTTCCCATTTCCAGTTCACTACTCTTTATCCTGGTGTCAGATGATGCTATTTGCACTGCATCTGACATGGCCATCCCCCACTGGAAACACTTACCTTTACATGAGAGCTTCAGGAGTGAATTAAATTCTGGTAACTACTGAGTGTGTTTGTCTTCAGGCATCTTTGTGCTGACATTAACCTTTCCTTTTTTCTTCTAAGAGTACTGCACATATCTGAGAAATACCATGTCTTCTATGTATTCCTGGAATACACTCTCTGAATTGCATACATCCACTGCAAGGACACACATGTAACCCAGGCAAGTCAATTTGAGTCCTTCCCATAATTTTGTAATTGAATATGGAAGAATTTCAATTCCCTTGGATTTTAAGTAAAAGATGATAGGGTTATTGTTAGTTGCCCTTTTTCATAATATGGAGGAGCCTTATGTACAAAATGAAATCAGTAAAAAGTTAAAGAGATAAGAAAGTCCTGGTAGCATTCAATCCCATAATCACATTGCCAGTATCTGAAGTCTTATTTTTTTTCTTCTTTCTGGTT
Organism: Gorilla gorilla gorilla; assembly: GCF_029281585.2. Lineage (NCBI taxonomy): Eukaryota > Metazoa > Chordata > Mammalia > Primates > Hominidae > Gorilla > Gorilla gorilla. The sequence goes on along the minus strand of NC_073228.2, from coordinate 125,072,877 downwards.
TTGTGGGCTGCTCCAGTATTCTTTCCTGCTACTACGAAAAAAAAAATCTTTGGTTTTTCTTCAGGTAATTTGAGTTGTTATTCCATCACTCGTATCTGAAGACAAATAACTAATACTAAGATAGTTGACCGGTAATCTCAGAGTTCACACTGTTTGCAGTCTGCTATGCTCTTGAAAAGTTCAGAAAATTAAACTTCTAAATGTGAAAGCATTAGATCAATTCACAAAATGGTGGAAGCTTTCTAAAATATTATAGACTTTTTTAATGAGGTTGTAAGCTAACTTTCTAAATCAAAAATTTCTTAAAGTCAAAGGTGTTGTCCTTTCCTTCTTTTTGTAAAGTGTTGTATTCCCAAATGCCAGTTAGCAGTGATATTTACATCTTAATTTCAGCATTTGATTATTTAAAAAAATTACTTTTCCTACTTTAATTCTCATTGGTCTTATAGATAACTATGCACAGTAAAATATACCTCCAGGCTCTAGGTACTTCCTTTGTCTTAATATTCTTTTTTATTTAATCTGAAAAATCATGTATTTACTATAATACATATAAGATTATCTTAAAATTGTAGTCTGAATTAAGATAACATTGACCAAATAATTTTTTTCTTTACTACACAAAATATAACCTAGTGAAATTTACCTGTGCCACCTATTCTGAAAATTTTATCCATAATTTAGTGTTCTATTTTTATCATCACTAACAAAATATTTACCCCCAAAAGCAGCAGTCATTTATAGTAATTCTGGTACCAACATCAAAGGAAAAAATTGGCTTAAAAATGGTGCAAAAGCCATTTTGGATTTTAGTACAATGCATCACAGAAAATAACATGAATACAAATTTATAATATAAATACTCCAAAGAGTCTGTCAGTACCCAGAGTATTTTTATTGCTATATTAGCAATGGGTGTTTTGGATATGTTTTTAAGGGCCACATAAAAATAGATTCAAGGAACAAATTAAATTGAAGTCCTAGATTTAAGTGTTTGGTTTAAAGAATTTTCTACAACAAATTTCATGTTTATGTATGAAAAGTTATATAACCTTATATGAAAATGTCATGAAGTATTTTCTATACTATACTAAATGTGTTCCCCAAGAGGGAAAAAATAAAATATCTAAAATAGATTAAAAGACCATCATAGATCTTTTGAACATGCATCTGTTTACAGAATTAGAATTAACAGTATACAAAATGTTTATTTCATTATGGACCATAAAGAAATGAGTTGGTGACAACTATCCTTTGAACAATATTATCAACTCACTTTAGCCACAAGCATGACCTGGGTATGTGTGTAAAGGAAATAGGTTCATTTATCCCTCATCAAATCATCCACAGGTTTACTTGGAAGTAAAGATGAAGGTACATAAATGTGAAATATGTCAAGTGTATTTTTTCTTTCTTTCAAATGACGTCCCAAACATAGCCTCAGTAGCCTGAAATTATAAAATACTTAACTGGGCTTTTAGTCTACTACTAAGATTCATCAATCTGTTGTTGAAACATTCATTCAACAGTGTCAGTTTTTCTTTTACAATGGAGAAATTGTAGAAATGACAAATACTGTGACTCCTCCACCACCTTCACACCCAGGAGAGTTGGTGGAACCAATGGTTCCACTTCAGTTGCTGCCACCATTGCAACCTCAGCTGACACAACCACAATTACAAACAGATCCTCTTGGTATTATATGAGTAGGAAGTGATTGCAAACAGGCTGGATTTGGACAAAAAGCAAATCTAGACATGCATGTTTCAGGGTTCAGTAGTATGCTTCATGTTTCATACAGATAATTCACATTCAAAATTATATTTTCTCTTTGAACTAGATGGTATTCGTTATTCACTTACATTATAAATCTAAGACCATGTGATAAGCATGACTGGAGAGGTTTAATTTTTATAAACAAAAATAGCTATAAAATACAATGCTGTCACTGCATGCAACTTTCTTGCAATCAGTATATCATTCCTGTGGCAATTTCTGTCACATTATATTGTGAATAAAATTTTTCTATAGAAATTAAATGATTTTAAAACTCACCTATATGAAACATTTAATGCTTTTCAGCCTGCTTTCTGGCTGATTTTGCTATTTGACGTGCTAATTTGGGTAACCTTGGTCCTAATATTCTTAACATGCAAGTAGAGCAGATCTCTGGCTTGATAAGATTCAAGGTTGAGAAGAGTATAAAAAATGAATTATCCAAGCTGAGAACAAAATACTGGTTGGCACATTAAAACCAATGTGTTAACTACTGGCATTAGAACAGTTTTAACCTACCTTAGCCGTGGGAAGATTGTACGTGGTCTTTTCCTCATAAAAGAACATATGCATTGAGGTTGGTGTGACCCATATCTGAGAAGGAGCACGCTATCCTTTTTTAGTTCTTTCAGGGCTGCATACACCAAGTAACACATCCAACTGTTTGCAGCTGTAATGTGTCCTGATTGGCTGATGCCCATAAAATAACAGTTATTACGTTGTCAAATGTCCTGAAGATTATTCCAGGATTTTAAGAATAAGTAACCCAAACATAGTGGAGGGTATTGCTAAGAAGAAATTTTAAAAATTAAACAAATGACAAAGTAATTACAATGAGAACTCTCTAAGATATCTGAAAATCTTGTATGTATCATTTGCACATCTAAGTTTTATTTTTGTTATACTCACTACTTACTCCTCCACAATAGTATTAGAACTGATAAAATTAAAGAGCTTTCCTATTTCCTTCCTTCTTTTTTTATTCTTTCCTTCCTTCTTTCCTCTTCTCTATTTTTTTTAAGTTATCTGAAAGAGAGATCAAGGATAAGCTAGGTGGAAATTTGTTACTCAATATATAATCAAAGAGTAAAACAAACTCCAAAAGTTGGAAGAAAGGCTTAGCTGTACATAGAGAATGAAAAACATAGCTGTGGATTTTTAGAAAGAAAGAATTAGGGTTCAGCCTGAGATATGTGTTTGTGTTGCTCCGAAGTAGACAGTGTGGTATGTTCTAATTTATCTTTTATTCACAAGGAAGGCCTCCCATAATATATACTAATTCTTCTAAATTTCTATCAAGTGATTTTTGAAAATTACTTTATACATTTTATTATTTTTTTCCAACTTTAAAATATCTTCTGAGACCCACACCCCCAAAATACTTAACAATGGAGGGAAGAGTATGGAGGAAACAGTGGTAAATAATACTGTCCCTGGCATATGATGTTTCAACTTAAGATTTTTCAACTTTATGATGGTGCCAATGTGATACACATTCAGTGGAAGTCATACTCTAAATGTTAACTTTCCATCTTTTCCAGGGCTACCAACATGCAGTACAATACTATTGCTGGGCAGCAGCAGTGAGCCATAGTTCTGTCGGTTATGTGGTCATGAGGGTAAACAACTGACACCACAGTGACCTGTACTACCAATGTTTTTTTGTTGTGTTGTGTTTTTTTAAGTTGTGTTTTGTACATTTACCTCCCATCACGTATACAAAATGCCCACGTTGGACTTACGATATTTTCAATTTACAATGTGTTTATCAAGATCAAGAATCCCTTCAGAAGTCAAGGAGAATCTGTGCTCTTTATTTTTTGTATATCCAGAGCCTAAGCTAGAAAGATACTATAATGTTTAATAAACATGCATTGGAATAGCTTGGCAGACATTCCAGATCTTCTTTTTTACTTTAAAAGAAAAAAATATGACCTGTATTGGTGGATATAGGTAGCATTTTTATAAACTTGCTTTCCTTTGAGAACCATTTGAAATTTGGGAGAAAACAGAATCTGTATAAAAACAATATGTGAGTATTTTTCTGCTTTAAGGCTGAACTCAGGGAACACTGGACAAAACTCATTTTCAAAAGCAGACTGCGTTATAAGCCTAGATTGAATTTAAAGGAGTGAACTGAAGTATGTGGATTTCTTTTTTTCTTACAGATAATGTGGTAGTCGTTTCTGTAAAAAGCAAAACATCAGAAAGAACTAGGTAAGTGATGCACTTGAGTACTCACACTTGCCAATGAATATGGCAGGTCAACATGTCAGCATGCTATGTTAGAAGTGCACTGCTATGAATATTTCCTAATACTTATAGCAAAAGAGCTCAATCTATTTTACTTTAGCTCTAACCCTTACAAGAGCAGACGTCCAGAAAATAGAACACCTTATCTCATTTTATTAGTTAAAAGAAATGGCTCATTCTACTTTATCCCTATGATTTATTTTTAAATTAGGAATATTGATCCCCTGCCAACATTCATACTTCATTTGGGAATATGTTTTGGTCTCATGTTTGATCAGAGAATAAAGAAATCTTAACATTTAAATAAGTATGGGTACCTGAAAATGAAACAAAACATTAACAAGGAAAACAGCAAAAATATACCAAAATAATTATACTCCTTTCACTGATTGTGTTTTAGTTTCAATATTAATTATAATATATAGTAGACCTATATTTACTATTGATATGTGATGAAATGATTTTACAATATTGATAAGAAAACAATTAAGATGTCCCTAAATTTTATAAATGCTAATATAGTAGTTGAAAACTAATTGAATAGTTTAAAATTAAAAATAAAAAAACAAACTCAAAAACTATGAAGATACCTCTGTCTAAATATCATCACAAGCTTAGGTTGCTGTTTAGACTTTGGAAGGCTCACCAACAGGCAGTATAATAGTGTGTGTGTGTGTGTGTGTGTGTGTGTGTGTGTTTTCATAAAGGGTTATTTTTATGCTCTATCATTAATTCAACAAATATATATGATTATCTACTTTCTGTGAAGGTATTGTGACATGCTTTAGGCAGTAGAAAAGCTTGGACTTTAAAAAGGGAGAGATACTGAGTTTTAAAATTATAATTAAAAATGTAGTGTAAGAATTGTGATATTGGGAATTCAGAGATGGCATAATATGGTGAGGTAATTCAGGCTCCGAATCCAGATCTGGCTTCCAAACTGACTCCATTCCTTGCTATTGTAGTTGGTAAACAATTTATTGTACTTCTCTCAGTTTGCATTTCCATGAAATAGAGATCAAAGCAAATGTATACAGCTAATGTGAGTAGGCCTTCAACGTATGTTGAATGTTTCTTTCGCTTAAGTGGGTGGAAGGCAAAATCAGTAAAAGAGTACAAATATTTTGGCTAAGTAAAACAATGTAGAAACACAACATTGAAAACATGTACATAGGCATAAACATTTTGTACCAGTTTTTTATAAATTTCATACAGGTGCTATCCCATAAAACTAGCTAAATTAAAATTACTTACTTCATAAAATAATACACCTTAAAAAGCAAACAACATTTACTTTGTAAAATCTAAAATTCCTTTAAAAACTTACAGGTTTTATCAGGTTTTACTACAATCATTAGAGTTTTCACAGACACCCTAATTATCATGCTTTCTTTAATAAGATTAACACTGAAAAAAGCTATTATTAGTAGGCCTCATTAATTATCACAAGTGATGTCACTCCTGTGCCTGCTATCTAGATTCAGAAATAGAGAAACTCCTTGCACTCCAGTACTTCTCATGTCTATTTCTAATCACTTCTTGTTTTCTTGCTCAGAGGTACTACTAATTTAACCTCTAAATGCCTAAATTAATTTTGCTTATTTTTGAATTCTGTATAAAAATCATACAGACACACTCTTTTGCATCTGGTTTCTTTTACTCAACATTTTATTTGAGCAAGTCATCCAAGCTATTGCTTATAGCAATAGTTGGTTCATTTTCATTGGTATATAGTATTCTGTGGTACGATTAATTTACAATGTATTAATCAGTTTTCTTGTTGATGGACATATGTGCTGCTTTAAGTTAGAAGCTATAATAAATAAAGCTGTTATTTAAATTATTGACATGTATTTTGATTAGCACAAGTTCCCATTATTTGAGTATAAATGCTTGTAGACTTATGATGAGGTTATGTCCTGATAAATCCATCACAAGTTGAAAATATTATTAAGTTGAATATGCATTTAATGTACTTATCACAAGTTGAAAATATTATTAAGTTGAATATGCATTTAATGTACTTAACCTACTTAACATCATAGCCTAGCCTAAATGTGCTCAGAACACTTACATTAGCCAACAGTCAGACAAAGTCAGCTAACTCAAAGCCTATTCTTAATAGAATGTGGACTATCTCATGTAATGTATTGAATACTGTATTGAAAGTGAAAACAGGATGGTTATATAAGTACTCTGTGTAAGGTTTCTACTGAATGCATACTGCTTTTGCATCATCATAAAGTGGAAAAATCAGATGTTCAACCATCGTAAGTGGGAATCAACTGTATATATCTTGAAGTCGATTTTCTGTATACATGCATTCAACTTAAATCCTTATTGCCAAGATGTTTTTCTTTTCTATAACTTTTAAGTTCAGGGGTACAAATGCAGGTTTATTACATAGGTAAACTTGTGTCATGTGGGTTTGTTGTATACATTATTTCATCACCCAGGCATCAAGTCTAGTACCCATCAGTTATTTTTTCTGATCCTCTCCCTCCTCACAACCTCCACTCTCCAAAAGCCTCCAGTGTGTGTTGTTCCCCTCTATGTCACCATGTGTTCTCATCATTTAAGTCCCACTTATAGGTGAGAACATGCAGTATTTGTTTTTTTTTTTTTTGTTCCTGTGTTAGTCTGCTAAAAATAATGGTCTCCAACTCCATCCATGTCCCTGCAAAGAACATGATCTCGTTTTTGTGTGTGTGTGTGTGTGACTGCATAGTAGTCCATGGTGTATATATACCACATTTTCTTCATCCAATAGATCATTGATGGGCATTTAGGTTGATTCCATGTCTTTGCTATTGTGAATAGCACTTCAATGAACGCATGCATGCGTATGTTTTTATAATAGAAAAATTTATATTCCTTTGGGTATATACCCAGTAACGGAATTGCTGGGTTGAATGGTATTTCTCTTTAGGTCTTCATGCTTTTCAAAGAGATTGTACCAAGCTATACTCTCATAAATCAGATATGGAATTCCCTGTTTATTCATATCCTCAAACACTTGATGTTGCCAATCTTTACTAATATGAACTGGCAATTCATTGTGTGTCTCTGTGTGTGTGTGTGTGCGTGTGTGTGTGTGTGCATGTGTGTGTGTGTGTTTTAAACCACTGTATTGAGGTATGATTGACATAAAAAAGATATGAATATTTAATTTAGCAACTTAGTTAGTTTGGAGTATACAAAATAATTATACATCCATGAAATCCTCACCTCAATCTATGGCATAAGCATATCCATTACCTCTAAAAGTTTCCTCCTACTGTCTGAATATTATGATTATTTACTTGAACTTCCACAATGACTGGACTGTTATAGGTTAAATTATGTTCTACTAAAATTCATATGTTGAAATCCTGACCCCTAGTACCTCAAAATGTGACCGTATTTTAAACAGGGTTATTGTAGATGTTATTAGTTAAATGTAGATGTGGTCATACTACAGTAGAGTGAACCCCTAATCCTATATAGCTGATGTTACAGAAAGAGAAAATTTGGACAGAGAGACATAGGGAAAACGCCTTGTGAAGACTGGAGTTATGCTGCCACAAGCGGAGAAATGGCAGATTGCCAAGAAGCCAGCAGAAGCTAGGAAAAAAAAACAGAACAGATTATCCCACAGAGTGCTTAGAAGAAATTAACTCTGCTGCTTACTTGATTTTGGATATCTAGCCTCTGGATTTAGAAGAAAATGCATTTCTATTGTTGCAGCCACCTAGCTTATAGTACTTTGTTATGGCAATTCTAGCAACACATATAATAACTAATGTTTAATTTGTATTTGTTTACTAATGTTAGTATTTAGATAGTCTCCTTTATGAAGTCCTTATTCTAAGAGCATTGCCATGAATCATCAGGAGAGGGGAATTTTGAGGTTGATCTGTTCTCCCTAGTTGCTTATGTGATGTAAAATATTCTCAGAAATATTCAAGTAATTGTCCAAAAAATGTGACGGAAGGAATTGCAAAACTGAGGCTGAACTGGCTCTGTGTCTAGTGCTATAGAGAGGACCACCAGAGCTGAGATTGGAAGGGCGTCATCAGGGCACTGGAGCCTAGGGCACTGGGAGAGTTGAACATAGGCTGAGTTGAGAGGAGCCTACGGCACTGGGAGAGTTGAACCTAGGCTGAGTTGAGAGGATGAGGAGGCAGTACAAGACAGGTTATGAGTTAAACCAGATCAAACGTCAGCCTCAAATGCCAAGAAGAATAGCAGAAACCAGGGCAACAAGTGATACTTCAAGAGATCACAAATGGCGGAAGAGAATCCCAGCTTTTCTTTGCTTTGCTAACATTATATAAAAAGGATCTAAGACAAAGGAGAAGCAAGGATTGGTTTCCCAAGGGACTGAGCATTTTTACCCAAAGCAGACTGAAGGAAGAACACAAACTATTCATTTATATTTTCAAAGTAAGATAAGCATTAAATCAGATTAGACTTTTGTTATTTTTTTTCTGCTAAGCAGAATATAAGGCTTGGAGAAAGATTGGATGTAGTTGAAATAAAGCAATTGTATTTTCTTTTCTATTCATCAGATTTGAAGGAAAAGGTGTGACCTTCTCAAACGTGTCAAATATCACATAATTTCCATTGTCAGGAAATTGATTATTTCATGACGCACACACAAAAAAGGGATGAATTCCTGATTGATGTCGGTGCTTCTTCCTAAGAACAAAGAAAAAACATTGAGCTTCCCTAAATAGGAATATTCACTGAGGCATTGCTGTGGAATGCTAAAAAAATGAAATTTTCAACCTTTGCAATCCTGAATTTGCACATAATGAGGCCGCAGATTAACAATACAATTATATATTTTCTATTATAACTGTCAGTATACTTAGCACCCATCCCCCAAAAAAACCCGAATGTGTGATGTGGTATTTTTAGCTCTGTGGTCCTGTAATTTTTTTGCATGCATGTAGCATGTTTCTTATTACGAAACATATTCTATGTGGGCTATTTGCTGTTAAGACAAATCTAGTGAATTTTGTACTTGTTTCTACTTTGTAAGAGGAAGGATCACCTTTTCAATTTTGGGGAACAGAGCTTCTTCTTCAAATCATTTGAATGAGCAAGAAAATCTACAAATTCATTTTTTAAGGGCATTTAGCAACGTGGTTGGTTGTCAGCTTAATGTGAGAAAAATAACATTTTATGCAGCAGTAAACAAATAGAGGAGTAAATAAGTTAAAGAGAAAACACCATTTACAATGCTATCAGAAAAAAATGTTATCTAGGAATGAATCAAAGTGCTAAGCCTTCCACAGGTAAAATTCTAAATTCTATTTATAACATATACAGATATCTTAAATAAAGTGATATGCTATGCTCACACATGGAAATATATAATATCACATATATGTTAATTGCCATAAAGTTAATCCACATACTCAATGAAATTCCAATTAAAATCTAAACAGGAATTTACACAGAATGTTTTAATTCCTAACATTTAAGTAAAATATTAAAAAGTCTAAATCTACCAAAATAATTCGGTAGGAGAAAGATCAGGAAGGGATGTTCGCTTACAAATGGCAGGACTTATGAAGGAATTGAATTTTAGACAATGTGGTATGAACACAGAATGGCCAAATTAATCATTGTAGTAGAAGAGAAAGTCTAAAATCAGAAGCGGCTACTTAAGGAACATGTGACAGAGGCAGCATAATTTATTGAAAAAATAAGCAACTATTCAATAAATAGAGCTCTGAAGTTGATAATTCACATGGTAAAAAACAGCAACAAAAAAGTGACATACTATATACACAGTTCAACTATAAATCATTTAAGAATGTTAATGTCAGAAATAAAACTTTTTAAACTTCAATTTAAAATTTAAGTTCTTACATTCTGGGTTTTGGTATAGAGTGGACTAGGGAGTTGTTATTTTTTTTTTAATTTTAAGACCCATTTAGCATTGTCCCCCCAAATTATTAGATTTTACTATATTAAAGGTAAGAACTTTCTTCATCAAAAAGAAACCTTTAAAAAGATTGAAAGAACAAATTAAAAATGGAGGAAAATACAATCCCCACAACTAACAAAGAGGTATTATCAATAATACTTTAGAATTACTACAAATCAGTAAGGAAAGTAAAAAATACCCAATTGAATAAAGATGGTAAATATGTATGAATAGACATTTTACTGAAGAAAAACTAAAAGAATAAAATAATTGTAAATCAGAAAAAGGTTTATCAATACCACAGTGAGATACTGCTTTACATTCCATCGACAAAAACTGTGTGATGTGAGAGGGATGTAGCTCCACAGAATCTGTTCTACATATGAGTATGAATAAATACAAATATTTTCAACAGTTTAGAATTTTCTCGTAAAGAAAACATCACATACTTATAAGAAAATAATTTTACTCCTAAATTTATATTCAAGATAAACTTGCTCATATATAATGACATCTCCAAGAGTGATCAAGGAATATTGTTCACAGTAGAAAACAAAAACATTGGAAATGATCCAAATGTTCAAGATGAGGAAAATGCAAATGAACTGTGGGATATTTACACAATGGAATATCATAAAGTAGTAAAATGAATACACTATGCTAACATGCAGTAATATATATGAATATTTACAAAATACTATTTAGTGAAAAAATTTAACTGCAAGACTCTATGAAGCATGAGGGCTTTTAATAAAATAAATATAACTCAAATAAAAAGTATACTTTCTTGGGAAAGATTTAGATGCACGTAATATCAAGAGGAAAGCATGTGGATGATGAAAACAGGCTTCTGAAAGATAAAATTACATTAAGTCAAACAAAACAAGTTAAAGAGATGGGCAATAGCATGTTTGGATGAAGGTTAAGTTGTTGTCTGATGGATTCACTTTTACTTACAACATAAATAAAAATAAACTAAACATATAGAGGAAATAAAAAGCTGGCCATATTTAGACCAGCAATTAAAGTGGGTCAAGTTTTCTGATTAATCAAATTCTATGCTTATGAGAGAAGGGAAATCCTAAGGAATTGTAATTAACTATTACAGATGGGAAAATGTGCAACACACCTAAACATTGTTTGATATAAAGAATGACTGGGTAGACTGTCATTTTTATCTATCTATTTGATTTTACTCCAAAGGTTAATTTGGTAGAACTTCAGAAAACCTTCTGATTGTACTGTGCTTCATCTATTTTTCATCCCACTTCTGTACGCTCTGATTTCATTTTTATTTCTTAGCAGAAACACTAAAAGAGGATCTTGGGCACAAGCACTTGCCTCTATAGATTTAGAAGAGACTCCATCCTCTTGAGCAGGTTCCAACAACTACAGTAATGGTTTCTTCTAGTCATAAGCCCTCTAGGCAACATTATATATCCATCCGTATATCCCCCCCCCAATTATTCAGTTAAGTCAAGTATTAATATATAGAAAATGAACAGATGACATAAGAAGCCATAAGGAAAGAGATTGCAAAACATCCTATAAAATATGATCAGAGCTGTATTGTGACAACCTGTTCACATGTTTGTGTTATTCTTTAAAATAAACTACTGAATGTAGGGACGGTGTCATTTCAAAAATTGAACCAGTGATGCCTCATAAGTTTCTGGTACTCTGTAGAGGTGAAAGAAAAAGAAAGAAAAAGAAAGAGAGGAAAGAAAGAAAATAAAGGAAGAAAGGAAGGAAGGAAGGAGAGAGAAAGAGAAAGAAAAGAGAGAAAGAGAAGAGAGAATAGAAAGAAACAGAGAAAAGAGAAAAAGAGAAGGAGAAAGAAAAGAAAAGAAACAAAGAAAAAATGTTTATTATATAATATATGCTATATCTTATATCATAGATCAGCTAAAAAACTAAGAAAAATGGGCATTTTGATGAAGGGAAAAAATACAATGCTTCTTAGAAGGGACGTGCAAAGGAATGTTTCTGATGAGAAGATATACCTTTACATGCTATGAAATTCAATGTTCTCACAAATATTTGAGAATATAATAGGCTACTATTCCCAAAAAGTAGCCTAGATAATCATTTCTCTCTTTATACTCTTTGTTTATTAAAGCTCCCCTTAATTAACCTGGTTATTGTTCCCATTCCCTTTCAGAATTGCATTCTCTATCACTCAAACACAGTAACTGCCACATTGCCCTAAATAACTCCCAGCTTGGCCACTCCGCACTGCAGCATTTTTTTCTAACTGATAAGAAATAGGGCTCTTGGAAAAGATAATTTAGTAGAGTAGAATATCAGTGGATGGTCACATACACACTGAAGAGGAAAAGAAAGGGGCTAGAATGAATTGGTAAAAGGATACCAAGAAACCCTCAGATAAAACTATAAAACTATTGGAAGGTAGAATGAAAATCGATGAAAGCAATACCACCACCAGCTTCACAACAATCTAATAGTTGATGAGAACTGAAACTGCATAACCCAGGTAATAACTGTACCAATGGCTCATTTATTTCTTTGCAATGGCTTAAAACTCTGGCCTGATTTTTATATATAAAATTACTATATAAGCATATCTAATTCTTGTGTCCTTTTTATTGATGGCTAATAATGGGTGATTTCAATTATGGTGTTTACCTTAGATATATGGTTAACAATATGAGATAATCCAAAGGTTTGAATCTGAACCAGGTCACATGAGCCTATGCTCTTTGCTCCTGTTCACTCCTTATTTCTAAAATACATCACAAATTTTCTGGTAACATAAACGATTTATCAATTATTTCAAGTTTTGTTTTAAAAAAGGACATATGTAAAGCAAAAAGCAAAATAAAAAAATAAGAGTTCAGTTGATGGAACCCTCTTGAAAGACGAATTTAAGAATGCCTGCTCACAGAATAGTAATGCCAAGGTAAAACTGGAAAAATAGTTAAGAGAGGCCAGCTCTAAATAACAAATGAATAACACATCATCAGGAGTAGAAGAGTAGATAAGAAACAAAGTACTCTTCAAACACAATTTCTAAAGACATCTATTTCAAACTTACAACCTGAAAGTGTAGGGGAACCCTGGTCTTTGGTAGAAAATTGTCCTGCCAGCCATGTGGAATAGAATAAGTACCCACACCTAAAAAAATTACAGTGACAGGCAGGTAAGGATTTTAATAAAAATGTAAATTATGACCTTAAAATCAACAAGGACTATATTTCTTCCAAATAGGCATCAGAACCTTACTGAAATAATATTAGCAAACAGAAGAAAAGCCAGAATAAAGTTTGAAATAAAGTATAACAGACATACTTGTTTGCAAAATAGCCTAAACCAGGTGACCATAGAGTGGATAAGTGATAATTATGAAATGTTAATAAAATATCCAAAGTGTAGGGAATGAGCTTTGGACAGCGGTTTGGGAGAAATTGACTGAAGTATTTTACAGAGAAGAAAAATTAGTTAGAAGTAATAATTAATATTCAATAAATAATTGAATTATTGTAATGTCTAAAACACATGAGTGTATAAATAAAGTTACAAAAAATATAAAATAACACATGCACCAAACGATTGAAGATCAGGAAAATAACCTTAGCAAAAACAGCAGTATTAGGCAGCATAATGATTTTTTAGTGTTGTCTTTGAATAGGGAACATTTGAAGATTACTGTACGTAGTCCAATTTGAGAAAAACTTCTCTGCTGAGGTGATAGATAAATGGGATTAATGCAAAAAGTATAAAATGAGAATTAAAGAAAATAACTTTAAAATAATATAATACTTAAAACTAAAATAGCCTGTTAAACATTTGACATATTAATTTTACTAGTCAATGAACACAAGAGAATACACTAGGACATGCATATCCACTTTAAGCAAATTAATAATAATACATAATACAAAATACTGTCTATGTGAAATCCTTCTTAAAGGTAGACTGTGTAACTAAACCAGAACTCTTTCCTAAAATCACAAGTATAAAAAACATAAATATCAAAAACATCTCCACGGTTCATTAACTCTTCTAATGTGTCATGTTTTTCACTACACAATCATTTTTAAGGAAGACTAATCACAGATATCAAAAAGCAACACAGCACTCTCCCAGAGAAGAAACCACTTCAGAAACTGATAGAATATTTTGTCTCATCTATGTAAGTCTAAAACTTAGAATTGACATTTCTTGCTTAAAATTTACAAATCTACAACTCAGAACAACTCTTTAATTAATATAAAGAAGCTATATCTATAGAAAAAATGTGAATGGGCAACTGAATTTCATGAATTATCAAGAACAAATATTATGTATGATGACATAATGGGAAGTTAGGATTTGCCTCACAACTTGGTTATGAGAAATTCTATAACATGTTAGAAGAGATTAACACAAATCATTAATGGTTTCATTTGTTTCATCATTGTTATACCTGATATACATCCTGCCGGCAGAGTGGAGTGACTAATGTGTGATTAAAACAAATACCATTTCCCTTTGCCTGTCTGACAAACTCATTTTCATCCTAAAAGATAACTCAAATATTTCCTCTGCTGTGAAGACTTCTAGGATGCTTTTATGTTTCTTACATTCTCCTTCATCTGTGCTTCAAGAACACTGTACATATATCTCCTAGGACCCATCGCAATACTGGGGTTGTTTGTTTGCATGTTCCTGTTTCTCAAGAGTATCTCTGCATGCAGAAATTGTTGTGAAATGCTTGTGCAATGGACAGAGAGATAAATAAACGATGGGTTTTGCAGCGTTATAATCTGACAAATAAGACGCACAGAAGCCAGAAAGGCTCCCTAGCTTGCTGGTTTTGTGATTATGAAGATTCTTAACTTTATGAACAGTAACAGAAAGTGACTTCTCACTATCTATTTATCAAGTGGCTGGTTCCTACTTATATCATTCAAAGTATTCACTATCAGTTCAAATGTATTTTGAAATATTGTCATTTGTCACTGCCTTATAACATCCCTTGCATGGTTTTCAACAACCTTATCTCCTTCATTGAATATTTTAAAACTTGTCTTATGCAAGCTTCTTTTCCTACTAAATTTTGATACCCCAGAAAGCATTGGCGAACACTAGAAGAGACCTGTTTGCAACCAGACTGAGGAGCTCAATTGTTTTTACTTTGAACTCAATAATTGTTGCTTGTTATTAATTTAAATAAATTGGCTATATACTTATTCAGAAAATATCAAAGGAAGCTAGAAAGAAGACATTTGTGCAAAAACTGCCAACTTTCTCGAGTAAATCTTTCTATACATAATATATCCACTACATATATAGTCTGTATAAGTATATATAAATGTTCAAAAATATTCAAAAATTGTTAACTTTCTTTTGTTACTTCAAGAAATGTTTACCTTGAATGAAATTGGGTATGAGATAAGGTTTATAGAAAGAAGTGTTTGTTTCTGGCGGGAGTTATTTCATTGCCTTCTTAGAATCATCCTGTTAGTGTACCAGAATAAATCTGTGGTAAGAAACAGCTTGTGTATTGAATATCCACTGGATAATTGAGGTTGTCTTTCTCTAGATAATTCTTACTAAATCCTGTGATTTAGATTTATACTTAGAAGCCATTGAGAATTTACTGTGTAGCATGACAAACATTATTCTCTTTAATATTTTTGCTCTATATCAGATTTTGCAGTTAAAAATCATAACCTCTTCTCAGATCCAAACATATAGTTTACCAGAAATTTCAAAACAGAATGGTGGAAGATGCCTTCTAATAATTGCTTCTACATAACAGATTGCTTTTGCCACCTGATCTATTTTAAATGGCACAAAACTGAGGTGAACAAGTAGTATTAGACCCAATAAACTAATGAATAGGGTATGTTATTCTCTAAATCCAGAATACAAAAGTTATTATTTGTTAAGACTTTCAAAAAGTTGACAGAGTAAGACATAGGCAAAAACATGAAAAAAAGATTGTTTTATTTCATGCCTAGGCACAGAAGCAGAGGATTAGAACAGAGAAGATTCTTGGAAGGAACGTGATACAACCCCTTGATTTATAGATGAGGACATTTAAGACAGCAGAAATTAAGAATTTCCCCCAAAGACATCTGGGCATAAAAGAAAAAAATAAAGAGTTTAAAGTCTTGACATTAGTATCATAGGCAAACACATTACAATGCCTGGCTCAGGCATTGGCACTATGTAGACCTCCAAAATACTTTAATTCTCTTTCCTCTTCCCTTTATTTTTTCACCACCATGCAAAGTATCATAACACAGGGTTAAGAATATCATTTCACGACCCATTCTTCCTGGGTACATAATCAATATTCTGTCACCTAGTAGCTGGGTAACCTTAGGCAAATTGTAGACCCTCTCTGTGCCTTGGATTCCTCAAGTATAAATAAGGACTACAGCATAACTTGTATCACAGAGTTATTGGGAAAATTAAGTAAATATATGTGAAACTGCTTAGAGTCATGGTATACAGGACATACTGATGAAAGCTACCAGTTAATATTATGATAATAATGATTATAATTTTCTGCTATCTCATTTCTTGGCATTTGTCTACTTACAAAGCATCCAGTGCCACCCCACTGTTTTTGCTCTCTTATTTCTCACACCAGTTATTCAGGATATTCATTAGTCTCCTGTTATCCAAACTGACTAGCCATATAGTCTAAGCTGTCAAACTGTAATAAAAAACTGAAGATATTCCGACAAATTAGTTCATCTAATATTTATAGTGCCAATGGTTTAATATATCACACTTGTCAAATACAGGTTTCATTTTAAGTGTAATTTTTTTAAATTATTGATATTTAAATAGTGAGAGAAATATATAGAGGAATATAAGACTGTGTGGAATCAATAGGGTCTGTGTTTTGCAGTTTGTTAGGGTCTTATCTGGGTGGCTAGTTGGTTTTTCCATCTGCAGGTAAAACCAACCATTACAAGCAGACAATAAATAATTTTAGCTAAAGACTCTGATAATTACTTCTACATATGGCCAAATTTGAGAAATATCAAAATAATAGAAATTCTATTCAATGTGATCAATGAAGAGATTTATAAATTAAAAATAATTTATGAACTGGAGCAAAAAATTGACCCAAAAGTATGTATACTTGGTATGTATTTTGTATGTGTGAGTGTGTGTAGTCAAACATGTATACACACTGATATGCATATATAGTCAAACACAGAAGAGACATTTTCTTTCATCTAACACACAAAAGTGAAAATATTAGAGCTAATGGTAATTTATCCTGGAGACTTCACTTTAAAACAAATCAATTGTCCTAGGTACAATAATATGAACATTTATAATGTTTATATTTTAATAGATTTTTATTGATATTGCTTTTCCATAAGCATTCTCTTATTTTCTCTAAAAGCTTCAGGGAAACAACCGTGTTATAAAATAATAAAAATGTAGGCCAAATTTATGATAATTTTGTAGTCATTTTGCTTTTCTATGTATATCCTGTTAAAAACATTTTCTTCGTCTCCAAATAGAAAACAGCAAAATAAATCAAAGTCTTTACTGGTTTTTACCCACTGTAGACTTACCAGCTATGACCAACATTGTTTCTGCATGCAGACTACTAACATCAAGAGTAAAACGCTCTCTGAAATATTGTTAAACTTTAAAAATCACACATAACATCTTAAGGGATAAATTCCAAGTCATATTAAAGTTACTGAGCTGAGAGTTTCTATTAACATTTATAACCTACCTGTATGCATTAACAAATCTTTAAAAGAAGACTTTTTGGCTGGGCACAGTGGCTCACGCCTGTAATCCCAGCACTTTGGGAGGCCGAGGCAGGCAGATCACAAGGTCAAGAGATAGAGACCATCATGGGCAACATGGTGACACCCCCTCTCTACCAAAAATCCAAAAATTAGCTGGTCATGGTGGCATGTGCCTGTCGTCCCAGCTACTCGGGAGGCTGAGGCAGGAGAATCACTTGAACCTGGGAGGCAGAGGTTGCAGTGAGCTGAGATCACACCATTGCACTCCAGCCTGGGCAACAAAGTGAGACTCCATCTCCAAAAAAAAAAAAAAAAATGCATTATTTAGGGTAGGAAAACAGAGATACCTTATTGCCTAAGGAATATTATAAAATCTGAATAACTAAAGAAAATAATGGCAGTGTCTACTGAAAATAATGGCAGTGTCTACAATCTGGAAGAAAGGGAACTTTACATAATGGACATTGACTATTTCCAGCTCACTGACAAAATAATTACTATCTTGAATGAGGCGCTGTTTACATTTCGAGTGATAAAACTTCCACATTTCCAGACACAGTTTTCACCAGACTTGGAACTTAATTATATCTGACTTCAATGATCTGATATGACAATCATGAAAAGGCTGGTATTCCTGCCTGTATGAGAGTTACATTTCTCATTTTAAATTCTAAAGTGGCATTTACTTTTCTTCATAATTCTTGAGAACTAGGTTAATGTATCTGGTCCTCTTAGAAAATTCTGTTCTCAGTTTGCTGATATACATGTGTTTTGAACCAGAACTAAAACTAAGGCACATTTACCAAAGTGATACCTTAGTGTGAATCTTGTGAGACAGTCAGCTGTTATTTCCCAGGAGACCCAAGATAGCTCCACTGACTGCTTTTTAAAAATATTTATTTTGTAATACTGCATTGCATAATGATTATGTATAATGAGCATCACATACTGAAGTGCGAAGGCTAGATGCAAAAAGTCAATGATACCAATAATAGTAATAATACACTTTACTATTTATTAATAAGGCCTTGACCAGGATTATCTCATTTAATAATCATAACAGTCCTATGAGAAGAGTATTAGTATTCTTATCTTCATTATTTTGATGGGAACATTGAAAGAAGCGTATACCAATTTGGCCAAAGCCAAACAGCTAAATGGAAGAGGTCAGATTTGAAACCAAGCAGTCTGGCTAGAAAGCTGTGCCCTAAGCCACCATGCTAGGCTTATTTGGTTTGCTAAGAGGGAAGAATCATTTAAAGTCCTGACTTATTCATTTTATTTAACACTTGGCACAGTACCTTGTCTCTGGAAGTTTGATAAAGGATTGAGTTGAAAAGCACTCAACATCATTAGGAATATGAACTCTGCACTGGGCTAGCTCACTGAACAAACAACATTGTAATAAAAAATAAGGTCTAGTATGCCTTTCAAAATTAAATTTAAGATTCTAAATCCTGGATGTCTAATAAGCATTTTCTAACAGGTGTGATATCTTTCCATTCTGCCTATTGAAAATGAGTAATTATATTTGCATAAAACTAGCTTTTAAAAATAATTTTCAATGGTTACAATACTTCTTTTGTTGTGATTGTTGTTTCTGAGATAGGGTCTCACTGTGTCACCCAGACTGGAGTGCAGTGGTGTGATCATGGCTCACTGCAGCCTTGACCTCATGGGCTCAAGTGATCCTCCCAGCTCAGCCTCCTAAGTAGCTGGGACTACAGATGCACACTACCAACACCTGGCAAATTTTCAAAATTTTCTGAAGAAACAAGGTCTCACTATGTTTCCAAGGCTGATCTTGAACTCCTAGCCTCAAACAATTCTCCTGCCTCAGTCTGCCAAAATGCTGGGATTATAGGCATGAACTACTGCACCTGGCCTGCTTTAAACACTTCAAAACCCCATTAATGTGACTCTGTATTTTTTATTTTGTCTCTTAAAAATTCAATAGACCTGTTTTAAGATAATCTGGATACACACACTTTACCACCGCCGCATAACCAAAAGAAAAAAATGTAAACATTCATTTATTAATAGATGATACGTTATTTTCTTAACCAAAAAATGACTGTGTCTGACAATCCTACTAGGTAATTATTTCAGAAAACTATTTAAAATTTAATTATTTCCAGTAAATGCTTTCTAAAATTGAATATTAATATTTAACATTAATGTTGTTATTGTTATTGCAGTGTGTGTTTTGCATACAATTTATCTGCTAGGTGCAACAAGGATTAGCAGTTTGACAGGCATTCCATGTGAGCTTAAGCTAAGGTAGAGATATAGCTATAATAAACTTAAATTTTTTCCCTATTGAAAATACTCCTGACTATGCTGTATAAAATAGGATTTTATAGCTTTTACCAAAAATTCATCTATGCATTGAAGCAGATTTGAAACACTATCTAATGGGAATACTGACCCTATCCTTTCCACCTTTTCATGGAGCTGACATGGTCTTCAATTCAGCACAAGCTTTACTTGGCCTCCAAGTGATCATTCATCTCAACTTCATTCAGAAGACTGTTGAAGGATGTAGATATATGTTCAACAGAAGAGCTGCTCTCCAGTCACTAGACACCCCATCTTATTCAAGGCTCAGTTGAGGAAAACCATATTGTAAAGTGGGCGGTGTAGAACACTTCCCCTCTTTCTTATTCAGATTAGCATAAGTTCAAGGATGGTATTTTCTCAGCCACTTGAAGCATTACTTTTACTAATTTCACTTTGATGTTTTGTCACTAGCCCACGCTAAAGGTCAGAGTAAGAAAAGGTCTTATGAAATTAATACTTAAATATACACATGGATGTTGTTCTTAATTCTATTTCAACACATTTTGTTTGAGAAAACTGCTAAACTATGTCCATTCACAGAAAAACAAATAAATTTTTTGAGCAGTCACTTTATATCACACAGACACTATGGATCCTATCCTTGGAAAGGTTTCTCCTTTTCTGATTTCCTGTGTGAATATGAGAACCTAATTTTTGGCTCACATATCAAAGGGCATGTATGGGTGATTATGGCATGATTTTAAGTATTACTCTGGATATCATTTTACACAGTTATCAATTTTTAAATGCTTAACTTTATGCTATCTTGTAGGTTATTTACCTTTTTAAAGTGACATTTTCCTTGAATATATGCATAGACTATAAAGTTAAGTGCCTTAATGATCTTATTTGCAATCCACCAAAGGATTTAAGCAAAAGGTGCTCATTAATCTAAACTCCCTAACCTCATCCTCTGCAATAGCAGCGTATTTTTCTCTAAGGTTTCTAGACAGATTTTCCATGATGCTTTCTGGAATTACTTCTCTAAGGTGAAAAGATTCATGATGAGAGGTAGAGCTTTACTCTTATTTGGTACATGTTAATTCTGACAGAGAAGTCTACAGAAGGAAGAATAGTCTATCATTTACAGTCCAAAAGACATTTTTGGAGACATCTATGTATGCGAAGCACATAATGCCCAAGTTAAAAACTACATATACTGCAAACAAATTTGAAATATAAGCAAATTTTTTCATGGCATGGCTACCAGTACTCACTGGTGCTGACACACAGGCTTGATGAAATCATGGCAGCACATTCTGACCCCCTTTGCTTTTGCAATTACACATTTTCTCCTTATAGCATTATTAGGATAGTAATGCCAACTTCAAAACTAGTTATTATTTAAAATAAAATCAAAGATTTGAAATTTATCTGCCATTTTAAAATTCATAGTCAAAGAAGTGAAGAGTGGGTCACAAGAAGAAATATCTACAGAAGCCAACAGGGTGATGAAATAAGCAAACTTGGCGAGTTTGGTTGTGGTTAAATGGAAAGGGTGCAGACACTATTTCTCTTAGGACGATTGATGTCATCTGGAAATAAGAACCCTAACGGCCTGATTACCATGCCAGAAATATCTGAATTTTTTAAAAAGTCAAATAATTTTAAAAGTATTTTAAAAATTAAAATGCTATGCAGGCCAAAGAAAACAGCCTGCCAGTCCGGGAATTTTAGCTAAAAATGTATATAAATACCTCAAAAGACAGCTTGTATTTTTAAAAATGAAACCTGGAACATTTTAAAAATAGTTCTTGGGTTTAAATTGTACATCAAATCATGAGGAGCTTAAAATATTTATATTTGTGTGGCCATACATATATTCAATAAATCATTAGGTTATATAAATATATGCGATTTTGGAGAAAAGACTAAAAATTAAGTACTTCAGCTAACAATGAAGAAATTATTTGATAATTGTGATGAGTTTATATTAGAAAACATTTAACCTAATTTGGTACATATTAAAGAGTAGATCACAAATATCAGATGATGATTAAAATAAATATCTGGATTGAATTTTGTATCATCAGTTAGTAAAAACAGACAAATAATGTATTGGGATCAAGCGGTGTTATTTGTTGCATCATTTTGGGGCATATTAAATTCCACATAACTAGTAAATCTCTCTCAAAACAACCAGATAAGTATTTCTAGACTACACTGTTTCATTTTTATTTTGCCTGAAATAAAATATTTTAATCATCTCATCCCCCAATCCAGAACCTGCTGTATTCCATGTGATATTAGACAAATCAACTAATATTTAGATGTTATGTATTGAAAAATGTGAGTGTTGTGAGAATGGATCTCTATCATAGCTGCTTAATTCATTCACATTTTTAACCCCACATTGTTTTAAGAATGATTCTTGAAAAAATATAAACAATATATCTTGAAAAGCTTCTGCACAGCAAAAGAAATTATCAAGAGTGAAGAGACAACCTTCAGAACAAGAGAAAATATTTACAAACTATGTTTCCAACAGTAGACTGATATCTAGCATTTACAAGGAACTCAACAACAACAATGAAAATAAATAATCTCATTAAAAAGTGGGCAAAGGACATGAATAGACATTTTTCAAAAAGGGACATACAAATGGCCAACAAGCATATGAAAAAAATTGCTGAACATCACTAATCACCAGGGAAATGCAAATTAAAAACACAAGATGAGATATCATCTTACACCAGCTAGAATGGTTATTATTAAAATGTCAAAAAATAACAGATATTGGTGAGGATGTGGAGAAAAGGGAACTATTATACACTGTCGATAGGACTGTAAATTAGTACAACCTCTGTGAAAAACAGAAAGGCTA
Source organism: Gorilla gorilla gorilla (assembly GCF_029281585.2). Classification (NCBI taxonomy): domain Eukaryota; kingdom Metazoa; phylum Chordata; class Mammalia; order Primates; family Hominidae; genus Gorilla; species Gorilla gorilla. Next base: position 125,050,028 of record NC_073228.2, on the reverse strand, counting down.
TTTCTCAAAGAACTAAACATAGAACTACTGTTTAATACAGAGATCCCACTACTGGTTATCTACCATCCATAAAATAAATCATTATATAAAAAGATACCTGTACTCATGTTTATTTCAGCAATATTCACGATAGCAAAGATATAGACTCAACCTAACTGTCCATCAATGAATGAGTGGATAAAGAAAATGTGGTTTATATAAACAATGGAATACTATTTCAGCCATTAAAAAAGGATGAAATCGTATCTTCTGAAACCACATGGACAGAACTGGAGGATGTTATCTTAAGTGAAACAACTCAGAAACAGAAAAATAAATACCACATGTTCTCATTTTTTAAGTGGGAACCAAATAATGTGTAAACAGAAACATAGAATGCAGAATAAAAATGACATTGGAGATTCAGAAATGTTGGAGGATGTGGGGCTGCAGGATGAGAAGTTACTTACTGGATACAGTGTACATTATTTGGTGGATGGTGACACTAAAAGCCCAGACTTCACCTCTACACAATATATCCATGTACAAAACAGCACTTGTACTTCTTCAATTTATACAAATAAAACTATATCCTTAAATGAGTAAGGGAAAAGTGATTTAAAGTGACAAAAATGTTTAGAAAACAATGTGAATTTATGTATGTACAGACTCTCACACATACAAACACACACACAAACACACACACAAAAATGCGTGAAAACATCTGGCAATATAAGATCCAGGTAGCAAATGATCCACACATAAAATAATCCCATGCCTTTAACTCCTTTTTTTTTCTTTTTAAGCCAACGCTTGGTCAAATATTTAGCTTTAAACTTTTTAAACTTTCTAATGACCAAACCAAATGGTGAGATATGATTAATTATAGAAATGTCTATAAAGAAAAAAATCAGTGTCTTCATTTTATTGTTTATACTAATACGAGAGACAGCTCCGCTGCAACTCTTCAAAGAATTAACACAATATAATATTTATCCCTTATCATAAATATAAGAATGGAATGTGTGATTAAATTTAAAATCAGTGTTGGAATGTTTAGGAAAAATCTTGTTTTACATCTATAAGTTTTTGATGCAATAATTGCATAATGTACTGACAGAATTTTTTTTGTTTAAAGATCAAGAAATTGATCATTAAATAACAAATAATAATAAAAGTGTATCGAAACATGTTAAAGCCTTTAGAAAACTGTCACTAATTTTCATAAAAGGAGCATCATTTCAGTCCCTGCTTTAGGGCTCTTTGGTTTTATGAAATATTTAATTTTACAATGCCATTGGAAAAAGAGAAATAAAAGTGTTGTCACTGTAACAAGTTAATAAAGTTTACCTATTATGGCATCTTTCTGTCAACTCCTACATCACTAATGTTCACTATGTTATCCCAAACCCCATAATGTCTCCCCTCTTCCTTAAAATGAGTAATGTATTTAAAACATTTCAGATCCTACACTTGAAAAAAAAAACTGAATTATTATTTACAATTTAATTCCATTTTGGGCTCAGAAAAAAAACCATGTACTTAACCTGAGTTCAAATATAAACAACAAACAAAAGAAACATGAAATACCACTCTAATAGGATGACCACTAACATGATCTCAATGATAGCTAACATTTTCTGGACTCATGCCCTCTTCCTATTATTCTTCCTATTATTTGCAAATGATGATAGGCTTTTAGAGGAATCTTGTGAGGCACATAATATCGTTGTCATTATTTTACCCTAAAGGATGCTTAAATGCAGAACATTTAGATAGCTTATTCATGTATGTACAGCTAAAAATATGAAAAGATAATTAAACAGGCCACATTACACCGGAGTAAATGTTTGGAACCAATTCTTGAGCTGCTAGCTTATTAAGAAAAATGCTACAGAAGATAAAAGAATGCATGCCATAATCTTTTGCTTTGATATAACAATGATTTTGATAAGATACTATTTAGATATATTACTATGAAAATAACATAATTATCATAATATGGCAAATTTGAAAACACAGTATAGACATAAATATAGTAAAAGAGGTGTAATTATGTAATATAACATAAAGTTTAATGCCTAAACTATGTTACTACTTTTACACTATATTTGTTAGTGTGTGTGCTCTCTCTTAACAGGTAAACTGGCCTTCATTTGCTATCTTATTGTTAAGGTTTGGATTTGTGTCCTTGCCCAAATCTCATGTTGAATTTCAATCCCCAGAGTTGGAGGTGAGGCCTAGTGGGAGGTGATTGGGTCATGGCAGCAGATTTCCTCTCTTGATGCCGTTCTCCTGAGAGTTCTTATGAGATCTGGTTGTTTACAAGTATGTGGCACCTTCCCGTTCACTCTCTCTCTCTTCCTCCTGCTCCAGCCATGTAAGACGTACTTGTTACCCTTTGGCCTGCTGTCATAATTGAAAGTTTCCTGAGGCCTCCCCAGTAATGCTTCTGGTACAGCCTGCAGAACCATAAGCCAATTAAACCTCTCTTCTTTATAAATTACCCGATCTCAGGGATTTCTTTATAGCAATGCAAGAATTGACTAACACAGAAAATTGGTACCTAGGAGTGGAGAATTCCTATAAAGATACCTGAAAATGTGGAAGCGGCTTTGGAACTGGGTAATGGGCAGATATTAAAACAGTTTGGAGAGCTCAGAAGACGACAGGAAGATGAGGGAAAGTTTGGAACTTCTAAGAGACTTGTTGACTGGTGACCAAAATGCTGATAGTGATATGGAAAATGAAGTCCAGACTGAGGTGGTTTCAGACGGAAATGAGAAAGTTATTGGGAACTGGAGAAAAGTTCACTCTTGCTGTGCTTTGGCAAAGAGATTGGTGGCATTGCGCCCCTGCTCTAGGGATCTGTGGAATTCTAAACTTAAGGGAGATGATTTAGGGTATCTGGTGGAAGAAATTTCTAAGCAGCAAAGCATTTAAGAAGCAGCCTGTCTGCTTCTAAAAGCCTTTCTCATATGCATGAACAAATGACTTGAACCTGGGATTTATATTTAAAAGGGAAGCAGAGTGTAAGAGCTAGGAGGATTTGCAGCCTGGCTATACAGTATAAAACAAAACCACATTTTCTCAGGAGGAATTCAAACCAGCTTCAGAAATTTGCATAACTAAAAGGAAGGCAAGTATTAATAGCCAAGAAAATGGGAAAAGGCCTCAAAGGCATTTTAGAGACCTTTGCTACAGCACCTTCCATCACAGGGCTGGAGGCCTAAAACAGAAGAATGGTTTCATGGGCCAGGCCCCTGCACAGCCTGGGGAAACTGCTCCCTGAATCCTGGCAGCACCAGCTTCAGCAGTGGCTAAAGGGAACCACATACTCAGGCTGCTGCTTCAGAGGGTGCAAGCCATAAGCCTTGGCAGCTTCCACATGGTGTTAAGCCTGCAGTTGTGCAGAGTGAAAGAGTTGAGGCTTGGGAGCCTCTGCCTAGATTTCAGAAGATGTATGGAAAAGCCTCGATGTCTAGGCAGAAGCCTGCTGCAGAGACAGAGCCCTTATGGAGAACCTCTACTAGTGCAGTGTGGAGGGTAAAGGTGGAGTTGGAGCTGCGACACAGATTCCCTATTACAGCACTGCCTAGTGGAGCTGTAAGAAGAGGACCACTGTCCTCCAGAACCCAGAATAATAGATACACTGGCAGCTTGCACAGTGCACCTAGAAAAGCCACAGGCACTTAATGCCAGTCCTTGAGAATAGCCCTGGGGTATGAGCTCTGCAGAGCCCCAAGGGCAGAGCTACCCAAGGCCTAGTGAGCTTACCCCTTCCATCAGTGTGCCCTGGATGTGAGACATGAAGTCAAAGGACATTATTGTGAAGCTTTAAGTTTTAATGACTTCTCTGCTGGATTTCGGCCTTGCATGGGGCCTGTAGCCCCTTTCTTTTGGCTGATTCCTCCCTTTTGGAACATGAGTATTTATCCAATGCCTGTACCCCATCATATCTTGGAAATAACTAACTTGTTTTTTATTTTACAGGCTCATAGGCTGAAGGGACTTGCCTTGTCTCAGATGAGACTCTGGATTATGGACTTCTGAGTATTAACTGAAATGAGTTAAGACTTTGGGGGACTGTTGAGAAGGGATGATTGTATTTTGCTATGTGAGAAGTTCATAGATTGGTCAGGGGCCAGGGATGGAATGCCATGGTTTGGATTTGTGTCCCTGCCCAAATCTCACGTCGAGTTGTAATCCCCAGTGTTGGAGGTGGGGCATGGTGGGAGGTAATTGGATCATGGCTGCAGATTTCCCTCTTTGGTGCTATTCTCCTGATAGAGAGATCTGGTTGTTAAACAGTATGTGGCACCTCCCTGCCACTTCCTCCTGCTCTGGCCATATTAAGATCTTCCTATTTTCTTCTTGCCTTCTGCCATGATTGAAAGTTTCCTGAGGCCTCCTCAGCCATGCTTCCTGTACAGCCTGTGGAACTGTGAGCCAATTAAACCTCCTTTCTTTATAAGTTACCTTGCCTCAGGCATTTATTTATAGCAATGTGAGAATGAGCTGATACACTTATAAACCAACTGGGTTTAAAGAAGAAATGCTTTTTAGAGCCAGAGAACTTGATTCTCTTCTTACCCTGAGTACCTCACCAACAAAAATTCAAATCCTAAAATTGAGATATAAAACTCTAAATGTAAAAATATTCAAAATAGACTTATTTTAAAACTTTCGCTTCAGAGTTGTATTACAGATGAATGCAGACAACACATTCATCTGTGTTTTCTGTGTAATATTTGGAGTAAATATATTTTAAAAATAACCAAAATTAGTGTTCATGCAACTTCAGACATAATGAATTAAAATTACTTAGGCCCCCAAAGTCGAAGGTAAAAGGAATTTGGCCTTAAATCCAGAACTCACTACATTTTATATATGAGAAATGTTGGTTAGTGGCCACAACTTCCATGGTATCTAAATAGGAAACAAAATTGTTTCTTATATCTTGCCTTAAATAATTATAGGGTTGAAAGGGATTAACAATATTCAATTTTGAATAATGCTATTGTTAATCTAGAAGTTATCAGGACCTCTGTTACCAGGAGGTTAGAAAAGGAGCTGGCCACAAGACTGTCTTTCAGCTGTTGGGACAGAGCACTGTCAGTTAATTGAACTCTGGGAAAACAACGCATTTTCCTTGTTCCTGAATGTGATTACCCCAAAACTAGCTGAAGTGAAAAAGAACAATTAGAATGAAAGCAGAGAAGCTGGCCCAAGTGTGTGTTTGACAAGAATGAATGTAGGAAGGCCAAATCTAGGATGAAATAAAAAATGCTGAAATAATTAGCTTCATGGGCTCTTAGCATGCCCCAAGGAAAAATAAGCCCCAATTTTCCCAATCTTTTAAATGGAAAGTCCAATGATACCTTCTGAAACTATAACATGGGCTATGGATAGAACCACAGAAAGCTTCAGGTATGGTGTCTCCTTTACAGAATGCAGGTGCCAACTGGATATGTAAAATTACAATCTCTACTAATGCAAACTATTAATTAAGGCAAAGTTCTTGAAAATTACAGCACAGTCCCACTACCAACCTCACCCCCCCCCAAATCCAGGGTATTGACATAGTAAAAACCAATGAGTATATTCGGATATTGGAAAGTCATACACTTTCTATGGGGATTTTACTAGACATTATCGGCCAAGTAATCTAGAAAAAAATGCCCTTGTGTTGGGAACAAGGACACACATGTTTAACCTATTAAAATACTGCGAATAATTTTACTGAAAATATTTATAAATGTCTAAACATGCATATGTTATATAGAAACAAACCCCCAAAGATTAGCTAAAAATACCCAAACATCCCTTGTAAAGCTATTAATTAATCACCATTGAAAATGCAAATAAAAACTTATCCCTAAAACATATTATTTAAAATGCTGTAGTGTCTATTGTGATATGGTTCTTGTGGAATTTAGATCAGGAGTCAACAGACATCTGTGAGCAGCTAGACTGTAAATATTTTTGGTTTTGTAGACCAGGGGTTCCCAACCCAGTCTTTGGTCTGTTAGCAACCAAGCCACACAGCAGGAGGTGAGCAGTGGGTGAGCGAGCATTACAACCTGAGCTCTGCCTCCTGTCAGATCAGTGGCAGCATTAGATTCTCATAGGAGCACAAGCCCTATTGTGAACTGTGCATGTGGTGGATCTATGTTGTATGCTCCTTATGAGAATGTAATGCCTGATGATCTGAGGTGGAACAGTTTTATCCTGAAATCATCCTATTGTTCCCCTTCTACCCTGTCCATGGAAAAATTGTCTTCCATGAAACCAGTCCCTGGTGTCAAAAAGGCTGGGGACCACTTTTGTAGACCATACATTCTCTGTCACAACTACTTCACTCTGTCATTCTAGTGCAAGAGCAGCCATAGACAATAAGTAACAACTGAATGTACCTGTATTCCAATAAAATGTTGTTTATAAAAGCTGGTAGTAGGACAGATTTGGCCCATCGGCTGTACTTTGCCAACACTTATCTAGATCAAGTTGTAAAAATAAATATCCATGAAAATCATTCTTCAGTATGGTGGACTTCTAGGGTTTTAAAATTCCAAAATTCCTTTTGTCTGAATGTTGTTATATTCACTGGTATCTTTAATTTTCTTTTCAATTTTTGGATAACACATTACCTAGATAATTACTACAATTACTTAAAATCCATTAAAATTGGAATTTGACTCTAAAGCTAACTGTCTTGAGTAATAAATGCCACACTTTTACCAATGAAAAAAAATTGAATGGGTGTTCCAGGCAGTACTTCAAATGTTCACATTCATGTTTTAGGAGACAAGTATCTGTGTATCTCTCACATTTCTGCTCATCTTGCAATCAGAAGCACTGGCAGCTTCTGTTCGTTCTACATTTTTAAAGATGTTGCTATAGTGAACAGCTTCAGAAGATATAGTGTCTCCATCTGGCTCAGAGTGTGTGCCTGTGTGCTGTCCGGTATTACAAAGATAATCTTCCTTTATGAGGTAAAGGATGGGCAGGTTTGCTTACAGCCCATTATAAAATATTCAGGCTCCCTAAGCTCAAGGTTCCTCAGCTTTGACAGAAAAGAATCTCACCCTGTGGATCTTGGGGGTTAAGAGGAATCTATGCAAACATAAAGCTTATACTTCTTGCTGGGCCATGAATAATAAAGTTATTTGTCTCTGATCCAGGACTCTCACGTATTCTGCCAGCATCTATTTGAAACTATGTCAGGCTAATTTGTTAGCTTACATATAGGATAAAATCTCACATCTTCTACAGTTCTTGATAAATTGAATTGTTCTTTTCATCATCCTTATTTATTTTGGTGTAAATGCAATCTAAACTATTAACTGCTCTATTTTTTTGTATTTTCTCTAATTCTTTTGTAGAAGATTTAATTTTTTTAATTAAGTGCTACAGTGTAGTTATAACATAAAATGTTCTCATATTTGGATTAAAGTTAAAGCAAAGAATATTTCTCAAAATAAAATATGTTCTCAGGTTTCTTTAGGTAAAGAATAGGCCTACTTTTTTTTTCTTTTTTTTTTTCCAATGAAGTTAGTTTTCTTAAAACCAAAATGACTTTCCAAATATACTTATTTTGAGATGCAGCAAGTTTATAGGATCTTTCCTGAAATGAAAAATTTAAAGAAGGGCAAAAGTCAAGACCTTTTAAAACTGGATACTCTGTGACAAACACCAAACACCAGAAGGTAGTTTGTCTCTTCAGATTATTCCCATATACCTTTTTTTTTTTTTTTTTTTGCACACTCTGTCTCAAATTAACAAAGGAACACTGATAAGTTAGGGTAAAAAATGCTCACTGTAACAAAATACATGCAAACTTCTTTGGATTTTGTCTTGTATACCTCTGTTAGGCTCAGAATGTAGGTGAAGCAGTTCTTACAGCCAGTGGTGTGCAAGAGCTGCTTTCTATCAGCTTGTGAGCCAGTGGTTCAACGTTCAGGAATTTTGCAAACTGGTTACAAAACTATCATTAGTTTGAAACCATCAGTAATGGATATATACACCACCTAAGTCAGCAAACATTACAAATTATCAACCAGAAGTTTTACTTGTTTTCTGAAGAGCTGATTGTCAGCACATAACTCATGCCATTATTTAATGACAAGTCCTATCCCTTGCATCCTTTCCTAAACTTACAAATGGATTTTGTATAACATCTCGAGATAAATGGATACGAATGTTTTGCATCAAATGTATGTTTAACTTATATGTTAATTAAATGCTTTTCTTGCATAAGAGTTTATTATGTACGTTACTAAAAACAAAAACCCAAAACAAGAAAAAAGGAATTATTTAATTCCTTGCTTAAATACCATGTCTCTACTTCCATATCATTCATATATATATATATATATTTATATATAAAACAAATTTATGCATTTTAATCATCTCTCAATTTTGGAAGAAGTTAAAAGGAGAAATTAGATGATAAAGAACATAGTGACAAAAAACTGTAAGTACACAAATTTAAAATGCCCTGAAAAAAATAACTTTTGCCCTCAAAAGTATAAGAACCATACCAAAGGGAAAAACTATATTATATTCTTACAAAATAATCATAGACAGCTTTAGAAATTACTTGCCTTTCCTCCAGACCTTTAACAAATCACAAGTACATGTTCCAGTAATAAAATAGCTTTATATTGTCAAGATCATTTGCATTGCCTTTGATTTATCATTTATAACTCAAGTCGCTTTCCCTGAAGATCCTATACAATAATATCCTCTTACACAATATGATCTACTTTGTCCTGACCCAGGAATACATATTTAAACCTCTTAACCTTTGCTGAATCAGACCATACCAGGTTTTCTTAGAAATTATTCTGATAGTTGCAATCAGAAAGGTAGACACATGCCTCCAACTACATAGTATTTTCCACACAAAGAAACAAACAAGCATGGCATCACCTAATTTGGACATCAGAAATAAAATATTAACATCACATATCAAAGGGCACACATACCTAAACTCCTTATCACCACCAGATAAAATGGGAAAAGGAAAGCAACTAATTCCGATTATAATCACACCTATATATTTTGGAAAGGCAGGTGTTAAAAGCTGTACTCTGGCCTGTGCTATTGTTAATGATTGTATCCTTCTAGACTGAACTAGTCTTAGAGATTTAATTATTTGTTGGCAAATAAATGATGAATTTACAGTAAATGCTTCAAAAATTCTTCGGTGGCATAGGCCAAATATTTGCTGTGTATGAGGTATGTAAGAACTGTGCTTCTCAAACTGATATACATACATATCACCTGAACAAGTTTTATTCGTCTATTTTATTCAACCACTGAGGTATGGTTTGACATATTTAATGTACATATTTAATGCATACATCTTGATGAGTTTGCATCTGTGAAGCTATCACCACCATCAAAGCCATAAACACATCTCACCTCCCAAAGTTTTCTTCCTTCCTCTTTATCATTTATTATTGGTATTATTTAAAGTTATACTATTTCAGACTCTGATTAAGTAGGTTTTGGGTGGGACCTGAAATTCTGAATTTTTAACAGGCTCCCAGGTGACGGCAATGCTGGTAGTCTTTGGAGTAGCAAGGGATTAATCTTGCTGATAAATTGTAATCATTCTTAATCATATTTTGCTGTGTATGGCTTCGAGAACTAAAATATTTAACACCTGCCCTAGAAGTCTCCTCAGATGCTTCATTATGGAGTATTACCTTGAATTTTATCAGTCCTGCTTGCTTTTTCCATAAATGTATGGCCATTTGGCCCAGAGAGAGCCAGAACAAGTATGCTTACCTTAACATAAGATCTCCAAACTCCCACTAGTGTTATCCTACTCAGCCTCTCATTAGAAGGTGTCTTCTGCTTTACATTATGAAAAGATCGGGCTCCCTAAAACCTTATCAGGATGACCAGTGTATTAGTCTGCTTTTACGCTGCTGATAAAGACCCGAGACTGAGAAGAAAAAGAGGTTTCACTGGACTTACAGTTCCACATGGCTGAGGAGGCCTCACATTCATGGCAGGAGGTGAAATGCGCTTCTCACATGGTGGCAGCAAGAGAAAAAATGAGGAAGAAGCAAAAGCGGAAAGCCCTGATAAGCCCCCGATGTTGTGAAACTTATTCACCAACACGAGAATAGCACAGGAAAGACTGGCCCCCGTGATTAAATTACCTACCCCTGGGTCCCTCCCACAACACGTGGGAATTCTGGGAGATACAATTCAAGTTGAGATTTGAGTGAGGATACAGCCAAACCATATCAACCAGTAAGACAGAAACCACTTATAGATCTAGGGACCTTGTCTCACTGAAAAACATAAAAAATAACAAAATGCTAAATTAATTGGTATCTCACCACACACATGCAGGTGTGCACACACACACACACACAAAGAAATAAGTACATGAGGCAATGCAAATGTTAATTAGCTTGATTTACTTATTCTACAATGCACATATATTTCAAAACATCATGTTGTCTACCACAAATGTGCATCATGTTTATTGTTAATTAAAAATAAATAATAAAATTAATTAATTGAGTATAACAGTATTTTACAGTTAACCATTAAAAACAAAACATAGTCAAACAAATAATTTGAACAAAATTATGTAGTTTCTAGAAACTATATTATGTTTTACTTTGCTCAACCTGACACAAATCATTACCACCTTGGGAAATTATATTCCAGTTACTGGTTCTCTGCCAACAGCAGAGCTGAGCCTCGATGAATCTATCCACACCTGTCCTCAATGTTTGAGCCAGACTATTTGTCAGAGACCCTACCATCTGGATGATATTAAGATATTGTTCAGACTGGAACTCACTCTTGGAGTGTGATGTGTCTCATCTGAGCACCTGACAATGCCAGAACAGATACGAATGTGTGGAATAAATTTATTAGTTATATATGGAACACAAAGGGAGAAATCATTCAGAACATTTTTCTGGCCAGGTGCTAGGGCTTACATTTATAATCCCAGCACTTTGAGAGGCCAAGGCGGGAGGAATCTCTTGTGGCCAGGAGCTCAAGACCAGCGTAGGCCACATAAGGAATCCTCGTCTTTACAAATAATAATTAAAAAATTAGCAGGCATGTTAGCACTCACCTGTGATCCTAGCCATTTAGGAGGCTGACATGAGAGGATTGTCTGAGCCCCGGAGGTCAGGGCTGAAGTGAGCCATGATTGTGCCACTGCACTCCAACGTAGGCAACAGAGTAAGATCCTGTTTCAAAAAAAAAAAAAAAAACATAAAAAGAAAAGAGAAAACGTTTCTGCTCTAGTGCATTCTACGTATATATGAATCAAAAATTGCTGAGACTTGTGTATTATCAGAGTTTGGGATGATTTGGTTGTTTCTGAATTAAAATGAATACAGTGAGTATTAGTTTTTCTTTTGCCTCAAAGACAAAACTAATATCAGATATTGATTATGCAGTTGTGAACCCTCAACTCCTAAAATGATTTAATTTTGCATTACTGAATTTTCAACACTTATGTTAAAAGATGTATGTTTGCTACATATCTTGATATGGTCAATAAATAAGAGCATCCTCTTGTCATTCTAAATAAAGGTAAGACAATAAATTTACAAGCTGAGTACAGAGTGTTTGTGACTATAAAATAATATTTATACATTTACTTTAATATTCATTTCTGTTATACAATATCATTGTCAACTTTATTTGTGTTTGTACCTATTTGTTTTCTATTTACTGGTTTCTTCAAACAAAAAGCTCTTGAATTTACTTTTCATTTTCACTGCTTTTCTGATTTATTAAGTTTGGATTTTATTATTATTATTTTCTCTGTTGGCTTTCCTTGTTTATTTTTCTAAATTTTTCAGTGAAATGATAACATCTTTGCTGAAAATTATTTTTAAAATTTTATTATAGACATAATACATTTCGATTATAAAAATATGAGAGTATAGAATAATAGAGACTTCCATTGATGTTTCCTTTATACAATCATTATGTCTCTTATTTTAGCTCATACACTTGAGGTAGCTGTTTCTTGACTTAGCCTTCTGTAAATTTATAGAAATATATAAATATACGCACATGTGAGTACATAAAAATGGCATATTTTATCCTATTTTTTGCAACTATTAATATTCTAAATTAAAGCTTAGAAATATATTATACAGCTCTCTATTCTTTGAGAATATCTAAACTGAATGAAATATCTTTCTGATATATGTGTTTTCTATTTTTCTGTACTTACATTGCTTTCACTATACCTGTATGTAATTCTGCCGTGCTCCAATGTATATATATCTATAATATATATCTCAGTAAAATAGTATGCACATTTAAAAATTTGAAATACATACATAGTAAAATTACACTGTATAATTTTGTGCCAATTTCCATCTTTACAGAATTGTTTGAAAGGTCCTATTTCCCTCTATGTTCCCATTCTTTACTTATCATCAATCCAATAACTGTGAAATTAAATCTTCTAATTTGCATTTATTTTATTATACATGACATTTTATTTCATAATTACTTGTACCTTTGAAATAATTATTAAATCTTGATACTGGATTTCATCTCTGATTCATGTTAGTTTGATTACACAATTCAACCATGTGTGCTATCTCAGCATCTTACAGAATTACCATGAAGAATGAGGGAATATGTGGAAAGAAAAATAATTGCAAATGAAATGAGAAAGTAAGAATGGTACATATCTTTTCCATTCAATCTACTTTGTACTTAGCTCTAACGGAAAAGGTTTAAAACTCTTATTTGAATGAGTTTTTGTTTTTTTAAAAAAATATAGAGAGTTGAATCGAAAAATTCATTGAGTCCCTCACTTCAGGAAATGTGCTAATAGATTTCTATTCCTCTAATCCTCCTCCCTTGATGAAGATTTAGATATATAGACAAAGCCAACCTAAATCTTCATTGGTCCTCAGCATTAATCAGCCAAATCCAAGAAAAGACATGGAAAAGACTTGCTGAACCCTAACCAATTTTCAGAAAGACTTATCTACTAGGGTTGTCTTTTCTATTAGCCTACACTTGAGGTCTCTTATGGCAGCCATTGAGAGATTAATCAGTAATCCATAGTAAATTTAAACATACGTATGTGTGTATGTCCTATTCTTTGTCTCAATTTCATTGTGTTTATATTTGTTATTATTAATGTTTTTCAAAATTTGTCTGCAAATATTTCCTTTAAATAGGTCTATGTTGTTTTCCTTGAAAACGTATTACCAAAGTCCATGATACAATTGGAGTCATAAATAAACTTATTTCTGAACAACAAATAACAATTACTTATTTCCAAATATTCATAGGAAATAAGTGTTTTTAAAGATTCCTACTTGCAGATAGCCATATTTCACTTGTCCCTTTAAAATTTATTAAATTAATTACTTGCATTTGAGTGTACGTTCAACCTCAGGGAAGACATTTATAAAGCACATGTTCTCTCTTGTAATAGAGAACAGAATTCACACATGTCCATGGAAATATTGCTGCTGATGTATTCCAAATTGTGATAAAATCATTAATCTTGCTTTTGCGTTACTATATCTATGGGTTATCTGTGAGATTTGCTATAGTCTTATAAAGAAAGTCTATACCCTTGGCATATTTAAATTTATAGTTTTGTGTGCACCTCTGAGAAGACAAGTGGGTAAAGTGATTTCACATTCTAAATTAGTTTCACAGATAATGACATTGTTCCATTTTAAATGTTTCCACAGTCTACCTGTACTTTCTAGTTGACTGCTAATTCTCTGACAGCCAATGACAAAGACAATCAGGGTACCAAAATAATTGCATAATAATTTTTCCCAATTATTTCAAAGCAAGTCTAAAAAGTAGACAAAATTCATGTTTATCATTTTCTTTCTTCTATTTTATTAATACACATAATTTTATATAGTACTAATACTCATAGAGAAAGCATAATTAATTTTAGGGAGATAGAAGCTTATAAAAAATAAATATTTTTGACATTTGATTAAAATTAGTTTGCAAACAGTATCAAGTTACGTAAGGCTACTTGAGAAGGGAAACTAAAGTAACACAAAAATGATGACACATCTCTTTCTGTTCACAACAGTCATTCAAGTGCAGGTGAATGAGAGCACTGCATTTCAATATATAAAATAAATATATTCTGCTTTCCAATAATTACATTACATGAAGCCCCTAAAGAACTATCTCTCCTTTATAGAATTCTTTTTTTTCCAGTCAGTCCAGTCTTTGTATTTGTCTCTCCAAGGCTTGCTACTTATGTGATTATACAAAAATGGAAGAAAAAGAAAGAATCAAAGATGATTCCAAGATTTTAGGATAAATACCTAGCAGAGTGATTATGTTTCTGTGTAAAATGTTAAAAATGAAATAAAAGTTATATGAAAAAATGAGTTAAATTTTAAAATGAAGAGTTTGAACTCACTATGTCTTCTTATAAATTAATGCATAGCACAGATAGAAGACTGCAATTTCATATGAAAGTTGGTATATCTCACTACAAAGTAAGAACTGAGACTTAACGCATGATCTATTCACCTAAGAAAAGTATATAGAAAAAGAACAGATCTAGGTCAAGGGCTCAGGGCTCAGGTTGGTGTTTGCACATAATTAAGGAATGGGAACTGGGGCCAGCAAAAGAAATAAGACTCTCCAAAGAATAAAGAATAAAACAATAATACAACTAATATTAATACAGAATAGTAAACTATTCTGTCTATAATAATAAAAAATAATGCAGTTGATTCACTATTAATAGAATATATGCTTTCAAGCATTACTTATACACTAGTAGTCATGGGGAATACATACTTACTTTCACTTATGATCCAGAAGCAAGACTTATTACAAAAAAGATGGCCTAAATTAGAAAGGAAGGTGAGGTCCAGAGTAAGAAATAAACCATCTAGCTTTTTTATCTACAAATCGATTTTATTCCGTACTTACTGCATTTTTTTAAAGGACTGTGTAGAACAAAGAAGTAAAATACTCAGTAACTAGTCTCAAAGATATAACAAGCCCAGTGTATTAAGCAGACACAATGGCAAGTTGGTCTTATAAGGGGCAAAAGAATGTATTGGAAGGGCTGAAATTAAGGGCACTAATCTGGTATTTGAGAAGAGAGATGATTGTATCCTCCACTACAGAAAGGAATGTTTCTTTTAAGTGGAAGGAATAGAATTGAACATAAAGGATGGTTGGCCAAATAATGCATGGGAGTTTTAACCACCTACTATTCACACTGTTGGTAAGAAACGGACGCCATAAAAGGGTGATGAGGATGATCAACCACACAACACCCAACACTGGCCAAATGAGATCTACAGCAGTTTGTTAGCCCCATATACTCACAGCCTGGGGTAGGAGGGCATAGAACTCCATAGGCCCCCACATGAATTACATTTGGAAACAAAGTGACCAAGCAGGCAGTGTGGGAAGTAGACTGTTTAATGCGAAGAGGGTGGGGTGACCCCTGTTTGCCATGCAGGATGTGGTTTACTTGTTTTAATAATTTCCTGGGTGAGCAGAAAACTGAAACCCTTTATTTAGAAATAAGCAGATATTGTACCTTTGTTCTTTAACAAGGAGAGTTGTTTGACTAGAGGCCTTTAGCTGTGGGAACACCATGAAGAGGTAAATATACGGTTAGGCTATTTGAAGGCCTCCTGATTTCACTAGATGTCAAGACAGCATGTAACATCGAGCCTCAGTTTTAGGCCTTACATTGCAACAGGGAGACAAAACATAGCCCAATAGAGAGAGAGAAACATGTATAACATGTGCAGGAAAGAGTGAGACATTCTCTTTCTTCTTTCTCTCTTTCTCTCTCTCACACAAACACACACACACACAGAGTGTTACTACAAATAATAGTAACACTGCTACTCTCTGACAGCTGTGAAGATGAATAAATCTTTCCTTATGGCTTCCCAATATGTCTCTTCCTGATGAATGCAAGGGTCAGGTGATTTTACTGATGTCTATCAGATGTCCCAGAAAACAAGTCTGAGCATTTAAAAAGCCTGATGCAGGCCCATCTGGAGGGCCAGTAGGAAAGATCTACATCAAACCAGGAGAGGACAGTAGAATGTTTAGGAGCCTCAGTGAGCAGGTGGAGACTGGGCTCCACTTATCACTTAGTTACAGCAGCATGTCAGGCTTGCTCAGTCCAGAAGAGTTATCCCAACCCACAGAAGCAGAGTTATAAACTCCCCGTCACTCTTAGTAACAACAGGAGTAAATAGTTGAGAGGCTGCCACATAATCTGTCAATCATCACCACCTGTTATTTACCTAGTGCCAAAGGAACTCTCTAATCCATGTCTTTAAAAGGCTTCTAGAGCTGGTTTTCAGGGATTGGAGTGCCAAATTTATTCTGGACACCTGGAATGTATATTTGGAAAGGTATGACAGACTCCCACTAGCTAGTATTTTCATTGCAATGATATTATTAGGATAAGTTGAATAATAGATATTTTCTGTTGATATAATGATGAGCATATGTTGTCTACATTTGATTATTGTACAGTTTTTTCCCTATATTTTTATTAAAAACAAATATTACCCTATATGCAGTGTGTATTTGAACATTGTCCTTTTAGAACATATTAATACATATGCGCTAGAATCACAAAAAAAAGATCTCAAGATCCTTGTTCTTTTAGAGTCCTCATATATTTAATAAAATATGTCCCCATACGTTACAAATTATATTTTCAATTCCTTCCCTCAAAAGACCCATAACAAGGCAATGAAATCACTTTGTAGAAGCCAATTCCTTGACGTAACTCTAAACACAATCTTAATGCTCACAGATGAAGCCCTTAGATACTCAGGCTTTTATGCTTGGTATTAAAAGCTCTCTTTTGTCTCTTAATAAATAAGAAACATATTTATTTATACAAAAGGCATACTTCTGCAAGAAACTCATTTTATGTATTCACATTATCACTTTCTGGCCTCATCTTTGACCAATATCAGTTAATTCCATCTACATAGTAACCTGAGAAATTGCAGTTAAAAAAAAATTCTAATTCATTGGTCACAGAAAATAATGACAACACTTAATAACTTTAATACTATTCACATATAAGATACCACTTCTTTGCGCAGTAGAGATCTCTTGTTTAAAAGTAAAATTTTGCATCTAAAGAAATAGACTAGAGGAATCTATATGTAGGAGAGAGCTCATGGGCTCTGCATCGTAGGTCTTGTGTAGTCTTACATATTTTAACCTCCTTGAAACTCAGGTTACTATCTGTTAAATGAACATAAAAATTCTATCCTAAAAGGATTTTTGTGAATGTGGCATTGTAAATAGAGGGGTGATTGTGGCACTGTATCCCGGCTGCAACTGACAGATGCCTAATAAATGTTACTTTGTAGTTTAGTGCTTTCTTCTAACTCTCATCCTCCCATGGTAGTTTATGTTTTTAATTTTTTAAGAGTACTTATTTTACATGAGTTATGCATGTTCATTTTACAAAAGGCATCAAATGTGAATAATCAAATTGAAGCAAACAAATGTGCTAACAGTTCTTCCATCCCAAGACAGTAACTGTTAACCCTTTTAGTATAATATTACCAGTCATTTTTGTTCATGAATATGTATCTTTGACAAAATTGTCTTATTTTAAATCAGTTTTATTTTCTTCCAAAATCCTTTGTAACAAAGAAATATTTATAGATTATAATTGTTAAGCACAAATATACTAACTTGACAAATGCATCATAGTAACTGTCTTGTTGCACATTTAACATGCTTTCAATTTAAGTTTAATTAGCAATGCTATAAATGAATATATGTCCAATTAAATTTTACACTCAATTTTATCTTTTCAGAATAAGTTCCAGGAATGGCATTTCTAACTGAAATGGCATGTATACATTTTTATATATACATATACTCATAGGAAAAAAGATTTCCTTGGTCTCTAGTTCAAATAACAAAATCCTAATTGAAGGTAATTTGAATTAATTGAGTCTTTCATTGTTATTATAAAATAGTCTTGAAACAGGAATGCCCTCTGTCATCACTCTTATTCAGCACAGTGTTGGAAGTTCTGGCCAGGGCAATCAGGCAAGAGAAAGAAAGGATTTTAAATAGGAAGAGAGGAAGTCAAGTTGTCTTTGTTGACAGACGACATGATCCTGTATCTAGAAACCCCATTGTTTCAGCCCAAAAGCTCCTTAAGCTGATAAGCAACTTCAGCAAAGTCTCAGAGTACAAAATCAGTGTGCAGATATCACCAACAACAGACAAGCAGAGAGCCAAATCGTGAATGAACGCGCATTCACAATTGCCACAAAGATAATAAAATACATAGGAATACCACTAACAAGGGAAATAAAGAACCTCTTCAAGGAGAACTACAAACCACTGCTCAAGGAAATCAGAGAGGACACAAACAAATAGATAAACATTCCATGCTCATGGATAGGAAGAATCAATATTGTGAAAATGGCTACACTACCCAAAGTAATATTTTATCTTTTTTGTTTTTTGAGATGGAGTCTTGCTGTGTTGACCAGGCCGGAGAGCAGTGGAGTGATCTGTGCTCACTACTACCTCCACCTCCCGAGTTCAAACAATTCTCCTCCCTCAGCCTCCCAAGTAGCTGGGACTACAGGCACCCGCCACCATGCGCAGTTAATTTTTGTATTTTTAGTAGAGACGCGGTTTCACTGTGTTACCCAGGATGGTCTTGATCTTCTGACCTCGTGATCCGCCCGCCTTGGCCTCCCAAAGTGCTGGGAATGCTGGCATGAGCCACCACACCTAGCCAGTTATAAAATATTGTTAAAGGGCAGAATTAGATAGGTTTGAAATTTTTAAAATACAATAGGCAATAATAATGATAATAACATATATTACTTCTGTAGGGTTTACTTCGCACTAAGGACTCTTTGAAGGCAGGAGACTAAAGTGTATCATCTAAAGGTGATTTAAAGGAAGTAATATAAGCACATTAACTTAGAATCATTTTGTTAAACTTGAAATAGCTAACAATCTCTGCAGAGGTTTTCATGTAAGGGAGTTGAACTTTGGGTGGAAATGGGTAAGGTTAGGAATTGTTATTTATTAAAGGCTTTCTTGTACTATTTGGTTTCATAACTTTATATATGATTTTAAAATAAAGATAAATTAATATATTAAATGCTAGGCTGATTATTGTTAAACTAATTAAAATATATTTATAAAAACATACCTACACATTGTAAATAAGGCCTTGTGCATAGACATTTGGAAAAGCTCTATAGCATTATTTCTACAGAAGGACAGAAAAAATTCATAAATGGATCCAATTGATTCACTTCTGGGATGATTCTATTCTAGGAGCATAATTGTAACTATGACCTTTTTTGGCCTTAAGAAGGTTATATTCAGATTATCTATATTAATGGAATATAGAAAATAATCTACATATTCTAAAATTTCAAGTCAGTCATTTTATAAACATTTTGTCTGAAAGTTTTCATAAAATATTAAGATTTCAAAAATATGTTTACTGAAATTAAGAGAGTTTAGATAATAGAATGCTGACATTATTTAAATAGCATTAAAGAACAAGTTTTTTAGAGCATTTTCAAATGAGTAATAACATGGTTCACTGATTTAGTGTTGTTTAATATGCTTTTGTTAAAGACAAATGCTTCAAAATGTATACTTCCTTGGACTTTGCTAGGATAAATATAATAAGTCTTTGTAACTTTTACTATGATTGAATCCCAAAGCTTAGGATTTTGACTTTTATTAAACATAACATTTATTGATCTTTTGACTGTGTAATGTGGTGTAACAAAACTTTACCTTTGTCTATACAGTATATGAAATCTCCAGCAGGCTAGAATCATTGTACACATGTCTCATCTTTGTACCCTACTAACTAAGCATTGAGAATTACACAACTCTCATAAACTGTGAGTAGCAGAAAATCAGCAATTTCTTCATCAAGAAGCCAATTTCAAGGTGTATGATTTAGGAACTTTATGATTTTAGAACAGGGGAAATGCCCATGTATATATTAAGCTTCTGACTTGATAGAAAAGAACAACACCTGGTACCACAGTCAAAAATATACTTTTGAATTACAATTAGATAGATACAGAGACACTTATTATTGAAAAATTCTATAAATTGAAAAAATAATGGTTGTAAAAATTCAATCATATTCTGTAGGTTTGCTGGATTCACAGAGCATTAAGGAAAATAAAAATTACAACAATACTACAAGAAAAATATATTCTAATCTGAATAGATTAAGACTTTTTGGTACAGCAATGTTTCCATAAGGCTAATGACCAAATCCAAAAGATATTTTAAAAACAACATAGCAACAACAACAACAACAACAAAAACACCTTGTAATTTTGATTTTACACCACAAGGGATTTTTCAAAAGTCACAAATGACTCTGGTTTGCTTCTATAGACATTGCATCTTCTAGTGGTCAACTTCAGCAATATGACCATTATAAATTTGTTATAACACTAATTCATTTAAGCTCCTTAAGGATAATGTAAAAGGAGATTAACATGCCACACAAAATGTTATTAAAGAAATAAAATTTATGAAAAATCCTTAACAGAAAATCTGATACCTAGCAAACTCTTAGTAAATTCTACTTCCATTTCCTTTACTAATTATTCTTGCTTTTAAATGTAATTGTTCTAACATTTGTAAATTTCTTCATGATTTCCCAGAAATCCAAATATCTCTCTTTTCAAATAGCACAAACCTAGATTAGAACAAATTAGCACTGGAAACTTTAGAGTTATCCTAAAGCCACAACTGTATTTAAAATACAATTCTGTATAAACTTCAATCACAATTGAAGTTCATATAGAATTGCTTTCTGAGATTAAAGAAAAAATACACAGTGTGGATATACATATACAGAAACACACATACACAAATACATATATACATTTATACACATAGTAGAACTAATAAATATGGTATAGAAATATCATTTTTTTTTGAGATGGAGTCTCACTCTGTTGCCCAGGCTGGGGTGCAGTGATGCAATACCTGCTCACCGCGACTTACGCCTTCTGGTTCAAGCTATTCTCCTGCCTCAGCCTCCTGAGTAGCTGGGATTACAGGTGCCCGCCTCCATGCCTGGCTACTTTTTTTGTATTTGTAGTAGAAACTGGGTTTCACCAAGAAATATCATTTTTTAAATGATAATCCGCTATAGAAAAGCCACTTTGTTGAACATATTAGATAATTTGCTGTATGGGCTCCTAATTTCTCATAGGTAATGGTCTAAATATTAGGAACATAACTAGCAAGATGTTTCTCAAGTTCGGGATTTCAGGGTAGAAGTTTTAGTATTAGCGCTCCTCTATTTAATCGAATTCATTTATTTTCTTCTTTGCTGTTTGTTATTGTCATTGTTTCTTTGTTTTGGTTTGGTTTTAGATACCACCACTATTCAGTTTCAGCAAATACTGCAGGCTTTCTTATCTATTTAAAGCATCATAGAGTTTTAGTTTTCAGTGGTATTCTAAATACAGAACATCCTGTTTTATTTATGCATTTCCATGTATTCCAGTATAATAAAGAAATCTCCCTTTTATTTATGGTATTTAGGGGAATAATGATTTCTTTCAACCATCAAGTTAAAAGGCCAATAATTTTGGTTTTATTCCTTCTGCTCCTTGGAGTGCCATCTTCTAGTTAAGAAGCTGATAATACAAGTGTTTTAATTGCAACTACAAGACGGAAATTCAAAGGACTAGATTTCTACTTCCAAGTGAGCTACTGACTAGCTGTGTAGTCCCAGAGAAGCACGAATTATCTCTGGGCCAATATTTTATAATTTATAAAATGAAAGGATTCTACTATAGTATTAATAAACATCTAGTTTCACAAATGGATTTATATTATCAATGATTTTCCAAGTATGTGTTGTAGCAGATCTCTTAAACTCTACTGGTGTAAATATATATTGCTAAAACTCTGTACAGAAAAATAAACTATCCACAGAGTAAGCAGACAACATACAGACTGTGCTTCCAACAAAGGTCTAGTATCCAGAATCTATAGGGAACTTAAGCAATACAACAAACAAAAAACAAATAACTCCATTATAAAACGGGCAAAGGATATGAAAAGACACTTCTCAAAAGAGGACATGCATGCAGCCAACAAATACATGTGAAAATGCTCATCATTACTAGTCATTAGAGAAATGCAAATCAAAACCACAATGAGAGATCATCTCACACCTGTCAGAATGGCTATTACTATAAAGTCAAAAAACAACAGATGTTGGTGGGAATGTAAATTAAGTGGTGTAATTAAGAGAACTCTTATACAACACTGGTGGGAATTTAATCAGTTCAGCCATTGTGAAAAGCAGTGTGGATACTTCTCAAATAACTTAAAATAGAACTGCCATTTGAACCAGCAATCCCACTACTGGGTATATACTCAAAAGAAAGTAAATCATTCTACCAAAAAACACATGTATGTTCATTACAGCCTATTCAAAACTGTGGACATAGAATAAACCAAAGGCCCATCAACGGTGGACTGGATTTAAAAAGCGTGATACATATACAATATGGGACACTATACAGCCACAAAAAAATTAAATCATGTCCTTTGCAGCAATGTGGATGCAGCTGATGGTCATTATCCGAAGTGAACTAATGCAGGAACAGAAAATCAAATACCACATATTCTCACTTGTAAGTGGGAGCTAAACATTGAATACACATGGACACAAAGATGGGAACAACAGACACTGAGGACTGCTGAAAGTTGAGAGTGGGAGGGGAGCAGGGGTTGGAAGGCTACCTGTCGGGTACTATGCCCACTACCTGGATGATGGGATCATTTGCACACCAAATTTCAGTGACAGGCATTTATTCATATACAAAACCTGTACCTGTACCTCCCAAACCTAAACATAGAAGAATTTAAAACAATTAATTAAGTAGATAAATAAGTTTCTAAAATTACCTTGGAAATCAATTTGGCATTACCTCATAAAGTTGAAGATCGACCTACACTATGACAGCGTTTCATAGCCTAGGGAAATTCTTCTAAACATGAATAAGGAGATTTGTGTAGCAATGCTCATAGCCACAATCTTTTACATACCAAAGCTAGAAATAACCCAATTTCCTGTAAGAAAAGTAGTGGATAAACTGTTTGCATAGAGGACTAAAAGTGAGTGAGTCACTGTGTGACGCATCAACATAGATGTATTTTAAAAGCATAAATTTTTTAAAGTCATGTATAGACTAATCACATTTTTCATTAATATAGATATATAAGTGTCTATAATTTAGGGTGTGCCCTTATGTGATAAAATAAAACCAATGCTAAAGAATAATTAACACAAAATTCAAAAAAGGATTTTCTGAAATAGAAAAAGATGTCGTTGG
The DNA here is from genome assembly GCF_029281585.2 of Gorilla gorilla gorilla. Classification (NCBI taxonomy): domain Eukaryota; kingdom Metazoa; phylum Chordata; class Mammalia; order Primates; family Hominidae; genus Gorilla; species Gorilla gorilla. The sequence continues at coordinate 125,026,647 of NC_073228.2, read as the reverse complement.
TGGAAAGTGCTCAGTGGCTTCAACTTCTATTTCTTAAACTAGTTATCAATTATACAAAATGATATTGTATTATCTTTTAAATTATACCTAAATGTTGCAAACAATCTTTTGTATGTAATATGTACATATAATTTTTATGTTTTCAAAATTAATATTTCTAAAATGGTTAAATTATTGCTGTCATTTCTTTAGAGCACAGAGGTCTTCTAAAATCACATGCTGGATGTCTGCAGAATCATCATAATTCCTGTAAATGATAAGGACACCATCATCTCCAGTTTTCATTCTTTTGAGGTGGAAAAAGATTCACAAACCTTTTCCATAGCTTTATTTTTACCTTTGGCCTTGGTGGTGATCAGCATGACACTAAATTTCTTCACCACTGGTTTAATGTGTTTCTAAATCCACATTCATAATAATCATCTTTGCTCATTTACCTAACGTGTTTATCTGCCAGTGTCAGCAATGGCTGCTAGAGTAATTGAAATTCTCACTTAAGTAGCTGAACTGAGAGGGCTCATTCTGGCCTTATGTGCTGGAGAGAAACTCTCACTGCTTGTTCTTATTTCCAAAGGTCACTAAGGCTATTTTAAAAGATTTCTCTCTTCATATATTTTGTTACTGAAAAGTTTTGGTTCTAACCCTGAAACAACTTTCATCACTTGGAAGATAATTTTAAGTCAACCCAGGGATGGAAACAGCCTTGAAATGCAAGCAAAAGCCTTCAGCCAGAGTGGCATTATGAACACTACTTTTGTTCCATCAGCATTCCTCTGGTGAGGTGTCCAAGGCAATTAGCAACACCTATTCTGTGCTTCCTGAGCAGAGATCACCATAAAAAGCATACAACAGTAACACAAGAGCCAGCAATTAATTATGAGTTCAAAAAAAGCCCTGCAGGTAAGAAACCTTGTCTTCCAGACACCACGTCACACTTACACTCTGTAAAAATTATGGTCCTTAAAGACTAAACAAATCTTGCTCCCATACATAGGTAGAAAACCACCATCGGCAAGGATTGTTAGTGGTAGTCTAAAAAATATCACGGGCCATACAGAAAATGGTTAAGGATAAGTAGAAAGCATGAATTACTTCATATTTTCAGACTATAATAAAAAAACTTAATTTAAATATTAAATTTTTATACAAATAGTTATTTCACATATCAGAGAGGAAAGTTTTGTGCTTTTTATGATTGAGGCATAGATGAATATTGCAAACTATCCAGACCAATATGACTTGAAAGGGCTTAATTGAGCAGTATCAGAACAACATAGTGTCTGGGTTAGGGAAAGCGATGTGGCTGGAGAGATGGGTCAGTATCAGGCAACAGAAATCACAGAGAGGTCATGGAAAGAGTTTCTTTTAGAAAAAAGGTAGAAAATTGGGTAAATCTATAGATTGGTGACTCTTTCCTTCCTACTTATTCAAATTTGCAAAGAGTGATTTCAGCCAGAAAATTACCTTCTTTGAGAAAGACAACTAAAGTATAAAAGATGGGAAATATATCTACCTTTTCTGTCAGTCGTTAATGTGTATGGTATGAAAGACAAAATTAAGGAGATGATATATTAAGGCCAATGGAATATGGAGAACATTCATTAACGAAGAACATCTCAAAGAAAAGGAGGGGGTCTGCTTTTTATAGAGGCACGTTAATAAGGGATTCATCTAGATGTCTATGAGAGTCATGAAGAAGGGTAGAGTTGTGAGGATGGGTCGTGGGAACATGCAAGGCAGGGTGTTCCTTTGCTGTTAGCCCTGTCCCAGAACATATGGTAGGGACATACTTAATCATTGCTGCTTTCTGAAGTGCAGGGCTTGAAAAATGTCTTTAGTTAATCTCAAGAACATTTTCATATACGGTGAGAGATAGAGGTCCAGTTTCATTCTTGTGCATATGGCATTCAAATTTTTCCAACACCATTTATTGAATAGAATGTCCTTTCCTTGGTATGTTTTTGTCTACTTTCTTAAAGATCAGTTGGCTGTAGGTATGTGGCTTTATTTCTAGGTTGTCTATTGTGTTCCGTTGACCTATGTGTCTATTTTTATACCAGAACCATGCTGTTTTGGTCATTATATCCTTGTAGTATAATTTGAAGTCAGGCAATGTGATGCCTTTAGTTTTATTCATTGTGCTTAGGGTTGCTTTGACCTTTCAGGCTCTTATATCTATACCAGTAAGAATGGCTATTGCTGGTGAGGAGAAAAGAAAATGCTTAGACACTGTTGATGGGAATGTAAATTAGTACAATCTATATGAAAAACAAATATGGATATTTCTCAAAGAACTAAAAGTAGAACTACCATTTAATCCAGAGATCCCACTACTAGATATCTGCCACCCCAAAAAGAAATCATTATATTAAAAAATGCCTGCACTCATAGGTTCTTTGCAGCAATAGCCACAATAGCAAAGATATGGACTTAACCTAACTATTCATCAATGGATGAGTAGATAAAGAAAATGTGGCTTATATATACAAATAAATACTATTTCAGCCATAAAACAAGATGAAATCACATATTTTTCAGCAACATGGATGGACATGGAGGACACTATCTTAAGTGAGGCATCTTGGAAATAGTACATCAAATACCATATGTTCTCACTTATGAGTGAAAGCTAAATAATGTGTACACATGCGCATTGAGTGTGGAATGAGAGAGATTGGAGACTCAGAGAGGTGGGAGGGTGAGATGGGGGAGGGATGAGAAATTATTTCAGGGGTACAATGTTCATTATTTGGGTGATAGCTACACTGAAAGCCCAGACTTCCTCACTACCCAATATATCTATGTAACAAAACTGCACTTGCATTCACTAAATCTATAATAAAAATTAAAAACAGCAAAAAGAGCGAAGCTGGAGGCATCATGCCACCTGACTTCAAACTATACTACAAGGCTACTGTAACCAAAACAGCATGTTGCTGGTACAAAAACAGACACACAGACCAATGCAACATATTAGAGAACCCAGTAATGAAGCTACACACCTACAACCATCTGATCCTCTGTCAACAATGTCAAAAAAAATAAGTAATGAGGAAAGGATTCCCAATTCAATAAATGGTGCTGGGATAACTGGCTAGCCATATAAAAGAGGTTGAAACTGGACCCCTACTTTTCATCGTTTACAAAAGTTAACTCAAAATGCATTAAAGACTTAAATGTAAAACTTAAACCTATGAACAAAAAGCTCTGGAAGAAAATGTAGGAAATACCATTCTGGACATAGGTCTGGCAGAGAATTCATGACAACGACTCTAAAAGCAATTGCAAAAAAAACTAAAATTGACAAGTGAGACTAGTTAAACTAAAGAGCTTCTACACAGCAAAGAAATTATCCATAAACAGTCAACCACTTAAACAAAGTAACAAGAAAAAAAAAAAAACTCAAAACGACAATCCCATTAGTAAACGGGCCCAAAATATGAACAGACACTTCTCAAAAGAACACATACATGGGGCCAACAAACATAAGAAAAAATGTTCAATATCATTAAGCATTAGGGAAATGCAAATCAAAATCACAATGAGATACTATTTCACACCAGACAGAATGGCTATTATTAAAAAGTCAAAACAGCAGATGCTGGTGTGGTTGTGGACAATAAGGAACACTAATATACTGCTGGTGGGAATGTAAATTAGTTCAGCCATTGTGGAAAGCAGGGTGGAGATTTCTCAAAGAACTTAGAACTAGAATTCGACATAGCAATCCCATTACTGTGTGTACACCCAAAGAAATATGAATTATTTTACTCTGAAGAGAAATGCATGCATATATTTATCACAGCACTGGTCACAACAGCAAAGACATAAAATCAGCCTAGATGCCCATCAATAGTGGGTTGGATAAGAAAAATAGGGTACATATATACCATGGAATACTATGCAGGCATAAAAAGAATGAGATCATACCCTTTGCAACAACATGGGTGCAGCTAGAGGACATTATTCTAAGTGAACTAATGTAGGAACAGAAAACCAAATGCCAAGTATTTTCATTTATGAGTGGGAGCTAAACATAGAATATGAATGGACACAAAGAAGGAAACAATAGCTACTGGGGCCTACTTGAAGGTGGAGGGTGGCAGGAGAGTGAGGAGCGAAAAAATACCTGTCAGGTCCTATGCACATTACCTGGATGGTGAAATAATCTGTACAGCAAATACCCTCAACACTCAGTTTACCCATGTAACCAATCTGCACAGGTACCCCCTGAATCTAAAAGTTGGAATAGATAAAAAGTAAAAAATATTTTAACAAATAAACAGTAGCAAATTAATGTTCACCTGATCTTATTTTTTAATATATTTTGAAATTAAAAATTGATAAGCAAAAGCCATAACTCATTTTAGGTTATGCTATAACTATAGGACTGTATCATTACATCTTTTAGTGGATGGAAGAAGAAAAGAGGGATCTTTCTACTGTCAAACTTATTTATCTCATAGCATAGACCCTAGGTAACCAAGATAAGAGAGATGGGATAAGGTCGCTTTTGTGATTATCTTCATGATTACATCAGAAAAAGAATCATTTCTTTTTATGATTGTTCTATGTGTGATTTTTTTTCTGAAGTTTTATAACAGAGCTCAACTTTGAACAAATTTACTCAAACTTCTGACATATTTATAGGGGTTCTATTTGTTTAGAAAGCTTTATTCTGAAAAGAAAAAAGTAAATGCTGAAAAATCACATTGAAACCTTGACTACCGGTGATCAAGTTCTTAATGAGTCCCTGGGTAGTTTTTATCTTAGAGAGTGGTCAAATGGGATGCAAGCCAATGGTTGGCAAAGCACGAAGGAATTTGGAAATACCTATTAAAATATAACCTAATTTAATTACCCTTGATGTTAGAAAATGTTTTTCATAATATTCTTAAGAAACAGCCCAGCTTATTTAAAATACATGGAAAAGGAAAATACTTTGTTTTATACAAATCTCCTTAGAAAGGTGGAAATATTTGATAAAATGCCGTTAAGCAGTGTTTTATATTTTTATATCTGTAGTGGCTTTCTTGAACCAGTCTGCACATCTTATGATTTCCTTTGACCCCAAATCTTTGTTTTGTGATTTAATTTGAAATATATGTCTTTAGATTTTTTTACACAGTATGATATTCTTTAACTAATACACTTCAGTGAACCCCTAAAATGAAGGAAAAATTCAGAAATGTCTTAAGTTAGAAAACGTAATCGTTTCTTAAAATTTATAACTTTTTACCCTTTTGATTTGAAATAATTTTAGACTTCAAGAAAACTGCAGAAAGTGGAAAAACCTCCACATATCGCTTACTCCCATCCCCATTCCTCAAATGATAATATTTTATCACATTTACCACATCTGCTTTTTCATTTTTTTCTCTCTCTCTGGTTAATCATTCCTAACATTAGTCAAATGTATTAATCTTTTCAAAGAATAACCAAATATTGGGATTATTTTATCTCTATAATATTTCTTTGATTTCTATTTCATTAACTTTATCTCGTTTGCTTCTTTGAATTTATTGTGTTGCTCTTTTTCCAATTTCTCAAGGTGAATGTTTAGCTCATGAGTCTGAATCCTCTTTGTTATGTTAATATAAGCAACTAGGGTTATACATTTCTCTCTATGACCTGCTTTCAATAATTTATTATGTTATTTACATTTATTGAGTTTTAAGTGTCTACTTATTTTTAGTATTTGATCCATAGATCGCAAAATAGTGTGGTTTTGATTTTGCAAGTCTCTTCCCTGTTGCATTATGACTTAGTTTCATTTTGTTTGGAGATAATGATATGTGTGATATGCAATGTGTGAAGTTTCTTGAGTTATTTTATCCTTGTATATAACTGATAATGATTCTTCCATTAAAAATATGTATTATCTAGTTATTGGATAAAGTGATTAAAAATGGTAATTGTGTTGTTCAAATTGGCTATACTATTACCGACTTTTTTGTTTGCTTTATCTGTTGAATACTAACCAATGTTTTAAAATGTGTGTCTATAATGATGTATTTGTCAAATTTCCTTGTAATCTGAATAGCTTCTATTTTGAATATTTTGAAACTATTAAGTAAAAAATAGTTTATAATTTTATATTTTCTTTGAGATTTGATTTTTAAAAACTATATAACAATCTCCTTATTTCTAGTAATCCCTTTTGTCTCATCTTTTTTGATTGGTAATAATATAGCTACAACAGCCTGTCTTTTGTTAGTATTAGGAGAACTGTTTTACATCCATTGACTTTTAATTCTCAAAGCAAATTTCACCAGACAATATCAAACAGGAAAGGGTGATTTTATTCAAGGATTTGCAATGAGAGAGAGGCTAGAATTCAACCTAAAATCAACTCCCATGAATCAAAAACCAAGAGTGTTTTTAAGTGCTAGAGGGAGCTAGTGAAAAAAGTATTCCAGGACATTAGGGAAGGTTGATCACTGGGATTGTGTCCAGAAGACTGAGTCATTCCTGAGTTTGTAAATGTTGTACTTGTGATTAGGCTATCTGGTTTTGCTAATTGGTGCTGATAAAAGGTAGACTCCTAACTACTCACAGAAACTTGGAGATAAGGGTTCTGTCTTTTTTGATGATTACATTTCAAAAAGATAGTTCCTAGGTCCTTGAGGACGACACTCTTGAGTAGTAAAATTGGCAAGAGGTTTTAAAATGATTTTCATTTCAAAAGTGCAGAGAAAGAATTTAAAAGTACAAGTTTCTAAAGTAAATATTGGTCTGAATTTTAGTCAAGCTAAAGGGAACATTGAACTTGGTCACATTTCTGTGTTCATATGTTTTAAATGAGTTGTTTATAAACAGTTATCGCATCACTCTTCAAAAATAGTTTTTTGCATATAAGTACTAGGTTGAAATTACTTTTCTTCAACACCTTGAAGAAAACTTTACAACATATTTTGGTTTCCGTAATTGTTATTGAGAGATAAGCTCTTATTTTAATTGTCTCTTTATAAGCATTTTTATTGTTGTTGCCTTCAGTTTCATTATTGTGGGTCTTGATATGAAATGAAATTATTTTTATTTATCCTGCCTGAGTGTTTGTTGCATTTTCTAAACACAATATTATTGTCGTTCATTAATTCTGGAAATTCTCTTCAAATATGGCCTCTTTCCAGTTTTTTTAAATCTTTTTGTTTTGTTTTGTTTGATTTTTTTGTTGGCCTGCTTCTGGATCTCTTATTTCTAAAAGTTATCTTTGTTTCTTTTCAAGCCTGTCTATCAAATTTTAATAGGCCCTTGCTTCTTCATCATATTTTAGCTTCCTTTTTTGTTTCTTAAAATATACAGAATGTCACTCTATTTTACCATTCTATATCTATTAACTTCCTTTTCTGTAATTTTTGTGGATATAATTCTGCATGCATTTCTATTCATTCTCACTGTTTGTGTATCACCATTTATACCTATATATAATGCATAATTATATATTTGTTGTTTACTTTGTATTTGTTTATATATGTATAAATTGTGAACTTGAATCCTTTGCAACTCTGTCTTTGGGAATATGTTGAGACCTGAGTTTAAATGGACTTTTTTCAGAGAGATTTTGCTTTGTTTCTGCCAGATGCCTAATGCCATTGATGACCCAGAAACACTCATACTAAATTTCTGACATTAGAATTTCCAGGATTTCCAAAGAGTTGAATATGAGGTATCACAAATGCTAAGAGTTTGGCTTGTGGTTAAGAATTCTCAAAGGAGAACTTTGCATATTTGTTTTTCTCTTCCATGCTTAAACATAACTATTCAGAAACATACTTTCACAATTATTTTATGAAGGAAGTTTTTGTTTATTTGTTTACCTACTGCATACACTGAGCATGTTGCTTATTTGGGTTCCCAGATTTCCTGGGGTCTAAAATCTAAACTTCTCTTCAACCTGTTCAGACCCCCAGGCTTTATTGTTGCAATGTATGGCAGGAGAGAGTAACAGATACCCCGTGAGCAAATGTACAATTCAAATTAACCTACTCTTGTGAAGTCTGTTTTTCTTATTTTTGCCATGGAAGTAATTTTCTTATATTGCCTGTGTCACCGGTAAGCTTCTACAAATGAAACTAACATTGTAACCAGCATTTTCAATGATGCTATAATATGATGAATTTATTTGCCTCTAGACTTTAAGCTGGTTCCAACATATACCTAGTATATGTGAAGACATTCCAATGGGTATATATACTGATTTAAGATTTTTGTATTCTATTTTCATAATTGAGATTTGCTACATTTTTCCTTTATTAATTTATTTTTGCCTGGTTTCAGTGTCAAGGAAAGTTACTTTATAAAATGATTTAAAATGTCTTCTCCCTTTCCCCTTGCTTTAAAATAGTTTTTAGAATAGAGATATTACCATTCCTTTGAAATTTAAGGTTTTTAGTACATAAAGACATATGTAGCATTGTCTAATGTGATAAAACCTGGGATGACTGTGTGTATATTTACCTGTATTCTCACCTTCCACTTTCTCAATCCTGGAAAAGCATGTAAAAAGGGAATATTCCAAGTAATTATTATTCATTTACGTGTTTTAAAATCCATGATTTTTTCCATTTAATTACAAGTTGTATGGCATTCTTAGGTTGCCATCAGCATTGTTGGCTATTTTTGTAATTTTAACTTCCTCTTGGATTTTAAGGTTGGGCTGTATCCCCACCCATATCTCATCTTGAATTGTAGCTCTCAAAATTCCCATGTGTTGTGGAAGGACCCAGTGTGAGGTAATTGAATCATGGGGGCAGGTCTTTCCTGTGCTGTTCTCATGATAATGAATAAGTCTCACAAGATCAGATAGTTTTATAAAGGGGAGTTTCCCTGCACAATCTCTCTTCTCTTGTCTGCTGCCGTGTAAGACCTGCCTTTTGCCTTCCATCATGATTGTGAGGCCTCCCAAGCCACATGAAACTGTGAGTCCATTAAAAATTCTTTTTCCTTATAAATTACCCAGTCTTATGCTTGTCTTTATCTGCAGCATTAAAATGGACTGATACAGGAAATTGGTACCAGAAGAGGGGGTCACTGCTGAAAAGATACCTGAAAATGTGAAAGTGACTTTGGAACTGGGTAACAGGCAGAGGTTGGAACAGTTTGGAGGGCTCAGAAGAAGACAGGAACATGTGGGAAAGTTTGGAACTCTCAATAGATTTATCAAATGGTTTGACGAAAATGCTGATAATGATATGGACAATGAAATCCAGGCTGAGATGATCTCAGATAGAGATGAGGAAATCATTGGGAACTAGCATAAAGGTGACTCCTGTTATATTTTAGCAATGAGATTGGCAGCATTTTGCCCCTGTCCTAGAGATTTGTGGATCTTTGAACTTGAGAGAGATGATTACGGTATCTGCCAGAAGAAATTTCTAAGCAGCGAAGCATTCAAGAGGTGACTTTGGTGCCATTAAAGGCACACAGCATAAAAGTTTGGAAAATTTGCAACTTGACAATGCAGTAGAAAAGGAAATTCCATTTTCTGAGGAGAAATTCAAGCTTGCTGCAGAAATTTGCATAAGTAATGAGGAGCCAAATGTTAATCCTGAAGACAATGGGAAAATGTTTCCAGGGCATGTCAGAGATCTTTGCCACAGCCCCTCTCAACACAAGCCCAGTGGCCAAGGAGGAAAAAATGGTTTCATGGTCCAGGCCCAGGGTGACTCTGCTGTGTGCAGTCTAGAAACTTGGTGCCCTGCATCTCAGTGCTCCAGTCATGACTAAAAGGGGCCAAGGTATAGCTTGGGCTGTTGCTTCAGAGGGTGCAAGCCCCAAGCCTTGGCAGTTTCCACGTGGTATTGAGCCTGTGAGTGCACAGAAGTCAAGAATTCAGATTTGGGAACCTTTCCCTAGATTTCAGAGGATTTATGGAAATGCCTGGATGGCCAGGCAGAAATTTGCTGCTGGGGTGGCTGCTCATGGAGAATATCTGCCAGGGTAGTGCAGAAGGGAAATGTGAAGTGGGCATCCCCACACTGAGTTCCCACTGGTGTGTTGCCTAGTGGAGCTTTGAGAAGAGGTCCACCATCCTCCAGACCCCAGAATGGTAGATCCACTGACAGCTTACACCCTGTGCCTAGAAAAGCCACAGACAATGCCAGCCTGTGAAAGTAGCCAGGAGGGAGACTGTACCCTGCAAAGCTACAGGGATAGAGCTGCCTAAGACCATGGGAACCCACCATTTGCATCAGAGTGACCTGGATTTGAGACATGGAGTCAAAGGAGATCGTTTTGGAGCTTTAAGATTTGACTGCCTCACTGGATTTCAGAATTGCATAGGGACTTTAGCCCCTTCATTTTGACCAATTTCTCACATTTGGAATGGATGTATTTATCCAATGCATGTATCCCCATTTTATCTTGGAAGTAGCTAACTTGCTTTTGATTTTACTGACACATAGGCAGAAGGGACTTGCCTAGTCTTGGATGAGACTTTGGACTGTGGACTTTTGAGTAAAAGTGGAAATGAGTTAAGACTTTGGGGGACTGTTGGGAAGGCATGATTGGTTTTGAAATGTTGGGACATGAGATTTGGGAGGAGCCAGGGGTGGAATGATATGATTTGCCTGTGTCCCCACACAAATCTCTTCTTAAACTGTAGCTCCCACAATTCCCATGTGTTGTGAGAGGGACCCGGTAGGAGTTAATTTAATCACAGGGGTGGATGGGTCTTTCCCATGCTATTCTCATGATAGTGAACAAGTCTCCTGAAACCTGATGGTTTTCTAAAGGGAAGTTTCCCTACACAAACTCTCTCTCTTCCCGTGTCTTCTGCCATGTAAGATGTGCCTTTTGCCTTCCACCATGATTGTGAGACCTCCCCAGTGACGTGAAACTGTGAGTTCATTAAACCTCTTTTTCCTTATGAATTACCTAGTCTTAGGCATGTCTTTATCTGCAGTGTGGAAACAAACTAATACTTGGATCATTTTTCTTTTTAAAAAACTAAAAAAAAATACTGATGGCCACCTAAGTATGCCATAAGCCATACAATTGATCATTAAACAGAAAAAAAATGTGGATTTGATTAAATGCAAATATGTTATTTTTTCCTTTTACAATCAACAGTTATTTGCATGTAATGATTTGCACTTAAAATGCAGATGTATTAACTGGAACTAAGTATAGTTTTTCCCATGACTTCTATTTACATTCACTTTTTATTTTGTCATAGTACAATTTCAAGAAGTTATTTTAGAAAAGTTCATGGATGGTTAATTGGCTCAGTCTTTAGATATCTGAAAATATATTAGTTCTTTAGTTTACTTCAATGATTGTTTGGCCAGGTTTAGGATACTATGTGCAAATTCTTTTCTCCTAGCTCTGTGAAGTTCACTTAAGTGGTGAAAGCATGAGCCCTGGACCAGCTGGCTGGCTGGTTTGATCTCAGCTTTGCCGATTTCTAGAGGTGGGGTCTTGGGCTACTCATTTAACATCTCTTGTCCTCACTTTCTTCATTTCTAATATGGGACTATTCATTGTTTCTCAGTTTAGTTGTGAGCAGTGAACACATTTATTCAAGTTCATGTGTGTAGATTCATCATTTAGCTTATTATGTACTGTTGAACACTATAAACTCGGGCTAGTAACTAGCTTCTGTTTGTTCTTTGGAATACTTTGTAAGTAATAGAACCAGAATATAAGACAAATAATCCAAATCGATGCAAACTAAAGGTACAATCTTTACAGTTAAGTTGTAAAAGGAAAAAATGCATTTATCTCACTGCCCAGTAACAACAAAATATAAGATTTTATATCATATGATACTGTATGATACCACATAATGATTTCATTGAGTACTGTACAATATTCTCTATTGCATTTTTCTGGATTTCCTATCTATAACATTTAAATTAGAAAGACTTATCAACTATACATGAGTAGTGAAATGCACCCCACTGTTTGGCTTTTGGTAATTACCCTGAGATTGAATGGATTGTCAAAATACTATTAGGTACTCTGCATATCAGTGCTTCCCCTAACCAGTTTACAGTTGGATTATGATTCCAATTTAAAGAAATTCCTTGAAGATCAGCATTCTTTCAAGGTCTGCTGCTTTTACCATTAGACTTCAACTAACATGAATAAGGTGGCCTTATCTCTTTAAGACTTATTTTTCTAGCTGGATAGCCAATATTCTGAGTAGTAAGAAAATATATAATCTAGTTTATTTCAACAACTTTTAATATAAAGGATCATGAAAGGAAATGAGTTATGACTTCAAAGTACATGGAGGAATAAACCCAGAGGCTTCAAGGTACACTGGTGTTGGGTAAACTAAATCACTAAAAAATTACTCTGTCAATTGAATTTACCTTGCACATTATGTACAGATGGCTTTCCAGTTTTACTAATGAGAAAAAATTTTAGATAATATCTAAAAATATACCCCAAATTATTTGACATTTGGTATATGTTAAGAAATGCAGTTAAAATAGTAAACAATTTGAATGATTGAATATGTTACCTGTGCTAGTATTCATTTCCTGTCATTTATGCATGGGAAGGGAGAAAAGGAAAGGTCTATTTGTTTAGCCCTTAAGTGCATTCATTTCCATACAAAGTAGATATCCCAAATGGGGACTCCTTATTTCCAGACTATATTCTGTAGGAATTTGGCACACACAGAATCATTGCATTAAACAGCTAATGTCTTTGATATAATCAGTTGCAGTCAGTTTTAAATCCTTAAAATATTTTAAAACAAAAGTAACTTGTGGGGGTGGGGGGGAAATGATTCATCATCTCAATCTTTCTGGAGGCAATAAATCAGTGTAGTTGGCAGACCAATTTTCTAATGTGAGTTTGGCAAAATATTTAAACAAATATGATGTAGAACATGTAAGGGATTATCTCTAAAAGGCCATTTCCCACATTTCTTAAATACTCTGAGACAAAGTAATCTTAATTAATCTTACCTCTCCTGAGCCACTCATGATAGGCCATATGTTGTTATTTATTATATATGTTATGCTTTACCTATTACTAGTTGATAAACTGGTCTTTCACAATTAAAATGGTGCTTTTTAATTTACCTCTGGAGGTTCAGGCATAACACTACATCTGTCTCTTCCCTCTAAAATAAGGTTCTATATCTTTCACACTGGTGTTTGAATTTCTGTGAATTTTGGGACTCCTTTTGTGTGAAGATTTTTGTCCTACACAGTTGTATGTGAAAGGCTGCACAACACTCAGGGTGTAAATCTTTATTTTTCTGGAGTAAATTAAAATGGAACAGGCTCTCACTAGCCAGATTAGTGGGAAGTCCAGCATATTGTTTATCCTCCTGCCACTACTTCTTTCCTGCGGATGATCTGAGAACCTCAAGACATGCAGGAATTGAGCTCTAAAGCAAAAGTCCATTATTCTCCCTCTCAAGAAGGAAAGATCTCTATAATCTATCATCTGGCTAAAATTGTTATTTCTCTTGCAACATTTGGATGCCAGTGTTGAACTCTAAATCCTCCACCATCTGTAGGAACCCCACAGGTTTCCACTGCAGTCAAGTCTCACTGGCCAAATTTGCAGCAAATGTGCGCTTCCTAGGCTATTTGTATCCTTTTCTAGTTCCAGACAACTTACTGCTTTTAAATCTTCACTTTAAAGAGCTGTTACTTCTTTTTCTGGAAAATAGTTCTTGATTATTCCCTAATAATGTTTCCATTTTGAAACACAATTGGCTAACTTCTTCTTTTCTACAGGAATATTGTTTACTCCTTGTTGATAATTTTCCTCATAAAAGAGGCTAAAATAGACACCACTCACTTTTCACTACTTACACCAGAAAATAAACAACCCCTCCAGACCCAAACATAAGCATATGTATTGATACGGTGTGCTAATGTAGGTAACAGATGCAGTGGAGAAATTTTGCATTTTAAGATAAATCAATCTGATTAAATGAGGTAATCAAACTTTTTTTAAAGACTTGAAAAGTGGGTATACAGAAACCTTTTTAGATGTATAATACTCTGATGGAAAGAGTCACAGTTAAGATGCTTTATTTAACTATCTTTCAGCAAAAAGATTTGAAGTCTGTAAAATATTTCAAGAGATTTATTCTAAGCCAAATACAAGTGACCAAGGACCTGTGACACAGCCCCAGGAGAGCCTGAGAATATGTGCCCAAGGTGGTCGGTCTACAACTCGGTTGTATACATTTTAGGGAGACATCATTCAACACATGTAATATATTCATTGGTTTGGTCCTGAAAGGTGAGACAACTGGAAGTCAGGGCTTCCAGGTCCATAGACAGATTTAAAGATTTTCTGATTGGCAATTGGTTGAAAAAGTTTATCTTAAGACCTGCAATCCATAGAAGGGAGTGTCTGGGTTAAGATAAGGGGTTGTAGAGACCAAGATTCTTATGTGGATGAAGCCTCCAGGTAGCAGGCTTTAGAGAGGAAAGATTGTTAATGTTTCTTATCAGACTTATATAGGTGCCAGAATCTCTCCTGGATCAGGGAAAAAGATGTGGGAAGGGACAAGGATTCTCTACAGAATGCAGATTTTTCCCCACAAGATACAGCTTTACAGGGCCATTTCAAAATACATCAGAGACATACATTTTTGGGGAAAATACTTCAGTTTCTTTCAGGGCCTGCTATTTGTCAAGTGATGCTATACTAGAGACAGGCTCAAATTTGGTGTTTTATTGCTACAAAAAGTCTTAAGATCTGTGCTTTAATGTTAATACTGGTAACTTGTGCCCAAATACCAACAGGAGGAGGGCACAATGAGGCATGGCCAACCCCTACTCCCATCATGGCCTGAACTAGTTTTTCAAGTTAACTTTGGAATGCCAGTGACCAAGAGGAGGGGTCTGCTCAGTCCACTGGGGATGTCTTAGAATTTTATTTTTCGTTTACATGTTCAAAAGTTAATGGCTCACCTGATAAGTATTCTTATTTTCTAATATAACTATGATGGGCAAAACACAGAGAATTTTCAATGCTATTAGTTCATTCTCTAATTACTGAGAGCTCTGTTCCTATTTGTTAAGTTAGCTACTTTTCTTAACTTTGATTATGACCATTTATTATTATTGTAAATATAACTTAATTGTAATTTATATAAACCTATTAAATATGTGTGTAAAAAGAAAAAAGACTGTTAGTATGAAAGTAGATTTAATGCTTTGAAAAGGCTTTAAGGACATAAGTCACTTAAAATATATAATAAAACAGAAACTACCTGTTGAATTAGCTATGTCAAAGTATAAATTTTACAAACATTCACAAAATGACTTTTATAAAAATATAAAATGAAAAAAGTCACAATGTTATTTAACTCATTAATAAAGGACACTGGTAAGATTATAACACAATTTCCAAAAGCATTAACAATATTATGGATATATAAAAAACAAAGCAAGCTCATTTAAATTGGTAGGTTAGTTATAAAACTTAGCCAATATCTTAAAGAGCATCAAAACTGTAACTTTTTGTCAAAACACTTTAGATTAATATATATCTTTACCATATCTAGATTCTGAGATGGAGCAAGGACCTATCTTAGGGGCCTGTGGGCCCCTGCCAAGTGTGGAAATAAAGGAAAATTTTGAGTTCCTTCGTGGGAAATTCCAGGCACCTAGCTAGACCTGAGAAATAAGTAAGTAGCTTGATGAGCAATCAGGTAATAGTGGCTTAAAACAATTGTCAAAGAAGCTAGAATTTTGGGATGTTTGTTTCCCCTGTAGAAACTAACAGTAGCATCTTATCATAGGTCTCTGAGTCGGTTTTCAGAAACCTGGACCCCCACCAGAGGGATGCTCTGACACCTAGACCTAAGATAAAGGAGAACTAAGGATTGGACTTTGATCACCATTGTTTGTTCTAAATTTCTTCCTGAGGGACCTGGAGGAAGTCGCACCCCACAAACCACACCTGCTTCAGGATATCCTACTCTTTTAGGTTAAAACCAATGTACCTACAAGACACGGGAAAGGTCAGAATATTAAGTGTTAGCTGCCTGAGCCTCTTTACCTAGTGCCCTGCAAACAAACGCCTCCTCGCTTTCTTCCACTGCAAATCTCAGTGTGGATATCTGGTCTTACTATGTGGTGCAAGCGGACCCAGTACAGTTCAACAAAAATTCAAATCAAATAACAAACAGAAAAGTCAATGTATATTCTCCTAAAAATTAAATACTACTTGGGTAGGACCCATTAAATAGTGTCTCAGTATGAAATTTGAAGAACATGCTACTTCCCACTGATTTTTAAATCTAAATACATTTTCTTAACAAATGCCGGAGAGGTAAGTTTAAATTTGATGGGGGGATAATATAATAAAACTATAGATGAAATATACAATCAGAATGCTTTGCACCAATTCTTTAAAATCTGGCTTCATTTTAAGAAAACTCAAACTCAAAATTTTAACCTGTGGTTTATACAAGAAAAATATTGCTGAACTCCTTTAAAAGAATGCATACTCAAATGAGAAATCTCAATCTGTACCACAAGACTAGCAAATATATATTTCAAATATTATAGTTTAAATTATATTTTTAAATAAATATGCATTAATTTTATGATTATTCATTGGTAGCTAATAACATCTTTGTCCAAACACAGAAAGATAAGTGACCTCCACTCTATTATGACAGTGAACAATTGTAAAATCTGAAATGTGTGACAAATTTTACATTCTCTTTACTTTTTAATTATCTTGCCTGTTTAATAGTTACGTGGCATTGGAAAGAAAACAAGAGTTTTGACCTAGCCACCAATTAGCTGTGTAGATTTTAAAAAGTTATTTAATTTGAGCAGGTTTCTGAGGTCACTGCTAGATTAAAGGTTCTGTAATCTTGTATTTCTAGGCTCTCTAGCATGTGTGAAGGTAGTGAAGACGGCCTTTAAATAAGATTTAACATAGTGTATTCAAAAGTGCTAGGTTTTGCAGCCAAATAAATCAGAATTTGCATTTCACTTCTAATACTTTCTGGTTATTGATTTGGTTCCAACATTCAGCTCTTATAAGCCTCAATTTCCCTCTCTTTAAAATTGAGGTAATAATAATTATATGCCAACGTGTTTTGAAGATTATAAAAATGCATCCTGAATAAATGCTAACTTTGGCAATTACTATTTAAATACTTCAATAACATTATTAATGAATAAAATAAGTGACTAAATGATCATTATTAAGGAACTCAGTGTCAAATCTGAGAACAGGTACAGCCTACATACTATAAATATATTTCAACCTGCATTTTTGAGATATATTGAGCATCAGTCAGACACTTACAGATCCAGGACAATGACTTCTTGGGGGCACTAAATATCACTCATTCTTGATGACTCAAGGATGTTAATCTAGAAATTTTCCTTTATGCACATATAATTTTCCCCCACTCTAATGGATTATTCTTGTGGTATTATATAAGATACATTACAGAATAGAGAAATGGATAACAAGTATAATCTTTATATGGATTTTAAGTGGATCAGATTAATGAATTCTGACAATAGTGGAAGGTTAAATTGACAGAACATGAAGATTGATTAGATATGAACAATGGGATTGTGAGAGTGATGATGGTCAACTGAATTATGAAATAATAGTCTGAATTCTTCAGAGCATGATCATAAGTATAAGACCTCCTACAGTGAAAAGCATTATCCACAAGGTATTGTTCTATTTTCTAACGTATTTCAGTACAATATTCTTCAATCATGTTAAAGGATTTTGTTCAAATGAGTCTACCTCTACCTACAAAATGTTTTCATTACTCACTATTCAAAAACACAAATTATATTAAGAACCTGGATTTATTTCTATGTCCCACTGTGTATTAGTCAACTTGCGCACTTCCCAAGACTGGGTAATTTATAAAGGAAAGAGACTTAATTGACTCAGAGTTCAACATGGATAGGGAGGCCTCAGGAAACTTACAAACAGGGCAGAAGGTGAAGGAGAAGCAAGGATCCTCTTCACATGGTGACAGGAGAGAGGAGAGCGAGGAGCGAAGGGAGAAGAGCCCCTTACAAAACCATCAGATCTCGTGAGAACTCACTCATTATCACGAGAACAGCATGAGGGAAACTGTCACATGATCTAATTAACTCCACCTGGTCTCTTAACCCGTGGGCATTATGGGGATTATAATTCAAGATAAGATTTGGGTGGGAACACAAAACCTAACCATATCACACTGCTTATAAAAATTATCTCTAATATTTATGTAAAAAGTGGTTAAACTGTTTGAAAGCTATAAGTGACACATTCATCTTTTAGTAAAACAAGATTATTTTTGCTGTAATATTCATCCATTGATATGTGTTTTGTCTTCCAAAGTATGTCAATTATCCTGACAATATGAAAGTCCTTGATATGGTTTATGATAGGTAAAATCTCAACACTGTATAAGTTGCTTTCATTTGAAACACATCAGTCTTCTTTTTGGGTGTGTTGATATATGATTACATTTAATTTAGAAATTAAAGCTAAAAGAAGCATTAGTAATCAATTAAACTAGCTCGTTTCCTGAGAAATGAATACACTGAAATCCGGAGATGTAAAACCACAAATCATTCACTCTTCCAAGCCAGAAGTCAAAAAAAAAAAAACCCTCCTTCCTCTCTTTTTAATGTTTACAGTTACCCGTTCTTGCCACGTGTGAGGGAATTTTTAAAAGCTATGGTTGATAAATATATAAAATAGACAGAAAGTGCACCCTCAAAAATCCCTTCAGGAATTCAGTGGACACTTCTGGCTTATAGGAAACTGTAATTCCTAGGGCTTTTTCACATTGTTATGTCAGATTAATTCTAACTTGAAAATTTGATTTTTAAAACCTGAAAGTAGGTCTTTATACTTATTCATCTTAAATTTCAGCTTTTAGTATTTAATCATCATTTTAGCTTGCTTATGTCTGTTTGGATTCTGATTGTTTTCTATCATAGTTTATTACTCATTTTCTAAAATTAGATCAATATATCTAACGTTTTAATCAAACCTATGATCAAAGATTTAAGAATTCTTGAAGAATACCACTAAAACCAAAGGTTTCAATAAATAAGGGAATAAAATGGATTGCATATCAAACAGCACTCAAACAAAACAATGCTTTGGCAAGAAATTGTATTTAAATCAAGCAAGTCCTATTAATAACTTCTCTATTAAATCTACCTGTAAAACTTTTGGAATAATAGAAACTCACATCAATGTAAGTCAAAACACGTGCCAGGTATAATTAATAATAGTAGAAAATGATAAAGTGTTTAGAGAAACAGTTATATAAACAGTGACCTACAGACTTATATAGCAAATTATAACATTTAAACGGAGAATACAGTAAAATTGTAATTCTAGAAAAGTGATAATTAAAAACATCAGCACACGTTTTTTACTATTATAGAGCCATATGTTTAGACCCTCACACATGTATATCAAGCTTTATATTTCTTGTTCATCAATGGAAAATTGGCCTTTGTTGAGGAGACACAGTGGAGCGTATCCAATATTCAAATCAACTCTATTTTTTTTAAATCTGATATATAAACTTCCATTTCAGTACTCTATTTTAACATATAAAGTATAATTTCAACTTTATGTAAATTTATATTGTTGTTATATTTGGAAATTCCTTGTGTCTTTCCTATATGCCTTTTCTCCCAACCACTAACTTTATTTAGCCTTGCCTTGTTATATATAATAAAAAATTATAATAGCAGAATATTTCAGTATATTAGATAACATTTTGCTGAAGAAGTCCATTAATATAGATAGGTGAAATATTTGTCTTTGTTCAGAACCAATAATTTTATTATGACATTATGTTTTCTTTTCTTGGAAGTAGAAATGTTCCTGTTTTGTTTCTTTATGTCTGGATTTTCTCTTAAATGTATAAGGCACTGAAATAATATAACGCATTAAAATATTTCAATAAAATAAAAAGTAATTGTAAACCCTAAATCAAACATTGCATTCTTGTGTTTGAAAGCAAATGTTGGTGTCCTCCATAGTGTAATGGATATTAAGTAGTGTTGGGAGATAAATCGCTGTCTATGAAAATGCAGCTTGTAAATATGCAGGTATCTACCTCCCAGAGGACAAACGACTATTTATGCCAGGCAAGTGCTGGATTAATTTTATTGCTTATGCATCTCCTGGGAGGTAACTGGCAAACTACCACATTTTTAAAAAATTACATTTAAGTTTCCTCTGATCCATAGTCTTTCTTGTTTATAGACTTTTTTGTTTTGTTTTTTCCAGACTGTTGAATTTAAGAGCAAAATAATTAGAATCTGAGATATCGAATATCAATTTTTATTTTTCCTTTAGGGCAAGAACTGAACACTAAATTTCCCTTTCTCTTAATAAGAACTTGTTGTAAACAGTGTTCAAATACATCTTGTACATTTCAGATTCCTATTCACTTTTCACCTTGACTATTGCAATATCCCTAGATGATATCCTAACCGATTTCATAACATAGACAGAAAGTTTAATACATAATGAAGTGCTTACTATGACATGTTTCTGTTAAATGCCTTCCTTGGATTTCTGTATGTAATTCAAGCTCTATCTCTTGGCCTTGTGCCTCAATCATACTAGTCTTATATTTTTCTACTGCTCATCTAAAAACTTACACTATAATAATAGGATACCAGATGTAGTCATACAATTACACGTGTACACAAACACACACACCACAAGGCATAAATACATGTGTCCACGTTGAAGGTTTATTTTTGAGAAGATTCTATTTATATAGGAAGCTTATCTCAATGTCATGTTACCTTTTACTTATAATTTATATTTAGCAGCAGACTGAAAAAACTTTACTATTCTATATCAAGATTGGTTAATAAAAATAGATTGAGCAAATTGAAAGATGAAAGCTACTCATGTTGTCAAGTCAGTAGGACATGATATAAAAAGTACCAGAAGTTGTGATATTTAATTTAAAACTCCAGGTTTGGTTGCATGCATTTTTGTTCATCAAAGGTCTCTTTGCCGTGATACCTTTCAGAATGTGGAAGGGAAAATACAAAGGGTTTTGCCTCCATTTGTAACATTTATATCCATTTTTTCTCAATATGTTACTTTACTTTTGAAACTAAATTTTCTAATCTGTAGAGTGACTTATACTAATATATGACCTTTTAGGTTATGAATATAAGTGATGCTTAATATAAAGAATCCTATACAGTTCTTGACAAATAATATGTAATAAATATTAGACATAATTATTCATCAAAGCTTAAGGTATCTATTTTATTAATGACAGAATTCAGAAGATTAAAATAGAACATAGAGAAGTTTCCTTGAATAATTATAATTTATGTTGGATAAATTATTTCTGAAAATAAGTTAACAACTAGAGAAAGTGACAAGTCATGAAAGAAAAGAATGTGTGATAAAAACATTATTATTTTTTGCCTTGCACTGGGTTGAAATCTTGTTCCCACTTTGTTTCTTGCTATTATAAGTTAACATTTTAAAATATACAGTATAGACTTGATGAAAATATGTTGGGTCATCCCTGATTATGCTTTCAGATGAATCTAGAAAAAACATCATTGATTTATATGGGACTAAGACACTAACACTGTTCAAAAAGGGAACCCAGTAGTGTGGTATGATAAAATATACATTTATGTTAAAAAAAAAAAAAGGATAGGAACTCACGTCCAAAGCTCTTTTTTCTAGTTTAGAAAAGATATTGCACAATTATTTAGAACTTTAGGTAATAAATCTTTAATATCAGTTTAATAAATTTAAATAAGATAACCAATTTGAAATAAGAGTTATATATTGTACTTCAGATGACATAATTTATGAATTCTGAATTCAGGGCACCTTAAAAATATTTTGTATAAATAACCTTTCTGGAGTTGTTTTCTCAGAACAGAAATGTACATTTTCTCACTCTTTCCCATGCTGGATAGGATGGGAGGGTTGATAGATTGAGGGATGTTATCAATTTAATATTAATTCACAAGAAGATTTATTTCTGAGATTTGGTTTATATGTTTTTAACTTTCTGAAACTTTTCTTGTCTTTCTTTTTTTTGCAGTGGATGGGTAGATGGGATTCAGGGAAGATCTTGCTAACTTCAGTATCAAGTTCATGAAACAAATTCTCCAGAAAAATATTCTGTGAATCTTGAGATTTGTCAACTAAGTTTTTTGTCTCTCCTCACAAAGCATATTGTGTATTAGTCTTTGCATTAGTCCATCCCCGAAGAAATACCTGAGACTGGGTAATTTATAAAGAAAAGAGGTTTAATTGGCTTACAGCTCCACAGGCTGTACAGGAAGCATGATGATGGCATCTGCTTGGCTTCCAGGGAGGCCTCAGGAAATGTAGAGTCATGGTGTAAGACAAAGGGGGAGTACACCTCATATGGCCAGAGTAGGAGGAAGAAAAGTGGGAGAGGTGCTACCTACTTTTAAACAACCACATCTCATGAGAATTCTATCATGAAAATAGCACTAGGGGATTGGTGCTAAACCACTGGAAACTAGCCCCATGATCAAATCACCTCCCACCAGGCCCCATCTACAGCACTGAGGATTACATTTCAATGTGACAGTTAGGTGGGGACACAGATCCAAAACATATAATTCCACCCTGGTCCCTCCCAAATCTCATGTCCTTCTCACATTATCAAAATACAATCATGCCTTCCCAATAGTCCCAATGTCTTAACCCATTCCAGCTTTAACTAAGAGTAAATAGTCCGAAGTCTGACTTGAGAAAAGGCTAGTCCTGTCTGCCTATGAGCAGATAAAATGAAAACAAGTTGGTTACTTCCAAGATGCAATGGGGATACATGCACTGGGTAAATACTCCCATTCCAAAAGGGAGAAATCAGCCAAAAGAAAGGGGCTATAGGCCCCGTTCAAGTCATAAACCCAGCAGGGCAGTCATTAAATCTCAAGGCTCTAAAATAATCTCCTCGACTCTATGTCTCACATCCAGGGCACACTGATGCAAGGAGTGTGCTCCTGATGCCTTGGGCAGTCCCACTCCTCTGACTTTGCAGGGTTTGGTCCCCATGGCTGCTCTCAAGTCTGGCGTTTAATGCCTGAGGCTTTTCTAGGTGCGTGGTGCAGGTTGTCAATGTCTGTACCATTCTAGGGTCTGGAAGATGGTGGCCCTCTTCTCACAGCTCCACTAGGCAGTGCCCAAGGTGGGACTCTGTGTGGGGTCTCCCACCCTACATTTCCCCTCTGCACTGCTGTAGTTTAGTAGAGATTCTCCATGAGGGCTTTGCTCCTGCATCAGGATTCTGCCTAAATGTTCAGGCTTTTCCATATGTTCTCTGAAATCGAGGTGGAAGCAACCAAGCCTCAATTCTTGCACTCTGTGCACCTGCAGGCTCAACAACACATGAAAACCACCAAGTCTATGGCTTGTATCCTCTGAAGCAGTGGCCCAAGCTGTATCTGGAGCCCTTTTAGCCGTGGCTGAAGCTGGAGCGGCTGGGACACAAGGAGCAGTGTCCTGAGACTGTGCAGGGTGGCAGGGCACTGGGCCTGGCCCACTAAACCATTCTTCACTCCTAGGCCTCTGGGCCTGTGATCGGAGGGGCTTCCACCAGGGACTCTGAAATGCTTTCAAAGCCTTTTCCCCACTGTCTCTGCTATCAGAATTTGCCATCCTTTTAGTTATGTAGATTACTGCAGCCTGCTTGAATTACTCCCCTGCAAATGTGTTTTTCTTTTCTACCACATGGCCAGGCAGCACCTTTTTCAAACTTTTACACTATGGTCACCTTTTAAATATGTTCTAGTTTCAGGTCACCTCTTTGCTCACGAATATAAGCTTTGGCTGCTAGAAGCAACAAAGGCATATCTTGAACGTTTTGATGCTTAGAAACTTCTACCGGATACTCTAAATCATCTCTCAAGTTTAAAGTTCCACGGAGCCCTACTGCAGTGGCACGATGTAGACAATTGCTTTTCCAAGAAATGAAACTGACCTTTGCTCTAGTTTCAAATAAGTTTTTCATTTCCATCTGAGACCTCATTAGCCTGGCCTTTACTATCCATATCACTACAAGCATTTTGGTCACAACCATTCAACAAGTCTCTAAGATGTTCCAGATTTTCCCTCATCTTCCTGTATTCTTCTGATCCTTCCATACTCTTCCAATCTCTGCCTGTTACCCATTTCCAAAGCTGCTTCCACATTTTCAGGTATCTTAATAGCAATGCCCCACTTCTAGGTCCCAATTTTCTGTATTAGTTTGTTCTTGCACTGCTATAAAGAAATACCTGAGACTGGGAAACTGTATTAGTCCATTCTCACATTGCTATAAAGAACTACCTGAGATTGGGTAATTTACAAAGAAAAGAGGTTTAATTAATTCACAGTTTTCAGGCTGCACGGGAAGCATGAAGGCTGAGGAGGTCTCAGGAGACTTACAATCATGGTGGAAGGTAGAGGGGAAGCAGGCGCATCTTACATGGCTGGAAAATAAGGAGGAGGGCAAAGGGGAAGGTGCCACACAGTTTTAAACAACCAGGTCTTGTGAGAACTCACTTGCTATCATGAGAATATCAAGGGGAAAATCCACCCTTGTGATCCAATCACCTCCTGCCAGCCCCGTCCTCCAACATTGGGGATTAGAATTCAACATGAGATTTCGGTGAAGAAATAAATCCAAACCATATCAGTAATTTAAAAATAAAATAGTTTTAATTGGCTCATGGTTCCTCAGGTTGTACAGGAAACATGATGCTGGCATCTGCTCAGTTTCTGGGGAGGCATCAGGAAATGTAAAATCATGGCAGAAAGCAAAGGGGGAGTACACCTCCCATGGCCAGAGCAGGAGGAAGAGAGAGTTGGGGAGGTGCTACACATTTTTAAGCAAGCAGGTCTCCTGTGAACTCCATCATGAGAACTGCACTACAGGGATGGTGCTAAACCATTAGAAACCACCCTCATGATCCAATCACCTACCACCAGGTCTCACCTACAGCACTGGGGGTTATATTTCAACATGAGTTTTGGGTGGGGACACAGATTCAAACCATATCAGTGTTCTGCTGTAGATTCTTCAAAAGCAGGAAACATACCACATTTATATGAAATTCCAGGTCATAGGAAAATACCTCGTATGTAATATGAATTAAAATATAATTCTATGTTTATAATTGTGCATTTAAAATATTTAATATTTTTTAATTGACTAGGAAAGGACCAAATGTTTTCAATCATACTAAATAAAAAATGTAGACACCTTGTTTAATCCCCCACAAAAAACAATTCCAAATGTCTTCTCTCAGCTACTGCAGGTAAATTCTGCTTTTATCACACAGTATTTTGTAGTTATAGATCCTCCCCTCCCCTCTCTTATCAGGTGCAGTTCATGTTCCTCTAGGTTATGTTGGCCAAATGGGAAGAAGGAGAGACCCCTCAGCGGGGTACTTATTGCCCACTAGGGCAGAAGATTCTGCATTAACTTCAAACAAAGAGGCAGGATGATGGCTCTTAACTTTGATAAGTGGATCACTTGTACAGTCTTAGAGAGTTTGAGGGAATCTGAGAATTTGTGATTTTCAGGGGCATTAACCTGAATTGTCCTTATCATAATCTCATTCTTTCCCAAGATGGAACCTGGCCATGGCATAACAGACTTGCCTTGCTTGATAATTTTTTGTTTTTTGGCTAATCTGGAATTATGTCCTGGGCCATTTACTCAGCTTCTTCTACCCTCTCTCTTCAGTAGATGGGACTAAAGAGGCCCTCTGACTTTCAAATCTGTTTTCAGTTCATGACTAGTTTTCTCAGTTTTTGGAATCCTGTTCTAATAGGTACCCAGTTCCATCATTCTTGGAGTTACTTCTCCTTCTCCTATATTTATCAAACACATGGACTATTATACTAATTAATACATTAATTTTCACTAGTATGTCCTTTAACGTACCACTGAACAATTGAACCAACATTTTTGTTAGGATTTATCAGTGGATTTATGACCAGTGATAGTGTTTTTACTGCCACCCAGGCAGTATGTGATTCAGCAACCAGCTTTGCACAAATTTCTCTGACTGCCTGCTTCCCTATGAAGCGGCTTCTAAGGCATAGTTTACTGTACATTTTATTAATTAAGGAGTGTTCTGGTGATTAACACCTGTGGAAAGAAGGAGAGGAAAGCAGGATAGGCAGAGAAAGATGCTGAGCTTCAATAAAAACCCAAGGACAGCTTTGAAACAGAGACTTCAAACTAGGATGGTCTTAGAAAAGGTGAATACAAAACAAATATTAAGATGATAACTATATTGTCTAAAATATATACGTGTGTGTGTGTGTGTCAGTAATTTTACTACTTGTGAAGAGAGTAATATATCAAATAAAATTCAAGATTGATAAGCTGGATTAAAAAATACAACTACATAGGTCCTAAAATAGACCCATTTAAATATAAATAGAAATTAAAATGCTAGCAATTGGAAAAACTATATGACAAAAACCATTAAGTAAAATAGATAATTTTTCCAATTAGATTTTAAGGAAAGAAACATCAGAAAAAAAACAGGAATTTTAAAATATAATTTTAAAATACCAGGTTACTGGGAAGATATAAAATTCATCAATTATTAACTATCGAATGCAAGCTTGAAAATACAGAAAGCAAAAATTGACAGAACAAAAAAGAGTAATAGACAAAGCACATCATAGAAG
Source organism: Gorilla gorilla gorilla (assembly GCF_029281585.2). Classification (NCBI taxonomy): domain Eukaryota; kingdom Metazoa; phylum Chordata; class Mammalia; order Primates; family Hominidae; genus Gorilla; species Gorilla gorilla. The sequence goes on along the minus strand of NC_073228.2, from coordinate 124,999,995 downwards.
TAGACTTTTAAACTTTACTTAGAAGAATTTAAACCTTTAAGCCTAAGAAGAATTTATATCTTTCACACAGTAACCAATGGAAGATGGAAAAAATAAAAGAAATAAAAAGAGAATAATGTTTCCAACTCTCTTTATTAAGTAACTAAAACTTTGATATCTAAGCATGAAATATACATTAAAAGAAAGGAAAACTTTAGACCCATATTTTTCAAAAATATACAAAAATTTCAAACAAAATATTAGCAAATCAAATCTAATATAGTATAGCATGACCAAGTTGGCTTAATTGCAAGTAAGTAAATTTGCTTTAACATTTCCAAAGTCAATGTAATTTATCATATTAATAAATCAGGAAATAGTGTGATTATGCTGATAAATAATATAAAAGAACTGAATAGAATTCAGATATATGTGTGACAAAATGAAACAAAACTAATACCCAATTAGAGATATAAGCGAAATTTTTTAAGCTTATAAAATTATCTTTAGGCCAGGCCCAGTGACTCACACCTGTAATCCTAACACTTTGGGAGGCCAAGGCAGGCAGATCACTTGAGCCCAGTAGTTGGACACAAGTCTGGGCAACATGGCGAAACCCTATCTCTGCCAAAAAATACAGAAATTAGCTGGGCATGGTGGTGAAGTCCTGCCTACTCTGGAGGCTGAGGTGGGAGGATCACTTAAGCCCGGCAGACAGAGGTGGCAGTGAGCTGCAATGCTCCCACTGAACTCTAACCTGGGTAACAGAGCCAGGCCCTATCTCAAATGAATAAATAAATAAACAAAATTATCATTAATAAAAGTCATGTGATATAAGCTGGTTAATGATGAGACATTGGAAACTTTCTCTCTGATTTGGGAATGAGACAAAAGACTTAGTTTCAGCATTGCACTGGAGAATCTATACAGGGTTATAAAGCTAATAAATCAAAATCATGAATATAAAAATTAAAAATAAATAAAATTGACATGCTCAGTTGCACAAATGTTTATATTGACAAATGCAAAATGATCCCGCAGATAAACGATTATAATTTGTTATTAATTTTTAAGTTGCTGAATCTAAAATCTGTATGTGAATATCTATTGTATTTCTAGCTACCAGCTACACAAAATTATGTAATGAAATTTTTAAAAGGCTTTATTTAACATCATCAGAAAGCTAGCAAGAAATGTTTTAAATTCTGTCTAACATTCCTACAGAAAGACCACAAAAGATTACTGAGAAAAATTAAGGAAGAACCAGACACATAGAGGGATATACCATTTTCGAGTATTAGAAGATTTTAAAGAAGGCAATTTTCCCCAAACTGTAACCAATTCTAAAATGTATAGGGCAATGCAAAAAGGCCAAGAGTAGTCAAAATCATAGTAAAAAAGTAGGATAAAATTGGGTTTTCACTACCATATATTAAGTGATATAAAATGACAGTAATTAAGATTGTGTGGTATTTGTGCAAAGAAAGCAGACAATGGAGTTCAAGCTCCATCAAAGTAGAGAAACCTTAATAAGGGTTTTGAGAAAAAAAAAATATGCCCAAAGAGTAAGGAACATGCTTCAGCAATAAGGACAAAACTGAAATAGAGTCACCTAGAAAAATTCTTCACAGAATTCAGGTGTGCCAATGGCAGTTTAAGTAACTACCACAACAATTTTCAACTAACTTTAGATGATGGTAATGTAACTCAGAGCCCCTACAATGTATTCTTTGCAACAACAGACATATAATCATTATCATCATCATCATAATCATCATCTAGACATGGAAAGAAGAAAAACAATGTGACTGATAGTTGAAAGATAAAATAATGAATATAAACAGACCCAGACAGAATACAAACTTTAAAGCTATTAGTCAAACATTTCAAAATAACCATGTTAATATTAAGAAATCAAATAAAAGATAGACAAACACCAAAAATGACTATGTTTTGGGCAAGTTGCAAAATATTTCAAACATTTTACCTATACATTTGAAAATGGAAATTAAATGGGCGAATTCCTTGGAAAAAACAAAATGGAAATTAAATGCACATATTCCTTGGAAAAAACAATTTAGTACAATATAAAAAGAAAAATTAAACAGGCTTATTCTGCTAAAGATACTGAATTTATAGTTAAAAACCTTCCTAGAAAGAAAGCTCCAGGCCCCAATAGTCCAGTGACTTCTGGACTAATGAATTCTTTCAAAAATTCATGAATGAAAAAAAATGCCGTTCTTTTTTTTAACACTTCTGTAGAATATGGTGAGAAGTAACACTTACCAACACATTATGTGAGACTAGCAAAACGTTGATATCAATACCTGACATGGATATTACAAGAGCATAAATTTATTGTATAATATATCTAATAAACAGATAGTAGTCTTAAAAGTAATATTACCAAATATAATTTCAGTATTTTATAAGAAACAAAATATTATGACTAATTGGGATTTAGCATAGCCATGTAAATTGCTTAACATTTAAAAAAAATCCATGTAATTTACTGCATTAACAGAATAAAAGATAACTGTATAATCACCTCAATAGTTGCAGAAAAAATTATTTGATAAAATTCAATATGCTTTTATGATTAAAAAATTATAACAAACTATAAATAAATGAAACATTTCTTAATATAAACTTTTGTTTTGGTTACTGTTACTGCATAACAAACCACTACACATTTTGTCATGAAAAATTAGTTTTTGCTATTATGTTCATATAGTATCAGTTCTGTGGATCAGGAATTTGGGCAAAGCCTAGCAGGAATGGCTGTCTCTGTTCCATTGCACGTAGGAATTCAGCTTTAAATACTTGATCAGTGAGGTAGACTCAACAATTGAGGTTCACGTGATGGTATGATCTGGAAATCCTCTTACTCACGTGTCTGACGGTTGTTGCTGGATATTAGCTGTGTCTCTAATTGGGACAATCATAGCACAATGACACTTGATGTGGCCTGGATTCAAAGGATGGCAACCTCAAGTTTGTCAGATTTCTTAAATACCAAATCAAGTCACCAAAAATAAACAAATAGATAGATACCAAAAAATTATGTGACTAACATAGTAATATAGTGAAATATTAAATGCTTACTTCTGAGATCCTAAACATCACAGGACATTCACTATCACAACTTCTATTCAACATTTTATTGGAAGGCCTAGAAAGTTCAATAAGGCCAGAGAAAGAAAATATATAAAAATGGAAAAGAAGAAACAAAAATTCATATTTACAAATGTCCTAATTGCATATGTAAAAAATACAAAATAGTCTAAAAATAAATTGTTAGAATTAATAAGTATATTTTATAAGGTTGATAAATATAAGGCCATTATACATACAATACAAAATTAAAATGAAATTTAAAAATAAATAGTTAAATAAAAAATAAATAGTGAATAAAATAAATTAAAATATCACATAATGAGGAAGAAATCTAATATGCATTAAAGGCCTACACTGAAAGCAATAAATTAATGTGAAATTTTTGCAAAATTTCAAAATATGGGATACATTTTTAAATGTAAATAAATAGAGATGAACCATGCTCATAAATTGTAAGACTAGACACTGTTAAGGTGTCAATTCTCTCTATATTGAGCATATTACATATTTAATTTATATATTGATCTATATAGTATAACTTTAATGTAAATCCCAACAAGCTGTCTGTGTGAAAACCTTTTTCTAAAATTAATATGGGAATGCAAAAACCAAAACTAGCCAAGAGAATCCTAAAGGTGAATTAGCAGAATTACCCATTACAGTACCAGATTTCAAGGCTTATTTTGAAGCTGCAATAATTGAACCAGTGTGGTAATGGAAACAAACAGACTACTGGAAGAGAAGAGGAAGTCCAGCAATTGACACACATATACTACAACAAGATTTAAATAAAAGTGGCACCACAATTCAAGGGGCAAATAATGGCCTTCTCTATAAATGGTATTGGAGCAATTGAATATCGGTACTTCTAAAAATAATAATTTTGACTGCTTCATCATATCATATTTATAAGTCATTAATTACTCATAGACTTTAGGCATAAATGTGAATGTACAACTGTAGACTCTAGAAAAAAATATAAAAGAATATCTTCAGGACTTTGGTTCATTTAATTGTTTCTTCAGGTGAATTAAAAAAGAGAAATATAACTGATTAACTGAACTTTATTAGCATAACACCTGTTTCACAAAGGGTATCCTTAAGAAAATGAATAGACAAAACAATTACTGGGAGAAGATATGTGGACTATATCTGATAAATAACTTGACTACTAGACTACAAAAAGAACTACTAAACTCAATAATAAAACAGCAAAGGTCTTAATTTTTTTAAAAAAGTGGATAAAGTGCATAAATAGACATTTCAACAAAAATCTATCCAAATCCCTAATTGGGATACAGAAAGATGCACAAAATCATTAGTCATCAAGGATATGGAAATTAATTTATATTGTTTAAAATTTAAAAGAGTGAAAACGCTGAATGATGTTAAGAAAGTAAAGCAACTGAAACAATCATAGCACATATGTTATCATAACATAACATATAATATATATGTTAGCCAGTAATTTCAACTCTATTTACATATTCATTGGAAATTATTTATATTTATCCAAGAATAATATGTACAAAAATGTTCATAGCATGATGAACCAAACTTGAAAATAGCCCATTGATAAGAAAATAGATGTATGGTGATATAATCATAGACAACATAAGTTAAAAATAAGAAGTTATATATACAACGCATGTACATCACAATCATTATGTTATGTTGGGAAAATAAAGACACAAAAGGGTGCATGCTACAAAATTAATTTACATGAATTTCAGGAGCAATCAGCTATTGCATGGTGATAGAATTGAACTGTGTGTGTGTGTGTGTATACACACATTATATATATATATATGTACACACATTACATATACATTATATATACATATTTTAAAATGTCCAATAAAGGACATAACAAATATGAGTAATAACAAGTTAGATATTGAAATATAGCTCTGATGTGATTGGTAGAGCAAACTTACCAGCACAATATTTAGAAACTATGTGTTACTGGAGACCATAAATTTTCAGTGGCTTAATTCAACCTGATCATGTGGTTTCTCCTGCAGCAATCAGTAGTCCATATGTTGAGAGATGTAAGAGTAATGGTTGTAAGAATCCAAAGTAGGTGCTCTGGCAACATGGGTAAGACAATGAATTGTATTAAGATGGCAAGCCTAGGCCAGAGAGGAAAGAAAGGGAAGCCTTTTAAGAATGAACTGATAAATTTGGTCAAGAGTGACCCATCTAGAGACAAGATCTCTCAATGAGGAGAAAGTGTATAGAAATGCAAGAGAAGGGGAATACATATATTTTGTAGTGCAAACCCCACTCTTTCCAGCTGTACCTCTGATAACTCCTCGGGTTTAGTCCTTCTGAATGAGAAACTTATTCAGCAAGATATTCCATCACTTTCCGCACTTGTTCATATGGCTCCCTCTTCATTTCAGGCAGTAATTGCCTCTAAAATATTCCCTATGCTGCAATTATGTTCATTTCTCCACTCTCAAATCTATTCAATTATCAAATCGTCCATGAAGGCTTTTTGGATCCCTTGCACCTCTGGAGAAAAACCATTTCTATGTGATTTACCAATAGCTTTTCTGATTTCCTAGCACTGTATTAAACATAGCTGTTTACCTGTACGTATCCCTCTACTCCACAGACAGTCTTGAGAATATAGAATCTGATCTTGTTCCTGTTCTTAGGACAGTATGCAATACATAATATAATAGCTTCACGATAAATGAATGGTTGGATGCATACAAGTTCTTGTACTGTTCTCCTTTTTCTCCTTCTCCTTCTTCTCCCTTTTCCATTCTTTTTTTTCCTCTTTCACCCTTACCCCTTTCTTTTCTTTCTCCTATGCCACCAGGTCTCTCCTTCTCCTTCTCCTTTTCCTCTTCCTTCTTCTGATTGTGGGATGGTTCTAACTTCAAATAACACTTAACAGTTAAGCCGTATACTCATTTTCCTTAGTGGATATTTATAAAATAAAAATGGGTGGTTATAAACAAGAGGGGAATAAATGGATTTGCAGAGCAATTTTGCTATACTTTGAAAATATGTTTACATTTTAATTAGAGCTTACATAAAATCTAAGCTGGTACCCCATGGAATATTGTAGTCACCACTCTCATTAAAGGAGTAATTAAGTTCTTAATTACATTGGTTTATGTCCTAGATAACAGCCAAAAATAAAGACATTCTCATCTAGGACTGTATACTCTAAAATGAACTAATTACACGTGTACATTCATACATGTATGCCTTTTTCATACTGTTCTGCTTTTCCGAAATGGATTTTCTCACTCTTTCTGCTTGACTAAAACCCTACTCATAATTTAAAGTTTAGCCTAAAGATTTAAAAATCATAGCTTTTCATGACTTTCACTTTATTTTCATACATAAACCCCAAACATTCTTTTCTCTTTTTAAATTTTACATATGTACATGAAAATGTTATTTGAAGATTTAATAAATACAAATACACAAAGAAAAATATTAACGTTCCATCTTTCCTCACTCAAATTTCACATTCCTAGTCAGAGGTATGTATTATCTTTATTTTGGCAAACTTCCTTTACATACATGTATTTGTATACAAATACACTCATATACACACAATATACACACATATATGTATATAAATGTATATACACATATTTGCTACATAGTTTTTTAATCACCGATATTATCATGTTCTATGGTTCTGCAATGTGCTTTTACTTAATAACACACTTTAAAAATCTCCCTATTAGTACATCGAGCTTTAACAGACTCCTTTAAGAGGATACACACTGTTGTATATGGAAGGACCCTCTTTCATGTAAAAATGTACTTATAAACGGACACCTACGTTTTTAGAATTTTCCCACTATTACAAAAGTGCTGTAAAATATACAAAAGATAGTTTACTGAAATGCTGGTATTTTAACAAATTGATCTCCAAAAAAACCAATTTATGCTAAAACTTATGAGTACTCATTCCTCACATACTCATTAGCACTCTAATTAATCTTTTAAATTCTGCCTGCTCTATCAGTAAAACAGTTATTTCATTGTTATTTAAATTTTGCATTGCCCTGATTTCTAGGAAATCTGAGAATAATGTTTTCATATGTTTACTGGCCATTTTTCCTTTTGCATGTTCATTTCCTTTGTATATTATTTGCCTAATTCTTTGCTTTTTTCATTTTATTTTTCTTATTTGTGTCAGAAGAGGTTATAATATAGTTCACACATTATCTAACTCACTTTATAACAACCTATATTATATCCTCTATTTTACTGAATTTAAGCAATTATAGTAGATTTCATTTCTTTCTTTCTAGACTTGTAAAAATAAATAGCAGAATAGAAACTTTAAATCTATAAACAAGCAATACAAATGTCACATACAAGTGCAAAGGATCACTTTTCAGGTTAGGACAGCTGGGGTAAATATATGGTGGGGATGTGAAATAATAAGGATGCATTCATAATTTGGCAGCATATTCAAATATTTTCTTGTAAATGTTTTACTTTATTTATGCTATCAATGCTGTTTCTAGCCACAAAAATAATATGTGCTTAAATAACTAGAAATCTGAGCATCTGATGTAGAAATGAGTATAGTAGCTGGATAATAACTTAACTTTAGAAATTTCAGATATATGTATAAAATTTGAATTAATCTCTATAATAATCTCAGTAATAACTAGATAACTAACACCTTACTATTTGCTAGGTATGATATTTCCATTTCTCATAAGAACTCCTCAATTTACAATTCATTTATATCTCCATTCAAGAAATTATACAAATGACTAAGAGAGATGGAATAATTTGTCACAGGTTCCGTATCTGGCAAATGACAGCTCTGAGTTCTAAATCTGCTTTAAGTGACACCAAAGCCTAATTATATTCTTCCACATACCCGTTTCTCTGGAATCCAAATGTGTCTTCTTCAAATATCTAGACATACAACTTTGTGGTATTGAATTTTGGTAGGCAACCACGATGGGTAGAGTAAAGATATCCATATCCTAATCACTCCATTCTGTATATATGGAAACCTACATGGTAGAGGGGACTTTACCTCTGTGATTTAGTTAAGAATCTTATAATGGAGTCATTATCCTAGATTATCCAGTGGGCCAAATGTAATCACGAGGGTCTTTATAAAAGGGAGCCAAGAGAATCAGAGAGAATTTGAATGTGCTACTCTGTGGCATGGAGGAAAGCAAGTGGCCTCCAGGTGCTGGAAAAGACAAAAGAACCAATTCTATCTTTAAGAATGGTCTTGGGAGAATTGGTTCTTTTATCTTTTCCTTCACCATGTTGGCCAGGATGGTCTCAATCTCTTGACCTTGTGATCCGCTCGCCTCGGCCTCCCAAAGTGCTAGGATTACAAGCATGAGCCACTGCGCCAGGCCATATTTCAACTTAATTTGATGCTATTTGAATTAAACAATAATAAATTGAATGTCAGATACTTGCTTTCATTTCCTACACTTTACTATATTTTCATTATTATATTTTTTGAGAAAAACAACCAAGCTTAAGAATAGAATTAAGCATAAGGGGTATTACTTTTAACTTGACATTTATGAGAATGTCATTAAATGGTAAATTTAAATAAAATTTAAGCCTAACAACATTGTCATCATAGATTTTATAAGGGAGTCAGTAATTTATTGGGTATGTTTCTCTGCTTTTAACATTTTTGATATCTATAATTATTTTGATTGATACTTTGTGTAATTTAGATAGAAATAGAAATTGTGATGGCAGCAGGACAATAGAGCATTTATTTATATTTATTTTTTCTTTCCAGCGTTTTAAACTCACTAATTATAAAATTGTATTCTGTGACTGTAAAAATGGGCTACTGAAACTTAAAAATTTATACTATATTAAGGTTAGCAGAGTCCTTAGATATTTATCCAACCCCCAACATTTGCATTTCAGGAAATTCAGTATTGCTAAGTAATTTATGTAAATCAAATAGTTAATCAAAGAACTAGGTATAGACCCAGAATCCATAATTCCTTAATATGTGTGTGCATGTAAATGTGTGTACATATACATGACATATATGTATAAATACATGTTAATGTATATATGTATATACATATATTCATATATATATAAAGTATACATTTTATATTATGGGGCTTCATGAGACAGGGGAAAAAATACAACTAGGTAGGCATGCAGTCTCAAAACCATCAGTTTTTATTTCAAATTACTGACTAGTAAGACCATAGATATTTACTTATAAAAAAGGAAAATAGGCAAAAATCACTTCATTTGTTTTGAGCTATTTATGACAAGTGGACTATAAATTTGAATTGTTTAAAAAACATAGTCATAGAGTCAAACAAATTAGCAACATGACAATGGTTAATAAGGGTAAATCAAGGTGAGGTTTTTATGGATGGACAAAAATACTTAGCAGTGAGAATAAGCTTAAGATGAAGCTCAAAGCAACCATGTAAGCAGTTAAACATTATTATTATATTATATATTGTTATAGAGCTTTCCTGTGAAATGCTTATCTTTGCCTCCTATTTGTGCTTTCTCAAATTGTATCTGGTTTTACAGCACTTTTTAATTGTTTTGTTTGTATTGATTAAACATTATTTTGACATAGGATTAGAATAAATGTAGCAATTTTTATATTTAATATTTTTAAAGAGAAACATTTGTTTATCTACAATCTTACTTCTGTATTAAATAGTCATGTGTACCCACATGACTCAATTTATTTTAACTAGTAATTTTTGAGTACCTTCTATGTAACTGATACTGTGCTTGATATTAGGGAAGCAAAGATAAATAGAGTCCATGGTTCTGAAAAGTTCATAATAGGCCTCACTGAGATTAAAAAAACAAACAACATAATCAAATTATAATACCATATGCATTCAGTGACTCTACATATAATTGTTGAGCGTGGTGCCAGGAACCAACAGTGGTTCCCACGCACCCGAAACCATTTTGTAGCTGATGGAGGAGAAAGATATTACCCAAATGATAACACAGAGAAATGTAAAAATGCAAATGTTAAAACTGTGGTCAAGGAGAGATAAATAGTACTGTGATATCTTGTAATGCGGGATGAGTTGAGATAGAGTTCTAGATGATGAATGTTTTCAGCAGAGATATGAAGAACAAACGCATTAACTAGGCAAATGATTTGAAAAGAAAAACTCTCCAGCCAGAAAAAAAACTACATATAAAAGTACAAGAGGTTTGAGAAGCACGAGGAACTATGTGAAAACATGTGAGACAGAGAGATGATTGATCAGTCTGGCAGAAATCAGAAGATTGCTGAGGAAATAAGGCCAAGATAAGCAAATGGCTTACTGGGTTAAATACTGTTAAACAGTAGAGAATGATAAGAATCGTAGAGGTCATAAGTAACTTAGCAGAAGTAGTTTCAGCAACTGCTGAATCAGAGAACAGAACCATACTGAAGTGAAGAGTCGTGAGGAAATAAAGACATCAAACTAAAAAAATCTTGAATAATTTTGCTGTGAAGAAACAGAGATTTGTTAGCTGAAGAGTGATAAGAGTTTGAGTCAGACTATTTTTCTTTTGTATTTTATGGAAGAGCCTTAAGAAAATTTAAGAATTCTAGGAAAATGTTTAGTATTTAGGAAAGAGGGTATTTATAGTTAAAAGTCCTTTAAGACGGCAGGGGACAATAAAAATCAATCTCAGATGAGAGAATGAACAGAGACTCTATTTTTATAGTAAGGCTATAGGATAGATAAATATGTATTTGATTTTATGTCTATTAACAGGAAAGTGATGGAATTGCAATATGTGTCTTCTCTGTTCTCTTTGAAGTAGGTGGTTAATTCAGGTGATAAATGTTAGGGTTATGGAAAGTTGAATGGTTAAGGAAAGTGTGCAAATTTAGAGATGCAAACAGTATATACGCAAGTATAAAAGCACAGTTGACCAGTAGTCACAGAAGATTACTAGGGACTGTGTGGACCTATTTAAAGATGGTGTTCATGACTTAATTGTACATCCAATCTGACCTTTCTCTGTGGCTTTCTGTAACACTGATTAACACTGCTCGGCTTGACTTTACACAGCTAGAAAGCAGATTTTTAATAAAAAGACAATGAGCCACCTACAATAAATCTGGAGAGAAGAAGGAAAGGAGAAATGTTGAGAAGTCAGAATACACAGGAATTGATCACTGCATAGATATTATCTGCAAAGCAGAAAAATAGTCCAGGGTGACTCCTGGATATTATTCATTATGATAAAGAGTAAGAGTAAAAATGGAAAAAGCAATGCATTAGAGGAAAGAAAATGAGCTTTTCTTTTGAGATGCTGATTTTAATGTTTTCATGGACATTGGTATGGCAAGGAATAGATCCAACATTCAGCTGAATGTTGGATAAAATTAACCTCAACAATATTCTAATGTAGCAACACTTATTTGTTAAGCATTAACTTAGAGAACGTCTTTAATTAAATTCTGAGAATAGATAAGATTTCTCAGGAAGGCCACCACAGATAAATTTGACTTACATATACTCTTCCCAATAAGTTGAAATAAAAGATTCCAGTGTTTTAGCATATCAACTAAATTTGTCCTGCAATAGCATTTAGTTGTTGGAAAAGATCCCAAAATATAGGCCTGTATCCCTCTAGCCTAAGAATATATTGATGAAAAATATTTAAACATGACTAAAGTTTAAACATGACTAAAATAAAATCACTAGAGTTTAATTTCTATTTATACATATGTATGGACTATATATTTCATAAATGTGCAAGACTGAAAACACGTGTACACATTTGAAGCAAAATGTGTATTAGATGGGTACTCTTACTGATACTCAAAGCTCCCTTTTAAAGCTACCTTTAAATTAGTAGCTCTAGTTCAAAATCAAATTTTGATCTAGGTTCTATTTTTTCTTATGAATCAAGTACTTTGTTTCCTCTAACTTGAATAATGAATCATCCATATTAAATCCATTCATTTCATCACTCACAATAAAAATCTCTAACAAATTCATTAGTTTGCTGATAGTATAATTGTTAATGCATTATCTAATATATATATATTTAATAAATTATGGTTTCACAAATAAATCACTATATAGTGCTATATGCACATTTAGTCTGTCACATTTAAAAGTTTTTATTTTTATGAATTAGGACTTAAGTGATTTACGTTTAATTTGCAGAAGACAGATCTATCCATGAAAAGATAGTAATGATAGTAGTCAGTTCTACAGACAAGCCAAAATTTTTCTGCACTTTGTCTAATTGTGATAACCAATATTTAGGCATAACAGTATTAGATTTATCAGATTTTGCCAAATTTTACTTCCATTCATAATAATCTGAGGAAAAATGAAACTTGATTTTCCACTTAATATTATGTTAAAGTTAACACTTATACATTAAAGAACCAAACCAGTTAACATGGTGAATTCTGTATTAAACTGAATGCATTGCAGTGCTCTTGCTAAATGTTCTTCTTACATGTTCTAATTTGAGGTCTAGATGCATACTTGGTGAAAATGTGGATATGCTTTTCAGGGAAGACCATTCTTTCATTAGAAGAGAACATCCCCGCCCCCCACACACACACATATGGAAGTCCTAGATACTTTATTGTATATATGATTATATAAAGATTATCAATAGCTTCTTCTGCAATTAGAAATTTCAAGACAGTAATTATGTGCTATCTTTACACATATCTACTTTATAATAATGTCAAACTAGTATACGCTGTTTGCCATGTTGAAGTACAAAAAGCAAATATTCAACTTAGTGTTCCAATGTTCATAATTCAGAAACCCTATTGCCTTTCTCCAGAAAGCCATTTTATATAACATGTTACAACTTTCAGTAGTCAAAGAATAAAAGAGTCTAGTTTGTTTATACAGTGCAAAAGATTTAGTTCGGATCATTATTGTGTCACATAAGTATCTGAAAATTTTGGTTATTCTGCCAAATAACACTTAAAGAGAAAAACTTCATACCCTAAATCATCCATTTAGAAACTGAGGGAGTGCTTAGAGTGAGCAAGGAGGACAGAAAGCACTGTTCTCACTCTCTCCAAGGGGTAAGTCCTGGTTCTTCTCAATACTTACTACTGCAGCTGAAATTTAGATGTACCCTGAGGAAGATGGCAGGATATAGGATAGATAAATATGCAGTTGGTTTTACGTTTGTTAACCACAAATCTGGTTTCATTACTGGAAGAGTATTTCTATTCCTGGTTTTCCTTTAGGTTCAGCTTATCCTCTTACCTAGGAGAGCTTCGACATGCGAATCCTAGGAGAATAGATGTAGGGGTGAAATCAGCCTCCCCATAACCAGTTTTAAGACTGACCTTAATGCCTGTCCGAGAAATAACGTCTCATAACATGAGAGAACAGCAAAGTTCTCTTACAATAGGCCCTGCAACAAACAGCTTGACATTAGCACAAGTCTTGGTTATTTTTCCATATATTTAAACATTTTATACAAATATAAAAGTTCTTTTTGAATCTTTCTTCTCTGACCAACGTTTCATCTTTGAAAGTCATTAGAATATTTGTTGAAAGATGAACCTTAAAGTAGAGGTTAATTAAACACTGTAATTTTCATGGAGATTCAAGTTTAGGAATCATGTTCAAAAGTATTATTATGGTTACATTCTGAACCTTGTTACATGAGTATAGGCTTCAGAAAAAGTTATCAGGGTAAGACTTCATATAAGATATCTTGCTATTGATTATATAAATAAAATTCCATTCAAAGATTTGCTTTTATGCATTATAGTTTGCTATTCCCTGTATTTCAATAATGTGTTGTGAAATAATAGTCTTGTCTTAACCACATTCTGAATTAAGAAGGAACATGTACCCAGGCTTAAACCAAAACAGTCTGGGCAAACAGTAACATCCTGGGAAAGTTACTTTATCTTATTTATTTATTTTTTTGAGATGGAGTCTTGCTCTGTCACCCAGGCTGGAGTGCAATGGTGTGATCTTAGCTCAGTGCAACCTCCTCTTCCTGGGTTCAAGTGATTCTCCTGCCTCAGCCTCCCAAGTAGTTGGGATTACAAGTGCCCACCACCATGCCTGGCTAATTTTTGTATTTTTAGTAGAGATGAGGTTTCACCATGTTGGTCAGGCTGGTCTCGAACTTCTGACCTCAGATAATGCACCCACCTCGGCCTCCCAAAGTGATGGCATTACAGGCAGAAAGTTATTTTTGAAAGAAAAAGAAGTAAGCCACAAAAAAGAAGAAAAGTGGTTCGTGAGAGTGGGAAGGATAGTGGATAGAAAAATTAACTATCAGTGACCAGAAGAGATTTATGAAATATGCTATCTTTCTTCAGGGATTCCCAGAAATACCAGTAATACACTGAACTACCAGTAATAGACTGGGCTTTCAGCATTTAAACAGAATGTGACTGTTGCTACTGAGGCTTCAAGAAAAGTGCAGCCCCATGTGTAGAAGATCCTCTGATGATTCATGTTGCATGTTTTAATTTCTTGCATCTGATTATTTATCCTAGGAAAATATTTCAGTGAGGTTGGGGTATATGGCACATATAAAAGGTAAATAATATTCAATGAGACAAAGAGATTTATAGAAGCTACTGCATTAGCAAATTTTTCTGCAAATCAGTGTGGAAATATAACAACAGAAAGGAATAACAGAGTTTTCTAGAAAGTGTTTTCCTTCAAAAGACACACAGTTTTCAGATTTGTGCTGAATCAGCATGGCTAAGCATTGGAAAAACTCACATTAGGTATCATGGGAGAAAGGTGGAACTGGCCTTTGAAGGATTTAGAATCACAGTGATTGACTTAATTGAAACTGTGGGCCTAAGACTTCCTTTATTTTGAGTATGTGCAAATGTGAGAGGATGGTTGAGCACATTGTTAAATTTTCTATATTTGGTAACAGCACCAGAAGAATGTATCTGCTTTTCTAGGACAGGCTCCATACCTTGCAGAGCAATTCCAATACCAAAGCTGATCATCTGTCCAGAGATGGTCATAAAGCTCACAGACCAAATCTGTGAAACATTTGTAAGTATTTAGCTACTCCTGAGTAGCTTTTACAGCTAGCTAAATCATTCTCTCCAAGTGGTAATTGTTTTGATGCCCCAAGACATTAAAAGCTATTAGAGTCTAACAAGACCCAAGTCTTGTTTTTCCTGTCAAGGTGGAAAATTTTTCTGATGCTCTAGCTTTTTTTTTATTAGTGTTTAACTGGTTACTAGTCTTACAAAATACACTATTATGTCCATCTACACACCACAAATCAAATATATTCAATAAAATTATAGGTTTGGAAAAGTTATATTTTTAGTTCATTTTTTACTTTACTGAAAATGTCCTATATATCCAAAATAGTCATTTTCATGTTCCAATGAAAGAGATAAGAGCACCATCAACCGACATAAAAACCCACATGTAGCAATGTTATTTTTGTGGGTTTTTTTTTTTTTTAGCTACCAAGATTTGCAGTCCGTATTTTAATAGAGCTTTTTAAACTTCACCTGGTGAAACCTTTTGTCATAACCATGAGAAAGTGGGCACTGGTTTTATGTTTTTTAGGTAATTATCTCCTGAAGAAGAGTCCAAGCAATGGCGGCAGCCGCTCCAGTCAGACTGCAATCATCCCAGCTTCAGCAGGGAGGTGTGGCTGGGGCTGCCCGCTCCACACAACAGGGAGGAGCCCCGCCCTTTTGGGCGGGGCTGCAACAGCCCAAACCCCCGCTGCAGACTCAGGCATCCCTGCACTCTTGAGGGCCTGAGAAGGCGGCCCCTGCCCTTGCAGGCTCGGAAATGCCTGCCCTGTCTGCCTGGCTTCGCCTTGCTGTTGGTGCCCCTTGGGATCTCAGAGCAAAGTCGGCCTAAGCCTGGGATCCAATAACAGCTGGAGGCAGAGTCCTAGGCAGAAGGGGGTGGGTCCCTGGTAAGGTCCCTGCCTCAGACCAGGGAGCACCTTAAGACTGGGGGGTCAGGCTGCCAGTCCTACTGACTGGAGTGGGAACTGGTGCCTTTTCCAGGCCTGCCCATGGCCACCCCTGGGCCAGTCAGCACACACTTCCTCCCCTCTGAGGCCCATAAAAAGCCCCAGCCTCCCCAGAGCTGAGCAGAGATCCCGCGGACCAGCAGCAGAGAGGAGCTACTCTCTCTGCTAAGAGTGTTATAGACTTGCAGAGACCTGCAGAGATTGCGAAACTGTGTCCGGAATTGGTGGGTTCTTGGTCTGACTTCAAGAATGAAACCGCGGAACCTCGCGGTGAGTGTTACAGCTCTTAAGGTGGCACGTCTGGAGTTTGTTCCTTCTGATGTTCGGATGTGTTTGGAGTTTCTTCCTTCTGCTGCGTTCGTGGTCTCACTGGCTCAGGAGTGAAGCTGCAGACCTTTGCAGGTAAGTGTTACAGCTTTTAAAGCGGCGCGTCTGGAGTTGTTCTTTCCTCCTGGTGGGCTCGTGGTTTCTCTGGCTTCAGGAGTGAAGCTGCGGACCTTCGCGGTGAGTGTTACAGCTCATAAAAGCAGTGTGGACCCAAAGAATGAGCAGTAGCAAGATTTATTGCAAAGAGCAAAAGAACAAAGCTTCCACAGTGTGGAAGGGGACCCCATTGGGTTGCCACTGCTGGCTCCGGCAGCCTGCTTTTATTCTCTTATCTGGCCTTACTCACATCCTGCTGATTGGTAGAGCCAAGTGGTCTGTTTTGACAGGGTGCTGATTGGTGTGTTTATAATCCCTGAGCTAGACACAAAGGTTCTCCACCTCCCCACCAGATTAGCTAGATACAGAGTGTCAATTGGTGCATTCACAAACCCCGGGCTAGACACACGGTGCTGATTGGTGTATTTACAAACCTTAAGCTAGATACAGAGTGCCAATTGGTGTATTTACAATCCCTGAGCTAGACATAAAGGTTCTCCAAGGCCCCACCAGAGTAGCTAGATACAGAGTGTCCACTGGTGCATTCACAAACCCTGAGCTAGACACAGGGTGCTGATTGGTGTGTTTACAAACCTTGAGCTAGATACAGAGTGTCAATTGGTGTATTTACAATCCCTGGGCAAGACATAAAGGTTCTCTACGTCCCCACCAGACTCAGGAGCCCAGCTGGCTTCACCCAGTGGATCCCGCAGCGGGGCTGCAGGTGGAGCTGCCTGCCAGTCCCGCGCCATGCAACCGCACTCCTCAGCCCTTGGGTGGTCGATGGGACTGGGTGCGGTGGAGCAGGGGGCGATGCTCATCGGGGAGGCTCAGGCGCCAGGGAACCCATGGAGGGAGTGGGAGGCTCAGGCATGGCGGGCTGCAGGTCCCGAGCCCTGCCCCGCGGGAAGGCAGCTAAGGCCTGGTGAGAAATCGAGCGCAGCGCCGGTGGGCTGGCACTGCTGGGGGACCCAGTACACCCTCCGCAGCCGCTGGCCCGGGTGCTAAGCCCCTCATTGGCCAGGGCCGGCAGGGCCGGCTGGCTGCTCCGAGTGCAGGGCCTGCCAAGCCCACGCCCACCCAGAACTCCAGCTGGCCCGCAAGTGCCACCAGCAGCCATGGTTCCCGCTCGCACATCTCCCTCCACACCACCCTGCAAGCTGAGGGAGCCGGCTCCGGCCTTGGCCAGCCCAGAAAGGGGCTCCCACAGTGCAGCGGTGGGCTGAAGGGCTCCTCAAGTGCTGCCAAAGTGGGAGCCCAGGCAGAGGAGGCGCCGAGAACGAGGGAGGGCTGTGAGGACTGCCAGCAGCTGTCACTTCTCCATACGACCTGCAGACCTGCCTGAGGAGAGGAGCTACCCTCTCCAGGGCCTCCTCTCTGCTGACAGCAGCTGACCTGGGCACTGCCAGTGACTAGAAAGGAGTTACTCTCTCCAGGGCCTCTTCTGTGCTGAGAACAGCAGACCTTGGCACTGCCAGTGGGTAGAGAGGAGTTACTCTCTCCAGGGCCTCCTCTCTGCTGAGAGCAGTGGACCTCGGCATTGCCAGTGACTAGAGAGGAGTTACTCTCTCCAGGGCCTCTTCTCTGTTGAGAGCTGCACACTTCATGGTCGACCTGCCTGCCCACAGAGGGGAGCTTCCCACTGTGGATCTCCTTCTGAACTGTTCTAACGCTAAATAAAGCTCCTCTTCATATTCTTCACCCTTCCCTTGTCATCAAACCTCATTCTTCCTGGCTGCAGGACAAGAACTCAGGCAAAGGGCAAAGGTGCCACCAGCAACAGAGGTTTCAGGGAAAGAAAACTGATACCCTAAAGATCCTATAACACAAGTGTGGTGCAGACATTCTTCACTGCAATTTTTCCTCTTTGTGGAGCACTGTTGTTTATTCTGTGAAAGCTAATACCCTATATTACAAATGGTACATAGCTAATCAAAATTTTAAAGAAAACATGACAGTAGATTGGATAAAGGAGAAAATTATAATGTTGGTTATTTAATTACACTGGAAATCCGTTTACATTCTCCTTTATGCGTAATTTCAGATATTTTAATCTTTAATGTAACATCAGCTCAAACATTGTCCCAACCAAAGAGGAAATCTATTGAAGAAATATAAACAAAGTTAACCTCTTATTAATCAAAGTAGTATATGTGACAAGGCAGAAAAACATAGAGTGCAAACTAAATGCTGCACTTCCTCATTTGTCTTAGGAAAAATATGCCCAGTTATTTACTCTTATGTGAATTAATCTTTTAAATACCCATTAAAATGATCAAGTTGGGTCAAGACAAGCTACTATAATGCTAAATTACATGTAGCATTTGTTTAGCAGCAGTAGGGAACAAACGTCAAATCTGACATTTAACTTGAATTGTAAGGTATATTTTAAAAATATACAAAATTGTATTTGAAGTTTTAGAGAACTTTCCAGGCCTTACTAGGCTACTAAATTTAAATGCTTATTTTTAAGTTTGTATAATTTTTTTATAATACTTTGTTTTAAGTTTGTATAATGTTTTTTTCTTATCAGTCATTGCTTTTGATTTTAGAGGAAAAATATATAAATTTTCACCAAATTTCTATTTTTTATATCATTTATTTTCATATACTCAACAAATATTTACTTATGTTTTACTACGTGGCAGTTACCACATTAAAGATTGAGTACATTTGGATGAAATAGAAAAGAAAATGATACCATTTAAAATTAGTGCCAAAGCCATTTTAATAATAAAGTGAAATAAAAGGAAAATATTTCAGTAATTCTAAACAAACTGAGTTTTCACTTAGTGATCAAAAAATATTGCTTTGCTTGACAGAAGAAATACAAGCAAGGAGTTAATGAAATTTTATTCTGGTAATTAAGGGAACCATAATTGAAACTTTGTGTGCAATTATGCATTTTTTATAACTGGTACAGCTTGTCATAATCAGTAACAACTGACTGTTGTTAAACATGCAAACTCAAAATTTAAAGAGCATCATAAAAAGTTAGATTTGCCCCAATACCACATCCATTATAACAACATGAACATTTTAAAACATGTTACATCTCTTAAATGTGTTGCTTTAACATTGAAAATAAATCCTAACAACATATGAAAACCTCACAACTGAACCTAACAAAACAATACAAAGTGAGAAATTCTGAAGAGAGAAGTTTCCTGAGTCAATGTGGAGAAATGTGATATAGCAAATAGCTGCAATTTATTTTATTAATACTTTATTTTTAATTTTTTTTTTGAGACAGATTCTCACTTTTTTGCCCAGGCTGGTGTCACCCAGGCTGGAGGGGAGTGGCAGGATCACAGCTGGCTTCAATTCCAGCTCCTAGACTCAAAGGATCCAGCTGCCTTAGCCTCCCAAATAGCAGGGACTACAGGCACACACCACCACACATGGCTAATATTTTTATTTTTTGTAGATATGGGGTCTCACTATGTTGCCCAAGTTGGCCTTGACCTCCTAGGTTCAAGGTTTGCTTAGCCTCCCAAAGTGCTGGGATTACAGGCATGAGCCACTGCATCCAGCCCCACATTTTCAATGAGCCTTAATATCTAGGGCCAACAGACAAGTCACAAAAATTTCAGTGAAAATTCCCGTGTCTTTATTGGAGTGTGGTTCTACTGGAGTTTCTGAGTTGAAAATAATAGAAGCAAGATAATTGATTAAAACTGAGAGTAATTAGTTTGTAATGACCTGAAGAACCCTATATATTCAAGCATTGTGTTATAACTTTCTCTTTAGGCCTGTATTTTTTTCTATGTACAAAATGCCTACCATGATAGTCTGCAGACTTTGGAAATATAATTGTTCCAATTTTCCCATTTCAGTTAGACAGTGATGCCACAAAATGCTATTGTAGATAATATGGAATAAATATCTCTATTTGCTGCTTCTATTAAAAAACAGTCAGTGGCTCATTGGGTGTGTGTGTGTGTGTGTGTGTGTGTGTGTGTGTGTGTGTGTGTGTGATGTCAATCCAGCATCAAATCTACAAGTAAAGAAAAAATGAAATTTATTCCAAATACTGAACTCAGTACCACTTCTTAACTTTACAACTAACCCCTATCGTCTTTCCAGGACTCCAGATTCAGAATAACTTAAAAGGTGTTACTTTTTGTGTATTTTGTTATTTTTCTTCTATGTTTAATTCTTAAATCTATAGCCACAGCTCTGACCAGTTTAATTTCTTATAAACGCAAACTGGATATACCAACATGTTCTTCCTGGGCTGGGACACCACAGTGTCATAAAACATCAGACTGAATGAATTGCTAAAACTTGTTAGGCTTATGTTTCCGACAGAAACAGTAAAGAACACATTTTTAAGAGAATAATTATAAATTATATTGTTGAATTTAAAAGTTAGGAGATAAAATTTAAATGAAAAAGAATTAGCATTTATGCCTCTTTGTAAAATTTTCTTTATTCACATTGAACCAAGCTAAAGAAAAAGAAGTGAAAAAGATCATCCCTACTGAAAGAGAATGCCTCTAGCTTCATTACACAAATGCACAGTTTTATGGAAATTTAAATAGAATTTGGAGCAAATGAAAGAGGACAGTGGAAATCATATAAAACTCTCTTAATGAATGGCATGGAAACGTTCGTGGGAAGTAAGTAAAATAAATATTAAAATATCCTACAAATATTTTCCAATATAGAGAGACCAGAATTGTGCATATGTGTGTGTTTTACAGGAGACAATAAATTTTATTTTCAGTAAATTTCATCAGGGCTTATCAATACAGTACAAAAGGAAAGATGGCCTAATTGTACATCATCACTTTTGCTCATTGACTAAATCCCTAAATAGAAAAGATATGGTCTGATGGTAAGAGTGGAGAGCAAGCAATAGTGTAAACATCCTACAAGCAAAAATCGTAGTAGCAGACCAAAAGAAGCTTTGGAGTGGAGAGTAGATAGAATGTATTTAAATTCAATTTTCATTGTCATTACATTGCAAAGTGAAGCAAGATATACCAATCACTTTATGGATAAGAAGAACTGAAGATATTCGACCAACTTTCATGAAATTTAGATTTTTTTTTTTTAAAAAATATAGACTTTAGCATTAACTGCATCCATAGGTTCTTCTCTCCACTCACAGGTAACTGAATGTCTGAACAGTGACTACACATCAGATATTCCACAGTAAAGTTTTTAGGTGTGAATTCAAACAGGAAATAGTAAAAAAAAAAAAAAATAGCCCATATATGTGATTTTCAGGCAAATAGTTTGTCTAGATATTTGTGGGTTCTGATCAAAACTAAATAATACCAAAATAAATGGGAATAATGGAATAATTTTGTAGAGAGGCAATAGCAGTGAAGGACAAAGGGTAGGAGAAGGAGAAAAAGAAAATCTTGCAAAAGACTGATTTTAAACATGCTTAGAAAGAAGATTTAATATAACAAAGAAATTTTAAACAACCCACGTTATTCTAGCACCACAACTGCATCCTTAATTTAAAGAGAATGTGAAATTTGAAAATCTGAGTAATAGGAAAACTGAATATAAAAGAGCTGGGTTATGAAAAAAAAATCATTAAGAAGAAAGAGGATCATCACAGTAGCTAAACAATATAATCGGCCGAACAAAATCAATATTGAAGACATAAAACTCAGTGACAAAAACAGCACACCTAAGAAAATATGCACAGTAACATTGCCCAGTGTGAGATATCCCATGTAGAAAAAAGGCATATGTGTGCTTATGCTTACGTCTGTTTGTGACGGATGTGAAATTAGTTTAAGAAATGTGCTTAGATAAAATTGTTTAAAACTGTAAGATTAGTAAGAGCTTTGAATATGGTAATACACAATTTTTAATTTTTCTGATATTGATAAAGTTCATGTATATAACTAACATTAATATTTCCATGAAAACTACATTGAAATGCAGTTTGAGCAATATCTTATACACAAAATGCAGGGGTCTAAAGAAGGCAATAATTAGAGAGAACATATAAGACAGAAAAAAAACTGACATAGATAAAACATATATCTAAAGGAAAAACTATGTAGCAAAATAAAGAGAAAATATGTTGAATAGTGTAATAAAAAGCAATTTTGAAATGAAAAAATATTAATTTGAAAATTCCAGGAAAAATTGTTTAAGATAAACAAAAGGGCACATTGCGGTGAAGATGTATAATGGGAATATTACTGTATTGTGATTAAGAACATAGATTTGAAGATGGAAGTAGAATTACTTTTTTCTTTTACTCTGTACCATGTTGAGACAAGTTATATAATTTGCCTTATGTTGTGACATCACTGGTAAATTACAGATAATTACATTTATTAATGAAGTTTGTATATTTAATGTATTTAAGCTCCTTAATAAATTATGAGGCATAGTAACTTCTGTAGATATTTTACTGTTAATATAATAATGTTATTGAATTCTCATTTTACTAAAGAATTCTACAGACATCCAGGCCTCCATAAACTTAATCAAATTTGTCTTTTGTTTTTTAAAATAGATTTTATTTTTTAAAATAGTTTTAGGTTTAGAGCAAAATTAAATCGGAGGTACAGAGATTTCTCATATGCCATCTGCCGCTACACATGCATAGACTCTCCCGTTGTGGACACACTCCATGAGAATGATATATTTATAACAATTGATGAACCTACATTGACACCTCATTATCAACCAGAGTCCATAATTTACCTTAGTGTTCACTCTTAACGTAGTACATTCTATAGATCTGGACAAACGTACAATGACATATATCTACCATTACACTATCAGAATAGTTTCCCTAAAAATCCTTGTACTCTGCCTATTAATTCCTACCTCCCTGTTGAACATAACTTATATTTTTACTATCTCCACAGTTTTGCCTTTTACAGACTGTGATATTTTTGGAATCATATCTTATGTAGTCTTTCCAGATTGGCTTTTTTCGCTTAATAATATGCATTAATGTTTTCCTACATATCTTTTTATGGCTTGATAAGTATTTATTTTGAGCATCGAAAAATATTTCACTGTCTGGATGTACCAAAGTTTGTTTATTTAACAACCTAGTGAAGGTCATCTTGGTTGCTTACACATTTTGGCAATTATGGATAAAGTTGGTATAAACATCCCTGTGCAGTTATATGTTTGGGCATAAGTTTTCAACTCCTCTGGGTAAATACCAAGGAATACAATTGCTAGATTGTATCATAAGAGTATATTTACCTTTATAAGAAACTGCCAAACTGTCTTCCATTTTGCATTCCCAACAACAATGAATGAATGTTCCTGTTGTTCCATATCTTCACCAGCACTCAGTGTTGTTGGTATTCTGCATGTTCAGCATTACAATAGGTGTGTAGTAGTATTTCATTATTATTAAAATTTGCATTTACTTAATGAAATATGATGTGGATTTTCATATGAGTGCTTATTTCCTATCTGAATATCTTCTTTGGTGAGGTTTCTGATAAGGTCTTTGGGCTATTTTTAAATCAAGGTTTTATTTTTCTTAATGTTTCAAGAGTTTTTTGAGTTTTACGAGTTCTTTGTATATTTTCGATAACAGTTATTTGTTGGATCTGTCCTTTGCAAATATTTTCTTCTAGTCTGTGACTTGTCTTCTCATTTTCTTGACATTGTCTTTCACAGAGTGGGAGTTATTGATATTAATGATATCCAGTTTATCAATGATTCTTTCATGGATTGTGCTTTCTGTGTTTTATCTAAAGCATTATCACCATACCCAAGGTCATCTAGGTATCCCTCCATTATCTTCTAGGAATGTTACATTTTTGAGTTTTATATTTAGGTCTTTGAGCGATCTGACTTCCTTTGTGCTAAGTATGTAAGGCCTTAAAGTCTATGACTAGATTCATTTTTTGGAATGTTGATGTCCAGTTATTCCCGCACCGTTTGTTGAAAAGACTATCTTCACTCCAACATACTACCTTTGTCCCTTTGTCAAAAATTAGTTAGCCATATTTATGTGGGTTTACTTCTGGGCTCTCTCTATTTGTTCCATTGATCTAATTGTCTGTTATTTTGCCAATAGCATACTGACTTGATTACTGTACCTTTGTGAGTAAGTCTTGAAGTAGTGTAGTGTCAATCTTCTCTGTTCTCTGTCAGTAACTCAGTTTACTATTTTGAGTCTTCTGCCTCTCTCTATAAACTTTAGAATCAGTTGTATCTATATCCACAAAATAATTTGATGGGATTTTTCTTGAGATTGCATTGAATCAAGTTGAGAAGAACTGAAATGTTGACACGAAATATATCCCTATTTATTTAGTTGTTTTTCCATTTGTCTCATCAAGGTTTTGGGTTTTCCCTCATACAGATCTTGTGCATATTTTGTTAAACTTATATCTAAGTATTTTCTTTTCGGTGGATGTTAATGTAAATAGTATTGCATTTTTAATTTCAAATTCAACTTGTTTATTGATTGTATATTAAAAGGTGTTTGATTTTTTTTTTTTTTTTTTTTTTGAGAAGAAGCTTTGTTCTTGTTGCCCAGGCTGGAGTACAATGGTGCAATCTCGGCTCACCACAACCTCCGCCTCCCAGGTTCAAGTGATTCTCCTGCCTCAGCCTCCTGAGTAGCTGGGATTACAGGCATGCACCACCACGCCCGGCTAACTTTGTATTTTTAGTAGAGACAGGGTTTCTCCATATTAGTCAGGCTGGTCTTGAACTCCCCACCTCAGGTGATCCACTTGCCTGGGCCTCCCAAAGTACTGGGATTACAGGCTGAGCTACGGTGCCAGGCCGGTGTTTGATTTTTATATGTTAACTTTGTATCCTGCAAACCTACAATACTCACTTATTACATCAAAGAGATTTTGTTGAGTCTTTTGGACTTTCTACACAGACGATCATGTCATCTTTGAAGAAAGACAATTTTATTTCTTTCTTTCCAGTCTGTGTATCTTTTATATCCTTTTCTTGTCTTATTGAATTAGCTAAGACTGCAAGTACAATGTTGAAAAGCTGTGAGGGGACATCCTTGCCTTGTTCTGAATCTTTGTGGGAAAGCTTTGAGTTTCACATCATTAAATATGATATTAGCTATAGGATTTTTGTAGCTATGCTTTATCAAGTTGATCAAGTTCCCCTCTATTCCTGGCTTGCTGAAAGTTTTATCATGAATGGATGTTAAATTTTGTTAAATGCCTTTTGTGCATCTATGGATATGATTACGTAATTTTTCTTCTTTAACATGTAAATGAAATGGATTACATTAAGTAATTTTCAAATGTTGAATCAGTCTTGAATACCTGGGATAAATCCAACTTGGAAATGGTTTATTATTAAACATTATTGGATTCAAGTTACTAATATTTTGTTGAGAATTTTTCCATTCATATTCCTGAGAGATATTGGTCTCTTGTTTTCTTGTAATGTCTTTGGTTTTGGTATTAGGGTAATGCTGGCCCCATAGAATTGGCTGGGAAGTATTCCCTTTGCTTTTATCTTCTGAAAATCATTGTATAGAGCTGATGTAATTTCTTCCTTAAATGTGTAATAGAATTCATGAGTACAACAATCTAGGCCTGATGCTTTTTGTTTTGTAAAGTCATTAATTATTGATTGAATTTATTTAATAGGTAAAGCCCTATTCAGGTTGTCTGTTTCTTCCTGTGTGAGTGTTGGCAGTTTTTGTCTTTCAGTGAATTAATCCATTTTATATAAGTTATAAAATTTAGGGGCACAGAATTGTTTGCAATGCTCCTTTACTATCTTTTAATATCCATGGAATCTGTAGTGATATCCCCTCTTTTATATCTGATAATAATAATTTGTGTCCTTTTTTATTTTTTTCTTAGCTAGCCTGCACTAGAGGCCTATCAATTTTGATTTTTTTTCAAAATTATCATCTGTTGTTTTCATTAACTTTTCTCTTTTGAGTTCCTGTTTTCAATTTCATTGATATCTGCTCTAATTTTTATTTCTTTTCTTTTGCCTATATTGGACTTAATTTGGTCTCCTTTATCTAGTTTTTCAAATTTGAAATTAATTGATTTTAAATGTTTCTTTTTCTTAATATATGCAGTCAATGCTATAGTTTTCTCTCAGAGTACTGCTTTTACTCCAACCCACACATTTTATGTTTTCATTTTCATTTAGTTCAAACTTTTAAATTTCTCTTGAGATTTCTTTTTTGACCCATGTGTTGTTTAATCTTCAAATATTTTGTAATTTCTTGCTCTATTTCTGTTATTGATTTCTAGTTTAATTCCGTTGTGGCCTGAGAACAGACATTGGATGATTTCTATTAAGTTTGTTAAGGTGTATTTTATAGCCCACAATATGGCCTATCTTGGTGAATGCTTGTCATGAGTTTGGGAAGAATGTGTACTCTGCTATTGTTGTATAAAGTAGTCTATAAATGCTCATTATATTCACTTGACAGATGATGTTGTTGAGTTTATGTATGTCTTTACTAATTTTCTGCCTGCTGAATCTGTCCATTTCTGATAGAGAGGTATTGAGGTCTCCAACTATAATAATGTATTCATCTCTTTCTCCTTGTAATTCTGTCAGCTTTGCCTCACTTGTCTTCAGACTCTATTGTAGACATATATACATTACCAATTGTTATATCTGATTGGATAATTGACCACTTTATCATTATGTATTGCACCTGTTTATTTCTGATGACTTCCTTTGGTCTGAAGTCTGTTCTGTCTTAAATTAATATAGCTACTTCTGCTTTTTAGAAAATTAATCTTAGCATGGTGCATCTTTTTCTGTCCACTTACTTTAAATCTTTATTAATCTTTGAGTGAACTTTTTATAGACTATGTACGGTTGGGTCTTATTTCTTGAAACACTCTGACAAGTCTGTCTTTTAATTGGTACAGGTAGACCATTGGTGTTCAAAGTGATTATTGACATAGTTGTATTAATATCTACCATATTCATTACTGTTTTTTATTTGTTACTCTTGTTTTTTCTTTATTTTTGTCTTCTACTCTCTATCTCCTTTTTGTGATTTTAGTTGAACATTTTATAATTCTGCTTGTCTCCTTTATTAATATATTAGTTATACTTCTTTTTGTACATGTTTTAGCAGTTGCCCTAGAATTTGCAATATACATTTACATCTAATCTAATTTCACTCTCAGATAACAATATATCACCTTGAGATTAGTGCAAGCACTTTATAATAACAAAACAACCCTAATTTCTCTCTTCTATCCCTTATATTATTGCTGTCATTTATTCTATTTATACATAGACATATAAGTATATGTATACATACATAAGCATACATTATTTAACACATTGTTGCTATTGTTATTTTTAATAAAGTGTTATCTGGTAGAGAAACTAAGAGTAAAGTTTTTATTTTACCCATGTATTCCTTCTTTGATGTTCTTCCTTTATGTAGAACTGAGTTTCTGACCTTTATCATGTTCCTTCTCTACCGTCAGCAAGTTCCCTCAATTTTTGTTTGTCTGAGAAAGACTTTGTTCCTCCTGCCCCTCCTTCACTTCTTAAGGATAATATTTCAGAGGATAGAATCATAGATTGTTGGTTTTTTTCTCTCAACACTTTAAATATTTTACTCCACTCTTTCTTCATTGTATGGTTTTTGAGAAGATAGATGTAATTCTTATATTTACTCCAATGTATATACGGAAAAACCTTATTCCCCATGTCTAGCTTCTTTTGGGTTTTCTAAATTTATAATTTTCGGTAGTTTAAAAATTATATGCATAGATGAATTTTTTTGGCATGTATCCTGCTTGGCTTTCTCTGAGCGTCTTAAATCTGCAGTTTGGTGTGTGACATTAATTTTGGGAAAATGTTGTCATTGTACTTCCAATACTTCTGTTCCTTTCTCTCTTATTCTGGATTGCTCATTACATGTATGTTACACCTTTTATAGTTGTTCCACAGTTTCTGAACATTCTGTTCTGATAGTTAATTTTCAGTCCTTTTTCTTCTTGTTTTTCACTTTTGACATTCTATTGAAATACCCTCAAACTCCTAGTTTCTTTTCTCAGCTGTGTTCAGTCTACCAATAAGCTTATCAAAGGCATTCTTTATTTCTGTTACAGTGATTTTGATCTCTAACATTTTTTTCGGAGAATTTCCATCTCTATGATTACATTGTCCTTTTTTCTTTAATGATGTTATTCTACTGATTAGAGCCCTAAATATCCTAGTCATAACTGTTTTAAATTCCTAGTCTTATAATTCTAACTTTCCTACCATATTTGAATCTGGTTCTGAGGCTCTTCAAACTGTGTGTTTTTGTTTGTTTGTTTGTTTGCTTGCTTGCTTTTTAGTATTTCTTGTAATTTTTTCTTGACCACTGGATGTGGGTAAAAGGAACGGCTCTAAATAGGCCTTTAGTAATGTGGTGGTAAGTTGTGATGGAATGGGTAGTGTTCTATTGTTACATGAGTAGGTCTCAGTCTTTTAGGGAGTTTGTACCACTGGATAGTAAACTTCACATGTGCTTGTTCATTTTCATGCCTAATGCCTTTGGTGAAAAATAATTCAGAGAGTAATGAAGTTGAGTTTTTTTCCTTTACATAGGTCAGTTAAGCGCTGACAAAACCCAAGCCTGTTTAGGGTCTGGTTAAATTGTTTCTTCTGAGGGAAGACCTTGTAATGAAGAACAGAATGCTCTGGCATATTGTAAGATGGTTCTTCTTCCCCATGCCCTGCTGGAAGCATGAGGGATCTTTTCTCTGTGCAAACTTCATCGATTTCCTGGAGATAAAACTCACAAAAGTGTGGGGGCCTCCGATGACTGGGTCTTGATACTATTCTGTATCAAAAATAGTTGTTGATTTTTTTTTAGCTTCTTTTATTTTTACTTTTGTTATAGTGTGGTGACAACTTCCAGCTTCTTATATGTTGGATTGGAAACATATGTTGGACTGGAAAGCAGAAGTCTCTGTTTCAGATTTTTTTCACTTCTTAAAATACATATGTATGTGTGTGTGTATGTGTGTGTGTGTATGTATATAATTATAATTGTGGGATCTTTAAGATTCTTATATTGTGGAATGAAAATTAAGCAAATGTCAATATATTGCTTTATTTATTGAATATTTTTTCTCTTTTAAAAAATATCACACAAAATTTTACAGATAAAACGACTATTCCATCTCCATGTCTTCTTTCTTTTTTTCTTCCAGGAATGAGCGCTATCCTGTACTTGATTAATATTATTCTCATAAGTATAATGTGCTTTTATACTTTCACCGCATGGAGATATTAATGAATGAGTAATGTATTGTTTACTTTCAAATTTATAAAAATGGCATTACTCTATGTTTACTTATGTGTACTCTTTTGCAACTTAACTTTTTCAGACTTCTGACATATATATATGTTGTATTAAAAATGTAGTTTAATAATTTCAAATGTTGTATAGCATGCCATTGTATGAATAAGCAAAACACCATTTATTTATCTATATGTTAGGAATAGAAAATGTATCTTATTTCAAGTACAAAATTTGAATATGATCATATAACTTAACCATATATTATGCTATCCAAAAAATCAATAAATTTCAATATATGTAATACTACATTTTTAAACATAAGTTAAAACTAAATAAAATGAGTAGGGAATATATTTAAATATTAAAACCAAAAACATCTTTTCTAAATAATGCCTTGGTCAAAAAATCATAGCAAAAATTATAGAATATCTACACACAAAGAATAATTAGGAGTACATAATTAGAATTAAATCATAAAAATAAAAATATAATGTAGACAAAGCATGTTTCAAAAAAATTATAGTCCTCATTTTTCTGACAGCTACATAGTGATACAAGGAAATAATTAAGATTCCACTCAAGATGATGGAAAAATAATAACGCTTAAAACAAAATAAAGAAATAGGAGTGAATGAATAATAATTCAGGAAAAAGTTTAATGAACAAAGTGTCCGAAAAATTTATAAACAAATCCTAGAAGTGGAAACCATAAAGCATTTTACACATTGGATACAATCTGGAAAGAATGAACAACTATATACAATTATAAAAGACAAGTGAAAAACATCATTTTTTATGAGAAATTAAAAGAAGAATTAAAGAACATTTTGTAAACTATAATTTTTTGATAAAACTGAAAAATTAATAGGAGTATAGAGGAGGATGACTGACTATGAAGAAACAGCATGAGAGAATGAGAGAATTTTAGGAGTGAGAATTGTTCTATATCCTGACTGTGTTGAGGGACATATGCATTTGTCAGAATTCATAGAAGTGTAATACCACAGTTAATTGTACTGTTTGTAAAGTTCTAAAAACATTTATCCAGGATGCTAGAAGAGCCCCAACTGAAATAATAACTATAACTAATGATTCTCACTGTATTACAAGTAAATAGCAAAACCACATTGATGTGGTAGAGAAGAAAAATACTAATCTAAGTTACTTTGGAAAATATCATTTTGACTGGATCCTGTGAGACTAAAAGCAAGGATACAAAAATAAAATGATGAACTTTGAAACATGTCATTGATACTTTATGAAAGTATGTGTCCTAGACGGGTTACATCTATCTGGAGAAAAATATAACTTCAGATTTATACAGAGGCATGATTCACTGGTGGAAATACTTTCAAAAATACTATCTAGGATAATGGTGGCCCTGCATAAAAATGAGAAGAATAATCTATCTTTCATTCATTATGAAATAAAAGAGGTCATACAAGCATAAAAACAATATAAATAAGATTATAGAATATATCAAGTTGATTCTATATTAAACTGCA
The DNA here is from genome assembly GCF_029281585.2 of Gorilla gorilla gorilla. NCBI lineage: Eukaryota > Metazoa > Chordata > Mammalia > Primates > Hominidae > Gorilla > Gorilla gorilla. The sequence continues at coordinate 124,968,783 of NC_073228.2, read as the reverse complement.
ACTAAAGGAAATTTTGGGACAGAGACCCAAAAATTCCTTAAATAAGTTTGAATTACACCTTTTCTTCTTTGAAAGAGTCCATATACATTAGTGATTACATTTTCTAAATAATCCTGAAATTAAGAATCTTTTTAATTTTAACTTGGCAAGTATTATACAAAGAGAAAAATTCTGAAACTAAATATTTACAGATGTTATATCTGAGTAAATAGTTACAGGCGATGTGATTCTTTACTTTCCAAATTTTACAGTTTTAAGACCAAAATAATAAATGCATACTTAAAAGATAAGCTGTCAATATTCTTTTATAAAGGATCTTGAATAAATTTTAGAACAGTATTTTTTAAAAATTATATACCTTTGAAAAAATTTTATAATGTGAAGTCTTAACACTATGTTTTCCATTGCTGTTCGTTACAAATGTTTGTTCCTACTTCCTGTCAAAAAAAAAAAAATCATGCTAAAGTCCTAAACCCTAGTGTGGCTATGTGTGAAGAATGGGCCTCTAATTTCTTAATAGTAATTTAGGTTAAATTAGGTCATAAGGGTGGGACCCTGATGCTGTAGAATTAGTTTCCTTACAAGAAGAGACACTGGCAGGGTGCTGTGGCTCACGCCTATAATCCCAGCACTTGGAGAGTCTGAGACAGGAAGATTGATTGAGGCCAGCAGTTCGAGACCAACCTGGCAAACATAGACCCTGGCTCAAAAATATAAAAATAAAAATTAAAAAAGAAGAGATATCAGGGATCTTTCTACCTCTCTGTGTCTCTCTCTCTAATGTTTCTGTCTCTTTTCCTCTCTTCCTCTTTCCCTCTCTCTTTCTTTACACATAGGCACCAGGGAAAGGCCATATGCAGACGGTAGGAAGGCAGCTGCAAGCAGGAAGAGAGCCTCACCGGAAACTGAATTTGCTAGCAAGGCCATTGACTTCTAGGCTCCAGTACTGTGAGAAAATAAGTGTTTGTTGTTTAAGCTACCCAGTCTGTGGTGTTTTGTTATGGCAGCCCAAGCAGAATCATACCTTACATCATATATTCATGATTGCTCATACCGCTTTGCTCTCTCAAGCATATTTCTTTATAGGAGCTCCAACTTCCCAGCAGTGTTTTTCTTAGTAATATGGATAGATATGTTCCTTGATAAGGTTTTCAATAATGATGAGCAGTTTTGTCATTACTTTAGAAAAGTCACTGGAATTTTAGCTATGTCTGACAGAGACTGATCTATGATGGGGGTACAAAAATACTTCTGTCCGTGGCTCAGGCATTCCATGTTGCACATTTCCATGGCAATTTACAGGTGTATTAGTTATTCCCCATTTTTTTCCTTTATGTCTCCTTTCCCACATTCTCTACTTTGCTAACTTGCCTTAAAAGGTTGTTACATGTGGACAACAAGAAGACTTCTTTACCCTTGAGCTTTGGTTAAAAATGAACAATGAGTTTATAGTCAAAGATTAGAGATTGGGAAGAAAAGGCCGTTGTAATACTTATTCCCCCAGCTCCCTCACTGCTGAGGTGGCCAGTTGCCAGTGGAGGTGTTGCCCTATGAAAGACCACTAATTCTGTGCAACTATCATGGCTCTCCCCTCCAGCACCCTTCAAGTCAGAGAGAAGCAACATCTCACTAGTATTAGCCCTCGGCTTATTCACCCTTTCCCTTTGGTTTCCACCAACTTTTAAATAATTTCTTCCTAAACTCATGTCAACTGCCTCTTTTGAGTGCATTATTTCCTGTGGGGAAATAGATTGATATGAAAATATTAAATTTTTACATTATATTAAGTTGAAGGCAAAAAAATCTAATTTATCCTGGGCGCATTTTCATTTGCCTGTGGTCTCACAAAAGCAGGGAGCTTTATAAAAGCTATAATAAATGCTGCCTTCAAATACTGGATCAAAAACAAAAGTTAATATTTCCAGTGTATAGTAAAACCAGGAGTGTTCCTTTTCATTCCATTTCACTAAAATGCTAAGCAAAGAGAAAACACAAAACCTGTAAGCATCCATTATTCTGTTCTTCAGGCAAGAGAGTCAAGAAGACTTACACATTGCTTTTGTATATGTACCCCACTAGCTGCCACAGGTTAAAGAGACTTGATCAAAATGACATAAGTTAGTAGAAGAGCATAAGCCAGTACTAAGCCTTTTTTTGCATTTACATTCTTAGCAACTAGATTCAGGACTGGTGAGCATAGATGACAGGCTCAATGCTTTTGAGAAAGTTAATTATGTCCCCATGTTATATAGATATATGGGATGAAGAGAAGGTAAATTTGGAAAATAGTCTTGGAGAAAAAAAATGAATGGAGCGATGAACAAAAGGCAGCATGAGCCCTTGATATGAACCATAAAATTTTCAGGTTCAACACTTTCCTGTTAGATCATATCTCAAGCCGAAAAGAACATGAACATCAATCCCCAAATTCCTGGGGAAGAGTGAGGGTCTGGAAAGTTTTGTGACACAGAGTACAAGTGAAATCACAATGCTTATGAGGAGGTATTCTGCATTCAAGCCGAAATATCAAGAACACGTTGGCTGCTTTAACTTTCTTACGTCATTGCCAAAAGCCACAACATGAACATGTGTGAGGTAACTTGACAGCTCTCTAGCACACTTCTGTTGGCCAGATATTTACTAAAAACTTACCAACAACTTGTCACCCTAAAGCACAAGTCAACTAAATTTCTGAATGAATAACAATGCAATTTTATTAACTATTTTGCATCATTACAAGGCAGTGCTTTTGCATTTTGATTAACTAGTTATCTTCAAAGAACAGATTATACACAGAAAGTATAATCATCAATATTTACATAAACTGATAGGTTACTCACTCACTAAAATAATTTTTAGAATTCCATTATGTATTTTGTTGTCCATGAGGTATAATGTTTATAAAATCCAGTTTGTTTTATACCTGAGTTTCACATTTCTTTATGAAGTTGTATATATCCTGCTGAATTTCATATGCCTGCTCTAGGAAAGACTGCAACATCAGCACTCTGACCATCTCAGTCGTGTAACTATGCAATAGTTAATTTAATTAAACAACAGAAAAAATGTGACATTTTGTGGAAAAAAAGAATAAAGACTGCTAAAACATTAGGGAAATATGAATATTTTTCTTTCCCTTCCATAAACATGGAACTCAGAGAAGAATGAGCTATCAGATTTCTATTCTGCAAGTCAGAGCTAAAGACCAGGGACCTAGTGTTGTTTATTCCCTACCAGATGTAAGAAATGATAGTAAGAATAAAGAGAAAGGAGGTTTTTATCATGTATTTCTATAATGAAGATAAAATTGAAGCTTTAAAATTTTTTATGCTGATGTAAACTGAAAGTTAATACATACTTAAAACTGTATAAAGAAAACTTCAATTTTACCACACTAAAATTCATCATGCTTTCATTTTATACATGTAATCCAATGATATTCCTTTTTCTATTGGAAAAGAAACTCCTTCCATAAAATGTTGGTATCCACTGCTGTTTTGAGATACATTTTTATGTTAGCTATTTCCATTCAGATCTAATGTCAGCATCAAACTTCAGCCAATCTTAAAATCTTTGTAAACACTTTTCATTTTTCTTATATTGTTTTACTCAAAATGATAGAAGAAAACAGAAATTTGAATACATTTGTCTTTTAGAAATATATAAAGTTTATTGTTCAATTAATTTTTAGTGAAATTTCCTGATCTCATTATATTTTCTTGCTATTTGCCTCTAATGCTTATTCACTGTTCCCCTAAAAGTCTTTAATAGACAGTCAAGGGTCTGTGGCTTAGGATACTTCTCTTGGGCTCTCATTCTAACAGTGAACAGCCTCACCAGCCTTCAGTCAGACACACATCTATTTTGGGTGCTTTACACTTTAAATATGAAAAAAAAACACTGTCTGAGAATATCACTTAAAAGAAAGGGCAAAACTTTAATATCTAAAAATGAACAATAATCTGATGTGTGCTAACGTAAATATACACAATTATTTATTTATTAATCACATAATAGAAAAATAATAAAATAAAATTAACACTAGAGAGTTAAATATATCATATTTCTTTTTAAGATATGCAGGACAGAAGTTGAAGAAATATGTTATATAAGAATATTTTTGACATGAAGAATATTTTCTATATTGTTAACTGATAAAATAGTAGGGAAAATAAACAGATTAAAGTAGTCTAGAAAAATTTACTGGTTAATGGATCTGTGAATGATTTTTTCTTTTCTTTGGTAATGGTGTTTGTGTCTTGTACTTCATTTGCTAATTTTATTCATTGAATATATATTAGTTTTGTTAATTAAAAAAGTAATTTATAAATTGAGACTGCAGTAATTATCATACAGATGTCCACTATTTATTTCCTGACATCCCCATATGTTTAAATATTTCAAAGCACAAGATAAGCTACAAGTATAGAAAGTTAAACGTGCTAAGTAGAAACATTTTGAACAAAACTGTCACTGGGGGCAAACCTTTTATGCTTTCTGGTGGAGAATGAAAGACATAATAAGGCTTTGACAAGTGTATCATCAATATTCTGTGAGAACAGTATGATGTGTCTTGCAGACCCCACTTTAAGACTTCCAGACCCCCAGGTGCAGGGAATCAGCAGATATATCCTTATATGTCAGCTTCTCATAGACTGCCTCAGCTACAGGGAGCAGCCTTGGCCCGAATTCCCTATCTGAAGAGTGTATACCTGATCGTTCACTATTTGGAGGTAGAAAGATCATCTCTGCAAATGGAGGACAACTCAGCCATGCTAGTTCCAGAACACTCCAAAAGTCGGGCTGGGGCAATTGCTGGGCCTGCATTACAGCTCAATTTATTCCTCTGTCCAATTCTCTTTTATCCCTGATATGGTTTGGCTCTGTCTCCACCTAAATCTCATGTTGAATTGTAAACCCCAGAGTTGGAGGAGGAACCTGATGAGGGGGTGGTTGGATCACGGAGGTTGTTTCCAATGGTTTAGCACCACCCGCCTAGTGCAGTCTCACGATAGAGTTTTCACAAGATCTGGTTCTCTAAAATTGTGTAGCACATCCCCTTCCCTCTCTCTTCCTCCTGCTCCAGCAATTTAGTATGTGCTAGCTTCCCCTTTGCCTTATGCCATGATTGTAAGTTTCCTGAGACTACCCACCCATGCTTCCTCTTCCTATGCAGCCTGCAGAACCATGACCCAATTAAACTTTTTTTCATAAATTACCCAATTTCAGGTAGTTCTTTATAGCATAGCAATGTGAGGATGAACTAAAACAGAAAATTGGAACCAGAGAAGTGAGACATTGCTATAAAGATACCTGAAAATGTGGAAGCAGTTTGGAACTGGGTAACAGGCAGAGGCTGGAACAGTTTGGAGGGCTCAAAAGAATACAGGAAGATTAGGAAAAGTCCCAGCCACTTCAGCTCCAGTTGTAGCTAATTGGGTCCCAGATATGTCTCAGGCCACTGCTCTAGAGGGTGCACACCATAAGCCTTGGTGCCTTCCTTGTGGTGTTAAGCCTGCAAGTGCACAGAGGGCAAGAATTGGGGCTTGGAGCCTCTGACTAGAATTCAGAGGATGTATGGAAGGAAAAGCCTGAAAGTCCAAGCAGAAGTCTGCTGCAGAAGCAGAGCCCTCATGGAAAACCTTTACTAGGGCAGTGTGGAGGAGAAATGTGGGGTTGGAACCCCTCCACAGAGTCTCCACTGGGGCATTGCCTATTGGAGCCATGAGAAGAGGGCTGTCATCCTCCAGACCCCAGAATGTTAGATCCACCAAGAGCTTACACAGTTCTCCTGGAAAAACCACAGGCACTCAATGCCAGCCCATGAAAGCAGCTGTGGGGGCTGTACCCTGCAGAACCACACGGGCGGAGCTGCCCAAGGCCTTGGGAGCCTACTTCTTGCGTCAGTGTTGCCTAGGTGTGAAACATGGGGTCAAAGGAGATTATTTGGGGGCTTTAAGATTTAATGACTGCCCTGCTGGGTTTCAGACTTGCATGGGGCCTGTAGCCCTTTCATTTTGGACAATTTCTCTCTTTTGGAATGAAAGCATTTACCCATGCCTGTACGCACGTTGTATCTTGGAAGTAACTAACTTGTTTTTGATTTTACAGGCTCATAGGTTGAAGGGACTTGACTTGTCTCAGATAAGACTTGTCTCAGATAAGACTGTGGACTTTTGAGTTAATGCTAGAATGAGTTAAGACTTTGGGGGACTGCTGGGAAGGCATGATTGTGTTTTAAAATGAGAGAAGGTCATGAGATTTGGGAAGGGAAAGGGGTGGAATAATATAGTTTGGCTGTATGTCCCCACCCAAAACTCATGTTGAATTATAATCCCAGTGTTGGAGGTGGGGCCTGGTGGGAGGTGATTGGATCATGGGGGTGGTTTTCAATGGTTTATCACCATCACCCCAGTGCTGTCTTGTAATAGAGTTCTCATTAAATCTGAGTATTTTAAAGTGTGTAGCATCTCCCCGTTTGCTCTCTCTTCCTCCTGCTCCAGCGATGTTGGACGTGACAGCTTCTTTGCCTTCTGCAATGATTTTAAGTTTCCCGAGGCCTCCTCAGCCACACTACCTGTACATCATGTGAAACCATGAGTGAATTAGACCTTTTTCTTCATAAATTAACCAGTCTCAGATAGTTACAGCAATGCAAGAATGAAATAATATGATCCTTCTGCCTTTTTCAATTGTTGATCTCAAGGGTATTTCCAAATAAACAACTGACACATTAAACCATCTCAGAGTCTGTTTCCTAGGGAACACACACAGAAGAAAATAAAGCAGAATTTAAAAAAATCCTAATCCTAAGCATATGCCAATGATTCTATTATAATGTTATAGTATATTTCGATCTGGGAAAAAATATTCTTCTATTTTCTTGTACATAGTTTCTTCAATATAAAATTAAGGATTAGTGTATTGATTTTCCTTAACATGCCGTCCTCCAGTTGCATCCATGTTACTACAAATAAAGCCAGCACAGAAAGACATTGTATGTTCTCACTCTTATGTGAGAGCTAAAAAGTTCACCTTATAAAGGTAGGGCATAGAATGATGTTTATCAGAGGCTGGGAAGGGTGAGAGGGATTGAGGAGAGGTTGGTTAATAGGTACAAAAACACAGTTAGATAGGAAGAATAAGTTCTGGTCTTCAGTAGCACTTTAGGGTGAATATAGTTGATGAGAATTTATAATATAGTTTAAAATAGCCAGAAGAAAATATATGGAGCTTTCCCAATATAAAGAAATAAAAAGTGTTTGAGGCGATGAACATTTTAAATACTCTGATTTGATAATTATACATTGTATGCATGAATCAAAATATCACATGTACCTCCATAAATATGTACAATTATGCATAAAAATTAGCATTTTGATTTCCATTAGACTATTACTAGAAATGGTATTTGTTTTGAAGTTATAATTTAAATTAAGATGACTTAATATATTCAATCCTCCTAAAAAGTAGCAACATGATTATCTTCATCTATTCGAATCCTATTATTTCCTGTTTACTTCAGTAAAGTTTTAATTAATTCTTCAAATTGGGCCTGCCCATTTCTTCTTAAGGATATTAGACCATCTTTTAGTGTTTTCACTTAATTGTGAATGAAATATTAGTTTCTCTTGAATGTTCTGATGTATATGTAATTTGCTTATTATAGTGATATTAACATTCCCTCAATGAATCACTTTGTAAACATTTTTCTTCCTATATTTTTCTATATGTATTATCTTAAAATTATATATCATGTTGTTTTTAGCACATCTCATTTAATTTTTTAGAGTTAAAAATTAATACCCAAAAGCCATTAAGCATATTTTATTTAATTTTTCAATATGTGTTCTGGAAATCATTAATATAGCCAATCTACTGCTGCTTCTTTCAGAATACACTGTTAGAATGGGAAGACCTCAGCTTTCTTGGCAAGTCAAAAATTTTGGTTATTGTTATCAGATTAGAAATTCAGTTTAATTTGCCAAAGTTAAAGGAAAAAACGTTAAGGGCAGCCAGAGAGAAAGGTCGGGTTACCCACAAAGGGAAGCCCATCAGACTAACAGCTCATCTCTCAGCAGAAACTCTATGAGCCAGAAGAGAGTGGGGGCCAATATTCAACATTCTTAAAGAAAAGAATTTTCAACCCAGAATTTCATATCCAGCCAAACTAAGCTTCATAAGTGAAGGAGAAATAAAATACTTTACAGATAAGCAAATGCTGAGAGATTTTGTCACCACCAGGCCTGCCCTAAAAGAGCTCCTGAAGGAAGCACTAAACATGGAAAGGAATAACCGGTACCAGTCACTGCAAAAGCGTGCCAAATTGTAAAGACCATCGAGGCTAGGAAGAAACTGCATCAACTAACGAGCAAAATAAGCAGATAACATCATAATGACAGGATCAAATTCACACATAACAATATTAACCTTAAATGTAAATGGGCTAAATGCTCCAGTTAAAAGACACAGACTAGCAAATCGGATAAAGTCAAGACCCATCAGTGTGCTGTATTCAGGAAACCCATCTCACATGCAGAGACACACATAGGCTCAAAATAAAGGGATGGAAGAAGATCTACCAAGTAAATGGAAAACAAAAAAAGGCAGGGGTTGCAATCCTAGTCTCAGATGAAACAGACTTTAAACAAAGATCAAAAGAGATAAAGACGGCCATTACATAGTGGTAAAGGGATCAATTCAACAAGAAGAGCTAACTGTCCTAAATATATATGCACCCAATACAGCAGCACCCAGATTCATAAAGCAAGTCCTTAGAGACCTACAAAGAGACTTAGACTCCCACACAATAATAATGGGAGACTTTAACACCCCACTGTCAACATTAGACAGATCAACAAGACAGAAAGTTAACAAGGATATCCAGGAATTGAAGTCAACTCTGCACCAAGCGGATCTAATAGACATCTACAGAACTCTCCAGACCAAATCAACAGAATATACATTCTTTTCAGCACCACACCACACCTATTCCAAAATTGACCACATAGTTGGAAGTAAAGCACTCCTCAGCATAAAGAACAGAAATTGTAACAAACTGTCTCTCAGACCACAGTGCAATCAAACTAGAACTCAGGATTAAGAAACTCACTCAAAACCACTCAATTACATGGAAACTGAACAACCTGCTTCTGAATGACTACTGGGTACATAATGAAATGAAGGCAGAAATAAAGATGTTCTTTGAAACCAAAGAGAACAAAGACACAACATACCAGAATCTCTGGGACACATTCAAAGCAGTGTGTAGAGTGAAATTTATAGCACTAAAAAGGCCCACAGGAGAAAGCAGGAAAGATCTAAAATTGACACCCTAACATCACAATTAAAAGAACTAGAGAAGCAAGAGCAAACACATTCAAAAGCTAGCAGAAGGCAAGAAATAACTAAGATCAGAACAGAACTGAAGGAAATACAGACACAAAAAACCCTTCAAAAAACCAATGAATCCGGGAGCTGGTTTTTTGAAAAGATCAACAAAATTCATAGACTGCTAGCAAGACTAATAAAGAAGAAAAGAGAGAAGAATCAAATAGAAGCAATAAAAAATGACAAAGGGGATATCACCACCAATCCCACAGAAATACAAACTACCATCAGAGAATACTATAAACGCCTCTATGAAAATAAACTAGAAAATCTAGAAGAAATGGATAAATTCCTCGACACATACACCCTCCCAAGACTAAACCAAGAAGAAGTTGAATCTCTTAATAGACCAACAACAGGCTCTGAAATTGAGGCAATAATTAATAGCTTACCAACCAAAAAAAGTGCAGGACCAGATGGATTCACAGCTGAATTCTACCAGAGGTACAAGGAGGAGCTGGTACCATTCCTTCTGAAACTATTCCAATCAGTAGAAAAAGAGGGAATCCCCCTAACTCATTTTATGAGGCCAGCATCATCCTGATACCAAAGCCAGGCAGAGACACAACCAAAAAAGAGAATTTTAGACCAATATCCTTGATGAACATTGATGCAAAAATCCTCAATAAAATACTGGCAAAACGAATCCAGCAGCGCATCAAAAAGCTTATCCACCATGATCAAGTGGGCTTCATCCCTGGCATGCAAGGATGGTTCAACATACGAAAATCAATAAACGTAATCCAGCATATAAACAGAACCAAAGACAAAAACCACATGATTATCTCAATAGATGCAGAAAAGTCCTTTGACAAAATTCAACAACCCTTCATGCTAAAAACTCTCAATAAATTAGGTATTGATGGGATGTATCTCAAAATAATAATAGCTATCTATGACAGACCCACAGCCAATATCATACTGATTGGGCAAAAACTGGAAGCATTCCCTTTGAAAACTGGCACAAGACAGGGATGCCCTCTCTCACCACTCCTATTCAACATAGTGTTGGCAGTGCTGGCCAGGGCAATTAGGCAGGAGAAGGAAATAAAGGGCAGTCATTTAGGAAAAGAGGAAGTCAAATTGTCCCTGTTCGCAGATGACATGATTGTATATCTAGAAAACCCCATCATCTCAGCCCAAAATCTCCTTAAGCTGATAAACAACTTCAGCAAAGTCTCAGGATGCAAAATCAATGTGCAAAAATCACAAGCATTCTTATACACCAATAACAGACAAAGAGAGAGCCAAATCATGAGTGAACTCCCATTCACAATTGCTTCAAAGAGAATAAAATACCTAGGAATCCAACTTACAAGGGATGTGAAGGACCTCTTCAAGGAGAACTACAAACCACTGCTCAATGAAATAAAAGAGGATACAAACAAATGGAAGAACATTCCATGCTCATGGGTAGGAAGAATCAATATCGTGAAAATGGCCATACTGTCCAAGGTAATTTATAGATTCAGTGCCATCCCCATCAAACTACCAATCACTTTCTTCACAGAATTGGAAAAAACTACTTTAAAGTTCATATGGAACCAAAAAAGAGCCCTCATTGCCAAGTCAATCCTAAGCCAAAAGAACAAAGCTAGAGGCATCCCGCTACCTGACTTCAAACTATACTACAAGGCTACAGTAACCAAAACAGCATGGTACTGGTACCAAAACAGAGATATAGACCAATGGAACAGAACAGAGCCCTCAGAAATAATGCTGCATATCTACAACTATATGATCTTTGACAAACCTGAGAAAAACAAGCAATGGGGAAAGGATTCCCTATTTAATAAATGGTGCTGGGAAAACTGGCTAGCCATATGTAGAAAGCTGAAACTGGATCCCTTCCTTACACCTTATACAAAAATTAATTCAAGATGGATTAGAGACTCACATGTTAGACCTAAAACCATAAAAACCCTAGAAGAAAACCTAGGCAATACCATTCAGGACATAGGCATGGGCAAGGACTTCATGTCTAAAACACCAAAAGCAATGGCAACAAAAACCAAAATTGACAAATGGGATCTAATTAAACTAAAGAGCTTCTGCACAGCAAAAGAAACTACCATCAGAGTGAACAGGCAACCTACAGAATGGGAGGAAATTTTTGCAACCTACTCATCTCACAAAGAGCTAATATCCAGAATCTACACTGAACTCAAACAAATTTACAAGAAAAAACAAACAACCCCATCAAAAAGTGGGCTAAGGATATGAACAGACACTTCTCAAAAGAAGACATTTATGCATCAAAAAAACACATGAAAAAATGCTCATCATCACTGGCCATCAGAGAAATGCAAATCAAAACCACAATGAGATACCATCTCACACCAGTTAGAATGGCAATCATTAAAAAGTCAGGAAACAACAGGTGCTGGAGAGGATGTGGAGAAATAGGAACACTTTTACACTGTTGGTGGGACTGTAATCTGGTTCAACCATTGTGGAAGTCAGTGTGGCGATTCCTCAGGGATCTAGAATTAGAAATACCATTGACCCAGCCATCCCATTACTGGGTATATACCCAAAGGAGTATAAATCATGTTGCTATAAAGACACATGCACACGTATGTTTATTGCAGCACTATTCACAGTAGCAGACTTGGAACCAACCCAAATGTCCAACAATGATAGACTGGATTAAGAAAATGTGGCACATATACACCATGGAATACTATGCAGCCATAAAAAACGATGAGTTCATATCGTTTGTAGGGACATGGTTGAAGCTGGAAACCATCATTCTCAGCAAACTATCACAAGGATAAAAAACCAAACACCGCATGTTCTCACTCATAGGTGGGAATTGAACAATAAGAACACATGGACACAGGAAGGGGAACATCACACACTGGGGACTGTTGTGGGGTGGGGGGATGGGGGAGGGATAGCATTAGGAGATGTACCTAATGCTAAATGACGAGTTAATGGGTGCAGCACACCAACATGGCACATGTATACATATGTAACAAACCTGCACGTTGTGCACATGTACCCTAAAACTTAAAGTATAATAATAATAAAATTTAAAAAAAAAAGAAATTCAATTTAGCTTCAAATATTTTGCTCCCTATTATTTGCTCATAATATTAAACATAAATGTCTGGAGCAGTGGCTTTTAAATTTCTGTATGAAGAGGCACTGGGGTGCTTGATAAGATGCATATTTTCAGACTTTTCTTTTAGAAAGTGTGATTTTTGACTTTCTTAAAGGTATCCGAAGTGATTCTGATGTAAGTAGGTCCAGAATTATATTTTGAATGATAGTGGGCTGATGGTGCTGGGCTGGCTCAAGGATATCTAATACCTGGTATAGCCACATTCTCAAGGAAATTAAAACTTCTGAGATGAATCCACAGTGATAATGCAGGTGAATGCAGTCTTTGTGAGGGGAGAAATTTCCCTGTTTTGTTCACATTGTTATGTCTCATTTTAAAAAGCACATGATGATATATATTGTAGTTGTTTGTTCCTTACTCAACATGAGAAAATTAGTAGAAGGATTTTATCTAAACCCAGTTATTGTGATTACTGATTTATAGTCAGAGTGTGCATTTATTATTTAGTCTTTATTTTTACTTCCTTTCCAGGTGTTTTGTTTCGTTGTTGTTGCTTGCTTTCATTTATTCTCTTTTCTTGGGGGGGTTGTATGATTTTCAGCCATTACTCTAGTATTCCAGTGAGTACACCAACTATTTTACATAATAATTTATGTAGTCTCACGCTAAGATACTTTTATTCTCAAATCATTATTTTTAGTTGTTCACATTATGTATGAACTTATTTAGTGTTATCTATCGTTCATACCCTTTTTGAAAGCTATTGCTTCATTTTGCTTAGGATCTAGTATGACTACTAAAAACTGAAGATCTTTTAATATTTTTCTGATGTTTGCCTATAAAAAATATATTTATTCTTCAGATTCTTGAGCATATTTTCAAAATTAACTAAAACATCACTTTCATTATTGTAGACAGTGTTTCCATTACTTTTCAAAGGGATAGTGTGAACGTTTTCAGTATGTGTTTATTGAACTATATATTCTTCCATTGTCTCTTTGATTATTTTATTCCCTAGGTTATTTTTTGGAACTATTTTATAAAAATTCCAGTTAAACTTTCAATTGTATTTTCCCCGATCAAACTTCCAGCTCAAAAATTTATTCTCAAATTGTTCATTATTCCATTTAGTTCTTCTGTTGAAATTTATTGAGTTGTTTTATGTTTTACTCACAAGCAAATTTTAAAATTTTCAATATGTAATTTTTCCTCTTCTTAACAGTAGCCTATTCTTGTTTGTATTGCATATTTTTATATTTATAAATTTTTAAATTATGCTCATTGTAAGCATTTTTATCTCTATTAAATTATTTCTCCTAAGAGAAATACTTTTTTGTTTGTTTGTTTGAGACAGGGTCTCGCTCTGATAAATACTTTTTCCTGATGTTTCTCTTTCATAATTTGGTCTTTCTCAGATTTGTTTGATAATTAAAGATTCCCTTTATTTCCTAAATATTGTCTCAATATTTACATTCGAGAGCACTTGTTATTGTTAATCTTCTGGAGGTTACAGACTTCCATGACAGAAAGCTAATTATTTTGGTTGAGTAATATATTTAAATATAGTTACACATAAATTTATTCTTGTTATTAGCTATCATGTAACTAAAACAAACATTACATTAAAATAACATCTTTTATTCAAAGGAAATTTTTTTACTAGTCACTAGAGGAGGTAATTTCTGAAACACTATTTATCTTTTAAAAATGTTACATTTCCTGGTTGTCTACTGGTTAGAAAAAAAATCTTATATATTGCTAAGGAAAAATCTAGTCCAAGAAACTTGTGGCACTGTTAATTTTTGGTGGGTATATCACTGTTACTCTTGATAATTCCAGAGTAATAATTCCCATCTTGTCAATTACTTATATTTACAAACTTACACACACAAGCAGCTAAGGTTTATTTGACAATCACAATTTTTTACGTGGGAAGTAGTTTTCAGTTTGTAATGCATTTTGATGCTTCATCTCATTTTTTAAAGTACTTAAAATATTCCCTCAAGGGATACTATTCTGATGGCACTATTTAAAATTCGAATGTCCTTTCAAACACTCTTACAGCATGTCTTTAAAAAATAATATAAAAATATATTATTTTTAAATGTCAGAACTAATTAAATTTATTTTTCCATAACATATTCATTTGTCATTAGGTACACTTTCTTCTTTCCACTTCCCTGATCCCATTTCTTCCCTTTCCTCTTATATCCAGAGGCTCTTCTGGCTTTTTACTTCAGATCCCCTTTGTCAGCCCTCACTGCAATGAAAAACTGGCCTTATTCCTCCAAAACTGAGATGATCCTTCCTCCATCGCTTGTGTACACAAAGACATGATGTAATACCAAAGTGGTATCTCACTTTTGAAAGAAATATATATATATATATATATGTGCAAGGACATTTTATCCCAGTATTTTCCACTCTTAATAACACTGAAATCTTTTTAAAATATAGGTAAATAATTTTTCTTGCTACAGGAGAATAGATTGTGCACGAAGGCAAAAGAGTGTATTTTCTTCCTAGAGGCAAAAAAGACTGACCATCAACAACAGGTAGTGGAAGGAGAAGAAGCTGAGAAAGTATTAGAAAAATGGATGGGAAATGCTCCCGCACTCTCATTTACACACATACAACTATTTTCCCCTTCAGAAGTCTGGGGGAATGGTCTCCAGTGATTTCTGGCCCTGTGAGCACCTGCCTCTTCCATTGTAGCAAGGAGACAGTGCTAGCATACCAATTGTTAGATGTATTGTTGCCTACAGCAATTAAAATTTCCCAACTTGAGAGGTGGACTAGGTTTTAAGTGGGGTTTTGAGAACTATTCTAAAAGTAGAGAACATACAACTGCTCCAATTACAAGTAAAATGCAAGCCTAAACAGATGACATTTAAAGTCTTTTCTTTATACAGTGAGACATAATAACAGAATCTGTATATTTGATATGATGCTGCTAAGAGTTTTGCCTGGAATTAAAGACATAGCCTGAAATATTTGACCTAAGAGCTTGAGGTTACTTGACCACTCTTACTGTTCAATGAAAGTGAAATTGTCACCCGCTTGTGTGCCTTTCTAATCCCTAGGAAAAATAAAGGTGTAAGCACTTAAGGAAGAATTACTCGTCTCAGAATTTATGGGTGTGCTCACTACACTCTTGAACACTGATTATCTTAGGAGAAAATACCCTAGTTAATATTTGGATGTTTTGAGAGATTAGTATAGATAGATTAGAAAAGTTGAGTGAAGAAACTCAACTAAAAAATAAAAAATCCCTCTTGCATGGGATAGAAAAAACACCACCACCGTAGAACAGAAGTTCTCAATCAGAGGCATTTTATCTCTCCACGGGAACATTTGGTGATACCTATCTTTTTGACTTCTGATTGGGGCAGTGGGGAAGCAGAGTGGCTTGTATTTAGTGAGTAGAGGCCAGAGTAGATGCTAAACATTCAACAGTGCACAGGACAGCTCCCACCACAAGCAAAGAATTATCCAATCCAAAAAGTGCCATGGTTAAAAAACTGCCATGAAAAAGTGAAAAATCATCACATCATCAGAGAATAGCAGATGACCACGGCAGTATTGCGATAAGATCAAAGGCAGGATATGCTTCAAGGCAGAACCTGGTGTGCAGTTCACATTAACAGAAGGAATGTGGCAGAAAATCCACTAAGTAGGTGAGTTAAAAAAAATAGGGATGACATTATGGCACAAACAGATAAAAAAATCTTTAGGACTACTGTGTATGTTACAAAGTTATGTTAAGCCCAACCATTCACCCAAAAAATTACACAAGGCTTCTTGATAGAGACTCCAATTGTTAAACATAACATTCCTATTACAGAAGCAATAATTCTATGGACTGCTATAAATCTAATGGTGTTAGATATTTATTTTGTTAAATTTGTTTGAGGATAGTGGAAGAACAAAGATTGTACAGTATTCTGGGACATTTTCTTCCACATTTTACCTTCTCCAAAACTATTGTTTTGTTTTATTCTTTTCTGAAAGAGCAATAGATCTGTATTATCTTTTTTCTAACTTTACTGTGAATCATAAACCATGTTAGCCAATATATCTCATCAGAGAAAAGACGTTACATTTCATCAGAGACACAGAACGTGACATTATCAACAGTGGACTGAGAAGAAATCCAGTCATAAGCCAAATTATTTTTCTTCTAAAAGCTAAGAGACAGCCATCATAATCTCTGCTCTTTTAGGAAAGCTACATATCTTTGTTACTTTGGGAAATATCTGTCTAAAACACTAAATATGTCTGCAAATTTTCAAGTAGAGAAAAGAAAATCAAGATAACATGAGAGGCGAGACAACAGTAGTGGGTATGATGTTAATGACAACACAGTGAAATGAATAATTGAGGAAAATAAGCAAGTATAGACATTATAGCACCTTTAAGTTATGTTTAAGTTCTACCAAACATCATGCCCTATGTTTTGATCCATAGTCTCTGGTGATTACAACTAAGGAATGAGCAGAAAACTGACATTTTGAGAAGACAATATATTCAGTGCTTCAAATCACACTGATAACTTATTACACTGATGTATAAAGTCTCTTGTATAATCATAGGTCCTCACAGCAATGGTTTTGATATTTTTGGATCCCGAATGCTACTGTGTTATTTTCTACCATTCTTGAGCAGGGAGATTTGCCCCACTACTTTTAACCATGAATCTTGAGATATAAAAAATAGAAAGCTTTTGACACTAAGGTAGGACTCCATCTGCATGCATGGTCCCTTGTTCTTGGCTGAGAGTCACCATAAAAGCAGGAATTTGGACAAAAGAGAATCATTTTGATGGCTGCTACGTAGTTATGTATATACAGTGGTGGCTATTTAATGCTATTTTTCTCTGCTCTGTTAATGTTTAATAAGTTATGGTTAAGGATCAAATCTTTCTCTACAGAAAATAATTAACAGAATGTAGATAATTTTAAAACCAAGTATCAAAAATAAGGATCTTAAGAATAAAAAGTATTATTTCAGCAATTTTTTGCTGCTCAAGATTTACTGTGAAATGCTGGAAATAACGAAACACTTGGTTTACATCAGATGTGCTAAAAGCTTTGTTTATGTGTTAAAAGACAATGAGAAGTAATGAGAAGATGTACCAACTTGAAATCTAAATTTGGGTCAAATACTAAACTTCTAATTAGGATGTGATAGAGAATATAACAAATGTTTGAGATAAATGTAAGCTTTTAGAAATGAAATTGGTATACATTAAAACAGATACATGAATTTGCCCTGAAAAAAGAGTGAAATATTAACTACTTAAAATAGTTTGTCTACAATGTATTTAACTAATATAATGTTAATCTCTTAAGACTAGAAGTAAAATCCACCTACTAAAGCCAGATTTATTTAAGACACAGGTATTGTACATTATGCAATTTATGAGGATAATCTGTTTAAAAACACTAGTGAAACAAATAGACTAGCAAAAAGAAATGTGGTCACAAACAGGCACTAATTTAAGCCTAAATACAATATTCTAACAAAATAAAACTGCAATGATTTCATTCCTCTGCAAAAAAAAATTTGTGAGTTTTTAAGGCCGTGAGTTTTACAGATATTGAAGCTTAAAAAAATCAGATTGAATTGCACTGGTAACCTCCATATTCAGTTTTGTTGACCTCAAAATCATGCATACAAACAGCCCACATTTTAGTTACATGAGCATAAAATTCTCTTTAAAAAATGAATGCCTTGATGAATATTAGTAGACTCTTACCTATGCTTCAAAGAGCATGAAGACTCTTGTGAGATATATGTGTGTGTGTGTGTGTGTGTGTGTGTGTGTGTGTGTGTGTGTGTATGGAAGCATTCTAGTTCCCAGTTTTGCTCTTTCATCCCTTCTACCATGTGAGCACACAGCTTTTATTTCCTACGGAGGATGGTCCCATCCTGGAAGCATATATGTGTATATATATGAAACATGACCTGTGTTTTACAATTTCATATTGTAGAGGTTTACTTTTCAAGAGACTACTAGGTTTAATAGTTTAATCCCTCAACTAATGGGTAACATGTCTTTTTGCACCAGCTTTGATATAGATAGATATATACATATAGCTGTTGTTAAAACCTGTGAAAGATTTCAGTTTTCTCTACATGCAAGCTAAAAAGTTAGGTACCATCCTTTCATGAATGACGGCAGAAAATACATCTGCCTGAATCATCAACGAAGGACATAATACTCATGGCACAGAAGGTAGCATGAACATATTAATATTTGTCCTCTTTGCTCCTCATGTACCACAGAGCTGAAGCATAGGTGCTTGAATAAATGTAGTTCTTGCTGAAGATTTACATTAGAACTGAGTCAGTCCCTGAGTCTTATATGCTACAATTGCTTATGATATCAGTTTATTAGTGATAATATTGATAAGGGTCACAATTCTGTTTATGACAGACAATTCATTGAGAGCTTACTATGGGCCCTGCTTTGCATTAAATGACTAAATATTTCCCATTATCTATTTATTATGAAATTTTCACAGTAACACTGAGATATAGAAACTATTGATATTCTCAGAGGAGAAGATGGAACTGAAACAAAGGGAGCTTAATTAACTAAATCCACAGAAATGAATTCTAGAAACCTAGTTTCAGGGCCTATAGTTGTAATTACTCTGTTAAGTCTTCTGTTTCATAATGAAATTACTTCTAATTTGTGTACTTTGAGAGACTACTGATCAAATTTCTCTTCAAAAGCCTTAAAACTAACCATACAACTAATGATTTGCTATGATTTTAATGTATGTGTCCCTCCAAAATTTGTGTATTGGAACCTAATATGCAATGAGATGGGCCTTTTGGGAAGTGATTAAATCATGAGGGCTCCACTCTAATGAATGGAATAGTACTCTTATAGAAGAGTTTAAAGGGGCATTCTAGTGTGCTCTTTTGCTCTTCCATCCCTTTCTGCCATGTGAGGACACAGCTTTCATTTTCTACAGAGGATGGTATCATTCTGGAGGCAAAGATTCCTCATTTGATACTAAATTTGCTGGTGTCATGATCTTGGACTTCCCAGCTTTCAGAACTATAAAAAATACATTTCTATTGTTTATAAATTATCCAGTATAAGGTAATATATTATAGAATAGGAACAATGTGATCTGTCATTGGAATCGTATAAGATTTGCAAATTTTGCTATTGTATTTAAGTAAATTATACTGAGAACTACGTTCGAAAGATAAAATTTATATATTGCAATGAAATAATATGTAACATTTGCAAGCCTCATGTAGGACAGTGGTTCTCAAAATGCAGGCTTGAACCAGCAACATCAGCATCACCGCTTGTTAGGAAATGTAAATTTCGGGCCCTACCAACACCTACAGAATCACAAAATCTGGAAATGTGTCCATGCAATCTGTGTTTTAATGAGCTCACCAGGTGATTGTGACACATGCTGAAGTTTGACAAACACGTTGGGAAAAACCATAGTTGGCTTCCAAATCAAGGAAAACAAAAATAGCATAAAGCAAGTAGAAAAGTTATATTCTGAAAAATAGGGAAACTGACATGCTTCATACAGAATACTTATACTCTGAGTTTTCTTTCAAAACTTTAAGTTAAAGAATACCCTAGTAGGCATTCATTTTTCCAAACAGGAGTTTGAAGATTTACTTATTTTTCCTGGAGAATTTAAATGACTCTAAAGAAAATTCTTACATATGTGAAATTTGAAATGTTCAGAACTTTCTCAGTTTTCCCACAGTACGAAGCCATCAGCAAGTCCTGCAAATAGTCATAGAGGTTCCAATCAGCTTTTTAATGCCCCACTCTAAAAGTTTGTACAAGTCAAACTATAAGATAATGATAAATAATAAAGGCATTTTAATAAATATAACAGAATTTTAAATAATAAAGGCATATATGTATATGAAATGTGTGTGTATATCTGAAAATATATATGTATATGAAATGTGTGTATATATGTGTGTATACGTATATTTATGTGTATGGATGTATATGCATAGATGTATATATGTATATGAATTACATAGAGGTTGAGCCTATGATTGTGGTCTCATTAGATTATATTGTAATCAAACAAAGTGCTTTCTCCAGGCTTCGAACATGATGAGTTGAGCTCTATCTTCATGTAGTCATCCTGAATCCTTATTTTTATGAAATAGCACCCTTTGTTAATTATTTTATGGCAATTATTGCTCTATGTTATGATTAAATCATAGCTAGTCTGACTCTTCACATGAATTAAAAAGAGTAGAAGAGAGTGTGGCTTTGTACAAAGCCATGTAAAGTCAGCATCAGGTCATCTGGACGAATCTTGAAACACATTTAGCAGCCAGTTTTACAAACCTCTAATATATCAGTGCTCTAGTATACAACTTCAAACAAATGTAAGTAGAACCAATTATTTTCTTGTTCTGAATTGTCAGTATATTAAATGTTAAGTCTTTGGGAGAGTTGTTGGCAAGTTTCAATGGTGAGAAACATGCTATTGTCAACTTGAAATGTGTTCTGTAATGGAGACACTAAAAACCCTAGCTTTCCAATGTGTGCATAGTATTGCCAGTATGAATATATATTGCATATAATCTAATAATTATTATAAGCTGCTCCCTGTCAATGTATTTGGAAACCTTTTCACAAAGGGAGTTGCCTACCTGTGAACTTTTAAATAGAAATGCTACATTCTAAAAAAAATAAAAAACAAAACATACACACACATGTGCATGCATGCACACGCTCTTAAAAAAATTGGAAACAAACCTGAGAGAAAATTGAGCAAAAGATATGTACAGTTCACAAAAAAAGAAAATGCAAATGTTCCTTAAGCATAGAAAATATATTCTATCTCAGTATTAGTAAAATAAATTAAAACTATAGATCTATCGCTTCTTACCTACATGATTGGCAAAAAATCCAAAGGATTGACAATATACTCTATTGGTGAGATTGGAGAAAATAAGTTATTTCAGCTATCACTGGTGAAAATTCGCTACAGTGCAATAGAGTAAATTGGCTATATAGGGTAAATTGGCAATATTAAATACAATTAGAGATGTACTTACATGTTTGACCTTCCAGTACAGTAATCTGAAAATATCCAATCACAAATGTAAGATAACATATGCACAAATTTATGAAAGCTTTTTTTCTTATGTCAATAGATAACTGAATCAACTTTGATAAATTGCCTAAACACCTCTCTCTGCTAAAATAATGCAAAACCACTTACACATCCTGAGGAATGGAACACAGAGCTAACTGGGATCTAGAAGTTAATGCTCGCAGTTCTTTCTTCTAAATTCCAATCCCCAGTCTTGTCTACCATACATAATAGAACCAATTGAATTACTGGTTTCTTCTGTATACTTCTGGATTATTAAATCATACATTTCACCCTCAGAAATGTGAGTGTAAGCACAGCAGTAACATTGGTATCTGACTTATTTTACACTTCCTGACCCTACTCTTTTCAATCCAACATTCCACCAATTGGAATGCTGAATCTTTCTGTTCTTCGCTGTGTGTCAGAAATATCCTTTAAATTGCATTTTTTAAGAGACAAGGTCTTGCTATGTTGTCCAGGCTGGAATGCAGTGGCTAGTCACAGGCATAATCATTGTATACCGCGTTCTTTAACTCCTGGGCTCAAGCCATCCTCCTGCCTTCACCTCCTGCCTCAGCCTCCTGAGTAGCTGGGACTTCAGGTGGGCAGGGGCGCTCGGCTCTAAGTTACATTTTCTTTCTTCCTAAAATTGTATTGAGACTCTCCTCTTCTATAAATTGAGTGGCTGTAACTTCTGTGTGAGGGTGAGAGTGAGATGGAGATAGCATCATTTAACATTTTCAAAATTTTACTTCCTTTGCACTCACGTTGAGAAACACTATAGCAATGAGTATGTATCATCGAGAGAGAACAGAGTACTCTGTTTATCTAGTGTAAGAACGGCAATGCTAAAAGAAAAGAGAAAGAAAACAGCTTTAGGGCCTATTGTTTGCCTTTTCATATGTTCCCAAATAAGTAATCAATCCTTGATTTCTAAGGTAATATTCTTTTAGTTAGGACTATTACAAAGGTTATCACAGTAACTTTCACCCCAGAACAATTGAGCTGTTACCTGAAAAACTTTGTTTCTTATACATGTGGAGAAAGTTAGAATTTGCGGTTTCATCTAAATATTCTTGTCTATGACTTGTGACTTTGAAATGAAGGAAATATACTGGGTTAATTTGATAATATGCAGAAATAGTAGATTCATTCAATAATAAACAGATATATTTTAATGGTCATAATTCTTACTCTATGAGAAAAAATTCAATTCATATATTTTAGTAAAGTAAGGTTGATACATTTTACTATTAAAATAAATTGACAGAGAATTATTTATTCTTTTTATGTTGACATATTCTTAAGAAATTTCAGAAAAAGCTTAAATACTGGCAGCCTGATAAGGAAAGTCCTTTCTGTTATGAACTATGCGATCAGTGATGTGTGCTCAAGTGCTATGATTTCAGTGGCTGTAAGTGAAAGGCACCGTCTCTCGTGCCTTATTGGCAAGGATTATGTTCATATTGTTTTCCTGAAAAAGATGGATATTTTTATTCTATTGTTGAAGATAACCTAGTGACATAAAAGGAAATTAAACTGCTTTTCATGGGCTTTTTATTCAGCTGATGTGACCTGCGAATAAGGTTTAAATCTTACTAGGTGTTTACATTTTCAGTTGATTTGACAACACAGCAAGATATCCAACAAGAGTTTGTTTTCCTTGGTTGTGAAAGTACATTATCAATGTGCCTGAGGACCCATATGTGTTCATGTAAGATCTTTTTTTTTTACATTTATTTATTTATTATTATAATACTTTAAGTTTTAGGGTACATGTGCACAATGTGCAGGCCAGTTACATATGTATACATGTGCCATGCTGGTGCGCTGCACCTACTAACTCGTCATCTAGCATTAGGT
Organism: Gorilla gorilla gorilla; assembly: GCF_029281585.2. NCBI lineage: Eukaryota > Metazoa > Chordata > Mammalia > Primates > Hominidae > Gorilla > Gorilla gorilla. The sequence goes on along the minus strand of NC_073228.2, from coordinate 124,945,347 downwards.
ATATCTCCCAATGCTATCCCTCCCCCCTCCACCCACCCCACAACAGTCCCCAGAGTGTGATGTTCCCCTTCATGTGTCCATGTGTTCTCATTGTTTAATTCCCACCTATGAGTGAGAACATGCGGTGTTTGGTTTTTTGTTCTTGCGATAGTTTACTGAGAATGATGATTTCCAATTTCATCCATGTCCCTACAAAGGACATGAACTCATCATTTTTTATGGCTGCATAGTATTCCATGGTGTATATGTGCCACATTTTCTTAATCCAGTCTATCATTGTTGGACATTTGGGTTGGTTCCAAGTCTTTGCTATTGTGAATAATGCCACAATAAACATACGTGTGCATGTGTCTTTATAGCAGCCTGATTTATACTCCTTTGGGTATATACCCAGTAATGGGATGGCTGGGTCAAATGCTATTTCTAGTTCTAGATCCCTGAGGAATCACCACACTGACTTCCACAATGGTTGAACTAGTTTACAGTCCCACCAACAGTGTAAAAGTGTTCCTATTTCTCCACATCCTCTCCAGCACCTGTTGTTTCCTGACTTTTTAATGATTGCCATTCTAACTGATGTGAAATGGTATCTCACTGTGGTTTTGATTTACATTTCTCTGATGGCCAGTGATGGTGAGCATTTTTTCATGTGTTTTTTGGCTGCATAAATGTCTTCTTTTGAGAAGTGTCTGTTCACGTCCTTTGCCCACTTTTTGATGGGGTTGTTTTTTTCTTGTAAATTTGTTTGAGTTCATTGTAGATTCTGGATATTAGCCCTTTGTCAGATGAGTAGGTTGCAAACATTTTCTCCCATTTTGTAGGTTGCCTGTTCACTCTGAAGGTAGTTTCTTTTGCTGTGCAGAAGCTCTTTAGTTTAATTAGATCCCATTTGTCAATTTTGGTTTTTGTTGCCATTGCTTTTGGTGTTTTAGAAATGAAGTCCTTGCCCATGCCTATGTCCTGAATGGTAATGCCTAGGTTTTCTTCTAGGGTTTTTATGGTTTTAGGTCTAACGTTTAAGTCTTTAATCCATCTTGAATTGATTTTTGTATCAGGTGTAAGGAAGGGATCCAGTTTCAGCTTTCTACATATGGCTAGCCAGTTTTCCCAGCACCATTTATTAAATAGGGAATCCTTTCCCCATTGCTTGTTTTTCTCAGGTTTGTCAAAGATCAGATAGTTGTAGATATGCGGCGTTATTTCTGAGGGCTCTGTTCTGTTCCATTGGTCTATATCTCTGTTTTGGTACCAGTACCATGCTGTTTTGGTTACTGTAGCCTTGTAGTATAGTTTGAAGTCAGGTAGTGTGATGCCTCCAGCTTTGTTCTTTTGGCTCAGGATTGACTTGGCGATGCGGGCTCTTTTTTGGTTCCATATGAACTTTAAAGTAGTTTTTTCCAATTCTGTGGAGAAAGTCATTGGTAGCTTGATGGGGATGGCATTGAATCTGTAAATTACCTTGGACAGTATGGCCGTTTTCACGATATTGATTCTTCCTACCCATGAGCATGGAATGTTCTTCCATTTCTTTGTATCCTCTTTTATTTCATTGAGCAGTGGTTTGTAGTTCTCCTTGAAGAGGTCCTTTACATCCCTTGTAAGTTGGATTCCTAGGTATTTTATTCTCTTTGAAGCAATTGTGAATGGGAGTTCACTCATGGTTTGGCTCTCTGTTTGTCTGTTATTGGTGTATAAGAATGCTTGTGATTTTTGTACATTGATTTTGTATCCTGAGACTTTGCTGAAGTTGCTTATCAGTTTAAGGAGATTTTGGGCTGAAACAATGGGGTTTTCTAGATATACAATCATGTCATCTGCAAACAGGGACAATTTGACTTCCTCTTTTCCTAATTGAATACCCTTTATTTCTTTCTCCTGCCTGATTGCCCTGGCCAGCACTTCCAACACTATGTTGAATAGGAGTGGTGAGAGAGGGCATCCCTGCCTTGTGCCAGTTTTCAAAGGGAATGCTTCCAGTTTTTGCCCATTCAGTATGATATTGGCTGTGGGTTTGTCATAAAGAGCTCTTATTATTTTGAGATACGTCCCTTCAATACCTAATTTATAGAGAGTTTTTAGCATGAAGGGTTGTTGAATTATGTCAAAAGTCTTTTCTGCATCTATTGAGATAATCATGTGGTTTTTGTCTTTGGTTCTGTTTATATGCTGGATTACATTTATTGATTTGCATATATTGAACCAGCCTTGCATCCCAGGGATGAAGCCCACTTGATCATGGTGGATAAGCTTTTTGATGTGCTGCTGGATTCGTTTTGCCAGTATTTTATTGAGGATTTTTGCATCAATGTTCATCAAGGATATTGGTCTAAAATTCTCTTTTTTGGTTGTGTCTCTGCCCGGCTTTGGTATCAGGATGATGCTGGCCTCATAAAATGAGTTAGGGAGGATTCCCTCTTTTTCTATTGATTGGAATAGTTTCAGAAGGAATGGTACCAGTTCCTCCTTATACCTCTGGTAGAATTCGGCTGTGAATCCATGTGGTCCTGGACTCTTTTTCATTGGTAAGCTATTTATTATTGCCACAATTTCAGCTCCTGTTATTGGTCTATTCAGAGATTCAACTTCTTCCTGGTTTAGTTTTGGGAGAGTGTATCCATTCTTCTAGATTTTCTAGTTTATTTGTGTAGAGGTGTTTGTAGTATTCTCTGATGGTAGTTTGTATTTCTATGGGATCGGTGGTGATATCCTCTTTATCATATTTTATTACGTCTATTTGATTCTTCTTTTTTTCTTTATTAGTCTTGCTAGCGGTCTATCAATTTTGTTGATCCTTTCAAAAAACCAGCTCCTGGATTCATTAATTTTTTGAAGGGTTTTTTGTGTCTCTATTTCCTTCAGTTCTGCTCTGATTTTAGTTATTTCTTGCCTTCTTCTAGCTTTTGAATGTGTTTGCTCTTGCTTTTCTAGTTCTTTTAATTGTGATGTTACGGTGTCAATTTTGGATCTTTCCTGCTTTCTCTTGTGGGCATTTAGTGCTATAAATTTCCCTCTACACTCTGCTTTGAATGTGTCCCAGAGATTCTGGTATGTTGTGTTTTGTTCTCGTTGGTTTCAAAGAACATCTTTATTTCTGCCTTCATTTCGTTATGTACCCAGTAGTCATTCAGGAGCAGGTTGTTCAGTTTCCATGTAGTTGAGTGGTTTTGAGTGAGATTCTTAATCCTGAGTACTAGTTTGATTGCACTGTGGTCTGAGAGACAGTTTGTTATAATTTCTGTTCTTCTACATTTGCTGCGGAGAGCTTTACTTCCAAGTATGTGGTCAATTTTTGAATAGGTGTGGTGTGGTGCTGAAAAAAATGTATATTCTGTTGATTTGGGGTGGAGAGTTCTGTAGATGTCTATTAGATCCAGTTATTGCAGAGCTGAGTTCCATTCCTGGGTATCGTTGTTGACTTTCTGTGTCGTTGATCTGTCTAATGTTGACAGTGGGGTGTTAAAGTCTCCCATTATTAATGTGTGGGAGTCTATGTCTCTTTGTAGGTCACTCAGGACTTGCTTTATGAATCTGGGTGCTGCTGTATTGGGTGCATATATATTTAGGATAGTTAGCTCTTCTTGTTGAATTGATCCCTTTACCATTAAGTAATGGCCTTCTTTGTCTCTTTTGATCTTTGTTGGTTTAAAGTTTGTTTTATCAGAGACTAGGATTGCAACCCCTGCCTTTTTTTGTTTTCCATTTGCTTGGTAGATCTTCCTCCATCCTTTTATTTTGAGCCTATGTGTGTCTCTGCACTTGAGATGGGTTTCCTGAATACAGCACACTGATGGGTGTTGACTTTATCCGATTTGCCAGTCTATGTCTTTTAATTGGAGCATTTAGTCCGTTTACATTTAAGGTTAATATTGTCATGTGTGAATTTGATCCTGTCACTATGATGTTACGTGGTTATTTTGCTCGTTAGTTGATGCAGTTTCTTCCTAGTCTCGATGGTCTTTACATTTTGGCATGATTTTGCAGCAGCTGGTACCAGTTATTCCTTTCCATGTTTAGTGCTTCCTTCAGGAGCTCTTTTAGGGCAGGCCTGGTGGTGACAAAATCTCTCAGCATTTGCTTGTTTGTAAAGCATTTTATTTCTCCTTCACTTTTGAAGCTTAGTTTGGCTGGATATGAAATTCTGGGTTGAAAATTCTTTTCTTTAAGAATGTTGAATATTGGCCCCCACTCTCTTCTGGCTTGTAGAGTTTCTGCCGAGAGATCCGCTGTTAGTCTGATGGGCTTCCCTTTGTGGGTAACCCGACCTTTCTCTCTGGCTGCCCTTAACATTTTTTCCTTCATTTCAACTTTGGTGAATCTGACAATTATGTGTCTTGGATTTGCTCTTCTCGAGGCATATCTTTGTGGTGTTCTCTGTATTTCCTGAATCTGAATGTTGGCTTGCCTTGCTAGATTGGGGAAGTTCTCCTGGATAATATCCTGCAGAGTGTTTTCCAACTTGGTTCCATTCTCCCCGTCACTTTCATGTACACCAGTCAGACGTAGATTTGGTCTTTTCACATAGTCCCATATTTCTTGGAGGTTTTGCTCGTTTCCTTTTATTCTTTTTTCTCTAAACTTCCCTTCTCGCTTCATTTCTTTCATTTCATCTTCCATCGCTGATACCCTTTCTTCCAGTTGATCGCATCGTCTCCTGAGGCTTCTGCATCCTTCACATAGTTCTCGAGCCTTGGTTTTCAGCTCCATCAGCTCCTTTAAGCACTTCTCTGTATTGGTTATTCTAGTTATACATTCGTCTAAATTTTTTTCAAAGTTTTCAACTTCTTTGCCTTTGGTTTGAATGTCCTCCCGTAGCTCAGAGTAATTTGATCGTCTGAAGCCTTTTTCTCTCAGCTCGTCAAAGTCATTCTCCATCCAGCTTTGTTCCGTTGCTGGTGAGGAACTGCATTCCTTTGGAGGAGGAGAGGCGCTCTGCTTTTTAGAGTTTCCAGTTTTTCTGCTCTGTTTTTTTCCCCATCTTTGTGGTTTTACCTATTTTTGGTCTTTGATGATGGTGATGTACAGATGGGTTTTTGGTGTGGATGTCCTTTCTGTTTGTTAGTTTTCCTTCTAACAGACAGGACCCTCAGCTGCAGGTCTGTTGGAGTACCCGGCCGTGTGAGGTGTCAGTCTGCCCCTGCTGGGGGGTGCCTCCCATTTAGGCTGCTCGGGGGTCAGGGGTCAGGGACCCACTTGAGGAGGCAGTCTGCCCGTTCTCAGATCTCCAGCTGTGTGCTGGGAGAACCACTGCTCTCTTCAAAGCTGTCAGACAGGGACATTTAAGTCTGCAGAGGTTGCTGCTGTCTTTTTGTTTGTCTGTGCCCTGCCGCCAGAGGTGGAGCCTACAGAGACAGGCAGGCCTCCTTGAGCTGTGGTGGGCTCCACCCAGTTCAAGCTTCCTGGCTGCTTTGTTTACCTAAGCAAGCCTGGGCAATGGCGGGCGCCCCTCCCCCAGCCTTGCTACCGCCTTGCAGTTTGATCTCAGACTGCTGTGCTAGCAATCAGCAAGACTCCGTGGGCTTGGGACCGTCCGATCCAGGTGAGGGATATAATCTTCTGGTGTGCCGTTTTTTTAGCCCGTCGGAAAAGTGCAGTATTCGGGTGGGAGTGACCCGATTTTCCAGGTGCCATCTGTCACCACTTTCTTTGACTAGAAAAGGGAACTCCCTGATCCCTTGCGCTTCCCGAGTGAGACAATGCCTTGCCCTGCTTCAGCTCGCGCACCGTGCGCTGCATGCACGCACTGACCTGCACCCACTGTCTGGCACTCCCTAGTGAGATGAACCTGGTACCTCAGATGGAAATGCAGAAATCACCTGTCTTCTGCGTCATTCACTCTGGGAGCTGTAGACCGGAGCTCTTCCTTTTCGGCCATCTTGGCTCCTCCCTTCATGTAAGATCTTAATACAGCAAAGATAAACCTATTTTTACACAGTACATTCGTGACATTTTTAAATATTTATGATATATTTTTCTTTAAACTATACAAACAACAATTCAAATGAAATGTCCCTAAATGGGTCTAATTATATCTAAAAATGTACAGAAAGTACATTATTACTGCTATATTTATAGCCTTTTGGATACTCTAATGTTTTATTGAATTCTTTTATTTTCAATTTAATAGTGAGATACCTTATTTCCAGGTGAAAGAGAATTTTACGTTTTCTGATTTCATAATTATATTTCATTATATTATGACCAGAAATATTTGCAATATTAATACTTATAATAAAATAAGAAAGTGTTCAAGAAGTCTAGAAACATTAAAAATGGGATTTAAAAATAAGTTTCTCCTATGGTTCCCAACACTTTGGAATTCCTGTACATGTTATCAGTCTCAAAGAAGTTTGCCTCTAAAGAATAAGCTTCTTTACCTACAGATGGCAACACCCACCTGTGAGAATAATTGCATGAGTCTCTAAAGAAATTTAGACGTTAGGGTTATAATATATTGATCCCTCTTTTTTTTATCTATTCATCTATCTATATCTATAACTTCAAAAGTGACACAACTTTAACCTGTTACTTGTTTCTATTTCTAAAGTACACAAAGCAAACAAGAATAAACATGGTCATGCCAAAATGGAATTATTTTGGTGTGCCTTATGTCCTATATCCTCAAGTCCAATTCTCAGTAGTAGTAAAATACTCTATTGATATGAGTATGCTTTCTGGGAAACAAGAAAATACTAGTATTTTAGATTGATGCTTACTAATTGTAATATATGCTGCAACTTCAAAAAGTTTTAAGTGTGCAGAACTTACTTAATTTGAGGAAATAAAGATTGATTTTATTTATTACATGCTATGTTGATAAGTTATATAAATTTAAAAAAATAGAAACACAACATAGCAAATTGGTTCTAACTCATTGTATCTATAATAAAACATATTTTAAAAATGTATATGCCATGAGTAAAAACAAGTTATACAATACAAACATAGTACTAATTTAAAAGCTAAAGATACAACATGGTAATATAGGAACATTTCATATTAATATGTGTAGGCTCGATTCTCACCACATAAGAAAATAATGGTAGAGCTGTCCTTATCTTATTTAACAAGTGATTGTCCATGCTTAAGTCAATCTTTGGTAGCCACTGTAGAAAGTAGTAAACTTTTTAATAAAAACATTTTAATTCTGTGCTTAATATTACTTATACTGGAATAGAGGAAGAAAATGAGTACAAACATAGAAAGAATTCTCAATCTTGTAACAGAACATACATGCACTTTTACAGGAAAATGGGAAAATCAAGGTTAGTAAAATCCATACTGATATCAGAATTATTAGTCATTGTATAGAAAACAAGAGTAAATAGTAAATACCCCAAATGAGATTGGTAGCTGGTAAAAATGTTTTACTTTCGTGTTCATTTAATGAAATGTACTGTGGTTCTTAGTGATATATATCACTTTGCAGTATATAAGTCCCTAAAGAAACAATTGGTGCAGGATAAAGTTAACGTACATAGTATTTTGTTGAATAAGACTTTCAACACCCAATACTTTCATATAATGAAGCTTCAGATGAGCAGTATTAACAACTGAAAATGAATGAAGATATTTTGAGTGTCCATCTTGTGCCAACTCCCTAACTCTAAAGTAACACATGTACAGGATGGATTCGAAAAACATACTGAAGACCTTGAAAACTGAACTGACATTGAAGAAATCACTCACATAAAATGATACAGAATTTCTACTAAGAACTACACCTTTATACAGAAAATTTAGGTCAATTTTTCAATGCCACTCTATCTGTGACTTTTGGAGTATGGAAGATAAGCATATAATTTGTCCATCAGTAAAATGCACACCTTTATTTCTTGCAGTATGAGCCTGTCTTTGCAACCTCTTGGTAGCTTGTCTATGTTTAACTTCTCTGTACCGGTCACTTAGAACAAGACATTGGAAGCTGCACCAAAAGAAAGAATAAGGTTTGAGAACTGTGGAGTTTCATTAATGAATATGAGAGTCTTCCAGGAAGCACATTATACTAAAAGATTCCAGAAATGGTCTGTGACAGAAGGAGAAACTATTTCCTTTCTTTCCCAGTTACACTTGACACCTTAGGGAAAATAGCCTTTAATCCTGGTTTTTAGTATATACTGTGGACACTTTTTCCCAGAAAAAGAAAATTCCACTCCTCGTGGGGTTTTGAATGATTAAAGCTCCTCAGCAGTCTCCTCCCAGGCATGAGAATCACAACATGGAGACCAGTATCTCACTGATATCTAGAGAAAGTGCAGGGCTATAAGTGGCCTGCCCATCAGCACTTCCTTGGGGATAGAACACTGTCTCTGCCTTGTACTGTGCCTTTTGGAAGAAGACAGGTCAGATAATAAAATTAAAAGGGCTATGACTCTCGTGAGCCTTGGTTCATCTAGGAATGGTGGATCTGGCCTCTTCTGCTCTACTCAACTGCTAGACATGTCTTTGCTCCTGTCCCCTCATAAGATGTGGATAGGACACATTCTCCTTTATCGTCAGTCAAATGTTTCACCTCTATGTATATATTCTTCTGAAGAAAATTATTTACCACAGCAATCACTGAACCTTGGAAGATACTTCTGGTGAAGTTCCCTGCTACTGCCAACCTCTGAATCTCAAGTATTTGGAGGTCTTTCCTGCCCATCATGGCTCTCACCTCTTCCGCAACCCACTCCACAGCAGTTTCTACTACCAATGAGTCTCTTTTTCTTAACTCTAGTGATGGGGTGATAAACTGTGTTCATTATTCCTTAGTTTGTGTAAGGATATTTTACCCTTCTGTGTGGTGTGGTCAGCCATCTTCTTCCTTCTGCAGAGGGCAGTGGATATTATTAAAAGAGTTCCTCTGATCCTATTGGTGGTCTGGTGGTAGTGGTGGTGGTGGTAGGTACATATGAGAAAAGGTGGGTACTGTGGCTAGTTAGAGAAGATGAAGATCCTTCAGTAGAGTCTGGCCTGTTTTACTTTCTTTCAGGAGCTGAAAATAGTCTGTTTGCTTGCATGAGGATGTTTTCATGCCAAAATGTCTCCTTTTTTTTTTTTTGCAGCCAAATGTCATCATCTTGATTTTCTTCTTCTTTCTCCTCCTTCTTTTCCCTTTCCTGTTTCTTTTGCTCATTAGCCAGGTCAGGGTAAGATGGAAAGCAAGGAAGCTGAAGCCCTCAATGACCCCATACTCCACATGCTTCTGAAGGATGGGAAAGATCCGGGAGCAGGCCATGCATCTGAAGCCACTGTCCAGAGCTACCAACAAGTCAGGCGTCCTGGGCCTGGAACTCTCCTCCAGAGCTGGGGGCTCTACTGGGTTGTCAGCCTCTCAGGCTTTGCTGGCCAAGCTGGCCTCACTGTCAGTTAGGAGTTCCTTTGTAGACATATGAGAGAGAGTGACTTCTGTATGGATCTTCTCAGGCAAGGCCACTTCTTCTGTTATTGTCTTCTTTAGGGAGTGCTCCAGTTCTTTCTCCATATCCCATAAGAGAGCCACACCATTTTTCATTCAGACACACATGTAGTAAATTTTCATGACCCTTTACTCTTTCATATCTATTGAGGACAAAAGGGATTGTTGGCTAAATGAAAAGGAAAGCAGACACGGTTGCTCCAGATCCTGGGATAGAGGCATGTCAGAGGACGCAAGACAAGGAGCATCTTGATGAAATTGAATGCTTCCCAGGAAAAAAAAAAAAACATTTCAAACATAAATAAATTTGAATAAGTGTATGTGAAGTCTGTAGGAGTTAAGACAGACATAGAACTCTGCATGTGGTCATGTATATGTGATGTTCCAGAATTCTATAGGTGATATGTGTAATTTGAGGTGTATACTTGGTATATCTATGTAGAGAATGAGTAAGTGGTGTGTCTTTGGGGTTTTATGTATGTTCCAGCATATACCTTGTGAGTGTTTCCTGTGTTGGTAAAACGGGATGATGATAAGTGTGTGTGTGTGATGACACTACATGTGAATGAGTGTAAGAGTGGTACATGTTCTTTGTCTCAGTTTGACACAGTAAGACTTAGAGTGTTAGATGAAGTGTGTAGAGTTCTTAGAATGTGCAGTTCTATGAAAGGTCAAAGGCATTGTTGATGAAGTGACATATGGCTGAGAAAGGCTACATATGAAAGTGCATTTTCTTAAGGACATAGACATTTTCTAGAGTTTGTATAGCATGAGGGAGTTAAAACATAATCTGTGTGAGGAGATGTGAAGTACTTATGGGATTCGTGTGTAAAGGAGTGAGGCTGAGAATGACTGTGCAGGAATGAGGGTGGGAAGGTGTACCTACATAATGCTACTAGAAAATGGGAAAGATGGATGGAAAGTGAAGATGTGTATTTAAGTAAGTGGAAGAAGAAATAGGGCCATGCTTGGTATGAAGGACTATAACTTGTGAGTGTGTTTGAGCCTGAGTGTGTGCCTATCTGATGAGGAAGGTTCTATCCAACTTCCCATGCATGTTATCAGTGCTACTCACTGCCTCACCCACAGCTGCCCTAGTGTTCACATGTTGGAACATTGTGCTGAGGAGCTTTGTCCTATTCTTGAAGGCACATTCCCTATTTATCCTTTCCCAGAGACCTCAGCCCTAGTCACTGTGCCCTGAATCCCTTCCTTGTTTATGAGGGGAAAGTAATGTAAGTAGGAAACAGGATGAGCTCCTGCCCAAGCTCAGACCTCACCTTAGCATCTGCCTTACCATCCTTATCAAGAATGAACTCACTTGCAGAGGAGACACTGGAACAATTCTCTGAGGCAGAGGGATTCTCTCCTGCTGCCTGACTCCATGCTGGGACCACCACGCGGGTCTCAGGAGCAGCCTCTTGAGAATTCCAGAATTCTGGGAGAATGACATTTTTAAAAAATTGAGATATGGTATAACCGGAGGCCTGTGTCTGTTTAAAAAAAAAAAAAGACATGTCTAACGGATATTTTGTGTCAGACACCACTAGTACTTATAGGACTTGATCTCACAGAAATAAAGTTGTCTTTTCCATTCAAAACTTTGAAATCTCAGTTAAAAACAAACAGTTTTTAAAATCGTGTGTGTGGTGCATGTTGGTGGGATTTTGTATCTTGTGTGTGATATTTTTGGAGGTGTATGCAGAATATCAGAAAATATTGCATGAAATACAATATGTAGACATTGAAGGCTAAGTATTATTATTAGCCCAATTTTTCTTATGAGAGATTGTGCAAGTAAGGAATATGGACTTCACGTTTTATGAAGAATTATGTATGTATATCTAACTGTTTATATTGCTATCTACATTTACAGGTATATTTATAGAGAGGTGTAGATATAAATATAAATAGATAATAATTAGATAGCTAGCTAGCCAGATAAATATATATGAAGATGAACTTTTTTGGAGGTCGTCTAGCAACTGGGCATGGTGCTGGAAGTGTTCAAATGAATACTTCAGAGACTTTCCCCAGACTCCTCTTCTGAAAATATCTTTTCACGTTACTCTTGAATTTTTAACCTTCCTATTCATGTCCTTTAGGAGCCACTTCCAAAGAAGACAGGAAAGTATACGTGGTCCATTTCTGCCCATTGATGGGAAACAGAGGTCCTGAGTAGTCCATGAGAGAAGGAGTCATTTATGTCAGTTGCTGAGCAAAGGAGCTTAGCTCCAATTCTAGACCAACATTCTGCCCCCCTTGTCCAGCTCCTTCTTCCTCAGTCCCACATGTCCTCCATCCTCATACCATCATGAATGAATTTGTCTGCAGAGGAGTCGCAGGAGATGTATTCTCAGTTGGAGTTCTCTGCTGTCTACCTGTGGCCTTGGGCCAAGCCAGAGAATCCAGACTGTGGAGGGTATTCACCTGAATCTAACATTCCTGGGAAAAGAAGAAGGAAAATCAGACATGTGGTATTTTGTCACATTCAACAATTAATCAAGAAATATCATAGGGTCACACCTGTAATCCTAACACTTTGAGAGGCTGAGGCAGGCAGATCACTTGAGTTCAGGAGTTTGAGACCAGCCTGGCCAACACGGTGTAACCCTGTCTGTACTAAAAATACAAAAAATTATCAGGGCATGGTGGCGCATGCCTGTAATTCACCTGTAATCCCAGCTACTTGGGAGGCTGAGGCATTAGGATCACTTGAACCCGGGAGGCGGAAGTTGCAGTGAGCCATGATGGTGCCACTGCACTCCAGCCTGGGTGACAGAGTAAGACTCTGTATCAAAAAAAAAAAGGAAAGAAGAAATATCATATGTGCAATTACACACACGGCACTTTTCCTCATGGATATTTTAATCTAGATACTGTTTAAAGTTCCAAAATCATGGTATACAAAAATATCTGTTGGAATGATGTGTCTGGCTGGATGGGGCTGGATCACCTATGAGTGGTGTATGCTGTTCTGTGCAGTGTGTCTGAGGCTTAAATCTTGCCTGGCATATGGAAAGGTGTCCATATTATTTGTTATCACTATTTCTGTTTATCTGAAGAATAAATCTGATGTATGTGTATAGGTAAAGTTCTTTGGTTTCTCATCTGAGATTATCATATGAAAGTCCTGCTGCTTTCTCAGAGAGTTAGAATATGCAGGAAATAATCCGTTGACTCCCACCTCTGTACTGCAGCATCCTCTTTCAGATATCTGCTCTTGTGGCCTCTGTTGCCAGAGCTCTGTAGGACCTGAGCCTTGTGAGAAATGGTGGGTTCTGAGATTGAGTAGGAGATTCCAGTGGGATCTCTGGGACTGGATTTAGACTGTACCTCCCAACACTGGGCACATCTCTTTCTTGGGTGCTTACCAACTCTTACCTAGCACAGCTATGACTTGGCCTGATTAGCAATGTCACCTTTCTCAGTGACCCCTGCTCACGCGAAGCCCTAAGTTTTTTATCTCTACTAATCACACTCATAGCCTATCATAGAATCTTCCCGGATTTATAAGTACATGCTGGATGGTTTTTCCTATCATAATTAATGCATTTTTTAATCAACTCTACCTCTACCATGAATTTAAATATATCATGAAAATCTCCAGTTTATTTGTATTACTCCCTTTTAATCTGCATTTCCAACATAAAGAGAATTCACAAGCTTCACTAAATAAACTGGCAAATTCTAGTTTCTGACAAAATAACTCATAAACACCTTAAGTCCCTTCCCTTGTTTAAATCCTCAGTTAAGTCTGTAGGCAAGCTTTTATTTCTCAAAGTACATCCAATTAGTCTATTGACCTACTGGAGTGTGTCTGGTGTGTTATTTTGGTGTGTAGATGGCAAAATTTAGTGTGTATAGTGTATTTGTTACAGAGAGTGTGTCATCTTTGGTAAGCATAGTCTGACATATGCATATGACTATGTATATTTGTCTTTTTTAACAATTTTTTGTAGTAAGTATAAGGGCGAGATTGTCATTGTGTGTGAAGGTAGCGTGAGCACGATGTGTTTGAGTATTTTCAGCATAGGTTTATATATGTATAGGTATTTCATCTTCCATGTATCATGTGATATCTATGTCATGTGCTATTGAAGTATAAAACAGTTATATAATAGCCTTTTGGTTCATATGATAGACTGTGTGGATCTGAGTAACTTTGTGAGATCTGCAGAAACAATAAAAGTGTTGTAGACTGGCCATGTAACAGATGCATAGGAGAGAGGTCCTGTGAGCTCTTAGATTGTGGGATTATGTGAAGTGACTAAGGAATTGGGAACAGAGAGGAGTTTGAAAAGGGGTTATATGATGTAATGGCTTCCTGCATTGTTAATGTGAAGTAGAGTTCTACAAGAGTGAAATATTTGTGTAAGTTACAGATTGTGATGCTGAAGTAATGAGGTTAGGAAAAAGCCAATTTGAAAAATGCGTATGCTGTGAAATGAATGAAATTAGGAAAAAGCCAATTTGAGAAATGCATGTGCTGTGAAATGAGTGTGTAAAGGTTTAACTTGTGAGGATGAGTTTATGAGTATGTCTGAGTGTATAATGAAATGAGAGTAGGGAATGAAGAATGAAGGAATGAGTGTTTATAGAGACTGCTATGGCTAACACGGAGTGTCAACTTGATTGGATTGAAGGATGCAAAATATTGATCCTGGGTGTGTCTGTGACGGAGTTGCCAAAGGAGATTTGAGCCAGTGGGCTGGGAAAGGCAGACCCACCCTTAATCTTGATGGGCACAATCTAATTAGTTGCCAGTGTAGCCAGAATAAAAAGCAGGCAGAAGAACGTGAAGAAACTAGACTGGTTTAGCTTCCTGCATCTTTCTTCTATGCTGGATGCTGGGTGCTTCCTGCCCTCAAACATCGGGCTCCGAGTTCTTCAGATTTGGCACTCAGACTGGTTTCCTTGCTCTTCAGCTTGCAGACAGCCTATTGTGGGACTTTGTGACTGTGTGAGTTAATACTTCTTAGTAAACTCCCCTTTACACACACACACACACACACACACACACGTATGTGTGTGTATACATGTATACATATATATGTATGTATATACATGTATACATATATATGTATGTATATACATATATACACATGTATACACAGGACATATGTGTGTCCTGTTTTTTCCCTCACATTTTACACAGCAGCACCATGTTTACATCATCATAGTCTTAAATAAAACAAGTTTTACCCTTGAGTAAATAATTTTTTTAGTACTTTATACTCTCATCCCTGAGCAACCAGTTTTTAAATGTTCAAACTTGTTTTCAATGTTTTTCTCACTACGATGAGCCTCAGTTTCTTCTTAAATAAAAGGAGAAAGTACTGTTATAAAATGCATAACAACATTTACTTACCCATTGCCCTCAGAAAGACATCAAATAAAGGAAAATGCATTTTTAATGAAACATAGTCTAGACTAACCAACCACTATGTCTGCGACAGTAATGCAGAGTGGCTTTGTGTAGGCAGCACAGTCCTTAAGCCACAGAACTGAGGATATGGGTCATCTGAACCTTCTCTTTACTCTCAGACTACTTGAGCCCTCAAGACCAGTATACATGCACACATCTCTCCCTTCCTCCCTCCATCCTTCAGTTTCTTCCCCTCTATCACTTACTCCTCCCCTCCTCCACCACAACTAGGAATCCTCTTTTCTTCCTTTTTAGGAGGCAATTCCTGGTTACGCTATGCTCAGAGAATATGCTGCCACATACCTCTTGACATTTTTGCAGCATAGGGGGAGTATGTGCTTTCCAGATGTTCTCTGTTTTGTTTCTGTTTCATGTTTAAACTCTGGAGAGCTACTCAAATTAGGCACTTTGCTCCCTGAAACAGCTCTTAGAGAGTCAATTGATTATGATAAAGAATGAAATTTGTACATTCAAGAACAACAAATCACTGAAGACATGCTATCATTTCATTGACTAGTGCACGGTTCATAATCAGGGCTGTTATAGGACAAATTGTTGATATGGACTCAGCAATATTTTATGACCTACTGATAACATCAGTGTATTTCAGGAATTAAGCTAGTATGCACAGAACTGCAGATCTGTCACAACCCATTGCCTAAGGCAAGTCCTTTTATTCAATGGAAACTCTACCATTAACTTGAGTTTTTATATCTTGCATGTGATATCAAAACTAGAAGATAAATGACTTAGATTTAACAAAAGAAGTTATTTTATGCGTTTAGACATGCTGCATTACTAAATCTCCCTAAGAGTGAGGATAAAGCAGTGCCTGAGAGGATTCGGCTTAGAACAATCTTTGTCTCAGAAAATAGTAAATGTTATATCTTGTTATTATTATTTAACTTATGTACAAACATAAGTAATACGTAAGGTATATGTTGGTATTTAGGTATGGAATTGAGAACATTCATGATTCCATACAACTCTAACATTTATTGAATTTCCCTTGGCTAGTGAGAACAGTCCAGTGCATTTTTGCAGTGAGACATCTCTTTAGCCACTCTTCCTCATCACTTCCCCCTTGGTTAGGAAGAAGAGATGAACCTTGGTTTTACAACCCTGGCCCTTGTCAGGAGTTCTGTTCTTGTCCATTCTGAAGGTCTCTCTCTCTGGGCTTCTGTCCCAGGCCCAAGTCTGTGTCTCCTGGAAAGACCTGGATCCTGTACAGGGTTTGAATTCTGGAGCAGCTCCGTTCTGCCTCCCATCCATCACAGATTACATCTCATCTCTTAGGGTCAGTATGTGTTTTTTTCAAACTTAGTAATTACCATGGAAACCAGGTCATGACATAGCATCCTTCCATCTTCTTTACCCTCAAGACCTGGTTTTTGGATGCTCCCTTTGCACACCATGGCCACTGAATGATAGGCACATTTATCAAGAAATCCTCAGTTTTGTTAGTTATCAGAAAAAAGTAAAACTAAAGCAAGAAATTAATAACTTTCATATATCAAATTGATAAAAAATAGAGGGTCAAACTATACCAAATGATTATAAGGATAAGGGTGAAAGAAGGAATCTTCATGAACGAAAATTAAGAATTGGCGTATGTAGATATTTTGAAAAACAAGTAGGCAATGTTTATAGAATGAAATAAGCCTATAACTTATAGCTCTATAATCTCACTCTACAAAAACACATTTACAAACATGATACTCATAGTATTATTTATGCTATCAGGCATTTGGAATTTGTAGCTTTCAACTCAGTAAGAATGAATAAGCAAATTATGGTAGCTACATAATACAGAATTCATTCTAAAGACAGAGATCAAGTCGATTAAAATGTAGACCTGTTGGGAGGAACATCAGGAAGGGACTGGTGATCACAGATACAAGAAAAAAGTATAACTCAAAGAAATAGTCACATGTGGATTCTTGAAAAGCTAGTAACTGAGAGTACTGTTAACTTTATAGTTTGTACTTTTTAAACAGGACAAAAAAAGAATAATCTCTTCCCAGTAAAAATGGCTCAGGTTAGGTCTAGAACTAAGGGAAAGGATTATTCTTATTGTATTAATTTTCTATTACTGCTATAGCACATTAGCACAAGATTAGTGGCTTAAAATATAAATCTTTTATAGTTCTGGAGATGAGAAGTCTAATATCCATCTTGAGACTTAAAATCAAGGTGTCAGCAGGGCTGATTCTGTCTGGAGATTCTAAGAGAGAATCTGTTCCTTTCCTTTTCCAGGTCCCAGAAGCTGCCTGCAATCCTCAGCTCTCCTTCACTTTCTTCATGTTCAAAACATATAATTCCAACATCTGCTTCCATTGTCACATCTCCACTCCGACTGGCTCTCCCTTAGCTCCCTTTCAGAAAGACCCTTGTAACATAGTCACAGGTTCTGAGGATTAGGAGGTTGGCATTATTTTTCTGAGGTGGAAAGGAGGGTCAAGGGTGCATTTTTCAGCTTACAATACCAAGACAAAAACAGAAAGTATCAGAGAGAATGTACCTATAGTAAAACATAGTAGTCTGAGAACAGAAATTCCAAATTAAGCAGAGGCAATAGGGAAAATTTGCACAGCAACTTTCTATGCATACTGAATAAAACAAAGCAGAATGAAACAAAGCGCAAATTCCAGTTGAAATTAAAAACTGAAGGAAGAGAAGAACAATTACATGAGAATTCTTAATGCTATAGAACTTTAATGACTAGGTTCAATAAGAAAACTAAGACAAGTGAATGCAAAGAAATAAAAATGAAGAATTTACGGAGGAAAAATAGAGATACTAAACAAGGTTGTAACAGAATAAATAAATAAATTAGAACCATAAAGAAATAGATAAAGCTTAAGATTTAATAATTAGTATATAGATTTAAGGTAAATGTGAAAGGAAGAGACAAAGATATAATTAATGATAATATAAGAGATTTAAAAAAGAAAGGCCAAGCGATGCAAAATAACAATAATTAGTGTTTCTAAAGTAAACAGGTTAACAAATAAACCAGAAAATTATTCAAGATTTAATGCCATAAAATATTCATAGAATGAAGAACTACAACTACAAGTGAAAATGATACACTTTTTTTAGAAAAAAACTGAAAGAGGACAACTTATAGAAATTAATTATACTTAGTTACATGTTTGATCTTTGAAGATAAGATAAACTAAATTCTTCACCCACTCTAGGGAAAGAAGCCAGTAATTTATAGGTGCTAAATGTTAAGCTGGTCTTACACTTCTAAAAAATAATATCTATTGTTAGAAAATAGTAGAGTAGTGTTTGCAGGTGTTGAGAGAAAGAAGGTGTAATTGTGCAATATTATTTACAGCCAAATTTTTATTCAAGTGTAAAAGCAACTGGCAAATATTGTCGAATGTGTATCAAAAATCATTCATGGAATATCTGTGTTACAAGATCCCTTCTTTAAAAAGTCACCTAACTCTAATACAGCCAACTAAAAATTGAATGGAAATGTCATTAAAAAATGATGAGTGCAGCCATCAATGCCTGAAGACAGTACAGGACTGACAGCAAACATCTGGGCACAGAGGTAGAAGTGGAGTTGGGTGGGAATTGATTGCTCTTACTGTATCATGTGTTATGAATAAAGTTCAGGCTTCAGGGCTTTTCTAGGTCTACTGTTCCAGACTATTCTGTCATCTTGTTGTGTTTTACCATGTGCTCTAACAGTATCTAAATCCCAGTGATATCACTGTATGATCTTTTCCATCTCTGTGCTTTTGCTCAATATGTTCTTTGTCTTGAAAATGCATATAAAATCCTAGACCTAATTGTCATTGCATTTGGTAAAACATATGGCTGATTGTTCAACTTTAAATCTTTTCAGGTCATGAATTTTGATGTATACATCTCTGTATACCCAGTCTAGCATCTTATTTGGTGACCTGTATCCTCCTTCAAGCACAAAAGGCCATACATAGATAATCATAACATTTTAAGAGTAAACAGAATTATGAATACAGCACACATGAGCCTTAGTTGAAAATTTATTAAAGAAAATTAGCTTGACAATGAAAACCAACCAACAAAAGAGAATTTTAAAAAAATCCCTTTTATGTTATGAATATGGTGAAAGGACTGGGGATGGGCATTGAATCTATATAAATACAAAAATAAGACATAAAAATAGAGATTACAATTACAAAAGAGATGCAAATTTTAAAAACTTTCACAAGGTAGAAATCACAACAATAACCAGGAGATACAGACAGAGAAGGTGTGTAAAAACATGCAAATTTCTTCACTTTAGTGTCAGGATTTAATTGATGAAACTTAAAATGACACTTCAAATTATATCCACCACAATATTTTGAATCATTTTTCTTGATTACAAGATGCATTTTAAGTATTAATAAACTTGTGTTTTTGTTTTCTTTTTTTACTTTGGAAATTTATTCTATTTTAAGTTCCAGGATATATGTGCAGAAAGTGCAGGTATGTTACATAGGTAAGCACATCCCATTGTGGTTTGCTGCACCTATCAACCCATCACCTAAATATTAAGCCCCACATGCATTAGTCATTAGTCTTAATGCTCTCCTTCCCCCCAACCCCAACAGACCCCAGTGTGTGTTGTTCCCCTCCCTATGTCCATGTGTTCTCATTGTTCAGCTCCCACTTATAAGTGAGAACATGCGGTGTTTGGCTTTCTGTTCCTGTGTTAGTTTACTGAGGATGATGGCTTCCAGTTTC
Organism: Gorilla gorilla gorilla; assembly: GCF_029281585.2. Classification (NCBI taxonomy): domain Eukaryota; kingdom Metazoa; phylum Chordata; class Mammalia; order Primates; family Hominidae; genus Gorilla; species Gorilla gorilla. The sequence continues at coordinate 124,925,794 of NC_073228.2, read as the reverse complement.
ATCCGTGTTCCTGCAAAGGCCATGGATGCAAAGTTCATAAGGCTGCATAGTATTCCATGATGTATATATACTACATTTTCTTTATCCAGTCTATCATTAATGGGCATTTGGGTTGGTTCCTAGTCTTTGCTATTGTGAATAGTGCTGCAATAAACATATGTGTGCATGTATCCTTATAATAGAACGATTTATATTCCTTAGGGCATATACCCAGTAATGGGATTGCTGGGTCAAATGGTATTTCTGGTTCTAGATCCTTGAGGAATTGCCACACTGTCTTCTACAATGGTTGAACTAGTTTAGAGTCCCAACAACAGTGTAAAAGTGTTCCTATTTCTCCACATCCTCTCCAGCATCTGTTGTTTCCTGACTTTAATAATCATCATTCTGACTGGTGTGACATGTTATCTCCTTGTGGTTTTGATTTGCATTTCCCTAATGATCAGTGATGTTGAGATTTTTTTTCCTATGTTTCTTGGCTGCATAAATGTCTTCTTTTGTGAAGTGTCTGTTTATGTCCTTTGTCCACTTTTTGATATTTTTTTCATAAATTTGTTTAAGTTCCTTGAAAATTCTGGATATTAGACCTTTGTCAGATGAATAGATTGCAAAATTTTTTGCCCTTTGTATAGGTTGCCTGTTCGCTCTGATTATAGTTTCTTTTGCTGCAGAGAAGCTCGTTAGTTTAATTAGATCAATTTTTTTCAATTTTGGCTTTTGTTGCAATTGCTTTTGGTGACTTCACCATAAAATCTTTGACCACACCTATTTCCTGAATGGTATTGCCTATATTTTCTTCTAGAGTTTTATCGTTTTGGGTTTTACATTTAAGTCTTTAATCCATCTTGAGTTAGTTTTTGTACAAGGTGTGAGGAAGGGGTCCAGTTTCAGTTTTCTGCATATGGCGAGCCAGTTTTCCCAGCACCATTTATTAAATAGGGAATACTTTCCCTATTGCTTGTTTTTCTCAGGTTTATCAAAGATCAAGTGGTTGTAGATGTGCTGTCTTATTTCTGAGGTCTCTATTCTGTTCTTTCGGTTTATGTGTCTGTTTTGTACTGGTACCATGCTGTTTTGGTTACTGTTACCTTGGCCTATAATACTTTGAAAATAGGTAGCATGATGGCTCCAGTTTCGTTTTTTTTTTTTTTTTTCTCTTAGGATTGTTTTCGCTATACAGGCCCTTGTTTGGTTCCTTATGAATTTTAAAGTAGTTTTTTCTAATTCTGTGAAGAATGTCAATGGTAGTTTGATGGGAATAGCATTGAATCTAAAAGTTACTTTGGGCAGTATGGCCATTAATAAACTTGTGTGTTTGAAACATTTAAAGTTTATGACACTGTTAGACTTATTTCCACATAATTTTTCTGATAAATTCAAGTATTGTTAAATTTAATATTTTAATTAATTCTGGTATAATTCAATCTCTTGAAAAAAATCTTCTATTTCGCTTTCCATCCATCCATTCATCTATACATACATAAATTTGTAATATCATTAGCCAGGAATAACTGATATGGAAAAAACTGCAGGTGTTTAATGTGTACAGTTTGCTGAGTTTTATCCATCCATCCACTTATCCTTCTATTTATATAAAGTCATAAATAAAAATATTTATTTGGTATGATATCCAACTAATATCAAAATGATTACATTGGAATAGTAAACTTTGGAGTAATTTTTAAATTTATAACTTTTATTAAGTTTTGAATTTCTCTTTTAACATGTGTCAGTAATACAAAAACACTGAATTTTTGCTAAAAGTAAAAACAATGTAAATCTGGAGGAAATATTTTGAAAACTTTCATATAATTAGCTTAGGAGTCTTTTCTCTGTGTATTTATTTTTACAAGTATCTTTGCTTAATAATGTTATCACAACCTTGAAGTTTTCTGACATTTTAGAAAATAGTTCAGATGAACACTTTTATGTGACTTTCCTCTTGTAAACACAAGATAGAACTTTTCTATTAACAGACCAGTTTGAAATTATGCATATATCAGCCAAAAATGATCAATGAAAGCACAGAAATATATTCAATAACGTTACTGATGTACTCAATCTGGTAAGTTATCCAGTGTTATGACATGTTTATGAATATAACTGTATAATCATTACTGCCTGATGAAATACCCATCCTTAAGACATTATCACAGGGTAAGGCAATTATTAAGACAGAGAGAAATGTTCCCCTCTTAGAAGAGGATCACTCACTGTTTGGAAAGTATTTCTAGCCTTTTTTGTTGTGGTTGTTGGACATATGCCCTTTAACATTTAATGGTAACTCAGGCCATAGCACAAACTCTTCTAAATGGACATATATAATTATAGATATACTTGTGCTGAATCAATGATATACTGTCTCCCACTGAATTTTTAGTAGGAAAAAAATTCCTAAGAAATAAGATGTCTACCGAAATGTAAACTTTGTAAAAGCAGGGTCAATGGGCAATCTTGTTAACTGCTATATCCCTAGTATTAGCAACAGCCATAGACATTTGACATGATTGAACAAAGATATCTATAAATCTATAAATGAATAAAAATGAATTAATTCAGATAGCCTAAAGTATGTTCACCTTTCCTCTGGTTTAGTTAGTTAACTTATATTACAGGAAAAAACAATGTATTACATAATAGAATTTGTTTGTGTAGAATATTATAGTTTAAAAACACATTCATAGGCTGGGTGTGATGACTCATTCCTGTAATCCCAGTGCATTGGGAAGCTGAGGCAGGCGAATCACCTCAGCCCAGGAGTACTAGACCAGCCTGGGCAACATAGTAAGACCCCCCTCATCTCTGCAAAACGTTAAGAAACTAACCAGGCATGGTGATGCACATCTATAGTGCCAGCTACTATGGAGGCTGAGGCAGGAGGATCATTTGAGCTGCACTCCAGGCTAGGTGACAGAGCAAGTCCCTGTCTTACACACACACAGACACACACACAGACACACACACACACACACTTTATACATCATTCTATTTCTTACAACAAAATAAATATTAGTCATAATTTATAAAGTGCAAAGGTTAAGGAAAGCCTCAGAGAATTCAGCAATCCTCTTGGTCATATAACTAGCAAGTTTGAAAAGTGTCTAGTAATTTAACACGAAATGTAGGTGAATTGGTCTTGCCTTGACCTAGGAGAAGGTGCATTCTGTTTTGAATGCTGCTCTCAATAATACAGTGTACAAGATTACTAACAACATTATCAGGTTAATATATCAGTGGAAATTATGACTCAACCCACCAGCTCTACAATTTTTAATAATGCTAACTATTTAATGCTCTCAAACAGCTGATTTTGTAGAGGTCAAAGACATTGGCTAGAATAGTTCTTGCTTGGGGGCACTCTCAAAAGAAAGTTTGAATAACAGACTTCATACCTGACTGTAACAATCAATCTGTACCAATTATTTCTGTTTAAGTAAAGCTGTCTAAAGCAAAGTGGGAGGCTTAGTACAAGGGAGAAAAACAAAAAGTGAAAAAAAGGCTATGATTTTTCTCTACTCCTTTTTTTCTACATGGACCTTCTCCCTTTTTATCTACATGGACCTTTGACTCAGACAACTGGCGGAGAGTGAAATAGATTGGTTAGAGTATTGGATAAGCCAAAAGAAAGGTGAAAGAGAGCTGATACCCTAAACCCTTCTTCCATTCTATTCCTTATAACACCATCATAATTCTGTATTGAATGTATAGTTTGCAAGAAAAGACACAAGCGAGGTTAGTTTCTGAAATGACCTTGCTTGAGTCAGATTTATAAACGTAAGGCAGAGTGGTTTAAGACCATGGGCTTGGGAGAAAAATTTGACACTTAATACCTATAAAAGTTTGGGCAGACAAGTGGAACTTTCTATGTCCCAGGTCCTTTCTCTTAAAATGGTGGCAATCTTATAGAGTTGAGGATTAAATGATAAAAAGCAGTATACACTTCTGGAATGATTGTTAACACTTAATAAATGTATTTCAGAAGTTGACTGTGTGGTGAGCGACTTCACATAAATCGTGGGTATAAAAATTACAAAAACAATTTAAAGTATTGAAGTTTAGAATTAAAAATTTGGTAAAACCCAATTGAAGAAATAAAATAGTAATTTATTTTAGGCATTTATTCTGTTTAAATATTTTCACATCCTACTTAATTTTATTGATGGAAATCCTTTTAGTCAATTTCCATTCTTATTTTCCTCTGCCAGGCCTACGAAAGAATTGCTTTTCTAAAGTATTCTTGAAAGTTGGCATTATGCTGCTTTGATGAATATGCTTCTCTTTTCTTTCTCTAAATTCACTTTTAAATGGGTGCTCTGACAGATTCGATGTAAAAAGTTATATCTGTTTTCTGGCAACAACTGTCTTTTACTACCTGTGGTGATAAAAAACATCTCTTCCTATGGTGATGAGAGGATATTTAACATTTCATTGTGTCAAATTAGCTGTAGTTAAGTTTCTTTATGGGAGTTTGCATAGCAGAAAAAAAGTAGTCTTCTACAGGTTTTTAATAAACTCAATTATTACAGGAGAAAGTATTTACTAACCAACAAATGGTTTGCAAACATTACTTTTTAACAGTCATCAGTGCTAATTGCCTGGTGTCAAGATTTGAGATTTCTTGAGGATCCATTTTATTTTAATTATTTTTCAACTATTATAACAAATTAATATTTATTTGTACAATTTGTCACATTTATTTGCATAATCAAGTTACTCTCTTAGTCTTAGTAACAAGAATAACTCTTAACAAAGGCGATTTATTTCACATAGTTAAAATTTCCTATGTTTTTCATGATTTGAAATTTACCTTAACACTATTTTCAAGGCAAAAGAAAACATAGGACCGAACCAGTGAAATATACTTCATGGTAAACACAAATGAGAAAATCTGAGACCACTGTAATCCTAAAATATAGAGGAAACAGTTTGGAGCATATTACTAAAAATCAATTTAAGTACTTACTTGATTTGTGAAAGGCTTATATAAACATAACTTGAACACACTTGAAAAGGAAAAACAAAGACAAAAACTGACATTTATAGCCTCTCCAAAGGATCTTATTCAGATAGGAGTTTAAGTCATATGCCAGTAAAAAGATAATAATTTTTAGGCAAAAAGCTCACAGAAGAGGCACTAATCATCAAATGTAATGTTTCCCCAGAAACCACAATGTTAGATTGCTGTGCTTTTCACCTCCTGCTCACTTCCAATGCAGGATGGAGAGGCAGATGCAATTTCTGTTTTTTACTTTCAAGACTTCTTTGTGTGCTCTTGTTAAACTGATTCTTGATCTGAGATTCATTTCGCTGAAAATCTGGAGTTGTGCTATTAAAAGCCTGTTCTCTGTAATTTCTTCTAGAGCTTTAGAAACCATATAAAGAATGGAAAAATACTTTTTATTGCATCTATTTGATTCTTCTCTCTTTTCTTCTTTATTAGTCCGGCTAGCAGTCTATCAATTTTGTTGATCTTTTCAAAAAACAACTTCCTAGATTCATTGATTTTTTGAAGGGTTTTTTTGTGTCTCTATCTCCTTCAGTAATAGATGCAATAAAAAATGATAAAGGGGTATCACCACCAATCCCACAGAAATACAAACTACCCTCAGAGAATACTATAAACACCTCTATGCAAATAAGCTAGAAAATCTAGAAAAAATGGATAAATTCCTCGACACATACACTCTCCCAAGACTGAACCAGGAAGAAGTTGAATCTCTGAATAGACCAATAACAGGCTCTGAAATTGAGGCAATAATTAATACCTTACCAACCAAAAAAAGTACAGGACCAGATGGATTCACAGCGGATTTCTACCAGAGGTATAAGGAGGAACTGGTACCATTCCTTCTGAAACTATTCCAATCAAAAGAAAAAGAGTGAATCCTCCCTAACTCATTTTATGAGGCTAGCATAATCCTAATACCAAAGCCTGGCAGAGACACAACAAGAAAAGAGAATTTTAGACCAATATCCTTGATGAACATCGAGGCAAAAATCCTCAATAAAATACTGGCAAACCGAATCCAGCAACACATCAAAAAGTTATGCACCATGATCAAGTGGGCTTCATCCCTGGGATGCAAGGCTGGTTCAACACATGCAAATCAATAAACGTAATCCAGCATATAAACATAACCAATGACAAAAACCACATGATTATCTCAATAGATGCAGAAAAGACCTTTGACATAATTCAACAACCCTTCATGCTAAAAACTCTCAATAAATTAGGTATTGAAGGGACGTATCTCAAAATAATAAGAGCTCTTTATGACAAACCCACAGCCAATATCATACTGAATGGGCAAAAACTGGAAGCATTCCCTTTGAAAACTGGCACAAGACAGGGATGCCCTCTCTCACCACTCCTATTCAACATAGTATTGGAAGTGCTGGCCAGGGCAATCAGGCAGGAGAAAGAAATAAAGGGTATTCAATTAGGAAAAGAGGAAGTCAAATTGTCCCTGTTTGCAGATGACATGATTGTATATCTAGAAAACCCCATCATCTCAGCCCAAAATCTCCTTAAGATGATAAGCAACTTCAGCAAAGTCTCAGGACATAAAATCAATATACAAAAACCACAAGCATTCTTATACACCAATAACAGACAAACAGAGAGCCAAATCATGAGTGAACTCCCATTCACAATTGCTTCAAAGAGAATAAAATACCTAGGAATCCAACTTACAAGGGACATGAAGGACCTCTTCAAGGAGAACTACAAAGCACTGCTTAATGAAATAAAAGAGAATACAAACATGGAAGAACATTCAGACAGAAAGGTCTTTCCTTTTCTAAGAAGGATTAAGCAAGACTAGAAGGAACTGGTGTTTGGGAGTGGGATGAGTAGATGATATGGTCAGACAGTTAAGCAGGAAATGTTTTTCTCCATGGCTCCGATTCTCTGGAGGGTCCAAAAGGAAGACTTGTTCCACTTTCCCGTGCTTTTGCAATTTAAGGGCAAGTCAAATTCAGAGGGAAGGAGAGAAGCCTAACTAAATTTTGTTTAGTAACATTTTTGGGCAGTTTATTCAGATTGAGCAGAAAGAAGAAAACAGTGTAGGCTATCATTTCTTGGTCAAAGAATGGAGATTTAGTATGTCTGTGTCTGGCCTGGTCACAGGTAAAAAGCCATCTATTCGAGTTTTTGAAGTCCTATGGAAAAGGGCGGTTCTTTACAGTAAACTGTTTGCTAGTACACAAACATGTAGGGGATTTCTTAATCATCACTGTTTTCCAGGAGCACAGGAACCAGGTAAAGTTTGGCATCCCCAAAATAAATACTGACTTCTGTTTTACCTTATGAAACATTATTTTACCTCAGGAAAATATTACATCTTTCTTTTTTCTTCTCATCAGTAATATTCCTAAGAATGTGGTAGCTCTGTGACCAGCATCCACCGAAAGGATCTTTGAAGGGATAACCTGCTCTAAATGGATGTGGGGAAAGTGCCATACACATTTGAGGTAAACGGTTGGCCTTCCTCTCATCGTCCACATCTTTTCTTGCCAATCATTGAAACATCTGAAATGACCCTCAACTTGGGAGGACTATTGCAAACTCTCCAGAAGACAATTCTAAACTATCTTCCTACAGTCTTTATCTCACTTTACCATGCATCATTCAGCATTCTCATACTCCACTCTACTTTCTTTTATCTGGCCCCACTCTGCCTTCTGGAATGTTCCATTAACATCAACGCCCTCTGTGTCTTCAACTGTTTTTCAGTGTTCCTTTTTCATCACTTTGATGTAAAAAGGGATGCTGCTTTCCCTGTGGTCTCTCAAGTGGAGTTTGCTTTTTCTCTCCTACTCAGCATTTCTCCACATTGAAAGGTTAAGTTTATCCTCTGTTTGCTGTGCAGATATATCCAGACTATTATCACACCAATTTGTTATGAAGACCCTCCTCCTTTTCATTATTACCAATGATCACATTCTTGAATGTTTACCCCTAAAGTATCCATCTCCTACTAGCATCCATGGGATCTTCATTGTCTACCTGGATACCACCTTAAACAGAGAGTATCTCAGATAGATAAATGATTCATCCTCTACCACATTTATCCAATTGTTCACCAAATCTTTTTTTTTCTAGAATGTGCTTATAATTAATGAATTTTTGAATAGGTACCCTGTTTACATAGTATAAAAATCAAAATAATATTTATAAGTGTTCCCTGAAAAGCCTTGTTCCCATCTATGTCAAAGCTATTACATTCTTCCAACCTCCTTTGAAAAAACCATTTTAATAATTGTTTGATATTAATGTTTCTTATACAAAAGCAGTAAGAGAAAATACTATTCTAGTTGTCTTCTTTTTCCTTTATAGGAATTAACATACTGTCGACAATATTTTCAACTTGCATTTTTAACTTAGCAATGTTGCCTGACCATCTCTCCAGAACAATACACAGAAACCTTTCTCCTTCTAAAAAAATTGTTGGTAATACATTTTAGTTTACTTAACCAATTCCCTATTGCTGGATTATTGTGTTGTTTCCTATCTTTTGTATTACATACAATACCTAATTGAATAAACTTAGATCTATGCTATTTCTTACCTATTCAGTTTTATCTGTAAAATGGATTCCCCTAATGAGATTGCAGTTAAAGGGGTAAATATATCTCTAATTTTGTAGACAATGCCATATTCCCTTCGTAGGGTTATATCATACTGCACTCCTAACGGCAAGTTACGTAGTGTTGCTTTTCCTCTCAGCTTTCTCTACAACATATTGTTAAATTTTTGTATTTTTTCTGGATATGAAAATGACATTTTAATGTGGCTTTCATTTGCACATCTTCTAAATGAAGTTAAACATCTTCAAATATGTGTCTTATTTATTTTTCTTTGAAATGTCAAACCGTGTGCCTTTTGCCTTTTTTATATAGAATTATTTATCATTTTCATGTAAATTCCTAGGAGCTTCTAACATAAAACAGGAGTTGTCCTTTTTCTCTGATATAGCTATTTTTTTTTGGTTTGTCATATGTATTTTGAAATTGCTTATATATCTTTTTCATTTTACTATGCTGATGTTTTTGTATACATATGCTGAAATTTAACAATATTTTATTTTATGACTGTTAAGTTTTGAATATTAGTAAGAATCAACTTCTACACTCTAAGATTTCACAGACAATTCAATTTTTTTCTAGTATTTTAATATATTGACACTTCACATGTAAACCGTAGGTGCTACTGGATAAAATAAATTGCTACTCAGTTATGACAATATAGTCTTTTATTTTTTTTAATTTTTTTTATTATTATACTTTAAGTTCTAGGGTACATGTGCACAATGTGCAGGTTTGTTACATATGTATACATGTGCCATGTTGGTGTGCTGCACCCATTAACTTGTCATTTACATTAGGTGTATCTCGGGACATGGATGAAGCTGGAAACCATCATTCTCAGCAAACTATCGCAAGGACAAAAAACCAAACATTGCATGTTCTCACTCATAGGTGGGAACTGAACAATGAGAACACTTGGACAGAGGAAGGGGGATGTCACACACCAGGGCCTGTTGTGGGGTGGGGGAGGGGGGAGGGATAGCATTAGGAGACAATATAGTCTTTTAAAAAGTCCATCATCATGCTACTGACTGAAACGTCACATTTACACTAAATTATCATATGTTTATTTCAGGATTTTCTATTTTGTCTGTTTGTTTTTATGTTTTCACATGTGCCAAAGTCACAACGTTTTAATAATTAAGGCTTGTTTGTCTGTTTTGATATGTAGAGTACCTGATGCCCCCTCATTGTTCCTAATTTTTAGAGTTTTTCTTGCTAGTGGTTTTTTTCAATAAAAACTTTAAAATCAGCTTGAATAGATCCACAAGATAAAATGGAAGAATAATATTTTATCAGGTTTACATAATATTTATAAATTGACTTACAGATAATTTATATCTTTTTATATTTAATCTATATATCCAAAAACACTGAAAGCAGTTTCATTTTTCAAGTCTCTTTTTGGCTTCTCTAGAAGCATTTTAATTTTTCTCATATAGGTTTTACATGTTTCTTGTTAAGTTTATTTGTAGGTATTTTATTTTACTTTTTTGTTTTAAATGTGATCTCTTTCAATGTATTTTTTCAGCTAGATGCTTTTATATATGAAGATTGTTGGTTTATATAAGTTAATTTTATAGTTATCTTAACCCACACTTCTCATTCCTTGAATATGTGTATCATGTCTAAATTTGTTGGCTAATACCACAAGTAAAATAATAGTAGTAATGGTGACAGTGGTTATAGAGGGAATGTCCCTAGTTCTTCTCCAGTAATAAGTTGTTAGCTTTTAAGTAAAGATACACATTTCAACATGTTAAGGAAATATTCATCAGTCTGAATTTTATGTAATGATTTTGAAATCAAGAATCAATGTTAAATTTTATCATATTCTTCTTCAGTGTTTATTGAGATAATCATATGAGGTTGATCTTTGGGTTTAATAAGGTGAATTATACTACCATTTAATATGGTAAATTATACTTTCATATTAACTTCTTAATATTGAATAATGCTTGTGTTTCTGAAATTAATCCAGCTTAGTCATGCTGTATTCTCTTTGAAATGGTAGATTTCCTTGACCTATCTTAGTTTACAGATCTGTTTTTCAGCTGCATTAATTCTGCACTTCATCTTTTTTTATCAACTACATTATTTTCCGTGACCAATATTTGCAGACAGTGCATTTAATATCTTACATTTATTAACTAGTGTTTACAATACCATCCACTATATTTCTTCCATCTTGTCCCAAAAATCTACATGAACTCATAAATATCGTTCACTTTATGTTATTGTACTGTCTTTCTCTTCAAGTAGTTGTGCTAAAACACCTTTTCATGTTTCTCTCTGAGCTAACATTTTCCTGAAGCATTGGCCCCATTAGCCTAGTAATGTAAATCTATATAGGGAAATCAATGTCCAAATCCTAGTTTTCAAAGTTTGGAAGATGGAGATCAGATGGTTTCTCAAGACAGAGAGTCCTGGCACTTCATTTTTTTATGGGGTAATCACTATCTCCTGTTCTGTTGTATTGTTGTTCACTCCCAACCTCACCTGAGATATCCTGGAATAATCCTGATGCTACTCCATGACTCCTGGACACCCCTGAAATATATAGTATATTTTCTGCATTTGAGAAGTAAATATCGTGGAACTAATCTACAAAAGTCAGTGATGAGAGACCAAGGCATACCTTAAAACCTCATATTTACAAATATAAGGCTTTGCTCTGTTACATTCCTAGACGCTGTTTTTATTGAATGCACTATTACCCAACCACGTTATGTTTCTCACCTCTGGTATTTTCTCGGTTTCTGTAATAGTTTAACAAAGCCATGAGCCTCCTTAGGCCTTCTGCATTATGTCCATGATGGAAGTTGTACAAGGAAAAAAAATGTAGATCCACACTAATTTATCATATTTGGAGGAAACAGAAGTTTTGATGTCATTTTCTGTTAACAATTTCTTTCTTTGGTTATACCACAGGTCCAATGTATTTAAAGGCTGAAAACTGACTGAGGCAAATTGGTAATATTCTTAGTGGTTAAGTTTAAGCACCAATGCAATGTTTGAAGTAAAAGACTTTAATTTTAGTTTAATAAGATTTAATATGCTTAATGAGGTTAGATAAGATACCAAGGCTAAAACTATTCCATCATAGGAGGTCTGCCCACATACAATAAGAATCGTAAGTAAACTCAAGGGGCCCCTAAAGAGATGGCCCAATAACCATCTTTCCTAGAGACCCAGAGGAAAAGTACACGAAATGAGTTCATACTGCTACTGTTGGATCTGCTAAAAGCTCTGAAAGTGCTTTTCCTCCCCAAACCAAAGAGGAAGGGTCCTGTTTCCTTGGTGAGTCATAGGCTTTTAGAACACCAACTCTCACTTTCTCTCCTTTTGCAGTTGTTCTGTCTTCCCTGATATGTTGAGAACCTGTAGTCCTAAAAGCGCCTGCTTGACTAGGAACTACCTGCTTCCTTCCCCACCCTCACAAGAGAGCATTAAAACTTTATCCTTAATTTACAAATCTATATAATATAGCTCCAGTTATTTAAGAAGAAAAATACATTTCTAGTTCCATCTCTACATTTAGAAAGTTAGTTTATAATCAGACTAGTGAAAGTTTATTGGGAATTTGTGTTTTCCTATGAGCTGGAGCTTGATAGCTGGTGTTACCGATAGCTGGTGTTACCAGTCGCTGTCAGCTGGGGCCTTTTGCTGGATGACACAGGTTCTACTCTTTCCACTGAGATTTTAAATCTTCTGTACCAGGGTTCTTCTTACACACTGGTGGGGGTTATCAGACAATATGATCTTCCTCAAATTCAGGGTAGAGCTCTTATGATAAAAATAAAGCTTCTGTTGAAGAGAATCATCCCAGTTATTCAAGTCCTGCTTTCATTCTTCTCCACCAGTAACAATTTACAGGTCAAACAGGGAAAGGCAAAGAGTAAAAACCTATCATAAGTAATTCACAGATGAGTTTGGGTACTTCATTTAGACCTCAATATGCCTGCCCCTCCTGATTTAAATGTGTATGTTCCCATTCAGCTTTCTCTTCTGTGATTGTTATTCTTGGTTGCACATTGTAATTACCTGAAAGCTTTTAAAAATATTGTGCCTTGTCCTATCCCACCTCACTACCCCTGCCCCCACATCTGTCAAGACATATTGAATTGATTTGGAATGCAGCCTGAGCATTGTGATTTTAAAAAGCTCCCAGATGAGTCTAATATATATCATAGGGTGACTAAATGCCTCATTTAGAATTTTTCTTTCAACCTGGTGAGACCAGATGTCAATTCCTTCCCAGAGACCATAATTTATGGCACACAGTACAAAATAAATATACAGATTAACTTGTTCAAGAATTAAGATTTTCAAGACTGTAACAGCAAAATATTAAACCAAGAATGGAACCCTTTAAATATGAAGCCCTATGCACAGGTGGCATGCCCAATAAGCTAGCTCTGCCTGAGATCCACTGGTGAGTTAAGGGTTTGTCCTCTTGTGGATTATTCTTTTCTGTCATAATTTTCTGTCTTTCCACTCAGTCTCTTTAGCCCACTCACCAAATCTCAATTCTTTTTTTTTTTTTTTCTTGAGATGTAATCTTGCTTTGTCACCAAGCTGGAGTGCAGTAGCACAATCTCGGCTAACTGCGATCTCTGCTCACCTCAGTCTCTGCCTCCTGGGTTCAAGTGATTCTCCTGCCTCAGCCTCCTGAGTAGCTTGGATTATAGGCATGTGCCACCACATCCAGCTAATGTTGGTATTTTTTTCTTTTCTTTCTTTTTTTTTTTTTTTTTTTGAGATGGAGTCTCGCTCTGTCGCCCAGGCTGGAGTGCAGTGGCACGATCTGGGCTCACTGCAAGCTCCGCCTCCCGGGTTCATGCCATTCTCCTGCCTCAGCCTCCCAAGTAGCTGGGACTACAGGTGCCCGCCACCACGCCCAGATAATTTTTTTGTATTTTTAGTAGAGACAGGGTTTCACCGTGTTAGCCAGGATGGTCTTGATCTCCTGACCTCGTGATCCGCCCGCCTCAGCCTCCCAAAGTGCTGGGATTACAGGCGTGAGCCACCGCTCCCAGCCTTTTTTTTTTTTTAAGTAGAGATGAGGTTTCACCATGTTGGCCAGAATGGTCTGGATCTCCTGACCTCGTGATCCCGCCCATCTCGGCCTCCCAAAGTGCTGGGATTACAAGCGTCAGCCACTGTGTCAGGCCTCATCAATTCTTAAGATTGTATTATGTTGTTCTCACTCCCCACTTCTGCTTTGATAGGTAAAGGTGTTAAGAGTAACCTGAGTTATAGTAGAATCTTCTCTTTCCCTGGCTACCTTTTATGGAAGTGTCATTGTCCTCTTTTTCTTACTTTATTGTTGCTGGAAAATACTTATGATTGATTTTGAAAAGTGTGTTTAAACTTTATTTTAATAGGTGTTGGGGAAAAGAGATTCTTAAATCTGGCTTTACTACATTTTTACTGGTAACACAGTTTACAATTTTGATTTTCTGTATTTTAATATAATTTGTTGCATTTAAGTAATGAAATAATTTTAAAATTAAAATTAACCAAAACAAAGAGAATTAGAAAAGATCCTAAAGCCTCCATTGTACAAGAAATTGGTATTCTTAAAACAAGTCTCCCATCTTGGGCTAAAGAAAAATGAGGTCTAATGTAACTACCAGATTCTTAATCCTGCATGACTTTCTGGACTTACTTTGTTACTGTCACTTATTCCCATTTCAGTTACAGTTCCTTCTCTCTATCAGCTTTTCCAAAAGCTTTAAGAAAGGACACCATAAGGTTCACCTCTGGAAAGAGATTTAAGAATCATAGAAACACAGTCCCTAATAATCATCATGTCCTTCGAGATGAAATCATTTTTGACTCTTGGGCCAGGATGGCAACCAAATTTCTGAACCCGGCACTCTCTTTCCCTTAGAAAAGATGGAGCTGTCAGCACCCCTGGCAGGCCTCTGTATCTAATACTCAGCTGACCTTGTGGCATGCAGTGGATTTACAGCACACGGTGAGTGGGGAAGGAGCTAACATCACTGTGAAATTGTGCTGTGTCAAATAAAGTGGGAGAAGTGCTGCTCAGTCAGGCTCTCAGGAAGACTTTAATCCTCACTAGACCAGAGCTGAAGTTTATATGAGAAGCAGATGTGAAATCTCCTCTGAGAATTTAGCTGACAGCAATTCAACAAGAACAAACTGAAAAGGAAAATAAAGTTCACTAATGTGAGATGTATAATAGTGAACCTAACAGGTTGATATGGTTCTAGTTGGTCTAGGACAATCCCTAGTTAAAATCACTAGTTAAAAAGAGACAAAAAAGTACTTTGTTCCTCTCTTTTTAACCATGTTCTTTCAATTCTTCGAAGTTGGAGTCCAAATGCTTAAGTGTTTTCCCTAATGACATCAGTGCTATCCGGGGCGGGAATGCTTGCATGTGTAAACTTACTAAGAACCAATAGAAAGGCTAGGACCAAACCTATTTGTTTATGGGGCAGTGTGGGCCCATCAAGATATTTTCAGTGCATTGCTTTAAGGGAATAAGCTACATAAACTGTGTGAGAGCATGTCTTTGGGGTTAGGTTAATTTACAGTGTGGGATTAGCAGCGGTGTGCGTGTTGAATAAAGTGACTGGAAAAATAAATTAAATTGATAGAGCCAGTGGAGTGGGGGTTGAAGGAAAAAGTTGTGTTAGTTGAGGGGTGACTGTTAAAAATGCATACCGCCAAAAGATAAAATTTGAACTCTGGTCAAGTTGTCTATCCTCTTCCAAATTTTTTGTACAAATTATTTATCTATAATTTAAAATACATACTTACTGTATTCTGTTCTGTTGATAGGCAACTCATTTTATATGTTAGAATAATGATACAAAAATGCACACAGACGCTTTAGTATATTCATGTTTTGTCACACCAACTGAAATGTCTGCTGCTATGACCAGCACCACTGGTCAAGCCATGTACAGTTATTTTGGTCCTAATAATTTTGAATGCATTGCTATAAACCTATTATCAAACAGTTAGTACAATTGGGTATTGTGGGATATATTGTAAGGCAGAAATATTTTCTCAATTCTGAATGAAGCATTATTTTAAGTAAATATAATCCTTGTGAACTTGGAATAAACTTATTAGAGCTATAATAACATTTTTTCACCTAGTTTGAAGGTTTTCTTAATGATACAAAAAGGGTGAAAAGTAGAAGGATAGAGGAAATAGAAATTAGAAACACAGAACAGCATGATATTGTGTGAGGTAAATGGAAACATCTTCTTCAGCAGGGGTTCCCAACCCCCAGGCCACAGGCCAGTAGCAGTCTGTGGCCTGTTAGGAACCAGGCCGCACAGGAGGAGGTGAGCAGCAGGCAAGCAAGTGAAGCTTCATCTATATTTATACTTGCTCCCCATCGCTTGCACTACTGCCTGAGCTCCACCTCCTGTCAGACCAGTGGTGGCATTAGATTCTCATAGGAGCATGAACCCTATTGTGAACTGTGCATGTGAGGGATCAAGGTTGCATGCTCCTTTTGAAACTCTAATGCCTGATGATCTGTCACTGTCTCTCATCACCCCCAGATAGAACCACCTAGTTGCAGGAAAAAAAGCTCAAGATTCCCACTGATTCTACGTTATGTTGAGTTGTATAATTATTTCATTATATCTTACAATGTAATAATAATAGAAATAAAGTGCACAAGAAATGTAATGCACTTGAATCATCCTGAAACCATCCGCCCACCACAGTCTGTGGAAAAATTGTCTTTCACGAAACCAATCCCTAATGCCAAAAAGGCTGGAGATTGCTGTTCTTCAACCTCTGTACCAAGCATATGTTGTCCAAATATCAGAGGTTACTTTTTCTCCTAAAGTGGTAGACATGTGTTTTAAATGTCTATTCAAACACAGTCCCATAGGAAAATGTTTCTTGTAAGAATCAGGCAGATCTTGGGATGGGAATTTAATATGAACCAAAAAACTGCCCAATTAAAATGCTTTTACAAAGCCACAAATTGATTTTGTGGTAAAATATTATTCCATGGGGTAAAAGTCAAAACCAGGAGATAATCCAATTTCATTCCTAGTTTTAGCAGGAAAACAGATTTAGTGTTCTAAGAAATAAAATATAGCAGTTTAGGGCAAAGAAATTACAATTCTAGTGCTTTCCTCCAATATGATTTATAATTTTTTGAATCACTTCTACCCTGAATATACCCTGAATATAAAAATAATATTAACATTTCCAATTGACTTCTCTTACTTTTATAAATGTTTGCCTTTCCCTTTAATTCATTCAAAGGGCTTTCTCTTCTTATTACCCCCAGAAGCAAGCATATATTAACTATCAATTATCAAATGAAATATATCATTTGGTTCCCTGTGTCATCTCTCATCTCCTTTGTACCTTTATCCTCAACTAAATTCTGAGGCATAACTCATCAAATCCAGTTCGCTTCCTTCACCTGGCTCACATATAAGAAAAAGCCTTACAATTTATTACTTGTTCTTTTTTATCAAAAAAAATAAGATTCATTTATAATTCAAGTTTGCCTATATAAAGTTATCCCAATGAATTCCTTCTTGCTTTTACTAATTTTACTGAAATTTCATGGCAGTATTCAGTTTAACTTCCCTGATATTTCTATAGGGTAGATATGGAGTACTGAGAGCAAAGGATAGCAGAGCTATGCAAAGCACATTAGAGTAACAAATAAAGGACCACAGCCATTTGCAGTTAAAAGAAAATTTCAAACCTAGCTCATTCATTGGCTTGCTCCTGTAGTCCCGTGTACTTGAGAGGCTGAGGTGGGAGTATCCTTTGATCCAGGAGTTCAAGTCTAGTCTGGGCAATATAGTGAGACCCTCCCATCTTAAAAAAATTAAAAATAAAAATATTCTGAATCTAAGGCAGTGCTACTGCCTTAGATTGAGATGGGTCAAAGATTCTGGCATACATGCCAAATTGGTAGACACATAAACACATTCAAATGATATATTATGCAAACCACTTTAAGGAAGAACAGTTTTATTTATGAAAAAAGTCTTCAATAACATATTCCAGAGAGAGTGCTTCATTATGACAATAGAAAGTGATTTTTAGAAAATATTTGCTGCATTCGTTTGGATTCAAAATATTATTCAAGCATTTTACTTTATCTTCCCTACTGAGTTTTTCTTAAGGCTACCCATATCATAATGTGTTCACCCATGCTGGTTTGTCAGGAGGCAAAAACGTAAGAATTTTGTGTTTTATGACCAAAAGCTCCAAGACTCTGAAACACTGCTCTTGGGAGGCATGTGATTCTTGTTTCTGTGGTTCAAAGGAAGCATGTGCAGCTTTCCTGTACACAAAGCGGTGAAATCCAAGGCCCTAATTTCCTTTGTCTAGGACATTTCAACTGACTTCTCCAAAATCAGTTATCTGGAACACACAAAATAATCCCATGTGTGATAAGTGAAATCCATCACTTTGTTCTCTGTTTGTGGGAATTAAATATTTGTTATTTAACCTATAATTTTTAATCATAAAAAAATATGTGCAGCAGGAATCAGCTGAAGCTCTGACAGAAAGCAGCAGCAACCTTACAGAAGGTGCATAAATAAATTTGGCGAAAAGGTAGAAGCAACCCAATCGTCCATGAACAAATGAATGGATGAATAAAATGTGCTATATACATACAGTGGCATATTATCCAACACTAAAAATCAGATTCTTACACACGCTACAACATGAAGAAACATTGAGGACATTATGGAAGTGAAATAAGCCAGTCACAAGAAGAAAAATGATATATGATATCACTTATACCAGGTACGTAGAGTAGTCAAATTCATAGATAGAGAAAGAAAAATTGTGGTTTCCAGGGGCTGAGGGGAGAATCCAATGGGCAGTTATTGTTTAATAGGTGTAGAGTTTCAGTTTTACAAAATGAAAATGATACAGTCGACAGATGATGGTTATGGTAGCAAAGCAATATAAATATATTTAATGCCACTGAGCTGCACCTTTAAAAATTGTCAAGATGTTAAATTTTATGTTATGTATATTTTATCAGATTTTTTTAAATTGGGGAGAGCCAAAATAAATATGAAAATAAATATGGTAAGCCCCCTAAATAGTATCATTGGATTTAAGATTGATCTTTGGCATCACAGAAAGCTGGGATTGAATTTGTTTTGCTGCTAACTGATTCTATGTTCTTGGACTCTCAGGGGCTAACCAGAAAGGGAGCACATATATGTTTACTATAATTATTATGACATATAAATGAGAAAAAATTAAGCCATTTCTCTTGCTAGGTAAATTTCATAACATGAATTGATTATACTGTGATCTATTCGGTGATTGGGAGATAACATTTGCTTTAGTCAGATTACTCTTGCTCTGATTCAAACTGGATCAATCATTTCAAGCCAAAAATTAACTGTGATTGCAACACAGCTGCTGTATTTCAGTGGTCTGCTCTTTACTTATTCTAACAATGCGCAATAAACAAAGGAATCAAGTAAGAAACCTGTGATTAAGTTCTGATAGCAAAAAAAGTCACACTACTCTTGAATTAAAACTAGATTAAACCAATGCTAGATTTGCTCGGAAATATTTAGGTTTTATACATATATATATACACAATTATACATATATAGTATATATAACTATACAAATACCTTTGTTATTAAAATTTGTGCAATAGTTAGAAATAAAGTTTTTATTACTGTGAGTCATGACCTCTATGCCTCTTAAGGCTTATTTTCATGAGAAAAATATAAAATGTGACATCTTAGAAATATGATGATGAGATATATTATTAGATCTGTTACTTGATGACAATATCTAGCATAGAGCTCAGCAAACTGAAGGCTCAATACCTATTTCTTTCCTTCCACATTTCTCTCCAATGTATACAGTATGTTAATAGTAAAAAGAATAAAACTCAGAAAAGAAAATAAGATATAAAATTTTTGAGGAGGCATTTGAATACAAATGGGAAATACGGAACATCGATAGTCTGACTAAATCTCTCTGATTAACTATGAAAGATCAGATTTCTCATATGATGAAATATTTCTGAAGAGGTCTGGTTTATATGGTAATCTATGCCACATAACCAGGAGAATTTTATCTGAACTATATATTATATTTATATCTAGTTAATTATCAAATAAATTGAATGTTTAAGTCCAAAATAGTCTGACTAAAATATAATTGATTCTATATGAGATGACCATAACACATTTTTTTCTCAGGAGCTAAAATTGCCTTACAGACATAAATTATCACAGTCATTCTCTCAACATCCTGTCAGGGAAGAAATTAACTTTTTAAAAAAGTGAGTACTGGGACGAGGGTAGGTGAGAGAGGCTACTAGGCCATAAAAGTCAATGAGGCCCTTGTTCTTAGGGTCCTGCAAGTGAAAGTCTCTTTGACTTTTGTGTCTGAAGTGCCTCACCCTAGTCCTGGCCATGAAAGTGAGGTTTGGAGATAAAATCTTATTCTATATGAGGTGAAGCCAGAAAGTAACCAAAAGAATACAAAATAAAATCATCCACTTTAATTCTGCCTATTTACATTTATATGCTATTAGCCAAATACCTATGTGCCCATTCAGATGTAAAGGATGATGGTTTCTAGGAAATATGATTGACTTGAGATTTTGGCCCTAGAAATTTTAAGCTTTCTAGCCTAGTGCCTTAAATAAATTAGCACAAAGTAAGACAAGATATAAATGGAAATGCAAACTTTTAAATTACAGTAAACTAGCTATAAAAAAAAAAAAATTGCAAGAACCCTAACAGGAAGCACCTGAACGCTGGCCCTGGGATCGTAGATTTTACCTGCTCACATGGTTTCCACCACATAAGACTCTGAAGCTGTCCTTAAGTGTGGATAAAACTTCATTGCTAACAGACAAGTGCAGGGGCAGGACAGACCAGAGCACTAATGGCGAATCTGTGAATACACTTTGTGTAACCTTTTACAAAATCTCATAAATTATCTGGGCATCAGCTTCTTCATTTTTAGTTAAAGGTCTGAACAAATAGTCTCTGAGATTTATTCTGACTTGAAAACTCTTTGATCTCTTGGCTATTCCTGTCGGTTTGTGATTAATAAAACCACTTTTCCTTAGACTCTTAGTTGAGGGAAATATTGTGTTGACCTTAACAAAGATGTACCTGTGGGATTAGCTGTGGACCTCCAGAAGACATGGCTATGCTAGTATCTTATAGACCCAGCAATTTAGTTCAAATATATGATATTTTTTACAACAGTCTTTAGAATGCCAAACCATGAACATTCTAGTATTTTGTTCTTGCTTTATTCTTTCCTCACATGATAGAATTACTAGAGCATAGTTTGCATTGATTTTAAAATCATTATATATTGTTTTCCTTCTTGTCATTTATAATATCCAAGTGTCCATTAACTGGAATAAATAGCAAAGATATTGCTAAATGCATAGAGAGAAGTGTTCTTTCAGAACAGCTTTTCCAAACATAGAGCGCTAGTTTTCAAATATTGTAGTTTCAGCACCACTTAACCTCTGCTCTTATAGCTACAGTAAATTCTCCTTAAATTAGGAAGATTTCCTACTACAACTGAAAACCACACATTCAGTTAACCAACTCTGTACATTAAGCCACCTCATTTTGGTGGTTTTAGTCGAGTCACTGACTCATTAAGAAGCGTTCATTACTGTCAATGAAACAATTTGCCCTCATTTAAAAATATCCTTAAGCTTTATGATCTTTAATAAAGTATTAAATTACAAGCATTTTGTAAGCATTTATAAAAGGGAAAAATAATGGCAAAACAGAGATACCATGCCTTCATTACAGTAACATTTAACATTAAATAATCTTGCTGGATATAGAATGATAAGAGATAAAATCAGGTTACTGGCATAACAGCTGTTCCATAGTCATCAGTCATGAAGGTTCATTTATGTCTAGACAATGGCTTGAACATTCAGCTCAATAAATAGCATGAATCCTTTATGGCCCACTATTGTGGACAACCTAGTTCAGAGTTTTCAATGAAGCATCCAGAATTATCTAATGCAAGAGCAGACAAACTATGGCCTGTAAGCCAAACCCAGCCCACTGCTTGTTTTTATAAATATAGTTTTATTGGAACACAGCCATGCCCATTTGTTTACTATTGCCTGTGGCTTCTTACTATAGTGGCAAGGTTAAGTCATTGCAATAGAGAGCATATGGCCTGAAAATATGAAAATATTAACTATCTAGCCCTTTACAGAAAGTTTGCCAAAGCTGATATAACACATTAATTCGGGCTACTATAATTGTGGTCTGTGTACATTGAAATAGTTTTTTGAACTTTTGAACTCAGTTTTGTAAAGGGTCCTTCCTAAGTCAATAGAAATATCCCCTTTATCTTCTCTGTTTCATAAATTAGTTTGCTTTTAGAATTAGGATTTTAATGTATTTTAACTACACATAGCATGATTATGAACTTAATAAAAAGAAAAAGATATGTTTAAATAAAGAGCAGATATAGCGTTTATTTGTTCCCAGGTACCTAAGTAAACAGTGAGAGAGAGAGCCACCTAACCCTTCACAAACTTTGTCTTACAGTTATAGACCATATTCATGTACATTCATTTTCTCTTCACAATGCCAAGAGATAGACCAATTAAATACCCTCTTTAGAAGACTAAAGATGATGCTTAGATATGTTTAAAAGATTTACAAACATAACCAATTTGTGGCATTAGATATTACATATTTTGTCTTTGGTTAACTTTATTAATCTAACCTTCTGTATAAGTGACAAGAAAAGATCTGCAGTAAGTTATCTGTACACCATTACAAATATTTCTCTTTATCAAACTTCCTTATTGGAAAAAAATCCTGCCTTCTTGAGTGTTTTTAGTAACTTTTATAGGAAGTGAACAACAATATTATCCTTAACTAGACCAGTGTTCATCTGCATTAAGTGCATACTAAGGAAAGCATTGCTTAAATAATAATTTCTAGACCTACCCCACTCACCTAGAAAAATTAAAAATATATTCAGAATCAAGAGGGAAGTGCCAAAAATCTTTTCTGCTGCAGAGTAGGAACTAGGGCAACATAAGTAGGCACGCACCTTGGCTGTAAAATTTAAGGGAATGCCAAAAACTTTGGTAATTAAGATAAATTATATTTTAGGGTAATATGTTTAGAAATCAACACTGGTGCAAACATCCATGGGAAACAAAATACCAAATTTTAAATAAAGACGGATCACTAATAGTGCCCTATAAAGCTGTATTAGACCATGAGCCACAAGAAAAAAAAATCAGTACTATTTGTCCTGTTTTGAATTAATTTTGATTTTTGGTGTCCGCTTAAATTTTGCATCTAGAGGCAAGTGTGTCTCTCCCCTCATTCTAGTCTCACCCCTGTTCTTCATCCAGTTATCTAAATGTTTATCAAATGGTAAGTAAGTTGATAGGCTCCTTTGTGAGTAGTTGAGAACTTTTGGCAATTTTACTAACCAATAGCTCTACAGCTGATATTGATAATCCCAATACAAGAAAACACATTCCCTCCTCCTGTTTTTCCTTTCTCTCCCATTTTCCTCTTCTTTCTTTGTATCCCTTGGCATTACTTTCATCAACACACATATACACAAACTGTGTCTTGACCCTTATATTCAAGGATAAATGAGGGGCTGATCTCAGCCCTTAGACCTGGATGGTGGGCCATATGCTATCAGGCAACCAAAAAAATTAAAAATGAGTAATTGGCCTAAGGACTGGCAAAGCCCAAGGGACACAAGTAACTTATTATCAAACATAGGCCCAATTCATTTCCCCCTTTAATCAACAAGCAGCAGAAGAACTGGGGAGTATTAATTTAAATGTCACCACTTACTGCATTATGCCTCACTTCACAAGTCTTCTAGGCCATGGCATAGCTAATTTGTAGAGTACTGTGTGGCCAGTTTTACCATTAATGAATGAAAAGACAAAGAGGATTTGTGGCAATTTCTTTTTTGGAGGATGCGTAAAGCAATGCTGACCCACACATCGACCAAGAAAGTCTTAAAGTTTCCCTCAGCTTAACGTTGGGCAGATTTGTTCCTAACTATAGCCCCTGATTCCCCCAACCTTTTTGGGGCAGGGGTATATTTACTTTAGAAAACTTTCTGTTGTAAATTATTTTTCTGCTCCTTTGAGATGTACATCTTCTCCCAGTGTCTTAGCACATTTATAACCCAGAAATGTTATTCTTCAGGACCTGGGAGCCTTCCCTTTGACATGTAATCATAAGGAAGATAGTGTCTCCTTCCATAAGCAGTCCATAAGGAAGACATGGACTGAATCATGTCCCACCAAAAATTTATTTATTGAAGCCCTAACTCCTATGTGACTGTATTAGAGGTAACACAGTACACCTTAGGAGGTGATAAAGGCTAAATGAGGTCAGAAGGTTGAAGTCATAATCTAATAGAACTAGTGTCCTTATAAAAGAGGAAGAGAAACCACAGATGCCTGTCTCTGTCTACCATGTGAGGACACAGCAAGAAGGTAGCTATTTGCAATCCAGGAAGAGAGCCCTCACCAGAACCTGATCCTATTGGCACCTTCATCTTGGACTTCCCAGTATCCAAAACTGTAAGAAATAAACTTCTGTTGTTTAAGCCACCCAGCCGTATTTTGTTACGGCAGCCCATGCAGAGTGAAACAGTGCTCTCTCTTAGCATCTGTGGAAGCATAGAAGCCTAACTTTGATAAATGACGATTAGCAAAGATAGCCTAATCATATTGACCAACTTCCATTCTAATCTCCTTCACTACTTTTCCATTAGCTCACCCTTGCGCTTAAAAATTCTGCTGCCTTTAGTGTGAGCCAAGTTGAACTCAATCTGTCTCTTTCTCATGGCAATATTCTTGAATACGATCTTCCTTGCCAGCTTAACTCAGTCCAGCGCAATTTTTCCTTGACGAGTTTAGTTAATAATAAGTAATCTGTTTATTCTCTGCAATCACTTTGCCATATGCATTTTTAAACAAAAGCATGACTGTGTAAATACATGTGAAATATTGTTAATAAATACTGAGCCAATACAACATATTTTGCCTGTAATTCCTTGCAGTATTTTGTAAAGATTTTTTTTCTTAAGCTCAGCACTGATTTTTGACCATTTTATTGAGTTTCTCTCATTCCTTTTTAATATTCTGCTTGTTTTGTGCTACATGACAGTTGTAGATAAACATAATCACTTAATTCAGTAAAACAGAATGCTTTCTGTTTTCCAGAAAAATGTGTGTTAAGCAAGTCATTTTATCCCCAAATAGATTTACACTAGGATAAACAAAGTTTCAGACTGTCCTCAATGAACTTTGTTTTAGAAAGCCCAGTGTCCCAGGAAGCTCTTAGTTTCAACTTTAATAGATTTCTGTTCTTCCTTTGGTTTTCTCTAAGACCTAGCTATCCATCAGGTCATAAGAACACAGCCATCTGCTGATGGTCAATGTGTTCTCTATAGGGCTGATAGAATTGCAAAAGATAAAGATAGTACAGGAGTGAGGGGGAAAAAGAAAAGAAAAAGAAGAATAAAGGAAAATAAAGAAAATCACTTTCCTATGGCTACTACCACATGAAAGAAACTAATTCTTATTTATTTACAATTAAGTGCATTTACAAAGCAAGTGTGTCTGTTTTTATGCATGTATAAGCATGCTACATTCAAATATATTTTCAAGTTTACCTATCCCCCATTGAATGCAAAGATGCACCAGTATTATGTGAGTGATACCAATGTATTTTAGAAAAAAGATAAATGCCTCAAAGAAAAAGCGGCTCAGTATATTCATTCTGTACAAAAGAAAAATGAAAGACAAGTTTAATAGCGGAACCAATTGCTGAGAAACTTGCAAATGTGAAGTGTTTGAGTTATTGCTTCTGTAAATACCCCTAACATTTTTATTAACTTCCAAATGTGTAATAATGACATTTCAGGAAAATTACCATACTTAGAAACAGATTTTGAGAGAGAAGTTACTCCCTGAGCCCAGCTCTCCACCTATCATGATAATAAAAATTCCCTGTCCATGGCAGCGTTCAGCTGGCCCGATGTTCTTACACCTTCAACTCGACAGACCCAAGGACACAGACACAGATATAGTGAAATTCAGAATTCCTCAACTGGTGTTGCAGTTAAAGTGTGTTTTCAATGTATGAGTTATTTTCTTCTGTATATAGTATGAAATAACTATAACAGTACATTTTTATTTATAATCATATAGTTTTCTCTTTTATAATTATATTTATTCTGTCCGTTGAGAAAAATATTTTAGATGTATGAGTTAAAAATTGGTTAATACCATTTATTTAGGTGTTTATTACTTTTTATGGAAAAGGTATTGCTTATTCATATCTGTACTATTCGATATGGAGTTTAGTTTTAGAATACATCTATTTTTCTAAATTATGTTTTTTTCAAATTATCAATAACCCACTAGGAATAAATCTCATTTTTATATGCTTTCTTTCATCAGAGGAATTTATAAAAGCAATAAATTTGTCAAGAATTAAGTATACAGTAGGTGTTTTCTTTTCTTCATGTCTTAACACACTCAAAGAACCTAGCTTTCATCTATCTTGTCTTTTGATCTAGTTTCCTAGTAATCCTATTCTGTGTATATAAGAAATTCTTAGAAGACTGATGATATGGTTTGGCTGTATCTCCACCCAAATCTCATCTTGAATTGCAGCTTCCACAATTCCCACGTGTTGTGGGAGGGACCCAGTGGAAGATAATTGAATCTGGGAGTGGGTGTTACCTGTGCTGTTAGCATGATCTCACAAGATCTGATGGTTTTATAAGTTGGAGTTTCCCTGCACAAGCTCTCTTTTTGCCTGCTGTCATCCACATAAGCATGACTTGCTCCTCCTTGCCTTCCACCATGATTGTGAGGTCCCCCCAGCCAGGTGGACCTGTGAGTACATTAAACCTTTTTCTTGTATAAATTACCCAGTCTTGGGTACGTCTTTATTAGCAGTGTTTAAATGAACTAATACAACTGCTGAACAGGTAGATGTTCTAACCCAATTCCTGGAAATTCTAATTCAATGACGCTCAAGTATTCTTGTTGACTTTCAATAAAACTATCTTATTTAATTAAACTGTTCTTGATAGGTCTGGATGACTTTATAAATAATGTATAATAATATTTTTCTCCTAATTGGGAAAAGTAAAACAAATCCTATGAAGAAAAGGCTCTTAGATATGAAAAGCACAAAGGAAAATATATCACCTGCCCTTTCACTATAGATCTCTGCAAATCATGAGTCTATTTTTTTTTTTCACTTATAGCCTTTCATGGAGTCTCACAGGCTTCTGACTTTAGAATAAGAAATTAACTCTGAAAGAATGAGGTAGTGAGGGATGACTCAGTCCTCCCTGTGTGGTAACAGCTAGATGGTGCTAAATAGTATATGTAAATTATACCAAGAAAAAAACACTCCTGAATACTAATTAGGAGTCCAGCCTTATGCTGGGCATGGAAGGTCAAAAACAATGAATGTTATCTACATCTACATAGAGCATGAAATCCAATGAAATTCATACTACAAAGTCTGTATTTGTACACACCACTGAGTTCTTACCTCCTTATAAACTTTCTTTCTTTCTAGGCTACCTTTAATATTTTTAGAGACATAATTTTCCTGCCTTTTACTTTATTGGAGGGATATGTGGAAAACTAGTCTAAAGTAGTAAAACATTTTCTACGATCTGGTCCCCACCATCAGTCCAACTATATACCTGCCTTACCAGAGGGAAGACGTTGCCTTCATTGATTGACAAAAATTGATGATACACAGAGTGAAAAGTCTCCTGTTAGCCCAGAAAAGTAACTTGTATTTTTATTTAGTAACAATCCTTTTATTCTCACCACTCTAGAAGCTTCTTTATTTTAGTATGTGAACTAAATCTGCATATGAAAAAAAGATTTAAATACTCGAAAAGTTAAGTAAATAAAATTTATTGAACAACATATTTGAAATGTATTATATTGAGCATGGACAAGTAATAGTAGATATCATCTTTTACCTTCTTCCCTACCTCCCTTTAATCTTCTATTTCTGTTAAGCTATTTGAATAGATTTGTAATGTTAGTGGAAAATCATTTTGCTGCTTTGCAATGATGATAGCTAAGAAAAACAAGATTGCTATAAAGCTGAAAGTTGCAAAATTACAAAAACAAACAGAAACAAAAATAGATAGGACTTACTCAAATCATATCCCTTAAATCACATCATAGAAGCAAACACTCAGGAATGTCCTATGAATTCTGTGTTAATAATAAGGTGTGAAACCTGAACACCTTTGGGATCAATTTCAAATTCCAAAATAACAAAAAAATTTAGAATTACTGATATAGTTTGGATATTTGTCCCCACCCAAATCTCATGTCAAATTGTAATCCACAATCGTGGAGGTGGGGCCTGTTAGGAGGTGTTTAGATCATGGGGGCGGCTCTCTCGTGGCTTTATGCTGTCTTCATGATAGTGAGTTCTCATGAAATTTGGTCGTTTAAAAGTGTGTGGCACCTCCCCCCACCCCCACACTTGTTTTCTCTCTCTCTGTTTCTCTCTCCCTCTATCTCTTGCTCCTGCTTTCGCCATGTGAAGTGCCAGGTCCCGCTTTGCCTTCTGCCATGATTGTAAGATTCCTAAGGCCTCATCAGAAGCTCAGCAGAACCATGAGCCAATTAAATCTCTCTTTTTTAAAATAAATTACCCAACCTCAGGTATTTCTTTATAACTATGCAAGAATGGCCTAATGAAGTTAGTCATCTTTTCTTTTTTCCATTTAAATGGGAATTTAAAAAAAAACGTTTTGATGATTTGAGTTGTAAAGTTGGATCCTCAGCTTGTGAATCTAGAAATAGCAGGAAACTAGAATCCTTATTTTTATCTCTATTATAGAATTTGAAGTTTTTTCTAACTTTGAAGAGTAAAATGCATCATGAAGAAAACTGATGTCATGATCAAAATGAAAATGTAAAGTATGTAAATTTAAGAATTTTGATGTAAAAATGTAAATGCCTAAGCTTCTTACTCAACGTACAGATTCGAATTAGGCACAGTATAGACATTTAATAAATATGAATAGGTTAATTCTGCACATTAATTCCCAATCCAACATTTTTAGGGTCACTCATGATAGAATTTATGAAATTAATTTTATGTTAAATAAGCAAAAAGATATGCAAAATATGCAAAAAGAAATCTGCCAATTGAACATTACTATCTACAGAGAAGAAAATACTCTTAAAGTATGTCATAAAACACATGTATTTCAATAAAATTGAGTCCCTCTCCTCCCAACCCACTGTATTTTATCATACCATTGGAAATAACATCTTCTTAAAGAAGGTTGCTTTTATCCTCTGAATGAAAGAAGCACTGAAGTGAAGAAATCATGTTATAACAATATAACAATGAAGTTATACTATATTCAATTGGAAAATGATAAAATTCTAATAAAATAAAAATTCTACTGCAATTATAATTGTTGAACAGATATAAAGAAAACAGTATTTAATTGCTTTAGCTAGGACTTCCATTTCCTTTTGCAATCTACCATATAGAGTAAGTGATGATAATGTTTTGTCCTTTTCCTAAGCTTCTTTTAATTACATTTTGATAATATATTTTGACAATATAAACAATATAACAATATAAAGAGTGAGGCCAAGGATTAATGCATCAAATTAGAACTTAATAATGGAAAGGTAAAAGTGCTGCAAGTAGGAGAAAACTATGGGGTTACTTGTGAGAATCTAAGCCTAATTGCCAATTTAAGAGTTGGTTCAAGGTGGATGATGTTGATCTCTACTTAAAGGCAGTATATCAGGTAGTAAACAAAATAAAATGGAACAAAAGCACAGCAATGAAAAGAAAATTACTACAACAACAGTGACAATATCCTGGAGGTGTAATGGTCTGAAACAATGAAGTTCTGGTCGTGGGAGCACCATTTAGTTAAATCTCACTTTGATTTTGAACAATCCATATCATTATATCAGTTTAAGTTTCGTTACCTGTGAAAAGAGGAGATTGGGTCAATGGTCTCTAAGTTATTGTTCAGCTCTAACAAACTTCGTATTCCTCTAACAAATAATAATTTTAATAAGCCCTGAGAGCAGAGCAAAATTTTGTTAATTGAGTCTGATTAAATGCTTTCCAGTATTGCTGGAGAGAACAAATTGTCAGAGCTCGGCCATAACATATATAATAAAATATGGAACCAGAAATAATTTTGATGAAGTGGCAGCATAATATAACCAGTTTATGTATTTAGGGTGTGATTCAATGGAATCTGTACTAAAACACACAAACTAATGGAATTCTATTTATATTAATGAAATATAAAATATTTATTCTAGAAATTTCTTTGAGACCAATTATTTAATTTAATGAGAAGTAAACATGTCCAGGGGAGGCAAAGGACTGTCTCAAGATGCACAGAGCTAATGACACAGTCCCACATTATATTCTGACCTTTTGATTCCTAAAATAATGCTGCTTTTTCTCCTACTCTCTTGTGAGAAATTTAATTTCTTGTAAATAAGGAATGTGGGAAATTAAATGACCCCGATTCTGTGCTCTCAATGTCTTAACTCAAAAGTATTATGCATAAGGTATACAATAAATTGCTTATTAAATATACAAAACTAGAACTCTTTAAGTAATTCTATGATTTAAAATAAAGTAATTGGAGCACGTATTTTTTCTATGCTCCATCTTGAAGTTACAGTGAAAATATTAATTTTAAGAAAGAATAAACCAACAAAGACACAAAAGAATAGGAAAGATAATTACAGAAATGAAATTTTAGAATCTAAAGAAAAAATTTGTGAGTATTAGATGACTTAGGTGTAGAAAGTCAAACACTAAATTGCCCATTGAAGAATTCTAGAAGAAAAATAGTACCAAAGAATCGAATAAAAATTAAGAAGTTGGAGGGAGTAGAACTCTCTGAAGTTGGGATACTGACTCTTTTCCCAATTTTATATAGCCAATAAAACAACTTTTCTCCAATCAGGAGTAAACCAGAATTTTCCGCTCTACAAAGATTGAACTAGATAGATGCAGTATTGAGAAACACATGGCCCCTGCTGAGAATATGGAAACCATTCTCCCCTTTAAAAAGGGGAAATAAAGCAAATTCTTTCTATTAAGCCGTAAGATGCAGCATTCTTCTTCCTATTGGTTTGAGCACATTGGAAGTCACAGTTGGAAGTCTCAGGACTTATCACTATAGTGGATAAATCCTTTCTGGAGGAGGCCCCAGAAAGAAACCAAAAGATGGCCAGGCGCGGTGGCCCACACCTGTAATCCCAGCACTTTGGGAGGCTAAGGCAGGTGGATCATGAGGTCAGGAGTTAGAGACCAGCCTGGCCAACATGGCGAAGCCAGTCTCTACTAAAAATACAAAAATTATCTGGATGCGGTGGTGCACGCCTGTAATCCTAGCTACTCAGGAGGCTGAGGCAGGAGAATTGCTTGAACCTGGGAGGTGGATATTGCAGTAAGCCGAGATCATGCCACTGCACTCCAGCCTGGACAACAGAGCAAGGCTCCATCTCAAAAAAAAAAAAAAAAAAAAAGAAAGAAAAAGAAAAGAAACCAAAAGACACCCAGAGTCAGGGAAGTTAGGAAAGCAAGACTGCCTAAAATGTTATAAGTCAAGGCAAGGTGGACCTTAAGCAGAGAGGTGATCTGAGACTGTCAGAAGTTAGGAATGAAGAAAAACATATCTCACATAACTGTAGACAATACTGAAAGACACACTGAGGAAATAAACATTGTGCAAAATATATTAGAATAGCAGTAAAAATATAACAGAACTAAATAGTAAAAGCATTACAGAGAATGTTAGAGGAAGGGGGTATAGGAGATCCAGCATATACAAATTTAGAGCCCCTTCCTTAAAAGAAAATCAAAACAATGTCTTGTCTAGCTATATACCTTTCTAGGAAAAAAGTAACTTTCAAAAAATAAAAAAGATTAAAAAAAGAAGACTTAATCATATATATGAAAGATATACTATGTGTGAGATAAAATTGATTCAGAATGTTTCACACCAAACCTATTCTTTTAAAAAGTTATGAAATCTAGCAATAAAAAAGTTTTTGGGTAACCTGGCAAAAACTCGATTGTCTTAAAAGTGGAAACAGTAGGCCGGGTGCAGTAGCTCACGCCTGTAATCCCATCAGTTTGGGAGGCTGAGGTGGGTGGATCACCTGAGGTCAGGAGTTCCAGACCAGCCCAGCCAAAATGGTGAAACCCCATCTCTACTAAAAATATAAAAATTAGTCGGGTGTGGTGGCAGGCGCCTGTAATCCCAGCTCCTTGGGAGGCTGAGGCAGGAGAATCACTTGAACCCAGGAGGCAGAGGTTGCAGTGAGCCTAGATCACACCATTGCACTCCAGCCTGGGGAAAAAGCAAGACTTCGTCTCAAAAAAAAAAAAAAAAAAAAAATGTGGAAACAGTATACTGCCTCAGATTTCTGTACAGTAACATTCAAAACCAACAAAATACTCAAGGAAAAAAAAAGTCAAATAGTTTATTTTCAGCTGTCTGTCCTTCAATTAGAAAGAGTTTTGATTAAAGCAATCATTTTCATGAGTCCTTATCACAAAAGCTAGTAAATAAGCCTCTGTCAATCAAGAGTTGCCTGGAAAACCACTGCAAAAACATTGGCTAAAGTTTATTTACAAATAGAACTAAGTCTAAAACAAATGCAGACACTAGAATTACAGAGCGGAATACAAATACTATGTGCATCAACAACATACATGGTTAGAAGTAACTATTTTAGAAGAAAATAGTAAAAAATTATTTGATTTGAAGTGTTCATTGGCTAGGCACAGTGGCTCACACCTACAATTTCAGCACTCTGGGAGGCCGAGGCAGGAAGATCACTTCAGACCAGGAGTTCAAGACTAGCTTGGGCAAACATAGTAAGACCTATCTCTACAAAAAATTTAAAAAGTTAGCTTGGTGTGCTGGCCCATGTCTGTAGTCCCACCTACTTAAGAGGCTGAGGTGGGAGGATCACTTGTGCCCAGGAGGTCGAGGCTGCTGTGAACCATGATTGTGCTACTGCACTCTAACCTGGGTGACAGAGAGAGACCCTGTCAAAAAAAAAAAAAAAGTTAAGTTTGTTGATTAACTCTTGTTAATGTAGGATAAGCAACTATAGTATTCAAGAGTCAAAGTACATCATTTATTACCAAAAATAAAATAAAGATGTATTAACATACTGAACAATACCAAGGAAAATATTATGAAATATATTACTATGTAGATTAGAAGGTAAAGAACAGGCAAGCAGAAGAGTGGAAGAAGATACTTGCTAATTTTAACATTTCTCATTGTAGAGAAATAATAGATTCTGTTAAATCTGGTTTAAAGAAACAACATTTCCATTGAAAGTGAAAATGAAATATTTAAGACAGCTACCCAAACATAAATCATCCAGGATCATAAACTGAATGAGTAAAAAATGGCAATACTGGTTAATTAGCAAACCTGAAGGAACAAATAGAGCAAAGTCTCACACCCAATGTGTCAGAGCACACTACTACTGCGCTATTATGCTAAGATATCAATTCTACCTGGCCTGTGTATTCAGGGAGGGCTTGCAGCAGCCAGACCCCTAAGAGGGTTGTATTCAACCAACAGTGATTGGCCTCTTCTGTCTACCACAGTATTTTTCAAAATGTAATCATTCTCCATATATCGTAATGGAAAAACTGCACTTTCCAACATAGCTTTACATGTACACATAAAAGGATTATTACACCATTCTTTGGTCACTCTCTCGTATATAATTTTGTAATGATGACAAAGTTAAAAACAGTAGGTAGGCAAATAAATGCAGTTTCTGAGATTCACTCAACAGGATACAAAATAATATTCAAACTTTTAGTTTAAATGTTGCCTTCATTTTCTCCCTTGTGAAAGCTGCTATACAATTGAACCATTTTAAAACAAAACAAAACAAAACAAAATAATGACACCTGATATTCAAAAACCAAATTCAGAATGTTTTCTTTTCAAGGATAGTATATTGAGCATTCTACCTGAGACATTTTACTTTCTGGTCAATTTGAATTTATAGCCTTCAAACTGTTTTTCAAGTGGACCAAATGATGTCATTACTGTGGCCATATGTACTTTAACCCAGAGTAACCCTTTAACACCAGCAGGCTCCAGCTTAATAGTCTCAGACTGTGGTAGGGAAGACTGTCCCCCAAAAACCAAGGGAGTCTTTTGTCAAATCCAAGAGCCACAAAGGAGTGGGCTGGATGATATCAACTATATTTATGGGAATTTCTGTAAAACCGAGTTTGACATTTCTTATTTTCCAGAAAATAGTTAAATTTTCAGAATATTTATTATAATTGTATTCATTTTTAATGAATAAAAAATTATGCATTTGTATTATCTTTTTAAAAATATATAATCAAATTTTTAAATATATTCATGAATTCAGAGTGAGAGATAAAGAAAGAGATCCTATTATAGTTTTCATTATGGGGACATTACATTAAAGAAATAATACTGTCTAAAAAGAGGGCTTATTATTTTTATATCTATTAGATTTCAACTAACTGCTAAATCCATTTTCTTCCCTAAAATGTATGCATTTTTTAAAACTCTACATTTATTTCATAGTCATAAAATTTTAGAATTTATCTCTCCTTAATGTGTTAGAAACTATAAAAACAATATTAACTACCAATCTATTTTTGTTTAAAGGCTCATATAGGGATATTATAGGTCACATGATGGAACCACATTACCTGTAGTGAAGCATACAGTAGTGCTTAATAAATACAAATTAAGCAGTGAGTAAAAAACTTATAATTTTAATTTGTTTCATGAAGTATAATTTCTATTTTAATTAACAGAAAAAGGGGTGTAATTAAACCATGTAATGCAGAAAGGCATGATTAAAAGTAGAGTTTACAACTAGTGGTGCAAAACCATTAGGATTCTCCTCCATGATCCTTCTTCTCTAACAAAACATGGAATGAGACTGCTGTTGTGTGGAACTTTAATGAAAGGCCCGAAGCAAAGACCAGTGGGCACAGTTTATAGCAAGATCTTAGATACAGCCCTTCAGGCTAACAAAGAAGATGGTGAAACAGTTCTCATGGGTCTCAGCTGGATTATAAACAAGGCTAGAGTTTTGTACGAGATTGCCTGATTGACCTAGCTTTGGCCACGTTTCACAATGGCACGCAAGTGTATTGTTAGGAGGTAGGTGGAATGTTTGTTAACAAAAGAAACTGGGAAGGGTGCTTGGCAGAAAGACAAACTAGCAACTTTAATGGAAACTTGTATAAAGTCAAAATAGTGCCCAACTGCCTTAGGAGAAGACAGTTACCCACAATTCTTTCCACTCCTCTGACTATGAAGAGGTTTGATACAAGTGTGCAGGGTGAGGCCAGATCTATATAGCAGGTACCAATACCTTCGTCTTGGAAAATCAGAGTGATATAAGATAATATTTAAAGCAGTCATTACGTTCATTTATTTAAAGACATGTAGCAACCAATTTTTACCTTCCATCTTGGCTGAATTGCATTGAAGTTCTCAATGAAAAAGCACTTCTTTGAACAAAAGTAAAAGTTTTATTGAAACCAAAATGTGTAATATACATGAAAACGTCTTGGGTACATTAAATGGCTTATTAAGAAACTAACTAAAAACAATTGTCAATGCAACATGTGATACTCTCTGAGTGTGTTTAACCTCATTAGCCTTCGTTTTTTGGGAGAAGTATTAATATCATTGGCAATTTAATTTTAGCTTCGCAAGCAAAATTTTGCTTCAGAAACATAGTTTGCCTTGTAAAACCTAATAATAAATGGTAATATATGAAAATTATCATATTCTTATTTCAAATTACCACAAATCAGACACAAAGACATGGTCTTGGGCACAAGTAATTTATTTGAGAGGTGGTAAGAAAGAAGCACAGATAAGGAAGTGGAGAAAGATAGGGAAGCCTGGAAAGTCAGGAAGTTTGATTAATAGTAGGTTACTATTGAGAATAACTAGACACAGAATTGCCTCAGAATTGACCATGGAGGGACAAAGAATGCTGATCTTGATTGGCTGAGGTTGTTAAGGATTTCCTTAGTCTAAATCTCAGGTACTTCTGGGCTGCTGTTGTCACAGGCGAAGCAGGCTCCTGCAACAGTGGCAAAAGCAGATTAGGTACAGACTCTTGCTGCTTGATGTGAAATCAGCATGTAGAGTAATTGTCAACTGTAGTTTCAAAGGAATTCAGAAGTAAACTGAATAGATATAAAATGAGAAATCATTAGTGTTTGCCACAGTTCACACCTCAAATTACCCAAATATTTTCATGTCCCACATTGGGTATACCTGGCTATTAATATTTCAAGCTACTGTTCAGCCTAAAGTCAAAAAAAACAAACAAACAAACAAACAAAAAAAAAACTAGAGAGTTAATGAAACAAGCTAAAATCTTACTGCCCCAAGAGGTTCCAAGGCATTAATTGATATTGATTGAATGTCTTCTATCCGTTATACTGATTTTTAAAAACTTTTTAAGCATACTTCTACTGATCTAAGTTGTTTATCCAGGGGAATGACCCAGATTTAATCTCTGAGAAATATAAGCCCCTAGTTATGTTGGATTGCTGCAATTGCATATTTACTGTTTTCACTGATTATGGAAATACCAAGATGACCCTCAGTGCTTTCCAGCCTCCAGACATATTCTGCCCTTTCTATAACACCTATTAACAACCCTGGATCCTCAAGTCTTCACGATTATCAGTATTGATAAAATCCAACAATGCAATAACTTTTTTCTTTCTCTGCTGCCCTACTAAAATAAGCAGACATATATTTTTGTGCTATTGAGTGCACAGCACTATTTGATGGCCATTGATTCAACACACTGTATCTCATATCAAAAATACATTTGGGCATCTGCCCACAACTATAATCCATATGTTAGTTTATTGGCTAAGTTTTAAGAGACAATCCCAATGTTCAGTCAGACAGCAGCTTCCAGATGATATAGTAGGACAAGAGGATTGTTTGTACACATACCAATTGTCACACATGTACACCTCTTTTCTTATAAAATTGATATTTGGGTCCAAGTAATGTTATAGTGGATCACATTTGTGGTAGAATGCCACTTCTACCCCCTGTATTTTTCCTGTTAGGAACAAAGTATAGTATTAAAATATTTTGTACTGTGTACATAGTGAATCATGGAAAATGACTCCCCAAACTTATATTGCTAGTAACTTGACATTTTATCTGTATCTTTGATAGGTTATTTCAACACTCTAGTAGCTAGGAAACTCTAGTAGAGGTTATTTCAACACTCTAGTAGCTTGAAATAACCTATCAAAGATACATTTTATCTACTAGAGTGTTGAAACACCTATCAAAGATATGTTTTATCTGTATCTTTGATTAATTATTTCAACACTTGTAGCTGAATGGTTCAGTATGTGATAGGAAAAATGTATGACATAATCATGAGTGCCCTGTTACACTTCCTTTGAGGGACTTTGGGTCTTCTGGGCTGTTGTGATATATAATTTTCCATGCTGGTGGACCAAACATACTGTTCGGATAATAATGCTGGCTAAAGACCTGTGAGGTAGAAAAGCAAACCCAGGCCCATAATGTGTATTTGCCTATTGAACAGATCTATGAACTTTCCAGAATGGAAGGGTCCCAGTGGGTCAGCTTGTCATCAAGTAGACAACTGGAATTCCTGAGGAATAGAGCCATGTATGGATCTCAGTATTGTTGTCTATTGCTAATAGGTTGAACATATGGTGACAGCAGTAACTAAATGAGCCTGGGTAAAAGGAAACTTCTAATGTTGGGCCTATGCATAAGTGCTGCCATGGCTACATCAGTGAGCTCTAGCTCAGAAAACTGGCTCAGGGATTGTGACATTTTGGTGGAAAGCTAGCCCTCAGCATCCAGGATGTCCACACTTCTGTCAGTGGTACATACTGAACATGTAAATGAGTGGCCTTTGTTGGTTGCTCATTTATTTTTGCCTCTAGGGATGACATGTTCTATTAACCATCTCCTTATTGCTCTGTGACCAAATTCCTCTAGCTACCACTTCTACTCGACTACTCTGACATCTGGAGGTCAAGCCCTGTCACCTGGCTTCTGTTATTTCAGGGTTAGGTCAGCCCTATTAGTGTTAGTGAGTCCATTGTCTATTCTCCTGGCCTTACCATATATACCTTCATCAGTTTTTCAGGCTTGAATAGTATATTTATACCAGCTTGCTTATTTCTCTGAACCATTTAGTTATTTCCCCCACCAATAACCACTCACCAGTATTCTGCCATTTATGTACTACTTAGTATGAGCTGTCAGATTTTCCATATTCCTAGAAGCCATTGTAGTTCTCACCATCTCCTAAGGCTCATGACAAGGTACTTATTCCTATGCCTCAGGAGAATTATCCTAAATAAACTCAGAAGGCAATCTTTCTTACACTGTCATACATCTTGACACTTCGTGATGGTTATATTTTGCAGTTTCTATTACTATAGTTACTTTTCTCCCTTATCAGAGCCAGCACATTTCTTGGTGGGTTAGGCTACAATTTAACCATAGTTTATGGATTAGTGGCAAGAAAATAAGGTGGAGACCATCCTGAAATTAAAACATGACTTGCAGGAGAGAACCATCTGCACCACCTTAAGGCCGTGAGAGAATGGTAGCTCTTAATGGAAAAAGGTGTACCATTTCTGCAGGCTCAGAGAGCTCAGAGGTATCTGAGAATGCAGGTTTTGAGGTGATATTTACCAAGTGTTACCATTCTATGTGCCTGGGTCCCATTCCTTTCCGAACAGCCTCATGACATTAGAAAGCATACTCTTCTGTTGAGAGTTTATGCTCCTTTGGAGATTGACTATTCTGAGAGTTAAGATGTGGATTTGATACTCAGCTTGCTCAGCTGTCTTGCTGCAGTGGATATTAGCACCCTTGAATGCTATCAAAAAGGTCTTCTGGCTTTCACACTTTACTTGTAATGGACAGTTACTTTCATTTTTTTCTAGGGAAATAAAATAACTTTCCAGAGCATCAATTAGGTGGATATGAGTATTTCCACAGGTGGTTTCTGCTACTCTAGAAAGTTTATTTCTATTAAATGTCTCTTTTCTGAACAATTGTTTCCCTGTTAGCATCCACACTTTATCACAGCAGGCATTTGATGTTGTGAACTCCATCTTCCTTGTTGTTCCACCATCTTTATAATAAAGTGTTGAACCTGATTTTTAACATGATCTTTTGTCCTGCTTCAGAAAATAGGAAATTACTTAACTGCTATGATGGATGTTTTCTGGCTTTCATAGCAAACCCTGAGTAGAGATTTTGCTTTGCTGAGGCTATTATTACCTCATTGTCAAAGTTGTAGGGCAGTTGGCAATAGCCAACCAAAAGCATAGTCTTTGTAATCCCCATTACCCCTAAATTTGATAGAGCTATTGCAAAATGCTATGGTCTGAATAGTTGTGTCCCCATCATGCCCCCAAACTAATGTTAACATCCTAAGCCCAAGGTGTTGGTATTAGGGGGTAGAGCCCTGGGAAGTAATTAGGTTATGAGGACAGAGCCCTTGTGAATGGGATTAGTGGCCTCAGAGACCTCAGAAAACTTGTTTATCCCTTCCAACTTGTGAAGACACAGCAAGAAAGTGCTATGTATGAATCACAAAATAGGACCTCACCAGAATCTGATGGTGTCTTGATCTTTAACTTCCCAGTCTCCATAACTGTGAGGGGAAAAAAATCTACTGTTTATAAAAAAATTTTAAAAAAACAGCTTATGTTATTTTGTTATAGCAGCCCAAACAGACTAAGACATATAGTTCCTTCGTCTTCCACCCAAATCACATCCCAATCTATCATATGTGAGTCTCTTGGCAAGAAAGATTCTATCATACTGCAGTGGGTTATTGTCATTCACCCTACTTACTATCAACCAGGGAATCTTTTGTTGCCATCCGATATGGTTTGGATCTGTTTCCCCACCCAAATCTGGTGTTGAATTGTAGTCCCCTAATATTGGAGGTGGCAACTGGTGGGAGGTGATTGGATCATGGGGGTTGTTTCTCATGGTTTAGCACCATGCCCCTGGGTGCTATCATTGCGATAGAGTTCTCCTGAGTTCTGGTTATTTAAAAATGTGCGGCACCTCCCTGCTCTCTTTCTCCTGCTCTGGCCATGTGAGAATGGACTAATACACCATCTGAATGATGAGTTATTCAATTCCAGAATCTTGTTCCAAGGTTCTTTCTAGGCACATTTTCATTACTAACCTTCATAGTATGGCAAAAAGCTCTGAGGCTCAGAAGCAGAAAGATTCCTGAGCTTGATGGGACAAGCTGTCATCATGTACATTAACTGTCCACAGCGGTTTTTCAGAGGCGAGCCCAGGTTATATATGGTGGACATCAAAAGTGTCGGCTATAATCATTTAACCATTCCTCTTAAAAGAATAGTTCCAAAGAATTGCTCAAAAATGTTTGCCTTCTGCCTACTTAGTAATTTTCTAAAGAGTATATCTAAAAATAAAATATCAGTTTGAATATATAGTTAATTCATTATTTATACATGTCCACATTATCAATCCAATAGCACCAAGGCAAGTCAGCTGTATTATTTGAGCCAGACCAGAAACATCCAAAGCTCTATAAAATCATATTTGTTGCAACTTTTAATCTGATTTAATCTAATGCAGTCTTTAGATATGCTTTATCCTAAGATGAGTTTTGAAAGAAGTCTTCTACACTAAAATCCAATTTACATATTTCAAACTATAGTATCAAAGATGACATGCAATGATACCAACCTGAGTGATTTTTGACATTTCTATTGGAAAGTTCATAAAATTAAATATAGGAGTAAAGTCTGAATGATGATATACAGGTGAGAGAGAGTCTCAGTGGAGAGTTGAAGAAGAGAAAAAGTAAGCTGGTCCCTCTATTCTCAGCCATTAAGATACAATCCATTCTTTTTTCAAAAACTTCACTTCCTTTTTCAATATTATAGAAAAAGTGAATAAAAGAATTCCAAGGCTAGTGAGTAACTTTGGTAGGAGGTTAATCCTATCAGTGAGATACAAATATCATCTTCTCAAAAGCATCTAATGTTAAATATTTATGTAAATTATGATAACTTTTATAATGATTTCATCAGGAACAGGCATTTAAAAGTA
This sequence comes from Gorilla gorilla gorilla, assembly GCF_029281585.2. Classification (NCBI taxonomy): domain Eukaryota; kingdom Metazoa; phylum Chordata; class Mammalia; order Primates; family Hominidae; genus Gorilla; species Gorilla gorilla. Next base: position 124,884,955 of record NC_073228.2, on the reverse strand, counting down.
TGTATCAATATTACACCATCAGATGATATTCTAGTAATGACAAATATTAAAAATAATAATCAATATTCTCTATTACTGCCCTTTTAGCAGTATATTCTTTTCTCTTATGATAAAAATGACATATCTGTACTTCCCCAACTGATATTTTATTTTAAAGGAAACGTCTTTATTATCAGTAATAAAATGTACATGCTTATATAGTAATGACAAATATTAAAAATAATAATCAATATTCTCTATTACTGCCCTTTTAGCAGTATATTCTTTTCTCTTATGATAAAAATGACATATCTGTACTTCCCCAACTGATATTTTATTTTAAAGGAAACTTCTTTATTATCAGTAATAAAATGTACATGTTTATATAGGCAATTTTTAATAAAATAAGATGAATAAATTTAGAATTCAGATCTTTTCTACTATTTTTTTCATTAAAGAGCTTAAGAATACAAATGAAAGGGAATGACACATAGTTAAAATCTAAACCTAAAAAGAAATTCACAAGAGCTCAACAAAAATAAAAACTCTGCTTCCTAAAAATATCACTTTCTGTTGACATTAGCATCACAAACGTATTCCATCTTTCTCTCCATGTCTTTGCATATTGTGTTTTTCTGATTTCCACAGAAACAGTACAAATTATCTTACACTAAATTAATTGCCGACTCACATTTGCTTTGCTTGTTTGTTTATTTTCCCATCGATTTTCCATCTGGCTAAAACAGTGTTTTTATAAAACTTTAAAGAAAAGATAAAGGGAAACTCTTTTTGCATTTCTCAATAATTCCTCATTTCCTATGATTCGATGAGATTCCACTCAAAGGAAATGTAAAAAAGGACATTTGGATTCAAAGGAAAAGAAGCAATGAGTTAAAGTTGACTCATGAATATCTGTGAAAAATATTTAAATTTAATGACAATTTATGAAAAACTGTGAAATATCCAGAAATGTACATATATAAATATTTACAACACAGACAAATACTACAAATGTTCTATCCTTCAGTTGTTCCTATCTATAAGTAGTAAATGATTTTGGACCACTCTTTTCAGTTGTGCCCTCTATAAACCCAATAATAAAGTAATAGAGATCATATGAATAATTATTATTCATAACTATTATCACATAATCATACAGATCATTTATATATTTACATATATGACTTTATGAAGTCATCATAACAAATCTATTATTTATGGAAGAAACAACTGAAACTCAGAAACAGGTATTAAATAACTTTCCCAAAATCTGGGGTCTGTAACTCTAAGTCTTTTTATAATACTGTGTTCAGTCTCATAATATTTCTTTCTACATCTCACTGATTTAACAGTTTCAACTCTTATGAATCTCATGAATCCATATGCCTTTACTCTTTTTCTTTTCTTCATTTGAGATCAACTCATACACCCACAGTTATCTTTACAGGTGCTACCACCATCATAAAGTATGGATTTGTGGTACAGATTTGTACTTTGTAGTGCAGATTTCCCTTTGCCCTAAGGGCAAAGTGTACAACACTCTGCTTGATATACTAGCATAAATCATTTCTCTTATTGCATTGCTTTTTCCATTTATAAAGATTAAATAAATTCACCTTTAGGATTTAGTCCTAATACTATGATAAATTGTTAAATTTGTAGCAAAGCCAGAAGATTATAAAATTTTCCTTTCTGAACCATTTGATATATTAGTGAACTCTACCCCAAGCTTCCTTGCCACTAAAGACAGTATCTGTGCCATAATCTTTGGATTCAAAATTACACATAGTGTTGGCCCCCAGAGGTTGCTAAATCTTATCTTTAAAAAAAATGCCTTATTTATTTGCTATTAACCAAATGCCTGAAAAGCCTATCAAAATTAAATTTAAAAAAGAAATCCTTTTAAAAATTGCCTTAATATTTGACTAGAAAATATAAGAATTTAACAAAAATATATGAAAACAAGTAAAGATATTAGTGTCCCTGAATAATTAGTTTTCTAGTTTTAAGCTTACACATGTAAATAACATAAAAATTATTTGTAAACTGCTTTCTGAAACCACTGCAAATAAAATCCTAAGTAATAATTATAATTTTATTTTCCTTGCATTTATCACTGTGATAAACATCACATTACGTTTATGCAAATTATACTGTGTTATAGGTTTGGTGATGGCCCTATCAAAAAGATTTTAGAATCGGAAAGTATGATTTTTATTTAAATAGATTAGTTCAACTTCAATAGTGTCATGTTTTTTTCTTCTGAAATTTCTTGAAAATTACCAGCTTTTCTGAGATGTGAGATTTTCAGAGTTCACTTCCTGAAGATAGTAGTTGGATGGTGATGATGATAAACTGATATAACAGTCATAGAAATTTCAGATAAATTCAGAGAAACGAACAGCAAATGCAAAAGTTTCAGAAATTAATTTCAATAGTTCTTAGTGTGTTATGTTTCTAACTATTAATGTCTTGGTTTTCCATAAAACATTACCAAAGTATAAATATCCAACATTAACCTCTCTAGACTGATCGATATTCTGTAAATCCAAAACTACTCTAAAATATAAACTCTGTTAATTTTTAAAGTCATGTATAGAGTGTTATCAGAAAGCAGGAGACAGTTTTATGCTTTTGAGCCTCAATAGGGCTTGTGATGTTGAGGTGGTATAAATTCTTGCGCCTCAAAGAACAAAATTTAAGAATCTTACCAAAATGTGTTTTCAAAAGGAATTGTGCTGGATAGATTGGAAATGCTCTAAATGATATGATTGCCTACACCTAAGACTTAACACCAGCAAGTCAAAGGAGAAAAAGCAATTTTGTGCCAAGAAATAATCTAAGTCACTTTTGTTGTTGAGCACTTATCTGCTACTGTTGGCACAACTGGCTTCCAAAATTGGGTAAACTATGATAGCCAAAGAGACAAGAATATTAGAGTATTTCAGAAATGCTGCTTTATTTTATCATCAATAATATCAGTAACTGGCTCTGGAATATATTATCAGAATAATTTAACATAGGTTTTTTAAAATTTAATTTTAATTTTTGACTATATGTGTAAGTAAAAAATATCATATAAATCATTCAAGAATTTATAATATGATCTTATATTTATAGGTAACTTACCAAATTATTATAATATAATTTTAAAACTATATAATATAAAATTAACCATTAGTATGACCGTTAAACATCCTCAAAGAGAAATATATTTTTCATTAAGGAATTTTGTATTTTTATTAGTGCTTTTGTTTTTTCTTTAACAGTGATGCTAGAGAGAATGTTTGTTCATTTGTTTTTATATAAAATGTTAAACCTCATAGAATAATGTTCTATTATCTGCGTAAGTTATTTGGAGAGGATTTTATGAGTAACTATGTAAAACTTCTCAAATAAGGTTACATTTAAGAAGTACATGCCAAGTGTATGTGAATAAGCTGTTATAGAACAAAATACATTCAATTGGAACACCAATTTTATTCAAAGATTTACAGAGGAAAAGTTGGTTAATGTTTGTTTTAAACAGCTCTTGAGAGATTTTTTAAGGTAAATAAAAATCTAGTGCTCTTTGGAAAAAATATAAAAATTAATGTAAATTTTTAAGTAGAAATACAAAAGTTCAAAGAAACTTTATTTCTGAAGCAGAGCACATAAAGGACATGAACCCACAAAGATGGCTATCTTTTTATTTAATATCAGAACTTTGTATTCAAGATCCATTTCTGCTTGGAAACATGCAATGCACAAACTAACTTAGCTACCACTAGAGCCTGAACATGTCTGAGTAAAGCAACCAGTAGATTATAAACTCAAACCCACTAGCTACTGGGTCTAGGTTTTTCTTGCTGCTACTCCTCATCCCATAGTTTATAAGCAGTGATATATGGGAAAATGGCTAGCAACCAGCCCTCTGTAGTTATATAAATCTACTGAAATGGATACATACTCAGGTACAAGTTTATCATAAATTTTGCTAATTTAAAGAATACATGGCACACAATTTACCAATAATAATAAAATATACAATACTCATTATCGTCAATTTCATATAGCTAATTGATTCTCACATAAAGTTTTAGTTAACTTTCACCAACCTCTTGTATTTATTGCCAATATATAGTTGAAATTGATGACAGTGTAGTTGCAACATCAATGTTAGTTATATTTTTGTTTGCTTTAATGAGTAGGAGAAAGTGAAACAATAAAATTAAGACGTTTGGAGCTATACTCATTTGTCAATGGTGTGAATAATATTTTAATGAGAATAATAATGGCTTTCAAATATTAAAGAATATTTTCTCTTTTTTTGTACTATTCACACTGTAACAGCTAGAGACACCATATATTTTGAAGCTCAATCTGCATTATTAACATTTTCCCCTATCAACTTCTAGAGAAACACGAAAACACTCACCTCCCTATTTCAAGCTAAAAGCATGATGTCGCTAAATGCAGAGTTGAAAAGAAATGTGAAGTAGCTCACCATTATGTGGTCTTCCCACCCTACTGATTGTTACAATAAGTATAAGTAAGCTCAAGATCATAGACAAGAGAAGAAAAAAGCCTAAAATTAATAGGCAGTGAGTTTTGAATATTTATAAGTATTTTAACATAATTTAATTATACACTTAAATAATTTAAAATTTAATAATTGCTTCACAATGGCTTGCCAAATTTCTGAAAATTTAACAAACAGCTCTCATGAGTATGCATGAATGAGCTTCAGCACAGCACTGCTTATGACCTCTGGTAAGCCCCAACCACCTTAATACACTCCTCCTGGGTTTCCAGGGACATTGCTGGTGTTAGCACTGAGTTTTATGTTCCAGGAAACTCTTCAGTCTTAGGCAAGCCAGGATATTTAGTTACACTAATTCGTAGACTCTCCAAAATATCTGTGTAACTGCCTACTTAATGATAGATTAGGAATCTTTCTCTGAACATACAGCCCTTGACAATTCCTTTCCCCACAGGATCTTTGTCCCTCTGCCTTCAGCTATTGTCTAGGATGCTAGAGTCTGTAAGATATCCTATTGCTATGGCTTCTGTCACTACCAGATATTGCATAGCAACCATGTGCTATTTTCCATTTTGAAGTTGTAATTCAGGTTGAACCTAAATTCATCATTCTTTTGGCTCATTGGGACAAAGCCACTGACTTCATTAGGACTTTTTTTCTCCTCCACTTAATGAAGGCTCCCGATAATTACTTTAAAGAGTTACTCTGAAAATTAAATGAGATTATGTTCCTACAAAACCTAATATAGATGTTCAATAAATAGTAACTATTACAATAGTTTATTATTAGTCCTACTTCCTTCTAAAGCCAGCTATTTCCTTCCCGTGGTGACCCTTGCTAAGAGGCAGACAACCTTTCAGCTAAGTATATGCAAGTTATTACATAGCCTATCACCATCAAATATAACTTAAGAAAGGAGTCATATGGCTAGCACTTCATACTGGACCAATGAGTGTCAGCTAGGATCTTGTACCAACAATTCAACTGGTTCTGTATCTATTTTCCAGTCTGCCCTAAACATGGCTGATTCTTACAATACATCTCTTTAGGTACATTTTACTTAAAGTCCTTTATTTTTCAGATGTTATTCAAACATAACTCCTGTTTATATCCAGGAGGAGAAAGAGATTACTTCTTGCCAGAGTGACAAATACATCTCACTTTGGTATTATTATGTTGATTAGAAATAAAATCTAGAAAAAGGAGTGAAAATGTGTGTAGTGGGGTTTTTTTCAGTTTCCTTAGCAAGTTTTTTATGGAACTAACAAGATATAAACTGAAAAAGAGACTAATGCTCTACAGGAAAAGTCAGCAAACTATGGCCAGCCCACATTCTACTTTTGTCAATAAAGTTTTATTGGAACACAGCCATGCCTATTCATTTACATATTGCCAATAGTTTCTTTTGAACTACAAGGTCAGAGATGGGTAGTTGTGAGAGAGACCAAGTGGCCTGCAAAGACTGAAATATTTATTATCTAGCTCTTTAGATAAAAAGTTTGACAATTCCCACTCTAGCGTCTAAATGAAGAAATACTTCTATAGTCTCACCTGGTCATGGGCAGATGACTTTGGAAAAGGGGAAAAATAGTCTCCAGCTGTTCCTAGAATTTCAAATAAGAAAGAGAACATGTTCTTGCTTTTTTCCTCAAATAAAGCTACACAATCTCTCTCTGAGAACGCACTTACCTAAAGTGATTGAAGACCAGGACTATGCCTATTGTTTGCTTTGACAGAATCTCCTAAAATAAAAGTTAGAGAGAGTTCAAAGAGCCTGCATTGTCAGGTATTGAACTGTTTATTATAACAAAGGCAGGAATTGTTTATTTTTGCCATGTAGCTTTCAGAATATTATCATCATTTCCTGAAATTATATCTAAGTTACCTAACAGTGAGGAATTAGCAGCTCTATTGCCCCAGGCCAAAATTAAATTAGCCTTTTCATGAGAAATAATTTTTTCTTTTGTATACAGGAGTAATCATGAGTATATCTTAAGAAATTCTTAGTACACGCTGCGATTTATATAACAAAGTATAATAATTTGTCAGTCAAAGAATGGTATAAATTATACTTACATTTTATTGTGTTTCATTGCAAAGTTATTTAAAATAAAACCATTTCCTTTTCAGTTCTTACATTGCATTTCTTTACTGGTTTTCATAAAATGAAGCCAAATCACTATGAATATTGAGTTTTGTGACATCTGCTCCTATTGATACAGTAGAAAAATAGGTTAGACTGTCTGGATCCTTATTCTTCAATAGTCTTTTTAGTCTCTTTAAACAAGATGCCACATTCTTGCCTGAAGCATTAGCAATAAAAAGTACTACGTAGAATTGGAAAATTCATTCAATATTAGCATATGATGATTAATACTTTTAAAATAATGTTATAAGTCTCCCTAGTTGAGTAGCTGTTTTTTAAGGACTTTCTGGTAGAAATGATGGAATTATTGAGTCAGGTCCTAGAATGTGGCTCATTTCTACATGTCAAGAGAAAGAAAACTTAAAATAGGACAATTTACCTTGTAAGCAGACTTCTTTCTCTGCTGCATTGTACAATATGGAGATAAGTAAGAGGAGAGCAAGTTGTTTGTGGTGTAGGGCCAGGCCTGAACAATTCTGCAAAAATTATCACCACTGACCCCTTTCCCAAGGCTCTACCACTCATGGTTGTGTCTACCCACCATGCAGTCACAAATATACACACATATGCACCCATAAGGAGTCATTCAAAGTTTTAGAAAAATAAGAAGTCAGATAGAAGTAGTCACCCTGCAAGCCAATTTGAGCTCGTTGCAGTAAGCATTGGTACCTCATCATTTTTATTCCTTGTTGCCTACATGATCAGAGTGAAGCAGACATCACTTTCATATTGTCATTCTTGACTGAGCTTTAGCAAAATTAATTTTAATGTGTAGCAGAGTATTGGGCTTGTTGATGATCATGAAGAAAATGGATCATCTGTTCTCCTGTTCTGCTTCAATAATCTAATAACCCTTTTCCTGTTTGATGGCAATGAGGTGAAGAGAAAGGCATGCTCTCTGTTCCTACTATGTTAACATCATACCTATTATTTAGGGCAAATAAAGCTCTGTTTTCTCCTAAAGATCAAGAAAAAGAATGTCTTGATTTGTAGGAGCAAAATTAAACTCTCTTTACTAGAATTCTCTAAAATTTGGGTTACAGCTTCACTTTAGCATTATTTTCCAGCATGACTGATGCATGAAGAGACATACATATGATTTGACTGAGCTAGAGGCAGACAGTGTTGGGGTACCAGGAGCAGACATACCAAGTCCACATAATGTTTAGTGAAATTGTGTTTCTGAAGGGACAAATAAGGTTTTAAATGTTCTTGCTGCAATGTGATTTCTGAGCACATAGAGCCAGTAGTATCCATGATTCAGGAAGAAAGAAGGTGCTGCCAGAGCAAAAACATTATATAGCTCAGACTTGACTTTCACAATAGAATTTTAAAAGTTTTGTCAGAAACAATAGTCTGGAGAGGAGTGCATTCATTTGAAAGACCCAGATTTTATCAAAATAAGAACACGTTTGTTGGTTCTAAACACAAAGCAAAAATTAGAGAATTAAACAGAAAGAAGAGAAAACCCTCTACTGGACTTTAAGGCCTTAGAGAGGACTAGAGAGTTTGTACTTCTATGTGGAGCCTATCCTGACCTTTCTTCAAGTTTTAAACCCTGCAGTGAAATAACAAAACCCTCCAATTAAGTTCAGGACACCAGGATATGAGGTGACTTAGCCAAGATTTTCTAATAAACCATCCTGAAGGAGGGAATAAATATGATGCTTTCTTGGGAAGGTATAACCTCAGTGCTCTGGAGGAGAGGAAAAATACATGAGTTAGGCACCTCATCCTGTTACTTCATGACACCATGAAGACTACTGCTTCATGCTTCAGTAAGCTGTTTCTTAAGCTAATGTGTCCACTCAGCTGTGAGGGACATTTCTGGACAAACCCCACTGAGAAATCATGCCTTGCAGAAGTTCTTCACAGGGAGGAAGAAGTGGAATCACGTTTATTTGCACAGCTTCCTCTAGTGTTGTGTTTTCTCTATAGGAAGATGCTAACCCACACTTCCAAATTGTGTCATCTCACCGCTTTGGTAGTTTCTTGAAAAGTCCAGTAGTGTAGTGTTTGCTCTGAGTCCAGAAGTAGCAGCAATTATGAGAGATTTCAGTTCATAGGCAATGGTAAGCCACAGGTAGCAAACAGGGCAAACACAAACAGAACTGTTAGGCCTTGGCTATAGCTGATATGAAGAAGGCTGCTGAATGCTGAGAGGCAGGGAAGGCCAAGAGAATCTGAGGAGGCACATAAGATGTATCTGCTGCACTGGGATGATTCTGTCACTTTCTCCTTGGAAAGCTGAGAGGAAGTGTCCATGCATTTGTTTTTTTCTTTGTTTGTTTGGTTTTGTTTGTTTTTTGAGATGGAGTTTTGCTCTTTCACCCAGGCTGGAGTGCAATGGCACCATCTCGGCTCACCGCAACCTCCGCCTCCCAGGTTCAAGCAATTTTCCTGTCTCAGCCTCCCGAGTAGCTAGGATTACAGGTGCCCGCCACCATACCTGGCTAATTTTTGTATTTGTAGTAGAGATAGAGTTTCACCATGTTAGCCAGGTTGGTCTTGAACTCCTGACCTCAGGTGATCCACCCACCTCAGACTCCCATGCTGGGATTACAGGCATGAGGCACTACACCTGTGGCCATACATTTATATACATGTCAGTATGAGCTGGCCACAGTAAAGCAGACACAGTGGCATCACTATCCCCATCCTTACTCTCAAACACTTCCAGAGAGTCATGGAGAAATGTAAAATAATTTCCTGGGGCTTTCCTACTACAAAAGGTGGCTGTATTGAGACTCAATAGATCATTCATCAGAGAGATGTGAACTCCAAAACTTGGCTCAGTTCAGAGAAATGCTAGTTCTGGTGTAAAGAAAACAAATGAAATTATACATCTACATAGCTTAGATTGCAATTGTAAATGTAAATCTGCTTTAGATGAAAAAAACTGAAAAAAACTAACCAAACAAAATAAAATAAAATGCAAATTAATGGGTGTTACATGCCAAATGAATAATATAAGAAATATAGGTAATAGTACTCATGGGAGAAGACAACAAATGGTAGACACATCAGGGGAAGGAGATAAAGACGGTGAGAATAAAAGTAGGCCTCAAGGAATGTTAGAATTTTGACAGGCAGAAAGGAGTTATGACAGCATTATAAGAAAAGGGCATAAAGTTAAGAAAGGAAGAGTTTGACAGTGGGTTTTGTGTAGCTGAATATAGAAGTGAAATGAACCCAGATCATAGAGCTTTGATGGTAAAATTGAAGCAATTGTTATCATAAGCATTACATATATATATATATATTTATATCATAAGCATTATATATATCATAAGCATTATATATAAGCATACATATTTATATCATAAGCATTACATATATTAAATAGTATTAAATATATTAAATATATATACTAAATATGTATATATTTATATTTTTATATATTTATATATACATATTTAATATATATATTTAATGATCTTAAGTAAGGAAGTGACATTAACTAAGGAAAGCGCTAAGAATTTAGGAATAAATACCAAGTGGCCACAATAGAGTCTGTTAGGAGCAGAAATAGGAGGAAACAAAAACAAAAAACAAAATGAAAGCTAAAGAGACAATCGCAATAATCTAGACATGAAACAATAAGTGCCCAAATCAGAAGTTATAACAGTGTTGGAGGCGGTCGGAAGAGAAAAGAAGGATCAATTATACTCTGTACTTAAGTACTGTACTTGATATGCAGTTCAAGTATAGAAATACTTCAACAACGACTGAATTCTGCGCATGAGTTACTGGGTGATTATTGGCCCAAGCCTAGAAAAAAGAATGTCAGAAGGGATGTTTTGAGAAAAATGACAATACATTTAGTTTTTGGCTTATTAAATTTGAAGAACAGGCAGGGCATATTAGAGAAAATGTCAAGTTCTCAAATACAGACAACATTATAACTCCAGAAAAAAAAGAGACCATGTCCTGATCAAAATAGGGCCGTTTAAACCATATCACCTAAATGGTAGAGGTCAACAGAGAACGTTGGTGACCAGTATGATGGCTGTGATTGTAAAATTAAAATATAAAAGCTGAAAATAGTGTGTGGAATAAAAGTGTTCCAATAAGCATTTTCTCTCAGTTACCATCTGAATCCATCTGCCTCTCTTTTTTATATTGTTAAAATAATTATTTTAATTAATTGTTCACATTGTTGCTAGGAAGAATATTCCTTTGCCTAGGTCTTAAGAATGTGAAATTTTATTGCTTACAAAGAAAAATTCAAGCAAGGTTTGATGACTAAATATTGCATATTAACATTGTGAAAAATTTGTACTTGCTTTTTTTTTAATTGTACATTAAAGACAATTTTCTCCCTTCCACTCCTTCTCCTCAGATGAGCCACATTTTTGGTCTTGGACATCTGGGCTTCCCTAGTACCTGGGAGAAATATTTGGTGTTTTGGAATGTCTTAGAATGGCTTCAAGGATTTAATAAGAAATGGAATGATTTAATCACAAAGAAGGAATCTGGACTTCAAAAGTAAGGGAAAAGTAAAGTGAAGTAGGTTTTTAGAAAAGCAGATAACTTGACAAACCCAGATAATGGAGGGTACCTGTGAATTACATATACTGATAGATACCTGCAGTCTGAACACTGTGCTCCTCACCTTTGGAAGCTACAGCCAAAAGAGAGTAGCCTCACTTGGCAATGATTAAGTAGTCATTAAGATTTATGGGGCTGCCTGCCTTGGAAGAGATTAACCAGGCTTGAGCAATGAACAGTTCATCAGTGACCACAATGGACTGAAAAACAGAAGTTTTCCCAAATTTCCTGCATTACTTAATTCCAAAGCTTTTGTTAGGGAAGGAGCCCTGAAGAAAACACTAATGTTGGGTTTTCTGTTTTCTGTCAAATGTGATAAGACAGGTGTGAGTTAGGTTAAATTTAAGCCAGAAAAGTAAACACAAGTGTTAACAAAAATGTATCACTTCATTCACAGTTGCACACCTAGCTCACAGTCTCTTTAAACAAAGATGGAAAAGTATGGGAGAAACAGGACTATGTTTAGCATCTTCCTTTTTACAAAGATGTCTAGACTTGATATTTAATTTTATATTTTATAAGAGGTTGTTTTCCTTAACAGATAAACAGCTTTTTTATGCATCAAAGCGCATATGGGCACTATATAAAATATATAACTATTATAACACAAGCCTCTATGATAATACGAGCTTCTGAAACACATTATTCTAACGCCACTTTACAGCTACTAGTCATATTACACAATTACCAAAACTACATCATTCTTACATTTTTTAGAAACTAATTTTAATCATAAATTTGCAATCCTGAAAGATAAAAAAATGCACAGGAATACTAAAGAAGCCATATACATAGGTTGTCCCATGTAAACAAACCTGTACTGAAGCTCTATAGGACCTAGACTATGGAATTATACTGAAGGACTATGGAACCCTTGTATTTTCCTTTGATTTTGGTTCTTTGACTGACATCCCTTATTAGAAAACATATAAGAGGCCGGGCGCGGTGGCTCAAGCCTGTAATCCCAGCACTTTGGGAGGCCGAGGCGGGCAGACATCGAAGTCAGGATATCGAGACCATTCTAGCTAACACGGTGAAACCCCGTCTCTACTAAAAATACAAAAAATTAGCCGGGCGTAGTGGCGGGTGCCTGTAGTCCCAGCAACTCGGGAGGCTGAGGCAGGAGAATGGCGTGAACCCAGGAGGCGGAGCTTGCAGTGCGTGAACCCAGGAGGCGGAGCTTGCAGTGAGCTGAGATTGCGCCACTCTACTCCAGCCTGGGGGACAGAGCGAGGCTCCTCCGTCTCAAAAAAAAAAAAAAAAAAAAAAAAAAAGTAGGCATACAAACATGGAAAGGCAAGACTGGCCTAGCCTCCCAGCCTACATCTTTCTCCTGTGGTGGGTGCTTCCTGTCCTCAAACATCAGACTCCAAATTCTTCACTTTTGAGGCTCAGAATAACTCTCCTTGCTCCTCAAGCTTGCAGACAGCCTATTATGGGACCTTGTGATCATGTAAGTTAATATTTAATAAAATCCCTTCATATGTGTGTGTGTGTGTATATATATGTGTGTGAGTGTGTGTGTGTGTGTGTGTATATATGTGTGTGAGTGTGTGTGTGTGTGTGTGTGTGTGTGTATCCTATTAGTTCTGTCCCTCTAAGGAACCCTAATAAACAAGGGATACCACTTATTGGTGCATAGAGGCAGTTATATTTTCCAAGGAATGTGAATAAAAAGATTAGCATAACTGCACTGTGAAAGACACATATTGCATATCACAAACTTGACAAATGTGTATGTGATAATAGGAGTAGCAAAGAACCTCAAAAGAAAGGAAGCTTATTCTCTTACCTTCAAAGATTTTTTGTATTTGTTGTATTTCTATTGTATTTTTAAAAATTCCGAATAAGACTATAGCTTATGAACGTCTAGCCTGATTGTGAACTGTAGCACAGAGTGTGGATCTCCTATTTCATTTTGGCCCCCTACTTCATACCAGACAAATATCAAATGTTTCTTTCTGATGGCCAAATACAAATGTTTTTCCAGTGACTTTACTTACTGGTGAAAAATCAAAAATATTTTGTGCACATGCATTACACATCAAGGACAGTATACAATATGATAAATAAGTTAGTTTGACAGTCATGATTTTAGTAATTCATAGAGTTTTTAAGGTTATAATCACTGTATTATTAGTAATGATTAGTATATATTTCTATTGTTAACTTTAAATTATGTTATTTGCATGTCAAAGGGACGTGGCTTATTTCCCTTTTATCAGACCTTCCTTCATTTCTTTCTTTTTTCTGTTTTTTTGAAATAATTCACATGATAGATTTCATAGCAATGACTTTCTTTGATTCTTCTCATTTTATTTCATGACTATTTATTTTTTAGCAAACCATCCAAAGTAGATACAGTCATGTGGTACATAACATTTCAGTCAGTGACAGATGATGTATCCAATGGTGGTCCCATTAGACTATAATGGAGCTAAAAATTTTCCATAGCCTAGTGATGGCTTAGCTGCCATAATATTGTAGCATAATGCATTACTCACATGTTTGTGGTGATACAGGTGTAAAAACAAACCTGTTACACTGCCAGTCATATATATGTATGTCGTATGTATAGCACATACAATTATGTACACTGCCTAATACTTGATAATAATAATAAATGACTGTTACTGGTTTATATGTTTACAATACTATACTTTTTATCATTATTCTAGACTGTACTCCTTCTACTTACAAAAAAGTTAACTGTAAAATCACCTTAGGCAGATCATTTAGGAAGTATTCCAAAAGAAGGCATTGTTATAGGAGATGACTGCACCATGTTTATTATTGCTCCTGAAGACCTTCCAGTGGGAGAAGATGTGGATGTGGAAGACAATAAGCTGATGATCCTGACTCTGTGTAGACCTAGGCTAATGTGTGTTTTTGTGTCTAACTTTTTAACAACAAAAAAAAATTAAATAAAATAAAAATAAAATTTTAAACTTTAAAAATATAAAAAGTTTAAACGATAAGAATATAGAGAAATACAATATTTTTGTACAGCTGTACAATGTGTTTGTGTTTTAAGTTGTGTTTTTACAAAACAGTCAAGAACTTTTTAAAAATTTAAACATTGTAAGGTAAAAATTTACAATAATAAAAATTTAAAAGTTGTAAAGTAAAAAAGTTACAATAAGCTAAGGTTATTTTATCTTTGAAGAAAGAGAAATTTTTTTGTAAATTTAATGTAGCCTAAGTGTACAGTATGTATAAAGTCTACAGTAGTACACAGTAATATCCTAGGCCTTCACATTCGCTCCCCACTCACTCACTGACTCACCTAGGGCAAATTTATGTCCTGTAAGCTCCACTGATTGTAAGTGCCTGTGTTAGTCTGTTTTCACACTGCAGATGAAGACATACCTGAGAGTAGGCAATTTAAAAAAGAAAAAGGTTTAATTGGACTTACAGTTCCACATGGCTGGGGAAGCGTCACAATCATAGCAGAAGGCAAGGAGGAGCAAGTCACGTATTATGTGGATGGCAGCAGGCAAAGAGAGAGCTTGTGCAGGAAAACTCCGCCTTATAAAACTATCAGATCTAGTGAGACTTACTAACTGTCACAAGAACAGCACGGGAAAGACCTGCCCCATGATTCAATTACCTCCTACCGGGTCTCTCCCACAACATGTGGAAATTCAAGATGAGATTTGGGTGGGGACACAGCCAAAACTTATCAGTGCATTATAGATGTATTCCATTTTTTATCTTCTATGCTGTATTTTTAGTGTATCTTTTCTATGTTTAGATACGTTTAGATACATAAATACTTACCATAGTGTTACAATTGCCTATGGTGCTCAGTGCAGTAACATGCTGTACAGGTTTGTAGTTTAGGAGCAAAAGGCTATATGCCATATAGCATAAGTGTGTAGTAGGCTCTATCATCTAGGTTTGTATAAGTACAGTATAAGGCCACACTATCATGAAATGACCTAATAACACATTTCTTAGAATGTGTATTTATAGTTAAACTATGCATGACTGTAGTTGCAAAGTCACTGGGATTTTACCAGGTACAAATTCAAAGGATTAATGATAAATTTTGCCATATTGTTAAAAGGGCAACAACCGCAATTTTAAAATAAATACTTTACAAAAATAATGTTTATTTATTCTATGAGAGAGTCTTACTCAATGGTGGAAGAATAATTTTTAAAAATTCCACCAGTATGAACCCTTGATAACCTCTTTCTATAATAATTAATTCAGTTTTCATTTTTGTTTCTCTCCTGATCTTTCCATCCTACATTTCCACATGTCTACAATTTCTCATCTTTATTTCATGCCTTCCCAAATCAGCCTCTCTCTCTCTCTCTCTCTCTCTCCCTCACACACACACACACACACACACACTCTCATATACAGACCTGCATACACACTTCTCCAGTTATCTGTGTATCAGGTTAAGATCTTCATCACAAACTCAAGTGTGTGAAAACATTCTTACTTACAAGTATTTTTTGTTACTATGCTCCCCAATTCCAGGGGCAGCATCTAAATTCTGACAACTTTTACATCCTCTCTTTGTGCCAGTCTTCCCTGTTTCAGAGTACAATACGAAACTAAAAATTTCTCATTTTACTCTTTGAAATCTATAATTCTTCAAGTAATTTTATAAGAACTGTATTATATTGATGTAAAAATAGGATATATACAGCAAAAGGAACATTTTAAATGTTACTATGAATTTTTATGCAAAGTTCTAAATAAATTCTTAGCAAACTAAATCCAGGAATGTAGAAAAATGATTACAGGGAATAAGAACAAAGTACAGCATAGCAATATAATGAATTTTTAAACTTTAGGCAATCCTTTGGTGTAATTCATCAAAATGAGCCAAAAACAATAAAAAGACAAATGATCATCATAATAAATGCACACAACAATTTTGGTAAAAATGTAATAATTCATGATTTTTAAAAAATGAAGTCTTAGTGAAAAAGGAAGCAGCTTAATTCATTTAACTCAATAAAGAACATCTGTCAAAAAAGATAACATCACATACAATGGTGAATAGTTAGACGACATCTTTTAACAGGAGCAAGTTGTGGATGCCTGCATTATAACTGTCATTTATGTTGGACTAGGAAACACAGGTAATACAACAATTCAGAGAAAGAGAGAAAAAGAGACAAAGAGAGAGGAATATTGAGAGGGATATTGATTTAAGGATTAGAATGGCAGAAACAAACATGTCATTGTTCACTAAATGTGTGATGTATTCATATAAAATCCAAGTGAATCTACTGACTACTTATTACAATTAGTAAGTGACTTTTGTTGCATAAGTGTATGAAAGTTTGTAGTATAAAAATTAATCATTTTAATAACCCAGTTAGAAACATTTAGGAAATAGAAGTTTTTAAGTTTATTATAATAGAAATAAAAACTGGAGAGTAATGGAATAAGATTAACAAAAGTTATGAAAGTATTTATTGAAAAATGTATAAAATTTTATGGAAGGACGTCAAGGAAGATTTAAAATATAGGGATATACTATCTTAATGGATGGGAAAACTATCCAATAAAAATTAAAATATTCGTAAAATAAATTCTATCAAATTCTAAATTGGGTTTGCCATAAAAATTTTAAAGCTAATTATCAAACTCATGTAACTAAAATAAGGAGAAGAAAGGAAAATATGCCCTACCGGGTATCAAACTGTTTATAAAGTTGTAAGAATCTTCATTTAAATGATAAACAAAATATACCAACATGCAAAGTAGACAGCCTAGAAAGAGATCCATTGATATTTGGAAGCTTTGCACATGAAAACTAGCATTGCAAATCAGAAATGCAAGGAAAACTGGAAATAACAGAATTGAATCACTATTTTACTCCTTAAAAACAGCTAATTATTTTACAACTACATAACATATAACATATAAAAGGTGTGGGCAAAAAGGCACTGACTAGTAACTTTAGCAAACAATGGTTTAACTGGTGCTGTAAGGCTAGAAACAAAAAGAACTTTCATAAGCACTATAGTCTAGAAGGTAAATTTTCTTTTACAGGGATAAAGGATAGCGTTTCTATAATTAATTTACTTGTATACTAGGGTTGAAAAAGCAAATTTTGGATATTTGGAGTCTGGTTTCTCCTTATCTGAGAAAGATGCTACAAATAAGCAAGGGAGTGGAATGGAGGGAGGAATGACTCTGAGGCGCAGAATTAGAAAAATCAGAATGAACTCATGTTTATCATGTACCCATGTGAAAACATCACAAAAACCTGAAGTGAGAGATTACTGGAAAATAATCTACTCATTACTCCTCAAAAGTGTCAACATCATGACAAACAAGGAAAAACTGAGAAACTGCCATGGATCTGAGGACAATAAGCACTTTATGACAACTGAATGAAACATGGTGTCCTGAATTGAATCTTACAACACAAAAAGGACATTAGCAGGAAAACGAAATTTAAATTAAGTCTGTGGTTTAATTAGTAGCATTATACCAATGTTAATTTCTTAATTTTGATGAATAGAGCATAATTATGTAAGGTACTAATATTAAGGGAAACACAGTGAAGGGTTGTATTGAAACTCTCTGTACTATCTTTGCAACTAGTGTCTAAATTTTAAAATTATTTCAAAATAAAGAATTTAACAAAACCTGATTTCAACTTTACTCAATCCTCTCTCATTTCCGTTAAAAGTAAGAAAACCTAATAATAAATGATGTAAAACTAATATTCTGTTTCAAAGGGTATTTTGAATTGAAATCAAGCTTGTTTACATAAACCTTATTTTATGCAAGACGTTGTTATAGAAGCCAATTATCTGCAAACATACATTTATGAAAAATTAAATTATGTGCAATATGATTTCCCAATACCACCTAACCTCCCATCAAGTTAGAATTGTGTAACCTGACTGTAAAATTAAGTGTGTGCTATGTTTTCTTAAGTTTTTTTTTTAAAAAAGACCTATCTCAATATTTTAATTTTTTTCTAATTTACTGGCTAAAATATTTCCAAGGCTAACTAAAATATCTCTTTGTATAAAAGATAAAAAAGAAAACTCAAATCATACTTGTGATATCTTTGACAACTGCCTCTTTCTCCTGTTCATTAACATATTTCAGATGTCTATGAAAGAATATTTGACATGTATTTTTTTTAATAATCAAGACAAGAATTTCACAGCTAGTCCAGAACAATGCAGTCAAAAGTAACTCCTATTTGAATTCTCTGTGCATTCTCACACTCATACACACAAACACACACGTAGGTTGTGCATGTGTGTGTGTATGAGTGTGCTGGGATTGTATAAAATTATGTGCATTTCATGAACAGCCAGTGAATGAATATAGAAAAGAAATAACATTGAGATTTTAATTGGCTTTTAGCCTCTGCAACACACATAAGAGCTGAACTTCATATTAATTGTAATTTTCTGTGATTCAGTCAATATCCTCTTTTATTTCTTTCACAGTATTTCAAACATTTTTCATTTAATCCTATTTTCACAGTTTTTATTGTAATGGAATTCCTATCCTTAGAACAATTACTGGCAAACTGTAGCTATCATGCATTAAAATCACCTGGAGGGCTAGATAGGGAACAATTTGTCAGCCCCCACCTTCAGAGTTCCTGATTAACTCTGACTGGAGACTGAGAATTCCCATCTCTAACAAATCCCCAGCTGATACTGTTGCTGTAGCCTGAGAAGTACACAGTCTTACTGTATGTGTCAGATGTTTCTGCTACCAGTATTACAAGTAGGGGTGTCAAGCTTATTTCTCCCTCTCTTCACATCCAATGTGGCAAGAAGAAATTACTTACAAACTGATACTTCAAAATAATGTATTTAATGTGAATAAGCATATAAAATGAAAATAGATTAGCAAACAAAGAACTGAAGGGTTTACAAAGATCATTTATATTCCAAAAATCCTAAACCAAATTAACTTCCATTTGACTGCACAGTTGTTTACCTCTGAAACAGCTCTACATTTTGCAAATCAATATATGGTTGTCTGAGAACAGTATAAGGAAGAGAGCTGCTGAGACTAAATGGGATTCTTGTAAATTGTCCTCCCACTCCCCTGGTAAAAAATGTGAAACATCTGCTATCCAACAATTTCACAACAGACTTATCTTTCTGGGTGGTTTATAAGGCAGCTTTGGTCTCAAGTAGCTTAACACAGAAAGTGTGTCATACAAAGGTTTGTATTTATATTTATAAGCTGAAGGCATATCTGTTTATGAATTAGCACATTCTGCATGGTTTTTTATTAATTTTTACTACCATTAATGTCCAGTAGCATGAAACAGACCACTACATCTTCAGAACAGTCAGAATTATGTGAAAAGTATTATTCTTATGACTTTAACCTTTTACCACCTGATATTTCATGATCCAAAAAGTCACAGGCTTTTATTTACTTATAGGTTTTCTGGTAATTTCTGATGGAAATTACCAAGCTCTGTATAGAAGTGTCCTAGTCTGATAAAATGAATGGGTTTTTACTCACCAGTTCCCTTGAAAAGCATTTGTAATATTTAAAATTATTTGCAAATGGCCATGAACTTATTAGAAGATTCAAAAATTCAATACTTTTTCAGTTATGCATTGAGTTTTTCAAATAAGTTTTTCTTAGATGTATTATGAATAATAGCAGTCATTTCAATTAGTTTCTTTGCTCCATTGGTGCTAGTGGAATATTGTGTTTTTTTCAGATAATTATTCTTTTTTAATGTATTTAAAATTAGTTTATCACCTTAAAATTAAATAAGCTTTCTCAGGAGTGAAGTTTACTGAGGATCTAGGTCCAAATTCTTTTCATATGCTGTCTTAAATCATTTTTATATCCTTCTCATGGAACTTAAGAGGAAGGTATTATCATTCTTGTTTTGTATGTAAGGAAAAAGGCTCAAAGAGATGTCATCTCTTGCCTGAAGTCATACAACTAATAAAAGTCAATAATATATTGAACTTAGTATACCTTGATTGTACTCACTGTACAAATAAATGAAAATAGGTTTGGGATAAGTGTTTTATTTTCCACCAAGTAACAAAAATTTAGTGATTAACTTAGAGTTAGAACATGAAGTTTAGTTTACTTCCCCCCAAGGAAGTGGCACTTAGATTCTCCGACCTTAAACCTAAGATAGCAAGAGAAATTAATACTAGAAAATAAGAGAGAAGAACTTTGTATTTTTTAACTGACTATTTTGTAATCCACAGGTAAAACTATATTTATTGCATACAACATAATGTTTTGAAATATAGACAGCTTGTGGAGTGACTAAATCTAACTAATTAACATATGTATTAACTCATATAGTTATACTTTTTTAAAAATAACACTTAACATACACTCTCAGCATTTTTCAAGAATACTGTATATTATTATTAACTATAGTCACCATGCTGTACAATAGTTTTCTGAACTTATTCTTTCTATCTAAGAAAAATTCTGTATCTTTTGACCAACAACTCCCAGCACCCCTCTCAATTATCCTAGCCTGTGGTAACCACCAATCTACTCTCTACTTCTAGAAGATCAACTTTTTAAGACTCCACATATGAGTGAGATCATGAGTTATTTGTCTTTCTGTGCTTGGCTTACTTCAGTTCACATTAATATTCTCCAGATTTATCTGTGTTAATGCAAATGACAGGATTTCCTTATTTTATGGCAAAATAATATTTTTGTATACAAAGTGTATACAATGTGATATATGTGTGTGTATGTGTCTATATATTTTTATATATATATATACATTTTGCTTATCTATTCATTTGTTAATGGGTACTTAAGTTGATTCCATATCTTGGCTATTATGAATAATGCTGAAATAAATACAGGAATACAGGTATCTTTTGACACATTCATTTTATTTCCCTTGGATATATACCCAGTAATGGGATTGCTGAATTATGTTGTAGTCTTATTTTTATGTTTTGAGGAACCTCCACATAGTTTTTCTAATGACTATACTAATTTACTTTCCCACAACAGTACGCAAGGGTTTGTTCCCTTTTCTTCACATTCTCGCCAATATTTGTCATCTTTCCTC
This sequence comes from Gorilla gorilla gorilla, assembly GCF_029281585.2. Classification (NCBI taxonomy): domain Eukaryota; kingdom Metazoa; phylum Chordata; class Mammalia; order Primates; family Hominidae; genus Gorilla; species Gorilla gorilla. The sequence continues at coordinate 124,863,718 of NC_073228.2, read as the reverse complement.
TTTTTCATAACCATTCTAACAGGCATGAAGGGATATCTCATTGTGGTTTTAATTTGCATTTCACTGATGATTACCATTTTTAATATACCTATCGGTCTTTTATATGTCTTCTTTTGAGAGGTGTCAAAATTGATTAAGGATTTTAATTGATTAAGACTGGAAACTACGAACCAATTAGAAGAAAACAGAGAAAATCCTCCATGACAATGGTCTGGGCAATGATTTTTTGGATATGATTCCAAAAGCACAGGCAACAAAAGCAAAAATAGACAAATAGGATTAAAACAAACTAACTGCACAGCAAAAGTAAATCAGCAAAGCAAAGAGATAACCTACAGAATAGGAGGAACTATTTTACATCTCATAAGGGGTTAACATCCAAAGTATATAAATAACTCAAGCAACTCAATAGCAGGAAAAAATATAACCTGATTAAAAAATAAGACAGCTGTGTTTTATCTTTGGTCTTCTCTTCTGTTTACCTTATAATCTAAACTATGTTTAAATGTCTTTCTCGCTCGCTCTCTCTCTCTTTTTTTTTTTTTTTTTTTTTTTTTGAGACGGAGGCTCACTCTGTCCCCAGGCTGGAGTGCAGTGGCGCAATCTCGGCTCACTGCAACCTCCACGTCCCGCGTTCAAGTGAATATTGTTTTACTGAAATTTGTTAAAATTTTCCACCTTCATCTTTCTAACAGAAAAATAGGTATTTTTTCAGCTGACAGGTATAACCTGGGCTTGACCCTGCTAACTTATATTCTCATGCAAAACGAAGAGAATAAATGAGACTTATGATTTTTCACTCTTTCTATAAATGTTTGATTTTCCTAAGGTTCAAATTATGTTTTAATTAATATGCTGAGCCCACAAGCCACTGGTGATTAAGTCATTATGATATCATTTCTTCATTTGCTCTTTTTACCCAATTGACTTGAAATGCTGTTTCTAGAACTTTTATTTGATGTTTCCCTGCCAATTTTGTTCCTGGTGTTTGATCTCCTAAAACAAAGCAAGTGCCACTAGAATAGTATACTTTTGCTCCCAAGGCCTCCAGCTATCTGGGACAAACCAATTACAATTGGATCATTTAGCTTTTAAATGCCTACCTACCTCTTCTAACATGTTTTGTCTGCCATCTCAGAGTCTGTATAAAATAGATTCTAATGAGCCAGGTACTGCCTTGGAAGAACTCAGAAGATTAAATTCTGTTTGAATCAATATTTTAGTTTCTTTTGCTTTCTTCACAGTATTTCAAAAGAGGAAATGATTAAGAATATATCTAGTCCTTAGGTAAAAATAAACATCAAACTGCAGACAGCAGGAAGACTCAAATTATTCCTAATGATCAATGTTCTCAGCATTAAACTGCCGATATCATCATTGATCAAGAATGAAGAGTTCCTTGGTGAATAGGAGCCCTGGGAAGAAAAAAAACAAGGAAGAATAAAAGTATTTAGGAAAAGTAGCATTTAGCTCTTTTCTTTTTTCTCCGTTCATCCTCTCTTCAAATGAGGCCACTTCCCACCGTCCTCTTGTTCTCATTTTCCATGCTTCATGCTTACAATTCTAAGGTAAGGTTTCTCAAGGCAGGAAAGTAGGTTGAGCTGTCAGGGAGGAAAGGAAAAACTTGCTAAAATGATTTGAGTCAGCTAATGAGTGACAGGATGAGAAATGTGTAAGGAACTAGCTTTCCTTCCAGGCTTCATACATTTCCAGTTCTAATCCTTCCTACTATTGAGTTTTCTCCACTGTGCTCTAGCCAGGGAACTGTGAACCCAGGGAAAGAACACCTCCAAGTACATTGACCAAAGGCTAATTTGCCTTTCTTATATCTACAGAAAAAAAAATACATACATGGTTTATATATGAATAAAAACAAATACAATAGGTTTTCATAGCATAGAATATTCCCACTGGTAAACTTTATTATTATAAATTTCTATTATAATGAAACCATAGTGGAGAATTCAGCCTACACTTGTGGAAGGGCCATAGGAACTGGAGAGTCTTAAGTCTGTAGGGTCTTAAGAGAGAAAGACCTTATTAGATACTGGAAATGACTTTCCAAGTTTCAGAAATCATTATAATCAGTTAGAAGTGGATGTCAAATCTTTAGAGCCATAGGAATGGCTATAAAAGAACTAACGTGTTTCTTACCCTCAGGAAAATCAGGAATCCTGGCTCTAAAGATTGCTAGAATTCTATAAAAATATAATATATATATAACATTTTAGAGATAAGTTACCAATATATGCATAAACTTTCCTGGCTGATGCCTACAATGTCTCCAAAATAAATCTACTCTGATGATTTAATGCTCTGTAAAATTATGGGTTGTTAAACTTTATTTATACTTTTGCATGAATAACAAGTTATGGATACATTCATGATAGTAGGGTCCAAGGAGGAGGGGAAGAGGAGGACACTGAATGCCTAAAAGAGATTGAGAGAGGAATTACAATAAGATGAGAAAAGAACAATGAGCCTTCAGAGTTATTCTTCCTAAGTTGATTAAGAGGAAGACTTAAATGGGAATCATTATTATACTTCAGTATTGTTTTATTATGCAAGAATTGAATGGTTCAACTTTTAAAAGTAACTGATGCAAATGTTTAAAAATAGCTTCATACTTTGAACTGTTATATTTAGGATGGTAAGTGAAAAGATGCTGTTTTACAGTAAGTTCTTTTTTCTTCTCCTTGTATTCTAGGGACAATTTCTCAAAACTATAAAATAGTTAAATATAAGATATAAATTCTATTTTTATACTGAATTATATAAAAGCAATTAAAGACAGTGAGCACTGAATGGATTTACACAACAATCTTCTTTTTTATTATACTTTAAGTTCTGGACAACAAGTGCAGAACGTGCAGGTTTGTTACATAGGTATACGTGTGCCGTGGAGGTTTGCTGCACCCATCAACCCCTAATCCCCACATGCATTAGGTATTTGTCCTAATATTATCCCTCCCCTTTCCCCCTACTGCCTGACAGGCCCCAGTGTGTGATGTTCCCCTCCTCGTGTCCATGTATTCTCATTGTTCAACTCCCATTTATAAGTGATAACATGCAGTGTTTGGTTTCCTGTTCCTGTGTTAGTTTGCTGAGAATGATGGTTTCCATCTTCATCTATGTCTCTGCAAAGGACATGAACTCATCCTTTCTTATGGCTGCATAGTATTCCATGGTGTATTTGTGCCATATTTTCTTTATCCAGTCTATCATTGATAGGCATTTGGGTTGGTTCCAAGTCTTTGCGATTGTAAATAGTGCTGCATGTGTCTTTATAGTAGAATGATTTATAATCCTTTGGGTATATACCCAGTAATGGGATTGCTGGGTCAAATGGTATGTCTGGTTCTAGATCCTTGAGGAAGCACCACACTGTCTTCTACAATGGTTGAACTAATTTACACTCCCACCGACAGTGTAAAAGCATTCCTATTTCTCCATATCCTCTCCAGAATCTGTTGTTTCCTGACTTTTTAATAGTCATCATTCTAATTGGTGTGAGATAGTATCTCACTGTAGTTTTGATTTGCATTTCTCTAATGACCGGTAATGGTGAGCTCTTTCTCACATGTTTGTTGGCCACATACACAGCAACCTTAAATTTACTTCTCAGTAGAAGAGACTTGTTTATTAAACAAAGAAGTTTTATATAATTTATATTTATTATATTACCAGTATAGCTAGCTAGTAAAAACTTTAAAACTATTATTTTGTATTCTAAAAGAATTGCAATCTAGTTTATAGCCTACTTGAAATTTGTAATTTTGAATGACTTTCACAGAAGATATAACACTGAGAATTTTAAAATACTATTCACCCAGAAAAGCATGCAGCTTACTTGAAATTCTGAACAATTCACTGGTTATTTTGAAGTCTTTATGTTAAAATAAGTAAACTTTCAAATAAAACTTTATTTGCAGTTGTGAGATCAAATTTTATCTTACAGTTATGCAATACAAAAGCAGGACTTCAGGAACAAAGGCATTGCCCTTCTTGAAGACATTGCTAGTTTTATATTAAAATCACAGAGGTTATGCTTTTTCTTATAATGTATTTTGAGTTTACTCTCAAAAGAACCTTGGATACTCTCTATCCAGATCCCTCTGTCTTATTTTCTTTCATTTGAACTTTTCATGCATAATGCATTTTAATACTAGGGCTGCATAAAGATTTAGCAACAAAACATATGGGCATTAAATATACATGCCTGAAGTCAAACCAAACTCAGGCAATGTGAAAGCCATTAAAATTATGTTGCATTGCTTTCCTTTCTAATCACAGTAGATTGGAAGAGTAGGAGAGGTGATATCCACATGGTGAGGGACAGACTTCTCTATATAAAGAAGTATATGCCAGCCCAAATTTTAGAAAGATCATCAGTTAGTTTAGGTCCAACACTACATTTTCCTTTTTATTTATTTATATTTTTGGCTTTTCATTGCGTTATCCATATTTCATGATTATTGGATGCTGTAGGGGAGGTAAAATTTTACTTTTACTGTTTTAAGTTTGTTATTTTTTTCCTAGACCTGAAATTAAATTGACATAAGACAGATCAACAGGAGAAAAGCATGAAAATTTAGTTAATACAAGTTTCATATGGCACAGGAGCCTTCATAAGGAAATAAAGGCCCAAAGATGCAATTAGAGTTGAATACTTACATATTGAATTTGACAAATAGTAGGAAGTTGTGAAAAAGTAACTAAATTATCTGGGAAGGCTAAAAGAAGATACATATTATTCTAACAAGGTCTGTACAGAGTTCTCTGGGTTTCAGGTTCCTGTCCTTGGTCATAATAATATTGCCTTCCTTCTGGTACAAGGAGGACATCTTTCATGTGGGACTGTCATCACCTGTTGTTAAGAAAGAGAAGGAATCTCAAAGTGATCTTGTTGCACCTGCTGCTTTTCAAGTACTCTTAACTCAAAATAGTCAATATGCCAGAATGGTAGCATATTTTGCGGTGGCATCGTTTTAACTCCTTCAGTGCTCTGCTTTTATAAAAAACCTGAAGTCATTCTTTCTGGGTTTTCATAATTTCATTCATGTCTTTTTCTTAATATATCACCTCTCCCTCAATCTTCTGGAAAAGTCTATATATATTTTTACAGATGAGCATTATCCAAAATGGCATTGCATGGCTGTTCTGTGCAGATCAGTTTCTGAAATCTGAGGTAGGCTGTATTCTATACTGGCCATACACATTCCTGTATTAAAGATTCTGAGAACATCTACAATTAAAGAGAAACAAAGCCTTTTAATATAAGTTTTTTCAAATGTATTTAATTACAAGACATTTTTTTCATAGCACATAAAATGTTAGGAAAGACATAATGACAGAAAATACTGTCCTAGATTCTAATCTCTTCTTGAAAATTGCCCTCTTACATGCAAAGTATTTAAAAGGCATATTGTTAACAATAAGGTAGTATTCAGCACTCCTAATTCAAAACTTAAAGCTGTATTTTAAATCCACTCATATCCAACAAGCATAGACTACAGTGACTCAAAATGGCAATAACCAGAGAGATTCTTCTACCAATACATAAAAGTTGAGGAAGAACTTTTAATTTGTTACTGATGTCTGACAATTTAACAGTCATTTTTGTTACTCATCTGAAGATATTCTATATAAAAATAGAATAAATTATATAAATAATGAACTACAATAAAAACTAATCAGTCAGTGTTATTGGAATCTCTTAACCTTAATATAAATTTTTAACAAATAAGCTATGTAATAGAGTACTTTAAAAATTAAAACTACATCTAAAGTAGAGAAACTCTGACCCAAATAAATAACTCCCTTAAAACTGTTCCTTTTAAACACAAAGTTAGTTAAAAGACTGATGTGAAGTGGCAGTTCTTCACCAAGAGGACACAGCATATTAAAGTTAAGTGGTTTTCATGCTAGAATCTTTCTTAGTTATGGATGTAACATTGTAGACATGCACACACACACACACACGCACACACGCACACACTGCAGATTTGTGGCTTTTGTATGCTCCAAAAATGTTTTATTTTTACATTAAGAATACTCTATTTCTATTTTACACTGTGTTTAGGTCTAGCTATGGAGCTCTCTTTAGATTTTTTTAAGGCCCCTTTAAGCATCTTTCCATTCCTTTAATATCAAAAATATCTTTTTACCTCAGAATAATCAGGCCTCTTCTTCCTTCTCCCCTGGATTCTCCTACTCCTCCTTCAAGTTTAGCATAAGCGTCACTATTTCCAGTTTTCTTAAACGTCTAAAATTAATTTTTGCACCTGTTTTATGCTTTCATTGCACAATCTTCCTTTGTAATACTTATTGAAATTATAATTAAATAATTACTTACATAATAGCATATTTTATGACAGTCTCTGTATGTGGACTGTCCATAGTACATTCATTATTATGACCCCCCAGTTTCTAGAACATGTAGCACATAGTAGGGTAATTGATAATATATTTTTGAATAAATAATGGAATTGAGTAGTAATTATGGCATATTTTCATTTTAGCCTAGGTGAATTTCTTTTGAAAGATATCACACTGTCATTTTTATACTTGATCTCTCTCTGTTATTTTAATTTTAACAGTGTTCAGTAACTCTCCTCAGATAGATCTTGCAAGTTAGATAACCTAGGCCCTCAGACTATTAGCATTCTTTTTTTTTTTTTTTTTTTTTTTGGTTAAACGGAGTTTCGCTCGTTGCCCAAGCTAGACTGGACTGCAATGGCAATGGCGGTGACCTCTGCTCACCGCAACGTCCACCTCCCGGGTTCAAGCGATTCTCCTGCCTCAGCCTCTGGGATTACAGGCATGCGCCACCAGGCCCAGCTAATTCGGTATTTTTAGTAAAGACAGTGTTTCACGATGTTAGTCAGCCTGGTCTCGAAATCCCGACCTCAGGTGATCCACCTGCCTCTGCCTCCCAAAGCGCTGGGATTACAGGCGTGAGCCACCGCTCCTGGCCTTTTCACTTCCTTTCAAATAAATGTATGACCTTTATGCTCTTCATGAGAGAGAGCTAGTACAACTTCATTGCACTTCCCTGCTTCATACAACCTCCCCATCAACTCTGGCAGGATCCTCTCTCTCCTTTCCATAAAGGCCGACCTCTCTCAGCTTTCAGTTCTTTCCTTTTCCGGTTCATCTCTATAATTGTTTTTGGAGAACTAACGAGTCTAGTGGAGGAAAGCTGAGACTGAATATTACTTCTAACTTCAAGACACATGCCCTGTAAAGAATAAGGCCCCATATCGACAATGATTTGTTTGAATATTTTTATAAACATAGAAAACATAGATGCACAAAAATCGTGAAAAGTACATGGCATTACTTATGTCTTTAAAAGAGACAGAAACTTAAACATAAGTCAAACATAAAAAAAAATAATCCTTACAGTTCCTCAGATAATATTACTGAGAGATCCAGGTCATGAGGACTATTCACTTACGTAACTTCGAGAAAGGCCTCTTTAAATCATTTTCCATTTGCCCCAAGAATACTGTGCTGGCAGCAAGCTGCACTGTTTTTTTTTTTTTTTTTCTAAATGGGAAATGGGTTAAGAAAAAAAGAAAGCAAAATTGAGCAAAAGACTGGCATAGGATACACATATATATCAATGGCATAGAATTGGAAATCCATAAATGAACTCAAATATCTCTGGGCAATTTATTTCTGACAAGAATGCCAAGTCCACCGAGTGGGTAAATAACAGTCCCTTCAAATGATGGTGTTGGGACAACTGGGTTTCCACATAAAAAATGATGAAATTGGAGGTCTACCTCATATCACGTAGAAACATTAACTCAAAATGGATCAATGATCTAAGTATAAAAACTAAAACTATAAAACTCTAAAAATAAAATGTATTAATCTTCATGAATTTAGATTTGGCAATAGGTTCTTAGATATGACTCTGAAAGCACGAGTAACAAAAGACAAAATAAACTGAACTTCATCAATCTTAAAAATTTTTGTAACTTAAAGGACATTATTATAAAATTGAGAAGACAACCTATAGAATGAGAAAACCTTCATAATTGAACAACATATTTGCAAATCATGCATCTGATAAGGGTTTAATATCCAGAGTATATAACAAAAACTCCTAAAACTGAAAAACACAGACAACCCAGTGAAAACAAATGGTCAAATGACTTGAATAGACATTTCTCCAAAGAAGATATGCAAATGGCCAGTAAGCGCATGAAAGGATGCTCAACATCATCAATCATGGGGAAAATGCAAATCCAAACCGTAATAAGATATCATTTTATACCTATTAGGTTTAAAAATGATTGGAGAAACTGAAATTCTCATTCATTGCTTATATGAATGTAAAATAGTCCAACTGCTATGGAAAAGTTTGGCCATTCCTTGAAAAGTTAAACCATATGAGCCAGCACTTCCACCTTCAGATATGTACCCCCCAAAACTGGAAACAGGTGCAGAAAGAGATGCTTGTATATCAATATTTATTTCAGCATTACACACATTAGTTAAAAGGTGGAAATGACTCTAATATCTATCAATAGTTGAATGATGAATCAAAATGTGGTATATGCTCACAGTGGAATATTATTCAGCCGTAAAAAGAAATGCCTCTGATGCATGTTACAACAAGGATGAACCTTGAAAACATTATGTTAGTGAAATAAGCAAGATAAAAGGGGACAATTATTATTGTTCGAATTTTATGAAATATTGAATGGAAAAATGTGTAAGTAGGGATTACTGGGGCAAAGGTGAGGGGTCATTAAGGAGTTATTGCTTAATGGTTACTAAATATCTGTTTGAGATGATGAAAACATTTTGAGATAGATAGTGATGATGGTTGCACAATATTGTGAATGTGATTAATGTCACCAATTTGTACACTACAAAATAAGTGGCGACTATTTTACCAAAATAAAATTTTATGCCATATATATTTCATGTTACAGAGATATTTTTACCAAAATAAAATTTGACTCACATAATTAATGAATATTTAAGTTTTGTATTAAAATCATGCACAAATAAAAGAAATTCTGCTGGGACCAAAAACAGAAAAAAAAGAAAGAAGTTCATTCCTTGCTCTTCTTTACAGGGAAATTAATTGAATCGCATATCTTGAAACCACAAAGTCATGGTTACACTTACAGTCTGAACAATGTATTAAATTTTAGAGTCCCCATAAAAAATTTAAATGCAGGGGTGAATATTTATTTTCAATAAGGAAGTGCATCACAGCAAATTGCAACTCAAAAAAACTGACATATGTAAAAAAAAATCCCAAGAATCTGCACATACATGATTTTTATTAATTGACTTTCTGATATACCTCTATGCTTTTCCTATTTCTTTTGCTCTTTATTCTTTGAAATTTTCTTCATATAATTATGATTTCTGAACCATTTTACACAGGAAGAATAGAAAGATGATTCAATATTTTCACTAGTATAATCTGCACCAAAAAGTTTACTTTTTGTGATAAGAGTTATTTTCATGCCCTAGGAACCTCAGTATCCCTTCAGGGAATCTTTATTTGCAGCCATTACAGTTTACTTTCTCTCACCCTACTGACCCCACCTGTCCTGCAGGAGCAAATGTTTGCCCTAAAGGCCATGCTCATATTCTAAGGGGTTTAATGCACATCTCAGATGAAGTTCTGAGCTTTCTTAGGCGATCTCTAGATGGAGTTTTTTGATACTATTTCCATATACACTTCAGCCTCAGAAGTTTCAGTGTCTCCCAAAATAACGAGATTTCATAAAAGCATTTAATGTTACAGCTCAGAATGACCATGAAAAGCATCTAGTCCAGGGCTTTTTAAACTTTACTCATCTAAATTCCACTATCACAATTTTGCCACGTCCATATACCACCTTTGCAGTTATTTGCTTAGAATTTATTTTCTAATTGTTTACTTAGTCATGCCTGTTAATCTGGCTTGACACAATTGTATTCATAAAATCTCATGCTTAGATTGAAATGTGTATATATATATATGTTTGATGTACATTAAAATACATTTATACATACAAAAGAAAAAATGGTTGATGACTTAGAAATAAGAAATCTCAGTGATGAAAACTACATAGAAATCTTGCATTTTTAAAAGTAATTATCATTTTTATTTAAGTGAAGTAGTGAAACAGTAATGTGTTTTCTGTTTTTCTCTAGGAATTTTTTTTAACAAGAATGATTTTGTTCATTAGATTATAGTAATGCTCAGCGCACTCAAAAGTCATTTTAATCAAGTGAAAAAAAGGAATAAAATTGAGTAATAAAGAAAGCAGGTGAGGGAGCCAGGCCCAGGGTTAACGGGGGACAGAAGAAATGCTTTGCTTTGGCCACTTCCTCTATGAATCTATAAAAAAATTCCCTCCCATTTCTACATGTAGAAACAATCATTCCACACTTTACACACTATATAGCCTTCTGCACTTTGTTGTTTACCTTTTTCTCCCACAGCCTTCAAGCTCTTGGGAGCACTGAATAGGCCTTACTATCATAGACATTTCTATTGCCTGGTATCATGTTAAGTATCTGGGGGGTATTCACTATTATTGAATAAATGGCCAGAAAAGTATGTATAAAAACAGACACCTAGAAAAATCACTTTAATACTTATTGTAAATATGGATAAATAATAATAATAAATAAATAGAATAGCAAATCTAAGATCAGAACACCCATAAGAAGAACTGAACGAATACAGATTTAAGATGATAAAGACTAGAAGATTTTTTGTAAACTTCTGTGCTCTGACATGTCGGTAAACTCCCAGTTTAAAAAAAAACTCACAAAACACATATAATTGGCTTAAACCAAGACACAACAAGCCATGCACACCTCTGATTCTTGACACTAGGAACAGATACTTGTTGAAGACATAGAAGACATGGTCTTACCCTCCCATCAGCTACGTTTTCTTTACAATGTTATATTTTATGTCCTAAGAGACTTCTGCCAATATGAGACTTCTAACTGGACAGCCAGTATATTTCCTAAAGGATTATTTAAAACACAACTCCATTTGTTTTAGCACTTTGCCAAACTTCAAATATTTTTTGATCAGGAAAACAGACACCATCCCTACCACCATGATGGTTTTTGCCTAATGAGAGAGAGACAATAAACAATTTTTAAAGCCATGCATAATTGCAAATTTTGATAAATGCCAAGAAGAAAACACCCAAGATGAACTGAGGAAATATATGGGGAACTTACATAGGGATAAACAAGAAAAGACTTCGCAAGGAACAGAAGATCAATTCCAGGTCTGATAGAACAATCCTTATAAAAACAGCAAGACAGAAAATTCTAGGCAGAAAAGTGTTTGAAAATTCCCTGAGTTGAGAAAGTGCTTGGTTGAGCCTAAAAATGTACAGAAGACGAGGGAGACTAGTGTGTTTCAAATGTAGCAGAGAAGGAGCTGAGATGAGTTTGGAGAAGAAATTCAAGCCCAGATTGTACAAGGTACTACAGGCAGTAAGAAGTTTTGCTTTCATTCTATGTGTAATACAAAGTATGCTAATGGTTGTAGATATGCACGGCTATGCAGGATGAGTAAGATCTGGAGGCTATGGTTAATAGTACTGTACTGTACATTTGAAATTTGTGAACAGTAGATCTTAAATGTTCTTATCACAAAAAGCATGGTAACTATGAGAGGCAATGGATATGTTCATTAGCTTGCTGGTGGTGATCATTTCATAAAGTAAACCTATATTAAAACATCCATGCTGTATACCTCAAAATTATGCAATTTTTATTTGTCAATTATACCTCAACCAAGCTAGAAAAAGTAAAAATTGAAAGGAAAAAAGGCAAGATGCAAGAATGCTAATAATAATTATTTCAGCTGCTTGGTGAATAATAGATTAGAAGAGGTAATAGAAAAATTGGGAAAACCATCAGAAATCCATTAAATTGCTCAGGAGATAGGTATCAAAATTTAGGATAATTTCATTAGGATAATGATGGATGGTGGATAATGATGGTTGGCATGGATAGAAACGGAAGATTTAGAGACATTATTTGGGAAGTCGATATTAATATTGCAGGATAAAATTTAAGATGTCGAGTTTCTGTCTTGACTAACTACATGTGTGCCATTTACTGGAAAAGGTAAAAATAAAAGAGCAAGGGATATGAAGAGGAAAACCAGTAGTTTAGTTTTGAACTCATGAAGATTACAATGCTTGTAAAACATCCACGTTTTAGGTAGGTAGTGGGCAATTGGAGACACAAGTCTTTAAAACTTGTATATATAAATCTCATGATATAAATATGGATGATATAAATCCAAATTACACATAAGTGTAGAATATGAATGATATAAATTTTAAATGAAATTAATTAGATCCAGTAGAGGGAAGAATTTAATAATATAGGAAGGGTCAGTAGCAGAGATAGAGGGAGAGAAGTCCTTAAAAATGCAGTAAGAGGTTGGTTTCTAGATTGGCTTTTTATAGGTGAGGTGACATCTTGTGTTTTTGAGAAGACAACAAGTAGCAAATTGGTGCAGAGAAAGAAAAATGTGCAGTTTTGGTGTTGGGAAAGTGAAGAAAGTCTCTTCTAAAGGTTTCATTATTTTTTCAGGTTTGAGAGACAAGAAAAAAGGTAAAATAGTCATCATACAAGATGAATAAAGAAACCAGAAACTCTTCAAGTTTTACAACCAAAAATTACCCAAACCTCCTAAATGGGTTGGATGTCCTCTTAGTCAGGAGATTCTGGCAGAGTTGTGCCACAGTTAAGAGACCAAGGTTGAATCATCTTCTTAGACATGCTGCCTATTAGAAGTGGGGCAATGAAAACCGAATGATTCCCAGGGAAAGACGGCTTAATTTAAATGTCCCTATTTCACAAAGCCCACTAAAATAAGCATTGCTTTAATGCTTAAATAATCAGAAGGCATTTTTCTTGTTCTAGTTTTCTACTCTGTTGAAGGATTTCTGCCAGAAGAATAAAAGAAATCACACAGAAGAGCCTGTTCTCTCCGGATTTCTAACAGTCACTAAAATGCAGAGCATAATGTTGCAATGAACTTCAAATTTTAGTACGCATTTTACTATGCAATTTCTGGAGCCTGCCCTCAGAGAATATGATTATATGTTTGGAGTTATATGCAATTTTAATTAGTTCCTCAAATGATTTTGAGGCATGGACTATATTTTGAGAGAAATAAAATAGGGATGAACCTAAATGGTAGATGTAGTGACTTCAACATTTTATCCATGTGTGTTATCTTTAAGTTCAGGGATTATTATAATCGGAATTAAGAGCATCAAAAAGCAGAAAAATATATATGTATTTTCTATATATAATTGGGATACATGAGTTTTGCAATCTGATGAAGGCAAATTAAAGACAAACACTATCATTTTAAGATTCTCTGTTTTGACACATCTGTCAAAACCTAAACTCGGGTAGAGGTGAATTGACATCAATTTTATTTAACAAATATACTTTTAGACATAGAACTAAAATTAAAATTGATTTTACTACAACTAAAGCTACACAGCTGGCATTAAATTGCTGTTGAGTAAGACAAAGCATATGACAAGAACGTATTTCCAAAGGTGCATTATAGAACTGTCAAAATATTCTGAAATATAAATCTTTACTTTACAATCACTTTATAACTATTTCTTTCTTAAGGTAATATTTCTCTCTTTATATGTTAAAATATTATGTCTAATAAGTCAAATAACCAGATAAGATAATGCAGAACACAATAAAACAAGTTTAAGTGCTTATTTTATCAAGATTTAAAAAATAGCAGTAGCCCAGCAAGCATTTACATTTTCAACTATATTTTTGAAATTGTCTTAAAAAATAAAGGACACTATACTAGCAATAAAGGAGTAGTAGAAGATAGTATAAGGAAGACAAAAAAAGTTTTTACATGATGTTTACATTTCTGAACTTTTTCTAGAATTATCAAAGCTGGAAGAAATGCATTTTTAATATTCCAAATTTAGGAATTAAACATTTCAATTATTTTTTGCTTTAATTTTATATGTAGAAACCAGTGTTGACTTAGAAACCCAGAGCCTGTAGCCAGGATGGCTGAGTGATCATGAGCAAACGTCTTTCAGTTTTCCCATCTGTAAAATAGGATAACAGTGATACATACTATAAGTCTTCTGAAAGTGTGAAATGAATTAATATACAAAAAGCCCTTACACCAGGATCTGGCACATATTAAATACTCTGTATTCACTCTTAGTAGCATATAAATTTTATTTTAATATTTAACTTGAAGTTTTTCTGCTATTTTATCCAAATTACTCTGAAATTATTCTGAGGGTAGTTTATACACCCAGTGGCAGCTGAGGTTACCATGTGGCAGAGTGCAGACAAAAAAAGATGTGTTTGGAAGTCTACTGGAGATTTAAAGTTTGTTTTGGTGCATAAAGAAGGAATCCAGGACATGAATGACATTGTGGAGATGCTACACCCATATTGGACTTACTTTCTTCAGACTTCTTGTAAGTGAGGAGAATACATAGTTATTTGGTTAGGAAATTGTTTTTAGGTTGCTACATGCAGCCACAGAGCCTAATTGATAGATCCAGTAAACTTCGATTTTTTCTGAAGAAACAAAGTATCATCTGCATTTTGATCATCTGAAAACTAAAACTAGAAAGTAATTTTCCAAATGCATTCAATAGCTAGAAGGTAAATCATAGATCCTCTTCGTTGCATCTCTGTAAGTTTCCTCAAGGGAACTACATATTAGTGCTTCTGGATCTTGTCTCTTAATCATAAATTTCCTTTTCTATTTCTCTTTGAAGGAAGAAATAATATTTTCCTATGCATTTAAGCACCTGAGAAATGAATGAGCTGAAATGAATGATTTGTTTTAGAAATAAAGAAGCAAAGTTTTAAGAGTAGTATAGAGTTAGTGTCACAGAAATTCAATTTCATGTTAACAGTGACATTGACAACTAGTATTATTGAATGCTTGCTATGTACTGTTGATGATGCGTGGCACTTATCAAATGTTTGCTATGCCCCATGTCCTATACATGAATTAACTCATTTAATCCTCAAAATATATTTATGAGCTTAACATTATTATAATTCCTCTATGATAGATGCAGATATTGAGGTCATGTGATCCTCAAATACATGTTGGTAACCACTAGAATTAACTTACTTCTTATTTCCATTGTCAAAGCATTCTACTTTCCCTTAGCTTGAAGAAAAATGAATTACTTGCAATGTAGCTATCAAGTCTTTAAATATCTCTTTTTCTGTACTACTCAGTCTGACCACATTCTTCCCATCTAAAACTTGCTTTGACTTCTAGGTTCCCCCTTCCAGACAGATACCACTTTGCAAAAAAAATTTTTGTGCCCCTCTATATTCCTACAAATAATTTCCTCATTTGGGCTTCTATCCCAATTTGCCAAAATTATTATTATTATTTATTATACTTTAAGTTCTGGGGTACATGTGCAGAACGTGCAGGTTTGTTACATAGGTATACATGTACCATACTGGTTTGCTGCACCCATCAACCCATCATCTACATTAGGTATTTCTCCTAATGCTTTTCCTCCCCTAGCTCCCCAGACCCCAACAGGCCCTGGTGTGTGATGTTCCCCTCCCTGAGTCCATGTGTTCTCTTTGTTCAGCTCCCACTTATGAGTAAGAACATGTCATGTTTGATTTTCTGTTCTTGTGTTAGTTTGCTGAGAATGATGGTTTTCAGCTTCATTCATGTCCCTCCAAAGAACATGAACTCACCCTTTTTTATGGCTGCATAGTATTCCATGGTGTATATGTGCCACATTTTCTTTATCCAGTCTATCATTGATGGGCATTTGGGTTGGTTCCAAGTCTTTGCTGTTGTGAACAGTGCCACAATAACTATACGTGTGCATGTGTCTTTATCATAGAAGGATTTATAATCCTTTGGGTGTATACCCAGTAATGGGATTGCTGGGTCAAATGGTATTTCTAGTTCTAGATCCTTGAAGAATT
This sequence comes from Gorilla gorilla gorilla, assembly GCF_029281585.2. NCBI lineage: Eukaryota > Metazoa > Chordata > Mammalia > Primates > Hominidae > Gorilla > Gorilla gorilla. Next base: position 124,847,725 of record NC_073228.2, on the reverse strand, counting down.
GCCACACTGTCTTCCAGAATAGTTGAACTAATTTACATTCCCACCAACAGTGTAAAAGCGTCCCTATTTCTCTCCATCCTCTCCAGCATCTGTTTCCTTTTTTTTTTTTTTTTGAGGCGGAATCTTGCTCTGTCATCCAGGCTGGAGTGCAGTGGCGTGATCTTGGCTTACTGCAGACTCTGCCTCCCAGGTTTATGCCATTCTCCTGCCTCAACCTCCTGAGTAGCTGAGACTATAGGCATCTGCCACCACGCCCAGCTAATTTTTTGTATTTTTAGCAGAGACAGGGTTTCACCATGTTAGCCAGGATGATCTCGATCTCCTGATCTCATGATCCACCCTCCTGGGCCTCCCAAACTGCTGGGATTACAGGTGTGAGCCACCGTGACTGGCCTGTTTCCTGACTTTTTAATGATCACCGTTCTAACTGGTGTGAGATGGTATCTCATTGTGGTTTTGATTTCCATTTATCTAATGACCAGCGATGATGAGCTTTTTTTCACGTTTGTTGGCTGCATAAACGTCTTCTTTTGAGAAGCGCCTGTTCGTATCCTTCGCCCACTTTTTGATGGAGTTGTTTATTTTTTTTGTTGTAAATTTGTTTAAGTTCTTTGTAGATCCTGGATATTAGCCCTTTGTCAGATGGATAGATTGCAAACATTTTCTCTCATTCTGTAGGTTGCCTGTTCATTGTGATGATAGTTTCTTTTGCTGTGAAGAAGCTCTTTCATTTATGTAGATCCCATTTGTCTATTTTGGCTTTTGTTGCCATTGCTTTTGCTGTTTTAGTCATGAAGTTTTTGCCCATGGCTATGTCTTGAATGGTATTGCCTAGGTTTTATTCTAGGGTTTTTATGGTTTTAGGTCTTACGTTTAAGTCTTTCATCCATCTTGAGTTAATTTTTCTATAAGGTGTAAGGAAGGGATCCAGTTTCAGCTTTCTGCATATGTCCAGGCAGTTTCCCAACACCATTTATTAACTAGGGATTCTTTCCCCATTGCATGGGCCCCAGACTCCCGCTTCTCTGCCTTTACAACTATCATAACTTGCATCTTAAGAATTAAACTTATCTTTGCTACAGGCCTTAAGGATTATCCTGCCCAACAATTCTTAACAGCTTGAAGGCCCCACTACTATGTAAGTGTTTGGGAAGCATGCACTTGAACATCACCCACCTTTAAGAAAGCCCAACATGTTACAGAGATTATTTTAACATAGCAATGACTCTAAAAATGTTCTTGTGTTTAGAGTGCAAAATATTGATATGTTGAAAAAATATATTAAAATATTCTGGAAAAAATCACTTCTAAACATTATAGTATGGTAGATGAAGTTAGACTGCAAAACTCTTGAATGTAGGGACCACTGACTTTTATATTTTATAAAATAAATTTTCTCTCTCTCCCTCTCTTCCACTCTGTTTTAGAAAGTTAATTATGCACCTCAATTCATGGCAAATGACCACCATTAGTCTTTCAATTCAATTATTTAGTATATTTTAACTATTCCTCATGCATTACTTTCTCTTCCAAAAGGGTGAATTATTCTAATATGTTTGATATGTATTCATTTATTTCTATGTAGTCTTATAAAAGTGAATTGTGTTTGTTCTTATATTTTTAGCTTACTAAAATGATATTGAACTGTAGAGTTAGTGATTTTTACTTTTTTCACTAAGCATGTTGTTTTCAACATGCGTGTTCATCTGACCTATTCTCTAGTGTTTCCAAGTAGTACATCACAGTGTACATCCACCACATCTACCTACCCATCCTGAAATTACAGATGTTTGGAGATAATCCAACTTGCCAATATCTTAAGCAATGCTGCAAAAAATAACCTGTGCATTTTCTCATGTGAACTTCTATAAGAATGTCTTTGAGCTATATGTCCAGGATAGAAATTGCTAGTTCATAAGGCATATGAATATTTGGTTTTACTAAGTACTGCTTGGCTGCTTTCTAAAAAGCCTGCAGCAATGAGAGCTCCTATAGTCCACATCCTGAGATACACTTGGCATTATCCGGGTTCTTGATATATCTAAAATGACATATAGTTATAAAGTTGTTATTTCTCTAGCTACCAATAAATATGATAATCTCTTCATAAGCTTTTTTCCTGTGAACTCTGAAGAGAAATATACTAATTAAAAATAATTATTTTATGTGGTCAATCAAAGCCAGTGATGTCCCTCAACTTATTCAGATCATCTTCTATGTTTATTATTAAGTGTGAAATTTTTCCACAAAATACTTGGTTGAAAATTAATTTATTGTATTCTTGGTTAAGCTAAGTCCCAAATACATTGTAGCTACATGGGTATTTTAAGTGTTTTATTGTCATTTATATTTGGTTATAATTGGTATAGAAGGGAATAATATTGATTTTATACTATTCATTATTTTAACCAACAACTTTATGATTTCATTAAATTATATCATTAATCCAAATAGTTTATTGACTGTGACCATTTTTGGTTGACTTTAGGTAAATGGCCACTTAATCTAACTAAAATCTTTTGTTTATGTTTCAGTTCTTACACTTCTGCTTCTTTTTTCTTCAGAGCATTAATAGTGGCATCCATAGAACCCTTCCTAACAGACCGGAAGGAGGAACATGGAGCAGACTTTTTTCCAACACAGCCTAGATATTTATGGCTTAAGTCTTTACAGTTAATTCAATTCAGAGTAAGGAAATAATTTTGCATAATCCTACAAGTTATTTTTAGTAGATTTTAGCAGAATTGTTTACCACATTTTTAGCACATATAATGCAGCCAACACTTCTGTCATTGGCTAGCACATTTTAAAAATATTTCCATTCTAAAGCTCTCCAAACCTTATTATAAAACCATGCTTAAAAAATATAACTAATAACTGCATTTGGAAGATATGCATTGTGGATGGAAACAGAATTTACATTCATTGGTAAGAAAAATACTTGATATTTTCTAACATGTTTTTTCAATGATAAAAATCATATTATCATTGCCATCTAAAATGTGAATAATGATAAAAATTTATTTATACTGTTTACCATTTTTTTTTGTCCTGAGGTTCTTAATCAGGACTCTAAGAAATCTTAGAGTTTTCCAGTGACATCTATTGTTTCTGTTGCCATTCTCAGCATCTCATCCCTCACTTCTTTTGCCGATAGTACCTCAATTATTCATTCATAAACGTCCCCCCCGCCCCACTCACCGCTCATTTACTCCAACAATGGATCTGTGACTCATACCCAAACAGCAGAACATCCAGTGCACACTAGTTATAGTGACTGGTTCAAGGATTAGCATATGGGTTGAGACAGGTCAATGAGTCTCTAACCTGGGATTTTACTACAAAAAGAAGCTCTCTTTCCCACAAGGATATTAAAAGTGTTAAAATTGAATGTCTAAACTACAGATGGTCCTCTTGCCACTCTTATCACAGGAGAGCAGAGGCACAGATTCCTGATGACACTATTTGAACATCTGGTTTCAACTTTGTTGGAAATGAGCTTTACCCTGAGCTTCTCAGTTTCTTATTAAAATCAGCTTGACTTGGTTTTATATTTTTTCAACTGGGAAAGTCTTAACTAATAATTTGATTCCAATTATTGTTTTTGAGGTTTATAAAAACTATGAAGTTATTTGCAAATGCTCTGTGTGTATGTGAATGTGTGTAACAGGGTATTTTTTTACAGATTTACAGATTTTTTTACAGTTTTTACAGATTTAAGATTTGCTCTGATGAATGGCATATTAGACTGCAGATTTCTGTTAAAAGGTTATCTTTAAAGTTTCAAAGAAGATAAGTCAAAAAGTAATTAAAAATCACTTAGTCATTAACATTTTCAGGACTTTATTGTTTGTAAGTTAATTCATGAGTGTTTGCAGGAAGACAAAGATCAGGAAAGCTGTTTCTTAGCAGCCAATGTCCATGGCTACACAAAATGTTTTTTACCAAAACTTTATTCAGAAAATAGAAACTCTATTACAAGTATACAAATAAACATGCATTACATAAACTTCACTTACTATATGCAAATATACATAATTCAATTTAAGGCATAAAAATTAATTTATTAAAAATAAACATAAACATATGCACTAGTTCATAAAAGACGGTCTAATGTGAATGAGATCATTTTTAAAATTTTCATCTGAAGATAAGAATATAATAAAACTCTTGAAGATAGTGAATTGCTTCAATCACTTAGAAAGAACTTGACCCACATGGGATATTCAGTAAACCTTTTAGGATTTTACTCCTTGAAATTTCAACTAATTATTATATACACAAGAATTAGATACTTGAGGAAGCAATAAATTGTTATAGCACAACTATTGGTAACTAAAAGTGCAGAAGACGTGCTTTATTCTTTGAAAAGCCTAGGAACTATTTTTCTTTAATTATACTTTTTTTTTTTTTTTTTTTTAACAGAGACTGGGTTTCGCTTTGTTGGCCAGGCTGGTCTCAAACTCCTGGCCTCAAGCAATCCTCCCAAAATGCTGGGATTACAGATGTGAGCCATGGCACTCAGACCAGGAAGCTATTTCTTTCTGTAAATATAGGTATGTCTCTACAGCTGGACTTAAACGTGCATCATGACGATCAGGTTTGTTGTTGTTTGTTTCCAAGATAGTTATTCAAACACAAAGGTCATCGTAGTTAAAACTGATAGATGCAAGAGGAAGATAAGGGGGAAGGTCCCAGGAGAATTTCCCACTGGTCTGCACACGGGAAGGATAGAGTGGAGCCTTGGGAAGTTCCGGCTGTTTGCAGGGGGCAGGAGCCTGGCCTCTCCTGTTCCTGGGTGGTAACCTGGGATTCAGTCTGTGAGGCAGAAAACCTGCGAGCAGAACTCTATCTCTCTGACTTTGCTGAGAGTTATTTTTCTTTTTCCCCTTTGCCAGTTAATTCCGTTCCCCCTTACCCTTCTAATTGTCTACGTGACTAACTTTTTCTGGTTGTGTGTCAAGAACCCGTTTTTTTCTACAACAAAACAACCTGCATCATGGTCTTTATAATACACTACAACTAAAGTAGTGATATCATTTGTTGTCCAAACTGTGACAATTTTGAGAGTGAAGATGGTTCTGATAATAATTGTGCTGGGATGAAAACCGAAGCTGTCATGAACAAACTGAAATATATGATTATCCTAGCTACAAAATCCTATCCTGAAATATGTGATTATCCTACCTAGTTCAAAATTATTTCCTTTTTTTTCTGGAAAAACAGATGAAACTTTGGAACATTCTTTACAGAATAGGCTCAGGATGGCAAATCTCCCATTGATTGCTGTTTGGAACACTGAGCTAATTGAAAGGTCATCTTAGAGCTCAGCAGGAAGACTTGCCATGATCAATTTTCAGTAGAGGAGTCAATGATACAGGTGTGGAGTAATTTTTGGCTTTGATGGAGAATTTTTTTTATGATTGGAATAAATTTTTTATTATACTTTAAGTCCTGGAATACTTGTGCAGAACGTGCAGGTTTGTTACATAGGTATACATGTGCCATGGTGATTTGCTGCACCCATCAACCCATCATCATCAACCTATCATCAACCAGATAGTATTTCTCCTAATGCTATCCCTCCCCTAGCTCCCAAGTCCCCAACAGGCCCCAGTGTGTGATGTTCCCCTCCCTGTGTCCATGTGTTATCATTGTTCAACTCCCACTTATGAGTGAGAACATGCAGTGTTTGGTTTTCTGTCTCTGTGTTAGTTTGCTGAGAATGATGGTTTCCAGCTTCATCCATGTCCCTGCAAAGGACATGAACTCATCCTTTTTTATGGCTGTATAGTATTCCATGGTGTATATGTGCCACATTTTCTACATCCAGTCTAACATTGATGGGCATTTGGGTTGGCTCCAAGTCTTTTCTATTGTGAATAGTACTGCAATAAACATACGTGTGCATGTGTCTTTATCGTAGAATAATTTATAATCCTTTGGGTATATACCCAGTAATGGAATTGCTGGGTCAAGTGGTATTTCTAGTTCTAAATCCTTGAGGAATCACCACACTGTCTTCCACAGTGGTTGAACTAATTTACACTCCCACTAACGGTGTAAAAGTGTTCCTATTTCTCCATCCCTTTGTTTTGAGCCTATGTGTGTCTTTGCATGTGAGATGGTTCTCCTGAATACAGCACACCAATGAGTCTTGACTCTATCCAATTTGGCAGTCTGTGTCTTTAAATTGGGGCATTTAGCCCATTTACATTTAAAGTTAGTAGTAGTATGTGTGAATTTGATCCTGTCATTATGATGCTAGCTGGTTATTTTGCCCATTAGTTAATGCAGTTTCTTCATAGTGTCTATGGTCTTTAAATTTTTGTATGTTTTTTGCAGTGGCTGGTACTGCTTTTTCCTTTCCAAATTTACTGCTTACTTCAGGAGCTCTTGTAAGGCAGGCCTGGTGGTGGCAAAATCCCTCAGCATTTGCTTGTCTGTAAAGGATTTTATTTCTCCTTCACATAAGTAATTTAAAGCAGTTTTTCTGATTCTGTGAAAAAAGTCAATAGTAGCTTGATGGGTGTAGCACTGAATCTATAAATTACTTTGGGCAGTATGGCCATTTTCACGATATTCATTCTTCTTGTCCATAAGCATGGAATGTTTTTCCATTTGTTTGTGTCCTCTTTTATTTCCCTGAGCAGTAGTTTGTAGCTCTCCTCGAAGAGGTCCTTCACATTCCTTGTGAATTGTATTTCTAGGTATTTTATTCTCTCTGTAGCAATTGTGAATGGGAGTTTCCTTGTGATTTGGCTCTCTGTTTGTCTACTATTGGTGTATACAAATGCTGCTTGTGATCTTTGCATATTGATTTTGTATACTAAGACTTTGCTGAAGTTGCTTATCGGCTTAAGGAGTTTTTGGGCTGAGACAATGGGGTTTTCTAAATATACAATTATGTCATCTGCAAACAGAGATAATTTGACTTCATCTCTTCCTATTTGAATACACTCTATTTCTTTCTTTTGCCTTATTGCCCTGGCCAGAACTTCCAATATTATGTCGAATAGGAATGGTGAGAGAGAGCATCCTTGTCTTGTGCTGGTTTTCAAAGGGAATGCTTCCAGATTTTGTCCACTCAGTATGATATTGGATGTGGGTTTGTCATAAATAGCTCTTATTATTTTGAGATAAATTCCATCAATACCCAGTTTATTGAGAGTTTTTAGCTTGAAGGGGTGTTGAATTTTATAGAAAGCCTTTTCTGCATCTATTGAGATAATAGTGTGGTGTTTGTCATTGATTCTGTTTATGTGATGGATTACGTTTATTGATTCATGTATGTTGAACGAGTGTTGCATCCCAGGGATGAAGAATTCCTTTGGGAAATGCTAGAGATACTTGGAATTCTGGATTACTGATGCCTATAATAAATAAAAAAAATCTAAGTTTTATATTAGGCAATTATGATATATACAGTCGCTTCTTTAAAATTATTAAATTTCTATCATCAGAAAAAAAGCATGGAAATGTTGAAGTATGGATAAGATTAAAAAGTCCAAGTTAATATAAGAGGAGGCTTTAAAATCACAAAAAATGTATTGATTTGCTTCAAAGAATCACTTTGTTCACTGTTTTATGCACAGAAACTAGAATGGCGTACTTGGTGCTTCATAAATAATTTAATAATGAATACATGGATATTTACATACACACCTGTGATCTTTTTTCTCTTTCTCTATTTCAATCACTTCCCACAAACGGCAAGGGTATTAAGGGTTAGAAAAGAGCGAGACTGTTCAGCAAGCCCTAGAATAGTGGAGAGAAATGCCATGCACGGCTTCTGGAAAGAGCTGTGGTGAGATAGGGAGGAGTCCGTTCTTAAACAGACGTATCTCCAACTAGCAGTCTGATCTTAAAATCTGACCTCAAGATATGTAAACTCTCTCAGCATCTCTTATCTTTAAAATAAGATAAATAAGCCTAACATTTTAATGTCCCTTAAAGTTTTATAATTTTAAGTCATGGCTTTTGTTCTCATACAAGTGGCCTATGCTGATACATATTAACAGGGAGACTGTTAAAGTGGATGGTTAAAGTCTTCAAGGTTTTCTAGCTATTCTATCTCATTTCAGTTCTTTCTTCAATCTAATTTCAAAACATTTCATCAGATTTTCCCCAATATTTTTGGTGTTTCTTAATTACTTGGGGTGGAGAATATCTGATAATACTTTTCCAATATTTTGTTAACAAATATCTGAGAAAGATATGCATTTGGCAGAAAATCATAAGAGATTTACTACCTATGACAATTGGTGCCTGAGTAACATTAGTGGCTATGTATCCATGTTGGTAATTTAGAGGGGTTGGTCTGACTGACTGATTATTATTCTCATGTTGTTTAAGGTTATCTCAATTAGCAAACCATGATCCAAGTCTGACACAATTATTAGAATGAACAGATATTTCTCAACATGTCTAATAGCTGCTGAGAATGAACTGAGGACCCCAGGAAATCATTTCCAATTCACACAAGGGCTCCAATCTAATTTATTTCGTGTGCTCAGTTATCAAAATTAGAATGTTGCTTTCCTGGGGTTAGAGTAGGAAATTTGTACATCTCTATACTGTTTGACATATTATAATAAATACATAGTACTTTTGCAATTTAAAGATGAAGTAAAGTAGAAGATATCTGACTAAAGGCATCACCTCCTCCACAAAGAACAGAAATAGTGAGTATGTATTCAAACAACAAATGGAGCATCTAAGAGATAACATTGGAATTCAGTAGAGAAATAAAAAAAAAACCTGAGAAATGGAAGAAGTGGACAGTGAGGTAGCTGGTTCAGTTGGGATCATCTGGGAGCCTGGAGAAGCTTCCCAGTGCAGAGGAAAAAGACAAGTGAGAGATATTCAGCAATCTACAGTCCCACTATGGATTCCTGGAACCCTAGCCATAGAAGAGCCCCTCATTTCTGTGAGCCCTGAGACTAGTATAGGGAGCAATGGCATTGTTCCAGGGAGAGAGCTTTCATGCTGGATCCCACACACCCCTGAGACCCAAGCAGTTAGAGCATGGGGCCATTTGAGTGCCCAGCCTCCCAGCCTGCATTCTGCCTGAGGGCCCAACAGCTCCTGCATCTCTACATCCCTGGAACCCCACTGACATCTCCCCATGTCCACTCAGAGGGCTGCTGCTGTACAATACCAACTGGACTCCCGGGAGTGCAGCAGGGTCCCCAGCACTCTAACCCACACGGTGTGCTATATACCCAGAAATGGGAAGTGAAGCACAGAGAGGAGGCTGCCTCAAGGACAAAGGGAACAAAAACATGCACTTCACAAAGCCCCAAAGCTGCCTGCCTGGAGCTGCTATTACTGACAGCAATTCAGCCCTCAACAGCAGCAGGACAACTGTGCACTTGCATATACCTGAGATCAGGCTTCCCCCAACCCACTCAGTGGCTATCACAGCTGCCACCACAAAAGCACACTGCCTGGAGGGCTGGGTATTACCCTTTCCTGACCAAAAGCACCACTGAAGAGCCTGAGGATAGGTCCACCTGGTGTGGCACCGCTCCTCCAGTGCCCCAGGGGCCTAGGGATTATCACACCCCATATACCATCACTGGCATTTGTGCACTCCTCCTGGGGACCTGAGCATGAACTCACCCAGCCTGCCACCACCACTACTTCTAGCACCCACTTGAATGTACCACCTGGAGTCCTGAAGACTGGACCACCCAGCTTGTTGCAGCCACAGAAAATATCATCCTGTGCTGCCTGCAAGCCCAGGGTTTTTTCCCATCACTGCTACTGCCATTGCCCATGCCACACGTGCTGCCCAGGGGCCTGAAGACATGCATACCCACCTACTCAGTGCATTTCTTCCACTGCTGACACCCAAGCAAGCCACCTGGAGGATCAAAAATCAGCCCACCTGGACCCATTAACACTGATGACAGTGCACACTGCCCAAGGGCCCAAGGACAAGCAAGCTCAGGCTACTGTTTCCACCACTGGGGCCTGAGGGCTGGCACGCCTGGAGTCTGCATCCTCAGCAAAGCTTCATCATAGCCTCACTAACAGCTCAAGCCTAAGCCACTAAGGAAATCACAGATATTACTGATATTGTTTATAGCCAAAGAAATTATACAGAGACTATGCTACTGCACTCACTCAGAATCAAAACTGTTCTAACCAACGAACACCATAGATACACTTTCAGGAAAAAATCATCCCCTATGAAAGTCAATCCAAAAATTGGAAGAAATGACTGTTACTAGATGTGCATAAGCATAAGTACATAAGAAACATAAAAAAGCAAGAAAACATGACACCTTGAAAGGAACATGATAATTCTCCAGCAACAGAGCCAAATGGGAAAAAAAATATGAAATACCACAAAAAGAATTCAAAATAATGATATTAAAGTAGTTCAGTGAGATACAAAATAAAACATATTAAAAATACAAAGAAATTAGAAACGCAATTCAAGGAATGAATGAGAAATTCAAAAAAGATTGATACCTTTAAAAAGAACCAAATACAAGTCCTGAAACTAAAGAATTCAAGGAATAAAATAAAATACAGTCAAGAGCTTAACCATAGATTATATCAAGCAGAAGAATTTCAGGACTTGAAGACATTTTGAAATTGCCAATTCATACCAAGAAAAGAGAAAATAATAAAAAAACAAGTAAGAAAGCTTATGTGACATATGAGATGCCATAAAATGACTAAATACATGAATTATATGAATTTTAAACGTTCCAAAATGTGAAGAGAAACACAATGACATAGAAGACATATTTAAGAAAATAATGCCTGATAAACTCCCAAGCCCAACAAGAGATTTAAACATGCAAATACACGAAGTTCAGAAAGCCCCAAGGAAATAAAACTCAAAAAGTAATTTTCATGGCACATGGTAGTCAAACCGGCAAAAGTCAAAGACAGAATTGTAAGAATGGCAAGAAAAAAGCTCTACAAGAAATGCTTAAGGGAGTCTGTATTAGAGTTCTCCAGAGAGACAGGACTAATAGGATATATGTATATATGAAAGGGAGTTTATTAAGGAGAATTGACTCACACAATCACAAGGTGAAGTCTCATGATAAGCTGTCTGCAAGCTGAGGAAGAGAAAAGGCTGTAGTGTCTCAGTCTGAGTCCAAAAGCCTCAAAAGTAGAGCAGCTGACAGTGCAGCCCTCAATCTGTAGCCAACGGCCTGAGAGCCTCTGGCAACCACTGGTGTAAGCTCAAGAGTCCAAAGGCCAAAGAACCTGGATTTGATGTCCAAGCACAAGAGGAATGGAAGGAAACATCTGGCACGGGAGAAAGATGGAAACGAGAAGAGTCAACAAACCACCTTATCCCACCTTCTGCCTGCTTTGTTCTAGCCACGCTGGCAGCAGATTGAATGGTGCCCACCCACACTGAGAGTGGGTCTTCCTCTCCCAGTCCACTTACTCAAATTTTAATCTCCTCTGGTAACACCCTCAGGGACACAACCAGAAACAATACCTTATCAGCTATCTAGGCGTTCTTCAATCCAATCAAGTTGATACCTAATATTAACCATCACAGAGTTGTAAACCTGAAAGCAATAGGACAATATCTACCATCATAAAAACATACTGGTAAAGTAAGTACAAAAATACGAAAGAGAAAGAACTCCAATGTTACCACTACAGAAAGCTACCAAAGAATAATCACAGAAATAAAATCATAAAAATCTAAGGAAAGACTGGGCACGGTAGCACATGCCTATAATCCCAGCACTTTAGGAGGCCAAGGCAGGAGGACTGCTAGAGCCCAGGAGTTCAAGACCAGCCTGAGCAAAATAAAGAGATCCAATCTCTACAAAAAAAGTTAAAAATTGTCCGGGCATCATGGCATATGCCTGTTGTCTCAGCTGCTCAGGAAACTGAGACAGGAGAACTGCTTGAGCCCAGGAGGTCAAGGCTACAATAAGCTGTGATCATGCCACTGCACTCCAATCTGAGCAACAGAGTAAGACCCTGTCTCAAAAACATAAGAAAAAAGAAAAGAAAAGAAAAATATATATATACATATATAATATATGTTATGTATATAATATATATCTTTATATAATATATACATAAAGAACAACTAGGAAACAATTAACAGAATGATAAAAATAAGTCCTAACATATCAATCATAAGCTTGAGTATAAACAGATTAAATGATCCTCTTAAAAATATATATACTGGGTGAATAGATTTTTTTAAATGTCCCAATTATATGCTATCTACAAGAAGCACTCTTTGCTGTAAAGATAAAATCTGCTTTGTCTTTTAGACATAGAGACTGAAAGTAAAGGGATGGAAAACATATTCCATGCAAATGAAATCAAAAGTGAGCTGGAGAAGCTGTACTTGTAACAGATAAAAAAAGACTTTAAGTCAAAAACTGTAATAAGATGCAAAGAAGATCATAATGTAATAATAAAGAAACCAAGTCAGCAAGATTGTTTAACAATTCTAATATGTGCACCCAACACTGGAACATCCAGATATATAAAGTAAATACTATTAGACTTAAAGTGAGTTATAGCCTCTGTTACAATAATAGGTGGTGATTTCAACACCCTGCTGTCAGCATTAGATGGATGATTTACACAGAAAATCAACAAAGAAATATTGGCTTTAAATGGCATTTTAGACCAAATAGACTTAATACACATTTATAGAATATTTTATCCAACAGCTGCAGAATACAGATTTTTCTTAGAGTCAAATAGAACATTCTCCAGGAGAGACCACATGTTAGGACACACATACAAAAAAAAATCCTCAAAAATTTTTAAAAATATTGAGATCATATGAATTATCTTCTCAGGCCATAAGTGAGTAAAATTAGAAATCAATAACCAGAAGAACCTTGGAAATTGAATAAATACAAGGAAATTAAATAACATGCTCCAAAATGACCATTGGGTTAATGAAGAAATAAAGAAGAAAATAAAACATATTTTGAAACAAATGAAAATAAAAACACAACAAATCAAAACCTATGGATACAGCAAAGTCAGTGCTAAGCAGAAATTTTATAGCAATAAACACATCAAAAAAGAGATTTGAAGAAAAATCTAACACTGTATCTCAAGGAACTAAAAATGCAAGAGCAAACCAAACCTAGAGTTAGTAGAAAGGGAAAATAATAAAGCTCAGAGAATAACTAAACAAAATAAACATTTAAAAAATAAAACAAAGTATTAACTAAACAAAAAGGTGGTCTTGGAAAAGATAATCAAAATCAATAAACCACTAGCTGGGCTAACCAAGAAAAGAATAGAGAAGATTGAAATAAACAAAATCATAAGCTGAAAGGGGACATTACAAATGATACCACAGAAATACAAAAGAAGAGACTATTCATAACAAATACTATTCTGAACAATTATGTGCTAACAAACTGTAAAACATAGAGAAAGTGATAAATTCCTGGAAATAAGCAACCTACCAATATAGAATCAGGAAGAAATAGAAAGCCTGAACATGCTAAAAACAAGTAATGAGATTGAATCAGTAATAAAAAAGTCACCCAAAAAAGAAAAGCCCAGGAGTAGATGGGTTCACTGCTGAATTATACCAAGCTTATAAAGAAGAATTAAACCAATCCTCCTCAAAGTATTTCATTAAAGAGGAGGAAAACTATCCCTAACTCATTCTATGAGGCCAGCCTTGCCCTGATCTAGAACCAGACAAAGACACAATAAAAATGAAAACTATAAGCTAATATCCATGATGAACATAGACACAAAAATCCCCAACAAAACACCAGTACATTAGAAAGATAATACACCATGATCAAGTGGAATATATGCCAGAGATAAGTAAAACAAAAATAAAGTTTTAAGCCCCACAACTGTCTCAATGGACCCTTCTTCCTATCTAAAGGTGTTCCAAAGTAAACCTGAAGAAATAGTTCCAGCCATGATGGAAAGGGAGGGTCAGACATGCCTCACTATACCCTCCACCCTTTAGAACTCAAGCACAACCAATCGGCATTAACATTAAAACAGAGATCTTAAAAGAGACAAAACAGACTCTTTGCAGCAATAAGACACAAAATTCCAACCTGACTGTAGTATAGCATCACATAACAGATAGCAGACTCTGAAAGAAATCACAGTATTTTACCCCTAAATGTATTTCTTTGACATATTTTGAAAAGGCCCTGCAAAGCTATCTCTTGTCAAAATAAAATCTACATTCTGTAGAGAATCCTATTCCATTTCCAGGTCTTTCTCTGATCCAGAAGAGATTACCTATGAGTCTGGCACATTTTAGCATCTAATGAGAGGTATTTACTATGTATTCTCTCTGAAGCCAGCCACCTGGAAACTTCAACTGCATGACAAGATCCATGGCTTCCACAACCCCCCTTATCTTAACTACAAACATTTATTTCTGCTGACTTCAATTCTTTGGATAGAGCTTAGCTCTTTTAACCAATTACCAAGAAATCTTTGAATCCACCTATGACCTGGAAACCCTCACTTCAAGTTGTCCCCTCTTCCTGATGTATACCTTACATGTATTGATTGATGTCTGTCTGTAACTTCTGCCCCCTAAAATGTATAAAATCAAGCTGTAACTCAACAATCTTGGACACATGCTTTCAGGACCTCTAGATATTGTGCCTTAGACCTTAATTACTCATATTTGGCTCAGAATAAATCTCTGAAAAATATTTTACAGAGTTTGACTTTTTAAATTGTTGTCAATAGATGCAAGGATGGCTCTGTATATGCAAATCCATAAACATTATGTGTCACATCAATAGAATGAAGGGTGACAAACAATTGTCTTAATAGATGTAAGAAAATAATTTGATAAAATTCAACACCATTTTTATGATAAAAACTCTGAATACATTAGGCATAGAATGAAGATACTGCAAAATGATAAAGATTAGATATGACAAAACAACAGCTAACATCATACTGAATGGGAAAAAGCTGAAAGTCTGTGCACTAAGACCTGAAACAGTACACGGATGCCCACTTTCACCAATCCTATTCAATGTAACACTGGAAGTCATAGCCAGAGCAATCAGGCAAGAGAAAGAAATAAAAGGCATCCAACTTGGAAAAGATGAAGTCAAATTGTATCTCTTCCCTGCTGATATGATCTTATATTTAGAAAAGCCAAAAGACTCCACCAAAAAACCTCATAGTTCAGATAAACACATTTTTTAATGTTGCAGGATACAAAGTCAACATACAAAAATCAGTAGCCTTTCTATATACACCAATATCAAACTAGCTGAAAAAGCTAGCTGAAATCAAGAAGGCAATCCTATTTACAAAAGCAACAGAAAAAGATATACCTAATAAAAAATTTAATGAAGCAGATAAAAGATTTAGATAATGAAAACCATAAAACACTGACAAAAGAAATGGAAGATGGTGTATTAGTCCATTTTCATGCTGATGATAAAGACATACCTGAGACTGGGAAGAAAAAAAGGTTTAATTAGATTTACAGTTCCACATGGTTGGGGAGGCCTCAGGGCCTCAGAATCATGAAGGGAGATGAAATGCACTTCTTACGTGGTGGCAGCAAGAGAGAAATGAGGAAGACGCAAAAGCAGACACCCCTGATAAGCCCATCAGATCTTGTGAGACTTATTCACTATCATGAAGAACATGGGAAAGACCAGCCTCCATGATTCAATTACCTTCCTCTGGGTCCCTCCCACAATATGTGGGAATTCTGAGAGATAAAATTCAAGTTGATTTTTGGGTGGGGACACAGCCAAATCATAGTATTCCACCCCTGGCCACTCCAAATCTCATGTCCTTATATTTTGAAACCAATCATGCTTTCCCAACAGTCACTCAAAGTCTTAACTCATTTCATCATTAACCTGAAAGTCCACAGTCCAAAGTCCCATCTGAGACAAGGCAAGTCCCTTCCACCTATGAGCCTGAAAAATCAAAAGCTAGTTACTTCCTAAATAAAATGGGGGTGCAGGTATAAGGTAAATACAGCCATAACAAATGGGAGAAATTGGCCAAAACAAAGGTGTTACAGGGCACATGCAAGTCCAAAATCCAGTTGGGCAGTCAAATTTTAAAGCTCCAAAATGATATCCTGTGACCAGGCCTCACATCCAGGTCATGCTCATGCAAGAGGTGAGTTCCCATTGTCTTAGGCAGCTTCACCCCTGTGGCTTTACAGGGTAAAGCCTCCCTCCTGATTGCTTTCATGGGTTGATGTTGAGTGTCTGAGGCTTTTCCAGGTGCACAGTGCAAGCTGTCAGTGGATCTACCATTTTGGGGTCTGGACAATGGTGGCCCTCTTCTCACAGCTCCACTAGTCCCAAATAGGGACTCTGTTTGGGGGCTCTGACTCCACCTTTCCCTTCTGCACTGCTCTAGCAAAGGATCTTCATGAGGGCCCCATCCCTGCAGCAAATTTTTGCCTGTGTATCCAGGCATTTCCATACATCTTCTGAAATCTAGGTGGAGGTTTCCATACCCTGTTTCTTGACTTCTGTACACCCACAGGCTCAACACCATGTGGAAGCTGCCAAGGCTTGGGGTTTTCACCGTCTTAAGTCACAGCCCAAGCTGCATGTTGGCCCCTTTCAGCCAAGGCTGGAGCGGCTGGGACACAGGGCACCCAAGTCCCTAGGTTGCATACAGCATGCAGACCATGAGCCTGTCCCAAGAAACCATTTTTTCCTCCTGGGCCTCTGGGCCTGTGGCTTTACAGGGTAAAGCCTCCCTCCTGGTTGCTTTCACGTGATGGGAAGGGCTGCCATGAAAATCTCTGACATGGCCTGGAGACATTTTCCCCATGGTCTTGGGGATAACATTAGGCTCCTTGCTACTTATGCAAATTTTTGCAGCCAGCTTGAATTTCACCCCCAGAAAATGGGTTTTTATTTTCTATGGCATAGTCAAGCTGCAAATTTTCCAAACTTTTGTGCTGTGCTTCCCTTATAAATCTGAATGCCTTTAACAGTACAAAAGTCACATCTTGAATGCTTTGCTGCTTAGAAAATTCTTCCATCAGATACACTAAATCATCCTTCTCAAGTTCAAAGTTCTACAAATCTCTAGGGCAGGGGCAAAATGCCACCAGTCTCTTTGCTAAAACTTATCAAGAGTCACCTTTATTCCAGTTCTCAAGAAGTTCATCATCTCCATCTGACATCACATCAGCCTGGACCTTATTGTCCATATCACTATCAGCATTTTGGTCAAAGCCATTCAACTAGTCTCTAAGGAGTTCCAAACTTTCCCACATTTTCCTATCTTCTGAGCCCTCAAAACTGTTCCAACCTCTACCTGTTACCCAGTTCCAAAGTCGCTTCCACATTTTGAGGTATCTTTTCAGCAATGCCCCACTATACTGGTACCAATTTACTATATTAGTCCATTTTCACACTGCCGATAAAGACATACCCAAGACTGGGAAGAAAAAGAGGTTTAATTAGTCTTACAGTTCCACATAACTGAGGAGGCATCAGAATCATGGTGGAAGGTGAAATGCACTTCTTACGTGGTGGCAGCAAGAGAGAAATGAGAAAGAAGCAAAAGTGGAAATCCCTGATAAACCCATCAGTTCTCATGAGACTTATTCATTATCATGAGAATAGCATGGGAAAGACTGACCCCCATGCTTCAATTACCTTCCCCTGGATCCCTCCCACAACACATGGGGATTCTGAGAGAGAAAATTCAAATTGAGATTTGGGTGGGGACAAGGCCAAACCATATCAGAGGGCACAAACAAATCAAAAGACATACCATGCTCATGGGCCATAAGAATTAATATTGTCAAAATTATCATACTACCCACACAATCTGCAGATTCAATGCAATCCCTATCAAAATACCCATGACATTTTTTCACACAAATAGAAGAAAAATTCTAAAATTTGTATGGAATTCTTAAAAAGCCTATTAGCCAAAGTAATTCTGAACAAAAAGAACAAAGCTAGAGGCATCACATTATCTGACTTAAAAACATGTTACAAATCTATAGTAACCAAAACAGCATGGCATTGGTATAAAAACAGATATATCAACCAATGGAACAGAATAGAGAACCCAGAAACAAATTCATGTATTAATAGTTAACTGATTTTTGACAAAGATTCCAAGAACATACACTGGGGAAAGGGCATCCTCTTTAATAAATGGGGCTAGGAAAATTGAATATTTGTATGCAGAAGAATGCAGTAAACCCCTGTCTCTCTCCATTTAGAAAAGTAAACTAAAAATGAAATGACTTGAACATAAAACTTAAAGCATAAAAAATACTATATTTCAGAAGAAATATAGGATGCACTCCAGACATTGTTTTTTGCAAAAATTTTATGGTTAAGACTTCAAAATCACAGGCAACAACACCAACAATAGACAAATGGGACTCTTCTAAACTAAAAATCTTCTTCATAGTAAAAAAAAAACAACCAACAGAGTGAAGAGACAACCTTGTAAACTATTCATCTAACAAAGTACTAGCATCTAGGCTATACAAAGAACTCACACAACCAAACAGCAAAAATAGTAATAATAATAATAACCCATTAAAAGGTGGCCAAAGGATCTGAATAAGCATTTCTCAAAAGAAGACATGTAAATGGACATCAGGTTTATTTAAAAAATGCTCAACATCATGAAGCATCAAGGAAATGCAAACCCAAACTGTAATGTGTTACCATCTTATCCCTGTTAGAATGGCTATTATCCAGAAAAACAAAACAGATGCTGGTGAGAAAGTGGAAAAAAAGTAAACTTTCATACACTGTTGTTGAGAATGTACATTAGTACAGCCATTATGGAAAACAATATGAAGTTTTCTCAAAAAACTAAAAATGAAACTACCATATGATATGCCAATTTCACCAGTGTATATTTATCTAAAGAAAATGAATTTGGTATATCAAAGGGATGACTGCACCCCAATATTTACTGCAGCATAATTCACAATATCTAAGATATGGAATCAACCTACATGTCCAACAACCAATGAACATATAAATAAAATTTTGTATATATACAGAATGGGATACTACTCATTCCTGAAAAGGAATAAAATTATGTCATTTGTAGCAACATGGATGGAACTGAAAGTCCTTAAGTTTAGTGAATTTATCTAGGCACAGAAAGACAAATATGGCATGTTCTTACTCATTTGTTGGAGCTAAAAATGTTAGTCTCATGGAGGTAGACAGTAGAATCATAGTTACTTGAGCCTGAGAAGAGTATGTGTGTGGGTTGGAGGGACAAAGAGAATGTTAGTTACTGCGTACAATTATTTAGTTAGAAGGAATAAGTTTTAATGTTTGATAGCAAAGTATGGAGACTATAGTTAACAACATTATATTGTATATTTTAATATAGCTAAAAGGCAGGTGTATTAGTTCATTTTCATGCTGCTGATAAAGACATACCTGAAACTGGGCAATTTACAAAAGAAAGAGATTTAACAGACTTACAGTTCCACATGGCTGGAGAGGTCTCACAGTCATGGCAGAGGCAAAGAGGAGCAAGTCACATGTTACATGGATAGCAGCAGGCAAAGGGAGAGCTTGTGCAGGGAAACTCCTGCTTCGAAATCCACCAGGTTTCATGAGACTTATTCACTATCATGAGAATAGCATGGGAAAGACCTGCCCCCATGATTCAATTACCTCCCACAGGGTCCCTCCCACAACACATGGGAATTCAAGATGAGATTTGAGTGAGGACACAGCCAAACCATATTCCACCCCTGGCCCCTCCTAAATCTCATATCCTCACATTTCAAAACAAATCATGCTTTCTCAACAGTTGCCCTAAGTCTTAACTCATTTCAGCATTCATTCAAAATGCGACAGAATAAAGTTTCATCTGAGATGAGGCAAGTGCCTTCCACCAATGAGCCTGTACTATCAAAATCAAGTTAGTTACTTTCTAGATAGAATGGGGGTATAGGCATCGAGTAAATAAACCCATTCCAAATGGGAGGAATTGGCCAAAACAAAGGGACTATAGGCCCCATGCAAGTCCAAAATACAGTGGGGCAGTCAAATTTTAAAGCTCCAAAGTGATCTCCTTTGACTCCATATCTCACATCCAGGTCACACTGATGCAATAGGTAGGCTCCCATGGTCTTGGGCAGCTCCACTCCTGTGGCTTTGCAGGGTATAGCCTCCCTTCTGGCTGCTTTCATGAGATGGTGTTGAGTGTCTGCACCTTTTCCAGTGCACTGTGCAAGCTGTCAGTGGATCTACAATTCTGGAGTCTGGAGGATGGTGGCCCTCTCCTCACAGCTCCACTAGATGGTGCCCCAGGAGGGACTCTGTGTGGAGGCTCCGACCCTACATTTCCCTTCAGCACTGCCCTAGCAGAGGTTCTCCATGAGGGTCCCGCCCATGCAGCAAACATCTGCTTGAGCATCCAGGCATTTCCATACATCTTCTGAAATCTAGGCAGAGGTTCCCAAACCTCAATTCTTGACATCTGTGCACCCACAGGCTCAACACCACGTGGAAGCTGCCACGGCTTGGGACTTCCACCCTCTGACGTCACAACCCAAGCTGTACCTTGACCCCTTTTAGTCAAGGCTGGAGTGGCTAGGACGCAGGGCACCAAGTCCCTAGACTTCACACAGCAGAGGGACTCTGGGCCTGGCCCATGAAATCATGTTCTCTTCCTAAACCTCTGGGCCTGTGATGAGAGGGGCTACCACAAAGGCCTCTAACATGCCCTGGAGACATTTTCCCCATTGTCTTGGTGATTAACATTCAGTTGCTTGTTACTTATGCAAATTTCCTCAGCTGGTTGAATTTCTCCCTAGAAAATGGGATTTTCTTTTCTATTGCATTGTGCTGCAAATTTTCAAAATTTTATGCTCTGTTTCCCTTTTAAAACAATGCCTTTAATAGCACCCAAGTAACTTCTTGAATGCTTTGCTACTTAGAAATTTTTTCCACCAGATACACTAAATCATCTTTCTCAAGTTCAAAGTTCCATACATCTTTAGGGCAGGGGCAAAATGCTGCTCGTCTCTTCGCTGAAACATAACAAGAGTCATCTTTGCTCCAGTTCCCAACAAGTTACTCATCTCTATCTGAGACCACCTCAGCCTGGATTTAATCATCCATATCATTATCAACATTTTGGTCAAAGCCATTCAACAAGTCTCTAAGGAGTTCAAACTTTCTCACACTTTCCTGTCTCCTACTGAGACCACAAACTGTTCCAACCTCTCTGCCTGTTACTCAGTTTCAAAGTCGCTTCCACATTTTCAGGTATCTTTTCAGCAGTGCCCCACTCTACTGGTACCAATTTACTGTATTATTTCATTTTCATGCTGCTGATAATGGCATAGCTGAGACTAGGGAATTTACAAAATAAGGAGGTTTAATAGACAGCTTACAGTTCCACATGCTGGAGAGGCCTCACAACCATGTGGGAAGGCAAGGAGGAGCAAGTCACATCTTACATGGATGCTGGCAGGCAAAGAGAGAGCTGGTACAGAGAAAAAGGAAACTCTTTCTTATAAAACTATCAGGTCTCATGGGACTTATCCATTACCGTGGGAACAGCACGGAAAGACCTGCCCTCAGGATTCAAATACCTCCCACTGGGTTCCTCCCACAACACATGGGAATTCAAGATGAGATTTGGGTGAGGACACCACCAAACCATACCAGCAGGTCTTGAAGAGTTCCTAACACACAGAAATGATAAATGGAGGTAATGGATATCCTAATTACCCTAGCTTACTCATTACACATTATATGCATGTAAAAATTATCACATGTACCCACAAAATATACACAAATATTATGTATCAATAATTTTTTGAAAAAATCTGCATTCTCTTTATAGCAGGATACAATTGGAAATTTTGGTTATATTACCAAGGCCTTCACTGAAATATCATAGTTGAGAATGTGCCTTAAATGCATGGTTCCAAGAGTTCCTAGCCTGTGTTTATTTTAAAGAAATATTGTCACTTTCTGGCAGGCTCAGGAATCTTAAGACTGTAAGTAAAATCTAAAGTCTGCCTAGGTTTGCTTTCTAGCCTCAATAAATTTTTAAATCTGAGATTTCTATGTGGTCAAAGTGGAGAGAAAAAAATATATTTTTAAAGAAAACTGTAATATATCTGTTATTAGACTGCAGCTCTATGCATTCTCTTGAAGTTATTATCTACCTGTAGACTACAGTAGATTCTGAATTCTACTAACTTCCTGCATTATTTGGCTACAATTCTCTAACTAAAAACAAAAACTGTCCTGTTCCTGAAACCTTGTAAGCTGAAACAAGTTTTAAGAAACAAGTCTCGTATCTGATATGTGGGCCACACAAATAGTTTACCAAGCCAACTGAGGTAGCTGATGGTTTCACTCTGTTAACAGCTTTTTCTAAGATGTCCGAACAAAAATTCATAGCATAAGGAAATTTGAACCCCTCTTTTTTTTTTTGACGGAGTCTCCCTCTGTTGCCCAGGCTGGAGTCCAGTGGCACGATCTCGGCTCACTGCAAACCCCGCCTCCCGGTTGAACCCCTCTTAATGCCTGCCATTTTTATTTGGCAGGATAATAGTGTAATAGAAATTTCACTATGAGTATCTTCTACTAATAATTTGACAGAACCTAACCTAAGGAATCTTTTAATATCCATTGTTTAAATGAGAATATGTCTGTGCAATTGCTAATACTACAGACTGTACCTGGAGATATTCCTCTGGGAATATATACAAAAGAAAACAGGCCACATAATTACAATAGGTATCATCTAATTCCCTGGGGTCGTTTGATTTATTCAACTGGCTGTTTTGAAGCTTAGGATCATGGTTCAAAATCATTATGCAAGCTGGAACTGTCATATTACTATTAACTTATTCTGCATTTTCCCTTTATAAACTTTGTATATATTACTTGCTGAATGTTTTCAAAAGTACAACTCCTAATAAAATAATGTTAGCCTAACACTTTGGGCTGATGCTAAGAACAGACAAAATTGAGCTTAATAATGGACTCCAGGTAGACTTAGCTTGAGGTCACGCCCTGGCGAACCTCTCTTCTTGCTCAAACATGGCTAAAAGGGTTTTGACAATGACTCCTAGCCACCATTCTCTTCCCTCACTGTGGAACAAGACCAACAACTGACATAACTCCATCCTAGCACGGTGGGACATCAACACCTAAGTCCAATATGATTAATCTGACATGCATTCAGAGAAAAACCTCAGTCAAAAGAGGAAAAAGGTAACTATAGCTAACGACAGTGTATTGTATATTTTATTATAGCTAGAAGACAGGTCAAAATCAAAATTGGGTCGCTAGTGTTAACCCTGCCCAACAACCAATGCTATCACAAAAGACTACAAAAATCACAACCTTGCTCAAAGGCCACTGCATTTCACAAATATACTTCTGTGAGAACATCTTCCTAGTAACTTTCTCTCCAACCTCAGAGTGGCATCACACTTATTCTTATTTGTAGCTAAATATAATCATTTCAAAACAATTATGTAATCCTCCTATTTTTTTTCTTTAAAATCCTTATTTCCCTGAATATGCACACAGTTTACTATGATACATATATTCCAATTGCAATACCTGATTTCCAAATAAATATATTTTTTCTGTGAAAAAAGAAAAAACATGAAGTAAGGTAGATTAAATGAAATCAAATGGTTGCTTTTTAAGGTTATTACAAATTTAAGATGGCTAGATGCAAATTAGCTGCTTATATAACCATTAATTGCTATTATTAATTGTTAGATGCAATTAATTACTTTATACAACAATCAAGGAAGTTGATGCTATGCATAGCTCCAATATACAGGGGGTTGACAAGTAGAAAATTTTCCTAGAAATAGGAAGGTTATGTCCAAGGTTTACACATTTTTAGTTTTGAAAATTATTGCTAAATTTCCCTCCAAACATATTATTCCCATTTACATATCCAACATTAAGAACTTTTTCAAGTTTTTACTAATATGAATCATCAATTTTTTAAATCAAAGTTTAATTACATTTATCTTAATGTTAGTGAGTTTGAGCATTCTTGCCAGTGTCTATCGGCCCTTAATACTTTATTGCTGGGGACCAATTTCAAAGGAGGAAACACAAAGCAGTGAAAATATGGCCAGATCTTTTTATTTATTTATTTTGTCCAATCCTGGTATCATGATTTCACCTGTGAAATTGTGTCATTGCTAAGTGAATATGATAAATTGTCATAATTGACCCCATGAATTGTATTATTAAAACTCCGCATCTAAATATTTCAATGATTATAATTGACTGGGTGTAGTTAATTGAGACTTGAAGAGAAAATACTTTAATGCAATATGATTATTCCAGATCAAAAGTAAGTTGCACTTTTAAAAAGAAACCCACAAAAAAGAAATATATTGACTCTCCTTTTTATTTTTCTCTAAATGTTCCAAAACTGGAGTTCAGGTTCTGATTCACCTCTGAGGAGCAATACCGCTGTGGAAAAATTACTTAACTCTGTGAGGCTAGGTCTTCCTGTTTGCAAAACAGAACTAATGAGAGTTCCTATTTCAGAGGATTGAAATAATAATGGGAGGTAATGCTTGTAAAATGCTTATTACATTAAATATTCTCAATAAATAATGCTATTAGTAAGGCTGAAAAATCCAGTTTATCAATTGTTTTTTATTATAAATTGATTTATTATAATCAATTTATCAAGTGATTATAATAAATCACTTATATCTAAGACAAAATATATAATGAAAACTAGAATATGCTGAAATTGAAACAATATAATATGAATTTGAATGGAAATGGAAACTTAATGCTTCTTCAAGTCGTCTTTACTCATTCCAAGTCTTTTACAGTATCTGATTAGAAGAACAGATAAAATCATGAAGTCCTGTAGAGGTTGTATTCCATTACATAAAAAAACATTACAGAGCAAGGGTGAATTAATTAAATTCAAAACAGGAAAAAAAGAAAAAATGCTGTAATTTTGTTTATAAAATATGCATTTCATTTTAACTTCATTTTTTGCCCAAAACTTAAAAAAATCAACATTATTTTACCAGTAATAATTTAAACTCTTGTTAAATATTAATATTACTATCTATAATGTGAATATGTTTGTTACTTTTTAAATAGCCACTTTAATACTAACATAATTGTTAATACTAACATAATTGGTAATTACAGGGAAAATCTTAAGATAAAAATGAGTCTAAAGAATTGAATGGAAAAGGAACTCATGAAAAATACTTTGAAATGGATTCTAATTACAAAGTGAATTTAAAATTATCCATCCTGAAAACCAAAACAAAGTCAAAATATAACTATAGCTAATTTATGAAAATAAAATTAATTGGCTCTAAGACTAGACTTCATGGCAAGTTTTCTGTCCTATTTTTTGAAGGTTACCATACAAAATAAAATTATACATTTTAAGAGGATTGGTGACAAATTTCAGAAGGCAAGTCATGTTGCTAGATGTTTCTTTGCAATGGCAATGGAAACCACAATTGACTCACTACAATATAATACTGGGTATCCAGGGGAAGAAAGAGCTATCTAAAAAGTACTGTGTTTTAAGAGTTCA
Organism: Gorilla gorilla gorilla; assembly: GCF_029281585.2. Classification (NCBI taxonomy): domain Eukaryota; kingdom Metazoa; phylum Chordata; class Mammalia; order Primates; family Hominidae; genus Gorilla; species Gorilla gorilla. The sequence goes on along the minus strand of NC_073228.2, from coordinate 124,822,183 downwards.
CATATGTCTGTAATATTTATTTGTAATAAGTAAAACAACAGTCTTAAAATTGCTTATGAAAAATAATCTAATAAGAAAGTTACTCAAGGTAACACAGCACATGAGTAGTGAAGCAGCATTTAAACTCATCTCTGTCTAAGACTAGGAGGCACTAGGATGTATGTGTATTAAATGTTTGGGCTTTAACATCAGACACATCAGATGTGTAGTTTACATCAAAATTTCATTTTATCCTAATTCATTAACTATGACTCTAGTACTCTAGTCCTCAATCTGAGTTCTGTTTTCAGACTTTTTTGGAATATCCAATCCATACAGACTGGGTGATCTTCAAGTTCCCTCCTGAGAAGGGTGGTTGTAAAAATATGCAACAATCTGCATGGCTTCAGTACTACCAATCAGAACTTAGAACAGATGCAAACAACCAGATCCTATGAACAGACGATTGATGGATGAATATTAGTATTGCTCCCAGGCATTTTGGACCTGGGCTTTCCTATTGACTCCCTACATACTTCTTCTCCCAGCCCCTCTGTTCACTCACCAGGCTCTACTTCATCCAACATACACAAACTGGGGAGAGGGAAGGTGTGGGCGAAACAAGTAGAATTGGCAATCTTAAAATAGCTGCTTAAAAGAAAGACAGACTGTTTTCTTGATTTGTATCTTCTATTTAGAAAATTTTTTAACAGAGTATGCACTTAATTGAGAAAATAAGAAATGGATTATGATTTAACTAAAAATATCTAAATTGGAATGAATAATTTGCCTAGTAAACAGAAATATGTTTATTTTCAATATATTGAAATAGGTTTCAATGAATCATTGAATCCTATTGAATCAGTGAATCATTGAATAGGTTTCGGTGATCAAAGCTGGTATATTCAACAAAAGACCAAACATTAACCTACTTCAAAATAAATACTGAAATTAGAGGTGAAGCTTTCAAAGAAGGAAAACTAAGTCTTACTTGAGTTAATAAAATTATGATTTTTATATCCAGAATATAGGAATCAAAATGTCTTTAGTCTGACTTGTGTTCTCTGTATTATACCAGGTGGTTTTTACATGCTATTTATGTTTTTCTCTTAACAACTCTGAAAGACTATAAGAAAGAAATTACTAATTCCCATTTTACAGTTGAAGAGCCTTAAACTCAGAAAGTCTAAGTAATTTTGCTAGGAATTAAAGTGGCAGAGTGAGGCTGCACTTTTACTTACCCTTCCACAGTAGAGTTCACAGGAGAAATGTGCCTAGAAGAATTGTTTACATTCCAATGCAGTGGGAAGAAAAGAGCAATTACTAGTGGAAGACAGAACTTGTAGATATAACTAATATCTAAACGTGGTATCTTTTGCCTAAGAAAAAATGAGTCTCAAATGTAGTAAATACAACATATTCTCACCTACAAGCAAACTTCATGTTAAAGATACACATTTAATTGAGCTTTTCGCCTTTAAGATCCAAAGTTTCCCCTTCATTTCCATCGCCACATTCTATTGCAATTGCTGGCACTAAAATCATTCCATTCTAAGGGTTGTAGTTTAATGACGTTTCATTATAAAATGACATTTATATGTTGAAACACTCTGTTTAGCGGAGTTGTGTGTGCATGTGTTTCTGAGAATTATAACATCTGTGGGAAATCCTGTGTTTTGCAGTGTGTGGTCAACCAAATAGGCACTGCTTCCCAAGAGCAAAACGGTCAAATCTCATAGATAAGATTCTTCAATCTTTATTTCATTCCTCTTTTCAGACTGTTATTTCGAAGTCATGGATCTCCATTAATTAAAAATATTAACAAATTCTTAGGCAATGCTCTCAAGCAAGAGCCTCTTTTGAAGACGGTCCCTCTGAGCTTTATATAACATGAGTCCAGTAAAAGGCCTGAAGAGATATTATGTCTCATGAAATGCTTTTGGCATCATTTGGAGAGTAATGTTTCTAAGCTGTACTAATAATAGTCTATGCATTATGAAGGAAGGCAGCCTACTATAACAGTTACGTAACCAGCATGCCTGGGGCATGTGCTTTGTAAAGAATGCGCCAATGCCAAGCAAAACAATGAGCCTAATTCTCATGCACATCTGTTGCAGGTCTAAACAGTTTTTCTCTTGACTTTGTTAGAAGAAGGTAAAAAAAAAAAAAGGTGATTTGCACCTTTTGTAAACTGAAATATTAGGAGAGCGATTTTCAGCCTCCAACTTCAACTTCTTTGAAGTATTCGATGTTACTTGTCCAACTTCCTTCTACCCTTCTGAAGGCTGGGAGACTGAGCCAGATGTTGGCTCATAAAGGAGTGACTTTGAGTTCTGGCAGTGGAGGGTGTGGAATAAGCAGTTACCACTTGAGAAGAACCGAGATGTCAAGATCACTGTGATGAGCAGAGAGTGACATCTGTGATCAAATGACTGAGCTTCAACTCTGGGCAGGACCTAATTCAAAAGAACTAAATAATATAAAGCAAAAACTACAGAGTGAAGAGTGTAAATATAAGAAGAACAAATTAGAGTAAAATAAGTCAAGAATTAGCTAAGACTGATTCTGAGCAATTTCCCTAAACTTGAACTGGAAACAGTGTCAGGATTCCCAGGTGATATTAGCTGGCCTAAACGACCCTGTTCTGATTGAACAGCCTCTTCTTTGGCATGTGTTCCCAAGCTTTCCTGTATTTCCCTGGAAAAAAACTGAGATATGTGCAGAGCTCTTAGAGTTATTATGACTGCCTTCCAGACAGTTTATCTTTCCAGATATTGAGACTGGTTTTGGTGCACATGGAGTCCAATATGTTCTCTACTGTGTATTCTTGTTTCCACCATGGGCTATTGAGGATAGATGTGGTGTGGTGGTGTGAAAATATGAAACCATTAGTATTCCAACAGAGTTGCTAAGGAACAGTAAAAAAGATTTAAAGGCCTAAGAAAGGGTGCCAGAAATTTGGTGTGCTATCTATGAAGCATTTGGTTTCTCCTCATAGAATAGGCAGTATTCTGGATGGAAGTATAGGAATGACAGGGCTTAGACCCTCTGAACTGAGTTTTTATGTTTTTCCAAAGCCTCCTGATGCTTTCAAATCTACCACTGTAAAAAAATGAAAAAGCACATGTTAATCACACAGAATTTCCAAATCACACACACATCTACCATTTTCTCTCTTTTATACAGAACTGATCTGGAGACAAGCCTTTGATAAAAAATGGACATGGCTAAGCTAAGCTTAGACTTTTATACTTATAAATTGTCAACAATGGGCCCCACTGCTGGTGGTATTTGGAGTGGTGATAACCCCTTACAGGTAATGACTTCACAATTATTAAGATTATCCCCAATTTTAAGAATTGTGGAGTAGGGTGGTTTCCATTAATGGAATTGGAAATCTTAACCAAGAAAAAAAAGAAGGTGTTGTGAGGATTCATGTGAGATAATATACAGATATACACAAAGTATCTGGCACATAAAAGTGTTCACTGCATCAGAGATCTTCCTTCTTTACCTACTTTTCAAAAATTCACTTCCTAATATGTCTTCATTCCAGTCTTGTGAAAAAATTACATGCATTACCCTACTTACAATTACTTTGTCTTGTCTATTAAAAATACCTTTTAAAACTGTTAATCCCCTTTCCTTCACCATTATCCATGAGGCTGGGTGCTAGACTTGTGTTTCTATATCTCAGACCTAATCATGTTACTACTTTCCACTTACTTTAGGAAAAACCAAAAATTCTTTATTATAATTTATGTAAATCATTATACATTTTATTTATATAAATCATTGCCCTTTGTGGAAACAATATGGCTATAGTTAACAAATTATTGAGCTATGACAATCAATCAGTAAGCATTTGCTAAAATTTTCAACTGGGTTTATTTCCAGTTTCCACACATTTTATTTTGGGTAATCTCTCTTAAATACATCCCTTTATCCCCTGTATATTAAAACTGTATTAGTCAGGAGTCTCCATATACATCTATGTATATGTATGCTACAAACAGAAAGACCCAGAAACAATGTAATAATGTTTTACAGGTTACCTGGGCATCTCTTAGCCCAGTCAAGTTGACACATGAAATTAACCTTCAAAAACACTCAACGAAGAATTATCACGTCGTGAAAATAAAAGAGATAAAATACATGAAGCACCTAGGACATAATGAGTGCCAGATTAACTTTAGATGTACATGTATTCCTCTCTCCAGCTCTATGTCCTGTCATCGCCCATTCAACTCAAGTTGAGAATTACTTCAGGTTTTCCAGTTCCTAAAATTAAGGTATTGGTGAGGCCGTCAAAGCCTATCTAGTTAATATCTGTACGATAATTGTCTTTGGGTATTGATAATGCTGCCCCTTCTCTCTAAAATATCCTAAATTACTTCTTTACTCAGAAAACGCTTGTATTTTATCTAGGCTAATTCCTCAACTGCTCCACTTAAAAGCAGTATTTCCCTTTCCAAATTTTATAGAACTACTACTTCACTTTGTTATAATACTGATCTCATTGTGAAGCAATTGCATCTGCCATTGCCACCTATCATTAGAGTGGATATCTTGGAGAAAAACACCCACTTATTTATTTCTATATTCCCCCAAATCTAAGCAGATTTTGGCTCACATGGTCATACTCAATAAGTACACAAATCTGACAAAGTTAATGAAAAAGTCCAAATCGGGAAAAAACTTTCAAAGTGTAATTTGGAAAATAAAGTTTTAAACATTTAATGACAAAGATCTATTGAGCTAAAATTTATGGGAAAAACATCAAGTGTACTTTATAAAATCATAAAAAAGGAAATTAATCCTACAAAAATGGGGATCATCATATCAAAAGATATGGCAAATACATTGTTTAATTATGTTATCTAGGTACTAATGAAATTTTTTTTCCAAGAACCTCATGAAAATTTAGTATTATATAAGAATAAAAAAATTATGAGATGTGAGGCTTAAACCATTATATTTTAAAATATTTATGTTTGTCACTTTCTAACAAGAAAGAGTTACTCTCTCTTGCTATCTTAGTGCCTCGCGTCGGTATATTCACATTACAGTTAACAGGTCTCCTGTGAGAAGAGAGAAGAGTAGAAGCAGAAGTCTAAGATTGGGAGTTATTGTCTGTACTGAGTCCCAGTTTAGAAAAAATAAGGAGAAAAAACAAAAGTATTAGAAATAGAAAATATCTTCTGAAGTGACAGACATTATTATCCCTTCAAGTTTTGCTTCCACTTGTTCAGCAAACTCCCTTGACATTTGATAATCATAAAATAAACTCTTAAAATACACACACACACACACACACACACACACACACACACACACTTAACAGTAGAATGAATTCAATGTTTGAATTATTATGTGAGGCTATTAATACAAAGAAATATATGGTAAAAAGGCACTTTTGGAATTCAGTTAAATGCATTCTTATTAAACATTATACAACGGATCTGACACAGAGAAATTCTATGGGCCTCTTAAATCAATACATGATAAAGGATCTTCCAGATGTAAAGAAAAATTTAGTTCAAAGTAAAGAAAACACATTGCAAGTGCCCTAAGCATTATGCATATAACAAAATACGCAAAGGCAGACTTCCAGGTTTTTAGATCATTAACTCCTACAAGCCTAGGTAGTTTGTACAATAGTCTATATTGGGCTTTGAACATCACCTCAGACTTCAAGCAATATTTTAAATGCTAAAAATTAAGAGCAGCATTATAAAAAAATGAAATATCCTAAAGTCACACTTCCATAAGCACACAGAGAAACACACACACACAAATTAAACAAAAAATACATAAATTGTAAATTTTCTAATCTGATCCCCTCCAATTCCAGGAGTAACTGGATCAGTTCCATGATTAAAACATAAGGGCAAAGTGGATTAATACGTCATCTTGTGCTTTCAAATTATGATGTGATTGTGGTTTTGCTTAGAGCTCTCTGAGCAAATTACACAGTCTGCACTTTGATATTTATTTAGGAAGTGTTGCCTACATTAAGCAGGTGCTGACCTCTATAACCCTAACAATCTCAGTCATCAGATCTTCCTTGTATATGTTGTTTTGCGTTGTTTTATCAACTAAGAAGTAGGGAGGAGGCTTTTAAAAATCTCCACTGAACTCTATTAGCACCATGTATAGAATTCTCTCTCTCAGACAACAGATCCTTTTCTTTTTTTGTTGTTCTAAGGGATCCTTTCCTGATTGACATTTAATGATCAATTTTCCCTATAAATCCCCTGCTCAGTAAATAAATCCATTAGCCATAGACATTCACATTCACTATTTCTTGTGTAAACTCATCTCGATGACTTTTTTCAACCCCTAAGCGTTTTGGAAAAGGTACAATTTCTTTGCTTTTTAATAGCTATTAAGGCCCAGGTACATCTGCACCTTCACACACACACAAAAATGGCTTAGATCATCCTTTAAACTATATTTGTAAAACTGATAAGCCTTGAGGCCTGTATTCTGAAAAGCATGTAAACTCAGCTCTAGAATGCATACTGTGTATCTGTCCTTTATAAAAGTACAAATTAAATTACCTTGGCCTATCTAACCTATTTGTAGAAAAGCATTATCTGTAAAAGTAAAAAAGACAAGCAGCTCTATTTAAGAGAGGCAAGACCTCCTACCACTATTAGACAATCTTATCAATTTTGGGTCATGGGAGGGGCCTGGTGTTCTGCATATCAGTTAAATAATGAAGGAGAGCATACCTATATCACTGCAATATTCACTACAGTAGTTGCATATTGACACTCAGTAAACTGTGCTGTAAGTCCTAAGACATTCTTTACTCTCTTGAATATTTGTAGAGATACAAAATACTGATGCAAACCTAGTATACCACAGATGTCTGCCCAAACCCTATTTAAACCAGGATTCTGGACAGCTGAGAGAACCATGATCACACAAGAATAGTTAAGCACTTAGTGATCCTCCATCTCACTCCAGCGTATGCTGAGATTCGATCCCTGAAAGCCTTCTATGTTTTCCAATATCTGATAGTGATGTTTAACTAGAAAAATTGGTTCATAGTGTGGCCAGAATTGGTGGGTTCTTGGTCTCGCTGACTTCAAGAATGAAGCTGCGCGGACCCTCGCAGTGAGTGTTACAGTTCTTAAAGATGGTGTGTCCGGAGTTTGTTCCTTCACATGTTCAAATGTGTCAAGAGTTTTTTCCTTCTGGCGGGTTGGTGGTTTCACTGACTTCAGGAGTGAAGTTGCAGACCTTCGCAGTGACTGTTGCAGCACATAAGGAAGGCCTCCTGGACACCAAGAGTGAGCAGCAGCCAGATTTATTGCAAACAGCAAAGGAACTAAACCACCACCGCGTGGTAGGGAACCCCAGTGGATTGTCGATGCGGGTGGCCTGCTTTTATTCCCTTATCTGGCCCCACCCACATCCTACTGATTGGTCCATTTTACAGAGAGCTGATTGGTCAGTTTTGACAGAGCACTGATTGGTATGTTTACAAACCTTTAGCTAGACACAGAGTGCTGATTGGTGCATTTACAAACCTTTAGCTAGACACAGAGTGCTGATTGGTGCGTTTACAAACCTTTAGCTTGACAGAAAAGCTCTCTAAGTCCCCACCGGTCTCAGAAGCCCAGCTGGCTTCACCTCTCACTGGCACTCGCCTGGGGACTTCGCTGCACCTAGCCCAGGCACTCTCCAGCAGCCCAGAGGGAGCTCCTCCCAGACAACCAAGAGGAAAAGAGGCGAAGCCAGAAAGAGACAGAGACCTGCCATCGTGGCCAAGGACCCCGCGAAGAGGGAACGGAGGTCCACGCACGGGACCCAACTTCTGATCAAGCCCAGCAGGCACAGGCCTGCCTCGCGGAGTGCAGGCCAGCCGAGCCCGGGCCGCCCATGTGGAGCCCAGGCCCGCCCATCCTGCACCCACCCGGAAACCGCGCCTGCCAGCGAGCACTCCGCGCAGCCCCAGCTCCCGCCCACGCCTCTCCCTCCACACCTCCCCGCAAGCAGAGGGAGCCGGCTCCAGCCTCGGCCAGCCCCAGAGAGGGGCCCCTACAGCGCAGCGGCGGGCTGAAGGGCTCCTCCAGCACAGGCAGCGTGGACGCCTAGGCCTAGGAGGTGCTGAGAGCGAGCGAGGGCTGCTAGCATGTTGTCACCTCTCAACAGGAATTCTCTAAGGGTATATACAGACTTTTGGTCCAGCTATAAATAACTTTAAAGAGATGTGCCCAAATTCACATAGCATTGCAGAACTCTGATAATTCAGTAGTCTTTTGAAATGTCTTTACTTTTCTGGAGCCTGCCAGATTGAAAAACTCACAGGTACTAAGGTCTGAATTTGAATCAAGTGATACATGATCCTGTAGAGAACTTCATGTGTTGAAACATAAGTAGGATGGAGGAGAAACTCTAGTGTGGGTTCTTTTGTCAGTTTTACTATTAAGGTAATGAGCCATGGTCAGGAAAGTGTTGAGGGCGCTATGATTTCCTCATTCTTTAAACTGATGGAACCATTTCTATTATAGTCATTAGACGTTTGCAAATCTGCTGTCTTTAGAACATTGCTGGACTGGTTTACTGAGGAGTCTCAACCCTTTGCATAAACATAAAATGGATTGTGTTTTCCTTCTCTTCTTTCAACCTTGCCTTTTGGAACATATTGAAATTCATCCCCCAACCTCCCATGAAATCCTATTTGAGACCAACTCTTTCTAGTTACTTTTGCTCAATAGAATGTAGCGCAATCTGTATAAAACTTCTCAATTCACATGCAAGCAAAAGCTCTGCAACATTCACGCTCCCTTTTATAGAAACTTGTTTTTCTTGGTGGTTGAGAACAGGAAGAATTAAAAAGGGCAAAAGTCTCTACTTGGTTGCTGACCACTGCTCTTTGGAAGCTGCTTCCTCTTAGGCCATATCCTCTCTGCAACCAGCAATCAAACATTTATTCTCTTGCAGGATGCACTATTGGCTTTTCTGGAATGCCCCAGGAGGCCTCAGATCTATACAATTTCCTGACGTGAGTTATCTGGACTCAGATCTCCCTCTTCCAGTTGTAGCTGTCCATAGACAGCCCCTCACTGCTGTAGGTTGTTTGCGCAGTGAGCAGTCTTCTTGGGTGGGATACTGGTAATATAACTAATCTGAGTTATTTTTTATGATATCGACTGCTCAAAGAATATGCTGCTCATATCCTTGACTCAAATAGCAGCAACGAAGTCTGATCTGTAGCCACATCCTCTTCCATCTCTCTTCATTACCTTTCTTTGGCGCTACTTGAAGATGGGTCAAATCTAAACATATATATATATAATATATATATAACACATATGATATATGACATATCACATATATGTCTGTCTCTACTAAAAGGAGATATGTCACATATAATGTCACATATATAACATATACCTCACATATATAACATATACCTCACATATACAACATATACGTCACATATGCAACCTATACGTCACATATATAACATATATGTCACACATATATGTTGTTATTTTTTAAGATGGAGTCTTGCTGTTGTTGTCCGGGCTGGAGTGCAGTAGCACAATCTCGGCTCACTGCAACCTCTGCCTCTCAGGTTCAAGCAATTCTCCTGCCTCAGCCTCCTGAGTAGCTGGGATTACAGGTGCCTGCCACCACGCCTAGCTAATTTTTGTACTTGAAGTAGAGACAGGGATTTGCCATGTTGGCCAGGCTGGTCTCAAACACCTGACCTCAGTTGATCCGCCCGCCTTGGCCTCCCAAAGTGCTGGGATTACAGGAGTGAGCCACCAAGCCCAGCCCTAAGCATATTTTTAAAGGGGAATTGCATCCTAATTTCCTCTTCTTATCGACCCTCCCCAAATGTTTACAACTATTTTTTCTAACATTTTATTTTTTCACTTGGCTTCAAAGAAGGGAAAACCAAGTCCCGTCTTCTTGATTGGAGGAAAAAGTACTTTAGCAATAATCCTCGAGTCAATCCACAAGACTCAAGAAGCTTTCCTGAAGTCCTTTTCTCTGCAATTCAAGTTCTTTCTGTAAACTAGTAGAACTGGTGGAGTAGTGCTGAACTCCAGGAGGAACTTTCGACTGTCTTTAAGAACCTGCACAGAAGTTTTTAACCCCAGTTTCTGACTGCTATGACCTCTTTAGAGTGAAAGACTTGTTTTCACTTGTGGATCCTGATAGCCAATTGTAGGTATCTAGAAGACTCTCCAAAATCCAGTTACATAGGTCTTAAGCAGAAGGACCTTACCACCTCCGCCATGGCCACACCCCATAATTAACCTCACCAGTGAGGAGTTCTGTCTTCCTCTTCATGGTAGCCAAGCAGTACAGAAAAATCCCCAGTCTGATTTAAAATTAACATTTGTATCAGTGAAGGTAATGCATATATTTTGTTCCACTTAATTAAAATCACATTAACAATGTTTCCAGCTTATTAAAACTTTTTGTGCTTTATTCCCCTGGGAGCAATAGCCACAAGAGTCACAATGACACAGAACAACGATCTTGGGTCTAGAGATCATGCAGTGAATCTTGGTATTGGGCCTTTGCCCATAAAGCTTGTCATTTTGCTCTGTTTTATGTTTTACACCTGCACATTACAAAGATCTACTTGTAATGGGTTGGACTGATGACCCCTTCTCCCTGTTATAAAGAAAGGAATCTGGTTTTAAATACCACATTTATCTCAGATGGCTCAAACAGAGCCATTCAGTGCTTATGTGGTGGCACTTTATAATAAAAGCAATCATAGGAATGAATAAAAATTGTTCTTAACACAATAATGAGGTTTTTTTCAATAAGCAGAATCAACGATATAAAAATAGAAAGCATTTGTGTTTTTCAAGTAATACTATTGTATTTTGAAAAAGTAGGGCAAAGAACCATAAGAACTGCAATGAGGAAATATCTTAAGAGGAAAGTGGTTGCAAATTATACTGATGGAACGAAGGTCCTGGAGATAGAGCCTCCAACATATATTACCAAGTAAACCCCTTAGTCCAGCTTCGTCGATCTCACAAAAGAGCCGTAAGATATTGCTGTTCCCATTTTGCAATAGCATACTAGCTTTCCTGTGTGTGTGTGTTTGTGAGAGTTACTTTTTTCCTAATTGTCACCAAGAAAACCTTATGAACAGCCTTAGTAAAGCCTGTGCTAAAGAAAGCCTAATTCTGCAGGTCACAAGAAAGAAAAGGGTCTCAGATTCCCTCAAGAAATAGGGAGGGGTAGAGTTTCCTGAGGAGGGAGTTTTTGTTTTTATTTTAGCATTTTTATTCTGTTTTAAAAATTGTGTTTTAATTGACTAAGTAGTGTATGTATTCATCATATACAACATATTGTTTTGAAATATATATACATCGTGGGATGTCTACATTGAGCTAATTAACTTACGTATTACCTCACATACTTGTCGTTTCCTCTGGTGAGAACACTTAACATCTACTTTCTTAGCAAGTTGCAATAATAAATATATTGTTATTAACTATAGTCCTCATGTTGTACAATAGAACTCTAAATTTATTTGTCCTATCTAACTAAAATTTTGTATCCTTTGGCCAACATCTCCCCAACCCTGAATATCTCCCCAACCCCGAACATCTCCCCAACCCCGACTGCCCCTGGCTCAGTTTCAGATAACACCATTTTACCCTCCGCTTCTAGGGGTTCAACATTTTTAGATTCCACACATAAGTGAGATCATGTGGTATTTGTCTTTCTGTGCTGGGGTTATTTCACACAATGTCCTCCAAGTTCATACATGTCGCTGCAAAGAAAAGAGATTTTTGATGCTTAAAAGATGAGCATAAGAAGGATATAAGGGAAACTGGAAGAAATAGTGTGTGGTTGTGAGGGACATAATTGGTCACACTTTCCAAAGGCATAAACTCCTGGTGTTCCTTCCACCACCTCTGACTCTTTCTGAAGCACATGGAGATGAGCTAATTATTTTTGTCCCAACTTGTAATTCTTTGTGTGGCTTTGGGATGTTGACTCAACTGTTCACCTAAAAACATCAAGACATACATTAAGCATCTTTCTGAGTTAGAGTCTCTTCTCTCAGCAGAAGCTGAGGAAGAGAGAGTACCTGTCTCTAGTCACCAGGTGAGGGCCCATCCTCACAAAGCAGAGGAACAGTGTCTGTCCTCCTCATCTGCATTCCTAGGTGTCAAACACAACAGCAAACACTCCCCAGGTATGGGACAACAGATCACTTGTCTTTGTCTTCTTTTCATATCCTACCTGAGGGCATTCTATTCTGGGAAAGAAAGCATAAGTCCTAACACCAACCCTCTACAGTACTAAAAATAAAACATTGAGAAAAGATTTGGAAAAGGTTGTGTTTTCTTTAAGTTACTAAATATAATAAATAAAGCAACCAAGATACACCATCCAGCATATAACTCATCTGACAAGGAGTAGAATCCTCTCTCTGCTTCTTTAATCTTTCCCTTGCTACTGGTTCTTTCCCCAGCATGCGCAGAGCTCGTGTCTCTCCCACTCTGGGTCTTCTGGCTATGTTTGTCTGCCTAACTCTATTTTGCTTGTACTCTGTGCGTCTCTTCTAGGTTTCTTGAAATGATAATCCACATTCCACATTTATCTCCTTTAATCTGTCTTCATTTGGTTGAAAACCCACTATAATCTGGCACCTTCACCTTTCCTGAGTTGCTCTTCTAGCCATGGTCGTCACAGACCTCAGTATTATCAAATCTGACAAATATTTTCTGAATTTTATATTTTGTACATACTTTGACTATTATCAAAATTCTCTAAGTCCTGCGCATCCCAGATTTTTCCTCCTTTTCTGGATAGACAGTGCCAGTGTCCTTTGTGTTTGCTGTGTTCACACTGGGACCCCAGAGTAGGTCCCCGTCCTGTGGTCTTTGCTCCATAACCACACCCAGCTCAGAGTTTTAACTCAACCACATTTATGCCGATGACTCTTCTAAGTCCTAATATGCCCATTCCACCATCACTGGACTAACTCATCTGAAATATCCTAAGAGACCACACATCAACCAATGTTCAAATTTTTCATTGTTCAGAAAAAATCTTCCTCTCTTCAGTATTCTTGCATGGTCTCTGGTTTACTTCTTGTCTTCAACAATGCCACAAATATTTTTAATGCATGAATTCATAATGTTTAATAAAAATCAGAAATAGCCGTCTCAATCATATGAATGAAAGTGATTCGCACTTTCACTCCAATCAAGTTAATTGAGTATACAACTCCAACAGTTAAAAACTTAAAATCATTCACCGTTTTCCTTCCTATTTGAAGCTTTTTTTGTCTCTTTTGTTTCTCTGCCACACCATAATCCATAGACAGCTTGAAATAAAAAATTGTTATCTGTGTTTCCTACCATATTTACTATATAAAAAGTATCAAGCCGATCACATTGAAATATGTTTATTTGTGTATATGTAATTTTTTACTATAATTTGAGCTTCCTAAAGGCAAAAACTATACCTATATAGTTTTTATTTTATCTGTTTCTGGCATAGTTGACACTTAATATTAAATATTTATGACAAAAAATAAAATCCATTAGATGTTTTCAATGTGGGATTTTCTTCTTGCTTTAATTTTTACATAAGACTTTATTAGATGATGTAATATACCCTTTGAAACATCTCTTTAATTTTAACTAAATGATCCACTATGCTTACGATAGGGACAGGTAAATAGTAACTGCTTCTGCTTAAAGAAAGCACCATAAAGAAAGATGCTGTCATCTCAGCAGTTTGGGAGGCTGAGGTGGGCAGATTACTTGAGGCCAGGAGTTTGAGACCAGCCTTGCCAACATGGCGAAACCCCATCTCTACTAAAAATACAGAAAGTAGTCAGGTGTGGTGGCACATGCCTGTAGTCCCAGCTACTTGGAGGATAAGGTAGGAGAATTGCTTGAACCTGGGAGACGGGGGTCGTAGTGAGCCAAGATCACGCCAGTCTGAGTGACAGAGCAAGACTTTTTCCAAAAAAAAAAAAAGAAGAAGAAGAAAGAAAAAAAACCCACCATAATTAACGAATGATAGTCCATAAAACTGTAGTAAATTTACTGCTATTCAATTTGAGACATGTGGATAGAAATCTCAATGATTTGGAGAGTTTTTTTCAATTATAATTATACACCACAGACTCAGATTCTTCCAGGCACTAGTTTTCATAGCCCTCCAAAAATCTTTGCCAGAAGGGCTACATTGCTGCTAATTGGATGGTGTCCTATCTTTCAGCTGAATTAGAGTAAAAAATTGTCAGAGGAAAAAAAAGGTTGGAATCACAATCAAACACTATTTTCTCCATCTCTAAAAAATGGAATGAAGCATATTAGCTATTTTAGAGGAATGTTCCTCTAAACGAATGGTCACTGAAAATGTTATTAAACCTTCTATAATTTTCAGAGCATTTTTATGTAATAAGATTACATGTATATAATTATATCGTAATTCCTAATTCAGTTTTGAGATTTTGGACTAGAATAATGACAACTTTTAATGAAATGGATCAGAATATCATTACTCAATCAGTCTTCTGTACATTGATCTAGGCAAAGAATTTATGACTAAGACTTCAAAAGCACAAGCAACAAAAAACGAAAATAGATGAATGAGAGTTAATTAAACTAAAAATCTTCTGCATAGCAAAAGACATTACCAACAGAGTGACAGACAATCTACAAGATAGGGAAAAATATTTGTACCCTATGGTTCTAGAGGGGACTGATATCTAGGGTTTACAAGGATCTCAAACAATTCAACAACAGCAACAAAAGCAGATAACCCATTATAAAGTGGACAAATAATATTAACAGACTTTCTTTAAAAAAAGACATACAAATGGCCACTAAGCGTAGGAAAACAATGCTCAACATCACTAGTCATCAAAGAAATGCAAATTAAAACCACAATTAGATGTCATTTTACACCATTATGAAAAAGACAAAAAAAAAAAACAGATGTTGGCAAGGGTGCAGAGAAAAGGAAATGCTTATACATCATTGGTGGGAATGTAAATTAATACAGCCTCTATGGAAAACAGTATGAAGATTTGTCAAAGAACTAAACATAGAGCAATCTCTATGTTAGTTCAATCCAGCAATCTCACTATTGGGTATCTACCCAAAGGAAAAGAAATCACTATATTAAAAATATAGCTGCACTCATGTTTACTGCAGCACTATTCACAATAGCAAAGATATGGAATTAACCTAAGTGTCTATCAAAGTATAATTGGATTAAAAATGTGTAATAAGATAGATGATAGATAGATACATAGATACATGTGTGTGTGCATATACATACGTGTGTGTGTATATATATATATATATATATATACACACACCTCATACACAATGGTAAATGAAATAATTCAGAAACAGAAAGTCAAATGTTACATGTTCTCACTTGTAAGCTGGAGCTAAATAATGTGTACACCTGGCCTAGAATGTGGGATAATAGACATTGAAGACTGGGAAGGGTGGGTGGTAGGATAGGGATGAGAAATTACTTACTGGGTACAATGTACGTTATTTGAGTGATGGATATGTTAATAGCCCAGCCTTAACCACTATGCAATATATCCATGTAACAAAATTGCACTTGTAACCCTTAGATTTACGCCAAAAATCTTCTGTAGTTATTTCAAATCAAATTTCAGACCTTAAAAAGATCTCTGCCTAAATGAGTTCTACTTTTAAATCTTCTAAAGAGAATCAAGTTAATTATATAGAAATCTGAAAAGTTACTCATTAATCCATGATTTCTATGATGAATATATAAAACTGAAAGATGATCTATTGGGTGATGTGGCTTCAATGTTTTTATTGTCTGAAAAGTTTTATTTATATAAAAAGTTATATTTGTATAAAAACATTGTTACCTAGAGAGTAAAAAGCTTAATTTGTTGTAGTCAACAACTTGAAAATTATTGTGTCAATGATACAGTAATTTCACAATTTTAACTATAATTTTTTTAAAGGATAGGTAAAATAAACTCCAGGAGCATCTGGAGTCTCTTGGACCACATATAAACCCCAGGAGATTCTTGAACAAATGGCGCATAAATTATTTGTTGTACACAAAAACAAAAATAGAAAAGAAAAGAAAGAAAGGAAAGTCAATACGTTGTTTGGTAAATAAAACTAAAATTCTATTATTCCAAAAATATATGTTTCACACTATTAAAAATATTGATATCCTCAGAATTCACCTGCCAAAATCATGATAATTCACTGATAGAATTTATTTTTCGAAATTTGTTTCTCAGAATACATATAGGTCTAATTCCCTTGCATTTAAAATGTAAAAGCAATTCCTCCATAGAAACAGCAACTTAAAAGATAAGTAAAAGATATAAAAGACATAGCTTTATAAAAATTCCTTTATATCTGGTAAGAATTTATCTTGAATATTCACATATTTCTACGTCAAACAACTGGGCCTCTGATTTTTAGTGTGATTCACTTTACAAAACAAAGACATAAAAAAGCTCTAATTTGCTACAACTCTAATAAAAAATGTGCCACATGTATTCAGATTATTAATCTGTATTCCATTTCTAAAGAGAAGAAAACTTAATCTGTCATGACAGAGAAATTTTACTTACACTTTATGATAGTAAAACTTTAGAAATCTAAACAAAGATATTCAATACTTATTAATATGGGAACATTACAATTTTCTCAGTATTAGATAGTGTCAGAAGCTATTTGAGGGCTTTTGGTAATGTGAGTCACCATGGCAAATATGGTATAAGTTAAATCTATCTTAGCCTTCCATGTAGACACGAAGCAGCTTATGACTGCACCATAACTCAATATGCTTAACAGTCTATTGCACAGCTTTGGCTGCCAGATTTTCATTTCCTACTGTCTAGACAGCCAGTCTAAATACTATACTCTAAAACCTCCCTGGAGCATAATTCCCCCAAAGACTGATTAAAGCTCCTAGTAGAGGGAACTACTCTAGAAACTCCCATTTTATTACTTTCCTATGGTACAGTTTATGTCTAGAAAAATAGAATACAGACTTCCTTAGAAGGGGGGAAAAAACACTCAGTCATTGTTTAACTTGTAAAATCAATAAGACCTTAACAATCAATCACCCACTCAGTCCGCAATCCTCCTGGTGGCTTTTAAGCTGTGTTCAGCAGTCAGGCTGAGCAGTTTTTAAAAGAGAAAAACTATTTTCATGAAACAGACAATATATAAAATGTTTCCTGAGAGAAAAAGAAACCCCAGGAGTTAAAAATGAATGCTCTCTATAGATAATTATAACACTCGATTTCTAGACAGATGTTTTGTGAAAAAAAGAGAGAATAAAATAAAATAACTTTGTCTCTAACATCATAGGGAGCAGTGAATCATAATCACTTTAAAACCCACACAAGAAAAAAGGGGTTAAATCTGAGAACAACTATAAGACTTGGAGAAAGTCAGCCAAATTCAAGCAAGATATCCATGGGGTGCTTAAAGTAAGAATATAATTTAGCAGTACGGAAATTAAAGTAAGAATATAATTTAGCAGGTACGGAAATTAATCTAAGATCAAAAGTCAATAAAAGACAATGAGGCAGAAGGATGGCAAGGAATACAGGAAATGGACACTATCAAGAAACATTCAGAGAAGAGCAGAAAGATACTAAAATTTGTGAGTACTAGTTTGACACAAGAAAAGCTGTATTAAAAAATATATGGAAATTATTATTTTGTATTGGCCTCCTGATATGGTTTGGCTCTGTGTCTCCATCCAAGTCTCATCTGGAATTGTAATCCCCACGTGTGGAGCAAGGGACTTGGTAGGAGATGGTTGGATAATGGGGCAGTTCCCCCATGCTCTTCTTCTGATAATTAGTGAATTCTCACGAGATCTGATGGTTTAAAAGTGTAGCACTTCCTTCTTTGCTCTCTCTTTTTCCTGCCGCCATGTGAAGAAGGTCCTTGCTTCCCCTTTGCCTTCCACCATGATTGTAAGTTTCTTCACAAATTACTCAGTCTCAGATATTTCTTTATAGCAGTGTGAAAATAGACTAATACACCTCCCTACAAAATTGTGATATTCTTACATTGAACAGTTTTTAAATAAATTGTTATAAACTGCAGTTCCTGGAACATAACAATATATTCAGAAAAAAAAGTTTATAGAAGATATGGAATGGGGCCGGGCACAGTGGCTCACGCCTGTAACCCCAGCAGTTTGGGAGGCCGAGGCGGTTGGATCACCTGAGGTCAGGAGTTCGACATTAGCCTGACCAACATGGTGAAACCCCATCTCTACTAAATACAAAAAATTAGCCAGGCGTGGTGGCACATGCCTGTAATGCCAGCTACCTGGGAGGCTGAGGCAGGAGAATTGCTTGAACCCGGGAGGTGGAGGTTGCAGTGAGCCAAGATTGTGCCATTGGAATCCAGCCTGGGCACCAAGAGCAAAACTCCGTCTCAGAAAAAAAGAAGTTATGGAATGGAAGGAGACAAGAATGGCAGATATATGCACCAAAGTAGTTCTTGAATAATACCTGGCTCCTCTTACTTGTTAATGTCTAGAACTTACAAATAAACCTTAGCCTGCAGCTGAAGAGAGAAGTAGGTATGTAAACGTTTATAGCAAGAGAAACAGGATCAGCAACTTACAGCTGGCAGATTGTGACATAAGTTTTTCCATAGAGGGATCTCAGGAAAATAATGACTAAATATCACATTCAAAAGGAACTGAAAATCTAAACATTCAATTATGAGTATCACATTCCTAAATGTGTCTTCTTATTTACATTAGATTAATATGTTCTATTTTTTCCTACATTTTTCTTCATTTATGCTTTAAACATAGGATGGCTTTTTTTTTTTCTACAAAGAGCCAGAAAGTAAATATTCTGGGCTTTCAGATAGCATATAGTTTATCTTACATATATATTTTTTCAGGTGTGTGCATATGTAATGTTTTAAAAATGTGAAAACAACTCTTATCTAGAGGGCTGAAAAGAAACATGCCACAGGCCATAGTTTGCCAACCCCTGTTTCAGAATAAATTGCTTTTTGACATCATTGGGATCTCATCAATTGCTGTTGATCATAAATATATCAAAGGCAAACACAATCAAACAATAATTGGGTATGTGAGCATTCAGTCTGCTTCCTTCTCTCATTTCACCCACATACATATGATGTTAATATTCAAAATCTTGTGCATCTATTAAGCTGGCAGAGAGTAAGGATTGACATGCTGATGTGTCAGTGGTTTTCTTGAGTTCTGGGCTTGGTTTGTACATATTTATAAGTTAATGGAAAGCAAAAATATTTAGCTAAGCTTGGAAATCCAACTATGTTGTATTTGCAGGCATGTTTTATGCTAAATGGAGATGTTTAATTTACATAAGTTTCTGATAAGTTGAAATTCAATATGACCCAAATAAATGTCAGTATAGATATTGTACGATAACACCCCCTTTATTTTTAAGAAACAAAACCACACACATGATTTTTAAAATGTTCATTGAAGGCATGTTTGGAAAGGCTAATGACAATATTTTCAACGTTTATTTCCATAAAGCACAAATATTTAAAACTGTCTTATCTATCCTCATTTTATTAGGGGGAATGTGTTAGGATTATTATTCATGTATTCAGCAGATGTTTATTGAACAGCTAACTTGTCTACTTAGAATATAATGAGGAACAAGATAGACATGGTCCTTACCAAGATGGAGTCTATTTCCTATGAGATTGAGAGGTGATTTTTAAAAAGAAAAAGAAAAAGAAAAAGTAAGATAATTATAGTCTATGAAAAGTGAAAGATGTAAGCATAACAATCTGGATAAATGTCATAGCCTCTAGAAAGAAGTAATATTAAAGCTTAGAACTAAATATGGAAGAAAAAGAAAAATTTTAAAGAAATGTGGACAAGCATTCCAAGCCTGAAGAGGATCAGTAAAAAAGCATCACACAACAACAGTTTAGTGTGTTAAAGGAATTATTATGAGGTCAGTTGTCTGAGGTAGTGAACAAGCAGCATGAAATAAAGCTGAGGAAGAAACTGGGATTAAGACTCACACTGCTACTCGGAGAGAAGACTGGAGGAGGAAACAGTAGAAGCAGAAAGACCAGTGAAGAATCCATATGCCCCCTTCCCTCTGTGAAGAATCTATATATTTTCCAGGTGATAGATGACAATGGTTCAGAATAAGTTAGTGGCACAAGGATGGAAAGGGATGAATGGACACGGAGATGTGGGACAAGGGGAAGGTTGAGGCCACAGTCTATTTTCATATCTGTGGGAATTATGCAATAGATAGAGAAAAATTAATTACGCAAAAGCAAGAAGACATAACTAAAAATTCAAAGTTCTTTCGAACTCAATTACATTTTATTTAACATATTTTAAATAATAAAAATAATGGGGGAAATTTGTTTAAACTCATAGAAAATTTTAAAATGGAATTTAAAATGTAAACTATGAACTCTTCCCTATGTTCAAGTTTAAACTCATTAAAGATAAATATTTGTCACATGCCAGCCTATCTGCTAGATACTGAGATTAAAAATATATATAAATCTTGACATTTATGAGCTTATATTTCAGGTACTACTTATCTTTGGTAAACATATTTAAGAGTATTTCATATTTTTTCTTTCTATTTTCTGTTGTATCTTAACCAAGCAAATCAATGAGATGCTTTTTTTTTATTTATTATACTTTAAATTTTAGGGTACATGTGCACATTGGAACAAAAAAACCAATGAGATGCTTTAAGACTTCACAAGGACTCTGCCTCTGCCTCTTGCTTTTCTTCCTCTCCCTTTCCCTTCCTAGATAATTGATTTGTCAAACCATTAAGTGAAGCAGAGCAGTGTATATCTGCATTGGGGATGGGAAATCTCTGGGTCCAGAGTAGGGTGTTGAAGCCCAAGCAGGGTGATGAGGATATCTACATAGAAACATGGGTGTGGCTGGACAGTTTTGTATGGGGAGTCAGGGCTAGAGCAAGCTGAGGTGGGTATGCATACATTGGGATGGTCCTGTGCAGGGGGTTGGATCTCAAGCAGGATGTGGAGGAAATGCATCATCCTGCTGCAGGGTTTGGCGTCCAAGTAGGATGAGAAAGGTGTCCATGAAGGCACCTTATGTATGGAGTAAAAGCTCAATTAAGGTAAGGATGGCATCTGTACAAGAGTCAGCCCAGCATGGGTTATCAGAGTTGCAGTAGGGTGAGGAAGGAATCTATGCATGGGAGCAGACAGGTGTAGAGGTTTGGAGCTCATATATGGCAAGGAGAACATCCATGTGGGCAAGCACTCTAATATGAGAGACTGGAGCTTGAGTGGAGTGGGGAAGGCATCCATGAGGCAACATGCCCCAGTGCCATAGAAGCCGAAGCCATGAAGAGGATCTAGTTAGAGTGGGGTTCAGAGGGCATCTACCTGGTGGAGGAGTGGTCATGGAGATGGGAGATTTGTTACTCTCAATCTCCCAGAGGAATCAATTGACTAAATATATATAAAGTGTAATGGGAGCTAGGATTCTCACTATCAAAGAAGGAATGGAAAGGAAAAACTGGAATGCATGCTGAGGTGTTGAATTGGAATTAGAAGTGTCATTGTGAGCCAGGTGTGGTGGCTCATGCCCACAATCCCAGCTATTCTGGAGACTGAGGTAGGAGGATTGCTTGAACTCAGGAGTTCAAGGCTGCCATGAGCTATGATTGTGCTGCTGCACTCCAGCCTGGGCCAAAGAGTGAGACACTATATCAAAAAATAAATAAATAATAAAGAAATATTATTGTGAATTTATACTACATAATACTTATAGATAAAAATATAATACAGTGTATATCAATATATATAAGATAATACTATATATATAAAATATTTTCTGTAGCTCTGTCTACTGAGAGGGCCTGGGAGTAGCAACACCCCAATGGCAATAAGCATATGTAGTATATAAATTGTGGCTTCTGAACACAGTCTTCTCTAACAGAAACTAGGCTTCCTTGGAGATTCAGTGAATTCCAGTGCTGGGGCAGGAAAAGTACAGAATAAACCTGGAACTTACTGCTGGGCCGGAAACTAAGAAAAGCTTAAAGTAAGGTGGAGACATGCTAAAAGAATACAGAAACCAGCTTCAAGAGGCTCCTACTTCTCAGGCCAGCAACCATATAAGTAGTATTAAAAGCAAACAAAACAAAGTGTTAGCACTAGATTATAAATTGGCTAACAAAATAAGAAACCATAATCTATATAGATATAAGCTAACAAACACACGAAAGTATATCAATTTAAAGCTTTAAAATGGAAGAGGTATCTATATAGTTTTAAAGTATCTTCCATAAAATTCATATTGTTTTGAAAGTATAAAAGAGACTCTTTTAAATGGAGAAGTCAGGCAGATACACGTTTAATTAAAAATCAAGTACTATTATTTTCATTAGTAGGACAAATCAAAATTATGCATCACCTGATAGGTTGGATTGGTGAAAACAAAGTGTCACTTTTGTGGTATTTCTGCCAAAGGTGCATAAAATGAATCTAATCATGAGAAAATATCAGAAAGAACAAAATTGGAAGACATTCTAAGGAAGAACAAACAACAAATGAACAACAAACTAGCCTGTAGTATTTTAAAATGTGAAAAATATGAAAGTCAAAGAAATGCTAAAAAACCCTTCCAGACTGAGGAAACTAAAGACACATTACAACTAAATGCAATGCTTGATTCTAAACTGGACCATTTTGAATTAAGAGATTTTTATTAAAACTATTGGTGAAACTTGAATGGGGTCTGTGGATTGGATTATAGTAATGAATCAATGTAAATTTCCCTGATTTGGGTTGTTATATTGTGGCTGCATACGTATATTCTAAGACATCGGGCATTAGATCAGTAGTTACTTTCTAGTAGTTATAAAAACAAACATTCTTCTACAATATTTAAAACATTTCTGTAATTTGAAATTGTTTCAAAATTTAAAATTAAAATACAATTTTTTAAAATTAAAAATACAAATCTACTTTGCTTTAATAATGGTCTCTGTTCATTTATTCAGTTAATTCATGTATTCATTTACTTTCATTTAGTCATGCAGAAATTTGTGTTAAAACTATTCTGTGACAGGCTTAGCATGAGAAGTTCAAACATTTTATATTCATGTTTCATTTAATCATAACATCCTTGCAACGTATGAATAGTTACTCTAATTTGTACACAGAAATAATGTTTGGCTAGTTGTGAAAAAACCCACATACAATATAGGAGAGCCTGAGTTCAATTCCAAGCCTTATAGATTCCAGTCAGAACCTAATATTTAACTCAATGAAAGACATTTTAGATAAGTCATGTATCCTTTTGATTAAGTAGTCAATTAACAAATAATTGTGGTATAATTTAAACTCACCTTAAAACCACAGTATCATTTTTCTACCTTACTATTACTGTTTTAAAATAAGTTCTAACAAGGAAAGAGAAATAACAGGTGAAAAAAACCAACCTGGAAAAATTACATACTGTACAATTTCAACTGTATGACATTCTAGAAAAGGCAAAACTATGGAGACAATAGAATGACGAGTGATTGCCAGGGGTTGGGGAGAGGCAGAGATGAATAGGCAAGCACAGAGGATTTTAAGGCAATGAAACTATTCTGTGTGACACTATAATAGTGGGTACATGTCATTGTACCTTTGTACAAACCCATGTAGTGCACAACACCAAGAATGAATGAATGTGATTGAAGAATTTTTCAAATTTTTATCACATGCAGTTTGTGCAATGAAATTATTGAACATCACCGAATATCATCAATATGATTTTATATATATATATATATATCATACACATATATACTACCACAAATATGTGTTTCATGATTTATTTTTACACATGTGTATGCATACCCACATGTTGTAGGTATATACATACACAGTAAAGAGAGAAAACATACCCAATAAAGTTTTGCTTTATAATGAGTTCGGTTCCACAGTGAGGAGTCAAAGGCTCTTGGAAATACTTTAGGAAAATGCCTGATTTAAAACACACTCCCAGCCACTTTTATTAATTACGGAACAACAACATTTCCTCCATTAGAAATAGGTCATTATTTCTTTGATTGAGAACCATATAAAATTGGTTGACATTTGTGTATCTTTCAATAGAATTACATATAGCACTGTGAGTTTACACTGACAGATGATTTTCAGAACTGAGACTAAGGGGCAGCAGATTCCTAACGCCTATGCCTCACTCACCCATTAAGGGAACTTGGAAGACAGTAAACTGTAGAATTTAATTTATAAGCATGTTTTGTTTGTGAGACGAGTATTTAAGTGTAGATTCACATAGGTTTAATCTATAAGACAATACTCCATGAATGTGTGTCTGTAGGTATGGATTCTGTCATAAGTCAGAGAGTAGGCTCTGAAATTTATGAAGAAAACCTGTAAAAATACACCAGGAGAAAAATTGGTTAAAAAAAAAAGTTTTACTTGGTCAGCCACTTCAACAAATAGTTATCTGTTGCCAGTTCAGTACTGCATGCTAAGTAGTGTGAGATGTTTCTGCCCCAAAGAAGTATTTTCGATGTGAGAACAAATTGAGTGAGAAGAAGAGTAGGAAAAGGGAGAGAGGACAGTTAAAGAAAGAAATTTTATAATTTTAAAAAACATACCTTAACTTTACAATATTTATATATTATACTAATCAATTTTGAATCATAGAATATTTCTTAATTTAACAAACTAGAAATTTGTAGGCCCATTAGGCATCAATAGAAATAAAAAATCTGGATAAAGAACTACATTAGAAAATTGAAAGCATAGGCAATGGGTTAAATACAATTTGATTGAGCATGTCTGACTGCAAGATTGATGAACAAAATAAGTTCATTGCTAAAAGTGTGTGTGTGAGACAGAGAGAAAGAGAGAGAGAGAGACAGAGAGAGAGAGACAGAAATATAATATTATTACTATCCAAGCAGCCTTGTATATTGGAAAAATATAACTTTGAAATCAAACTATAGAAACAAAAACTTTATTTAATATCTGAAAGTGGACTAAAAATACAAAAATAAAGAAAAAATGTGAGTGCTCTATAAAATCTAATCATTTTCTCTTTTCTTCCCCTGTAGGCCCATAGGGCAATTCCCCATGCAACAGCTCCATTGCTGATGTCTGTGTGGCACCAAGTGACATTACTGGCTCATATAAATTATCGTAAGGGTGGATTGATGGTTGTTAAATCACTACTGAGTCACATCTGTGTTCATCCTATAGAGTTGCAGAGGCAAGTATTACAGCCAGTAACTGTGTGTAAGTTGCTGGCTCCGGTTCAGTAATTCCACAAAAGTCAAATCCATCTTGTTTCTTGTGGAGAATATCATAGAATGAGGGAAAGCTCTCCTGCAGCAGGTACATGGGCACATGAGTGCAGCCTAAATGTCTTCTGGGGCCTCTCCAGCCCTCAAGAGCAAAGTAAGATTACTATGAAGCTGCATAGAACAACAACAACAAAAAACTCACTAAGTTAAACTTCTGCTAATCCCTGAGAATTACCTCCTATCTCCATTTCTGTGGTTTTACACATGCTACTCTTTCACATCGTTACTTTTATTCTTCCCAAATATGGGTGTCCACAAAGCTCTCAATAAGCATATCATGAATTTTAGTAAATTTCACTAGAAATGAAAAATAGAGAGTGGGCTTACAGCCACCTGACCTCTAAATTACATACATTCCCCTCATTTCTTTCTTATACCCTTCTCCCATTTTCAAAAAAAAAAAAAAATTCAAATAGTCAAAACATATTCAAAACAAAACACCTCGTCATTTGGAATGCAGATTAACTCCCTTCTCTATAAATGTCAGTATTATCTGACACTCAGGCTCACAATGATTCAAATTCCATCTTAAATGAACCTATCAAGAAATCACTCAAATATTACATGTACTATCAGAAGAATTCTAGTAAATGGGACATTCTCAACTTTATCACCTGTAGTACATATTGATATACAGCTCACATGTACTCAACACAAGTATAAAAATCTGTACACACATGACAGCCACTAAGTGTTTTCTGGGAAACCAGATGATTTGGCAAGAGGTTGAAGAGTCAAGAAAGACATTTACCTCCCAGTGTCTGCCTCTAATAAGATTACTCACTTTCTGATGTGGGAGAACTGGCCCAAGTTTGGTCCTCTGCTTTTCTCAATATATTTATTCCCTTTTGAAGCTAAATTTATTCAGCCTTTCATTTTCAGAAATATTGCGGACTAAATAACCCAAGACCACTGCCTCTGAACAAAATCTATTTGTAAAGATCGCTAATACATGGCTCTCACATGATAGTAAAGGAAAACCTGTAATAGCTTTGATGTTCAGATGCCAACACTGATATTCAAATATATCTAAAATATGGTATCAATTTGTCTTCTAGCTCTAGGATTGCTTCTTTTGTAGCAATGGCCACCAAATAGAATGCGTGTCATGTTACAGGGTAATCACCATTACTTTGGGATTGTGCTTTCTTGAGATTTCTTCTAAAATGCACTATTGGCCTCTCTCTGCCTGCCTCTCCAAACCCCTGTTTCTGCCCAGGGCTGGCGAATTTGGAAGAGGAAACTGAGTATACCCTGAATGCAGCTAAAAATCCTATGAAATATTTCAATTAACCTTATACATAAAGAGTAGAAAGCTGTCGTCCATCTTTATTGATGTGTTCAAAACTGTGGGCACAAGGATAGAGTGTAAAAACAAGAGTTGGTTATTGCTCTCTCCAAAATGCCAGCAAGATGTAATGTAGAGTCATGAAAAACACCTAATTTCCAATCACTATGAACTCATCAGTAAACTGATGACTGGTTTGCAGTACTCTGCAAGTTCCCAAGTCTATAGGCTGTGTAAAATACATCTTATTTACATCATAATCCTAATTTCATAAAATCTCCCACTGTAAACTTTCTCTAGTGAATAGTTGTCATGTTTTAATTATCCAGGGTATTTAGATAATCCATTTTCTGTTTAGAGAATTCTTGAAATTCTAAGCTATGGAGTTAGCTATCTCTTTGTTGATTAACCAACACCATTAGCCTCTAAGCCTGACTTGAACCCTCCTGAAATTGTGTAACTTTCTCAATAACCTTTAATTGATGCCTTTTCTACTTCAATGGCTGTGGACACTGTTAAATATATCCGAAAATCTGAATAAATCCTCTGAACTTCTTTTAGGCAAAGTTAGCCAGAACTGCCTGCTCCCACTCTCCCACCCATACTGGTTACAATGGTCTTTGTTAACCTGTGGCTTTGCTCCTAATAATATCATTAAATTCAAGAGAGGAGCTTTAACGAAAGTTCAGTGTACATCAGAGGTAGTTGTGCTTTTCAAGTCTTAGGAGAACTGTCCTTAATGTTCAAAAACTTTCTCTAAATATATCAGCCCCTCATTTGTTTCTTTTTTGAACTCTAAAAATACAAATTGCCTGTATAATGCAATTACCCTTTCTGAACTTAGATTCCTTTTTCAAGGGAGCAGAGAAAGCTAATTTTATCGAATTTGTACTATGGATAATGCACTGAGATAAATGCTTTATGTGCATCATGTCCTTTGACTTTCCCTTCCTGACTACAAAAGCTACATCAGTTCTCTGCTTTTACATTACAGAAAAGGAAAGCAAGGCTCACAAAAATTATACAACTTGCTGACAGTCACACAGTCAGGACTCAAACACAAGTCTGTAAGATTCCAGCTATTTTCTTTCACTACACTTAGCAACACAGATCTCAGTTTTAGATCCAGCTTATAAAATATTGAAGACCATGTCAGGTATAATACGTTGTATTTCAGGGAAAAAAAGCCTCAGGGGATCATGGTTCCCATGGAAACATGGGAAAGCAGTAAAGAAGAGAATTGAAACTAGATTGAGCTCACACTCTTGGATAGGACAATCCTAGTTGGTAGGTCCTTAGGAGCAGGCTCCTAGGTGAACCTCTCAAAACACAGCAGCTTCGTTTGCATTGTAGAAAATGGTTTACATTATTTAACGATGGCCAAAAGAGCAATTTCTATAGTGGCTAAACCCAAGAAACCAGGATTATAGCCATTCATAAGCCATAACTGGACTCTGAGTCAGTTCTGCTCATTTGTTATTGAGTGTCTGATATATACTAGTCATTATTAGGTATTGAAAATACAGAAGATAAGTGATTTTTGCAAAAATTAGCAACAACACAAATCCAAAACCTAAGACACATACCCTTCCTTACTATATACAAAACTCTAATTTTATGATGGATTTTATTATAAAATGATGATAATAGTGATAAACTAAGGAATATACATTCAGAAATTATTTAGACCAGGAATTGGCAAACATTTCTATAGAGGTTCAGATAAGAAACATATTAGGCTTGTGGAAGATACGGTCATTGTTGCAAAAACTCAACTTTGTTGTTGTAACATAAAAGCACCCAAAGACAGTAAACAAATGAGTGTGACTATGTTTCAATAAAAGCAGTTGGCAAGCAGATTTGGTCTATGGGGCATAGTTTGCTGACCTCTGATTTATATACTGTTTACAAGAATGCTATAATTCATTTAACAGTAAAAATTAAAATTATAGAATGTTTTTGAGCAAAGCTCAAAGATTGAAGTCAAAAGTACAATTATTCTCACATTTTAAAATTGCAAAAAAAAAAAAAAAAAAAAAAACTGAGCCAGACGCAATCCCTGAGGGCTTAGCATCCTTAAAATCTTACCACTGCCACATTCCACTCCTGGCTAACTTAAAGAGAGGAGAAAAAATGGGACAGGAGAGAGGGTTTTTCAACATAAATATACAAGCTTTCTATTTTATGACAAATAAATGTTGGTAATGGGAACAAAAGTTCTTCTGCTAAAGGAACAAGAATGTCTTCTGCCCCCAAGTCAAGTTTCGTGGCAGAAAGTTTTAGCTCAACCACAACCAAAGATTTGAGAAGGCAAGGTGATCACTTCATTCCCTGGGTGGATAACTCATGAGCTGTAGGATCCTGAGTTTCATCCTTGTGCCACAATTAGAATGAAATTAATCATAGGGAGGTAGTTATTAGGTGCATTTGACATATAACCTCTGCAATTTGAGGCAGTGTGTACACATTAAGATTGGTATCCGTTTCTAGTCTATGGGTTTCTAAGAACTTGAAACTTGCTGGAAAATCTTGTATCAAAAGAAAGAGCAATAAACCAGTTACAATATTTTGGTGAAGAAGTATAATCCTAGTTCTTGGACACCTTCCCTTAAAAACAGTAGAAGAAAAAGTTGGCATTTTTCATGAAGGGGCACAAATATTCAAATAGATGTCAGGCTCTAGGAAACACCCAGGGACATCAAGTCTCTTGAGTGGACAATTTACCAAAAAAGACTTGGGGACATCAACCACTGATGAGATTAAAGGAGAACCATCTGACTTTTTCTTAAAGGTTCTTCAGTAATGAAAAAGAATTAGATGAAACTGATCACTCCTCCCAAGGAAATTTGTGCAATTCCCATAAAAGACAATCACATTGGTGGAGCTGTGTTCCACCAGCAGAAGATGACCTCAGACAAATTGACACTGCCCTGTGACCAGTACAAACTTGCTTATAATAGAAATTATTATCTCTCATGTCTGTGTGACTACAACACTTGTAATAGCTCAAAAATGTTAAAGATGTGTTTAGCATGGTTGCCCACGTCTTCCCCCTTTACTCCAAACAGAAATACAACTCAAGCCTATGATGGAGAGAAGAAGGTTACATTTAAATTGAGTTTGAGGTGGAACTTTCAAAATGACTTGGAATTTTATTAACTAAAGGAAAAGTGAAAATTGTGGAAACTTCAGATGTTAAGAGATGTGAAAGGAGTACTTTGCAGGTTATGCCTGGAAACAGTAAAATTAAAATATTTCGTATTCATTCATAACAACAACTCAAAATATGACACACAGAATGGTGGTTAGTTTGCTCAAAATATTTAAACAAATGATAGGATGGTTCAGGGAAACGTGTTTTAAAATTAGAAAGAACTTAGAAATTACTATATATGTATAAATTTTAACTAGACCACCCATCCGTGATATTGATCCCCAATTATGTCTATTGTTTAAGTTTATTCCTTCAGGAAAAGAAGAAAATGCTGATTCCGCTCCTATTCCACCCATTTTTCATGGACTCTAGAACATACAGGGGAAATTTCTCTGGAAATAATTTATTTACATGGGTCACCTACACCTCAAGTAAGAGTCAAGGAGCAGTATTTGGATCCTGGGCATGTTTGAAGTAGCACTGCATTTTCAAATTGTAATTGAAGCTTGTTCTGTGACCATGTAATAAAGGCAAAAATATTATCATGTATCAATGGGATGAATATACAATAACCCATTGGATATTCACTATGTACTAATTCATAACAAGATGTTTGCAATTACTACAGTATTAGTTACTCAATATGAATGCAGTAAAATAACCAGGCCTTTTATTTATTTATTTTTATGTTTTATTTTTTCAAGTGGCTAATCTTTTTTTTTATTATACTTTAAGTTCTAGGGCACATGTGCACAACGTGCAGTTTTGTTACATATGTATACATGTGACGTGTTGGTAACCAGGCCTTTTAAATATCATGCGATTATTAAATACCTTGTCTCACAAGATCCTCTAACAAAATAGCTCTGCTTTCACTAACAATGTTAATTCCAAATTTAAACATCCCCCAAATATAACTGTTTTGAAAATACGGGAGAGTTAAGTTTCACTTGATATGAGAGAAATAAATTGTCATTTTCCATTTTCCTATAAGTAAGTCAATATACATTGTCCAAAATTGAAAATTCAAAAAATATTAGAAAGCATATCATTAAGCAAACAGTTGAAGGTACTGCCTCTGGAAAATGAAACACAAAATTGTGTTACAGTGAGTGTGTAAGCTGGGTCTCTGTAAAGATCCAAATCCTTGGTGATTAACAGTTCAGAATTCAGTAATTTTCAATTTAGAGAGGCAATAGAGTGCAAAAAATAATATGTATTATGTAACACTTCCAAAGGAGTATTGGGCAGCACCCTATAATCAATCACATTTATTCATATTTCTGATATGAAACATTTGAAAGTTCATAGTTCATAGATTACAACAAACAAAGATTGTAAATAGCCTTATGTAACTTTAGGTAAGGTTTTACAACAAATATTTTTTATCTTTTATTTTTCAAAGCTTTCTAAAAACTTGAATTGTAGATAAGGAATATTTTTACCTGTTTGAAATTTTTGGTTTTAAAACCATGTACATGTTATTTAATTAAAATACAGACACTTTTTTAAAAAGGTAAATAGGTAAAGAGTAAACCAATGTACAATTAGGAAAAATTGAAGATTGTTTATAAACATGCAGTAAATTAAACATAAAAAGAATCAACATGATCAATATATACAGAATATTTGAATGACTTCACAATGGCATCAAAAATGTTTCTTCACTTAATGATTTTATTGGTTCCACATTGAAATTCTATAGTGTACAAGAAAGGATTAAATTAGTAGGACGGGATTGTTGAAACCCCGCAGGTTCCCAAGAGAGACCTTTTTTTCAGGACTAGGCCTTGGCTGGCTCCTGACAGCTGAGCTCTGAGCCCTTGGAAGATTTTGTCTAACAAAATGTTTCTGTATGCAGGCAGGCTTGGACCATGCTAACGATTTGACCAAATAGCTTATGCTAACAATGTGGTTTATGCAGAACAATTGTTCTTTTCTCTGGTAGTCTGGGGTCTGAGTAGCAGAATGGCTGAGCATTAAGTAATATGCAGTGCCTTATTGATTGACCCCCCAATAGAAACCCTGGGAGCCAAGGCTCAAGTGAGCTTTTCTGGCCAGCAACTCTTCACACATGTTGGCCCACATCATTGCTGGGAAAATTAGGTTTCTCCTGTGAGACTGCACTGTACTTGGCCCATGTACCTTTTTTTTTTTTTTTTTTTTTGGCTGATTTTAATCTGTATCTTTTCACTCTTTTCACTGTCATAAACTGTAATCCTGAGTATAAGACCTTTTGAATCCTGTGAGTCCACTTAGTGAATAACTGAAACTGAGGATAGTCTTAGGGACCACCACATGTGGTGTTAAAGATTATCTTAAAATAGTAACATTTGGCATCAGTTATGTGCTTCTGATGCCAGAAATTAGGTTACCAGGACTTCTTTGTTTTGTTAAGTTGGCCAGCGATTGTTACACTTATGTACTAAACATTTCTTTTTTAACTTTTGATCTTATCTTTTGTTGTTGTTTTGCATATTAATAGCCTCTCTGAAGTCTAACATTCTGTCATTTGAGTAGGAGCAATCAATGGCCACTACCTTACGTTCTGATGCCTTCTCAGGAGATGCATTACATCAATTTTTCAGGTAAAATTTAATCCTGAGTTTTGGTATGAGCCATAACAAGTAATATGTGCCATGTGGGAGAAACTATTGATCCTTTTAGCTGGGTTCACACAAGCCAATATAGCAGAATCTCATTTAAGCAACAAGTAATGTAAAATTGCTAGCAACAAGTACCAAGAACAAATACACGTTGCTTCCACCTAACTCATACTTGCTGTTTAGAAGATGGCCAGAAATAATGTATATGGGAAGGGCATTGTAAATTCAATAAAGATGCTAGTTCCTACCTTTACTATGCATTTATAGATTAAAGCAGTTGCCAAATTGCTCAGTTTCTTTTCCTCAAGATAGATAGATACCCTCTTCAGCTCCGTAAAGAAGTAGTCTTATAAGATTGCTGGTGTCTGGATGATGTCCCAGTGAGAAGGGAAATGATTTCAGAGTAATATCCTGCTTAACAAGGTAGGATAGAATCTGCAATGAGGCTTCCCCAAAATCAGGGATAATAAATTTCTCTTGAGCGATCTATTATCAGATAGCTGGAATGGACCACATTCCCAAAGGAATTTCTAACTTGAAGAATAATTACAGCAGATTCTTTCTGACTAATGAGCCTGTTTTTTCAAGGTTGAGCACAAAATATTCGAAGACTAAAGGTTTTGTGTAAACCAAGTTTCATCTGCTGTGATCATTAACTGAACACCCTTCTCTTAACACATAACTGATGTTTTATATCTGGTTTTATATCTTTTGTCTTTGAGCTGTTTTTTTCTGCCAAGCATGCCCTGCCGCTTGCTGTGTTGTCGGGTCCTTCCACTTCTAGTCACAGTAAAAAGAAGCAAACCTGCAGAGAGAGAGCATCAGATATTTTCCTTCCTGCTGTGCTTTCAAAAATGTTCATATAAAAATATGTCAAATGTAGAAAATTGTTACTGTAACCTGTGAAAAGCATACCTTGAAAATAAATTTCAAATACAAATGTTTTATTTTCCTAGAGAAAAAGACATAATACATTGTAATTTGGAAAGAAAAGAAAGATTCTCTGTCCTCCACAAGTCTATTCCTTTCATTTTCTTCACTTTGCCTCTCATACAGAAGTCCACTGACATTAAGTAGAGTAGAATTCAGCCCATATTCCTCAGCACCCCATTGAAAGACAGAAGAGAAAGTATTGACGTAACTGAAAAGGCAGAAAGGAGCATAGTATGAGTCTGATCTATACCCATTCTCTTTCTATTTTCTGCTTCTTAACACTTCTATCTATTTCACATCCCTTAGGATTTGATTTTAGAAGAATGAAGTTATGAATGTGAAGGGACAGACTATTACCAATGCAAATTCAGTGAATAAATATGATCATGGTTATTTACATCATCAAGGACTATCTATTAAAATGAAGAGTATCCCAAGTAAAACAAAACAAAGTCAGGTATCTAATTATACATAAATAAAAGGACAATAGCTAATCAAAAATTCACTGATTTTACTTTCCAATGTTTAAAGTCTTTGATAAATTTAGGATCTCATTTTGCTTCCAAAACAAATTGCCATCATTTAATTGGTATTAAATTTACTCGTGCCAGATACTTTTCTAGGCACTCAGGATATAGCATTTAACAAAACAGACAAAAATCTGTCATGACAGAATTTATGCTGCAACGGAAAAGATTAGGCAACACACAAAGTAAATGAACACAATAGATAATTTACTGGAAAGTAATAAGTGCCTTGGATAGAAAGAAAGCAAGTTGGTGTGGCTGGGGAGAGCAAGGGAAAGAAAGGGGAAAAGCAACAGGACCTGTGGTGAGAGAGGCAACTGGGCCAGGCTCACCATGGACTTCGCATAATTCATAATGACTCTGGTTTTTAGTTTGAATGAAAGGAAGGGTCACTAGGTTGTTAAACAGATGAGTAACATGTCTCAATTAAGAATTTTTAAAATCACTGTGACATGAAATCACAGAAAGAAAGAAAATAATTTGTAACCTCAATTTCTTCTTTTTAGAAACCTGGGGAATCAGATTGTTTATGTCGTTAACTGGAAAGTTATGAAATGGGCCAGAAGACTGGATTTACAGTTCTTGGGGACAAGAAATAGATCCAAAAATGAAAATGCTGAGGGAAGCAAATCATTTAGAAAAAATGTCCCTGGGATATCAAGAAATTTCTTGGGAAATAAAACAAGTGGAATCATTCCATCCCTCTTTTTTTTCTTGAGAAATCCTCCATTATTGTCAACTCCTTGCTCTCACTTCACTCATCACCCTGGTGGCTGCACTCCACCCAGTCCTCCTGGCTTGAATGCACCTGCCATCCTGAACATTCTGTGATCAGGCTACTTCACAGACACGTTATCCACCTACCTCTGCCACAGCCCAATTCACTTCACTTATTGAAGTTCCCTTCGATGTAATGTTTCTAAACTGCTGTTTCAGAGGCTTTACTCACATTAATTTCAAAAGCCTTCTGAAGTACATATTGTACTTTAACCCCTTCATGTTCTTCAAAGCAGAAGGGATCTTAAGAAAGTGCAATGTAAGTTGTTAACATCTAGGATAAAGACATGCAGGGCAACTTACAGGAAAAAAACCATATTAATTAAATATTTAAAAATTATTTATTTTGTTCAGGAAATGAATAATTCTGAATAATAATAATAAAGATAGGTTAAAGACAGAGCAAGTTCCGTGAGTCATCAGACAGCTTAAAAGTGTTACAGACTGAATTTTGCCACCCACCCGCTTCCCCAAATTAATAGATTGAATCTCTATCTTTCCCACAATGTGACTGTATTTGGAGAAAGGGTCTTTAAAGAGGTAATTAACAATTAGCAATATGAGACCATAAGGATGGGACCCTAATCTAATAAGACTGGTGACACAATAAGAAAATGAAGAGATACCAGGGTCTTGTGCTCATACATGGAAAGAACACTGTGAGGACACAATGAGAAGGTGATTCTTTGCAAACCAAGGAAAGGAGCCTTAGGAGAAAATCAACTTGCTAGTGCCTTGATTTCAGACTTCTAGCCTCTATAACTGTGACAAAATAAATTTCTGTTTTTTAACCCCCAAAATACCAGTCTGCAGCAGACTATCATGTGCAACACCAACTGACTAATACAAAGAGATTGAAGAAAGGCAGGACTTCAGTAAATAAGACTAGAGGTTAGGATGTGGGAAAGGGTTAAAAAATAGGGATTGGCGGCCGGGCGCGGTGGCTCATGCCTGTAATCCCAGCACTTTGGAAGGCCGAGACGGGCGGATAACGAGGTCAGGAGATCGAGAACATCCTGGCTAACACGGTGAAACCCCGTCTCTACTAAAAATACAAAAAAATTAGTGAACCCAGGAGGTGGAGTTTGCAGTGAGCGGAGATCTTACCAGTGCACTCCAGCCTGGGCGACAGATGGAGCCCTAGAGAGAAATCAGACCTACACAGGTATAGAAAAAGCATACAAGTTACTTGCAACTTGTTAAAGACTGCATGTTTGTGTCCCCCCATAATTCATATGTTGAAACCCTGACCCCTAATGGGATGGTATTAGGAGGTGGGCCGCTGAGAGGTAACTGGGTTTAGATGAAATCATGAGGGTGGAGTCCCCCAATGGGTTAAGTATCCTTATATGAAAAGGAAGAGATTAGAGCTAGTGCTCTATGCCATGTGAGGATATAACTAGAAGGAGGATGTCTACAAGACAGGAATTAGGCCCTAACCAGACACTACATCTGCCAGTGCCTTGATCTTAAACTTCAGTTTCCTTGAATAATGGATTGTTGTTTAAACCACCCAGTCTATGGTATTTTAATTATAGCAGCCCGAGTTAACAACAACTATTTCTAAAAAGTAGACTTTTTTTTGATAATATAGTTCTGCCTGAACTGTACTCAAATGGATAAAACAATGAATTCCAGTGAATTGTAACCCTATGTAATAAATGTAGATTTTCTCATTATGAAATATGAAAAAATTTAATATTTTACAATTTTGATTTTTTAACTCTACTAGTTATCACAAAGGTTTTATTACACTCTCATTTTTATATGACTCTATTATCTCCATGACAATAGGTAAAAGAATATGTCTAGTGGACAATAAACAATTATGCTTAAAAATTGGAGAATTATACAAATAAGATACAGACTTATAGAACACTCTGACAAGAAACATTGGAATCATTTGGCGTAGTTCTCTCATTTTACAAATAATATAAGTGAGGTTTATGTAAGATAATAGGTTAAGGACTTCCTTATGATGGCCGTGCAGAGGAGTCGTTAGAGCCCAGGGTTTATGCTTCCTACAGCAGTGTTAATGTCTGTCTCCAAACATGGGCTTCATAAACACAAACACATTCCAACATTCCTTATTGCTAAATGCTAAGTAGTTGCATTTTAGAGCTTGAATTTCAGGAATTGTGTAATCTGATTGTCTTTATTTTGCAGGTGAGGGAATTGAAACACAGATATTTAGTGGATGGAGCATAACATCACACATCATTCTCCTTACAGACACAGAGCTAAAACTGAGTTAATGACTTACAGCTCTGTTAGCTAACAGACTCCCTTGTGCTGAAACTAGTGGCATGCCAATGATTGAGCAGCCAAAGCAGGCAATAAGATAATTCATTTTCTGTAGAGAAATTAAAAACAATAATCAAACAGACTCATTTGGTCTGTTTTTAATTATCCCATGCACCAGTAATTACAAAGAATTTCAGTGATAAAATGTTTCTCTCTGAAAAAAAATGTTATTAGTGAATATCCTAAACAATTGTTGAAGACATCATTTAATAATATTCATGTAAGCTTCAAATTCGCACATATTTATTATTCATCCATTATAAACATTATCTTATATATGAAATTAAATTTGGAGAATTTCCAGATATACAGCTACACAATGAACCCCTGATGTACCTGAACTCATTTTATTTACTGAAAGCAATGTAGTCTATGTTTAGCTATCAGGATAGTTTTGTTCAGCCTTAGAGAGAAATCAGACCTACACAGATGTAGAAAATGCATACAAGTTACTAGCAACTTGTTATATAAAAGGACACATTTTGTTCAACAACGTGCCTATAAAGAGAATTTGAGTATATTCACTCCTGCTTTTAAATCAGTTCTCAACACCCAGAAACGAAGCAAATGGTCATACACAACATACATTACATTCATATGTTCAACAAGAAATTAAAAAGTTCCATCCAAATGAAAGAAAAATCAAAAGATGAGAAAGAATCAGTGCAAGATCTCTGGCAATACAAAAATAGAGCGCTTTGACACCCCCAAAGCATCATACTAGCTCTTCAGCAATAGACTCTAACCAAAATGAAAATTCTGAAATGACAGGTAAAGATTCAAAATATGGGATTCAAGTAAGTTCAGTGATTTAAAAAAAAGAGAGAGAAAATTTAAAACCAACACAAAGAAATCAGAAAAACAAGTAGGGATATGAAAGGCAAGATGGATATATTTTAAAAACAACAACAGAAATTCTAGAAATAAAAACATCTCTGAAGCTATTTTGAAATATTGTTGAAAGCATTACAGATAGGTTAGATGAAGCAGAAGAAAGAATTTCAGGTCTTGAAAACTGGTCTCTCAAATGAACTCAGAATAAAATAAAGAAAAAATAATTTTAACAAATGAAAAAATCTTAGGAAATTTGGGACTACGTGAAGTGAACAAACCTATGCCTTATAGGCGTTCTTGAGGGAAAAGAAGAAAAAGTTTAGAAAAATTGACAACCTATTTGAGGGAATAATTCAAGAAAATTTCCTCAAGCTTGCTAGAGATGTAGACATTCATATATAAGAAATTTGGAGAATACCTGGAAGAAACTCTATGAGATGAACATCACCAAGGCATATAGTCATCAGACTATCCAAGGTCATTGTGAAAGAAAAAATCTTAACGGCAACTAGAGAAAAGGATCAAATCACCAATAAGGAAAATCATATAAGACTACAATAAACTGTTCAGTAGAAACCTTACAAACTGGAAAAGATTATGAGCCTATCTTTAGTTTTCATTCAACTTATTTCCCAAAAAGTCATTCAATAATTTTATACCATGCCAAAGTAAACTTCATAAATGATGGAGAAATAAAGACTTTCCTAGACAAGAAAATGCTAAGGGAATTTGTCACCATTCTCAAAGGAGTTTTAAACATGGAAATAAAAGGATGATACTTGCCATCATGAAAGCACACGCCAAAACAAAGTTCATAGATTCTATAAAGCAGTTATACAACTGAGATTACAAAAGAAATAGCTGACAACGCTATGACAGAAACAAAACTTCACATATTCATATCAACCTCAAACATAAATAGCCTAGATACTCCACTTAAATGATCTAAGCTGTAAAACTGGATAAAAACAAGACCTAACCATCTGAAGAAATACACAAGCTCAAAGAAAAGTGGTGCAAAAATAGATATGAAGCACATAGAAAACAAAAGCAAGAAAGAAGGAATAACTATTTTTATATCAGATAAAACAGACTTTAAGTTAACAACAGTATAAAAAGACAAAGAAGGTCATAATATAGTGATAAAATATTCCACAAGAAGATTTAACTGTCATATATATATATATATACATACACAAACACCAAAACAAACAGATTTATAAAACAAATACTACTAGACCTGTGAAAATTGATAGCAATACAATAATAGTGGAGGACTTCGAAACCACACCGACAGCACTAAACAGATCACTGAGGTAGAAAATCGACAAAGAGACTCTGGACTTAAAGTGGACCCTATACCTAATGGACCTAATAGACATTTACAAAAAATTCTACCCAACAGCAGCAGAATATACATTTTGTCATCTGCACATAGAACAGTCTCCAAAATTGACAATATACTTGGCCATATAGCAAGACTTAATAAATTTATAAAAATCAAAATCATATCAAGTATCTTCTCAGACTACAGTGCAATAAAACTAGAAATCAATGCCAACAGGAACTCTCAAAAATATACAAGTACATGGAGATTAAACAACTTTCTCTTGAATGACTTTTGGGTAAACAATGAAATTAAACAGAACTCAAAATAGTTTTTGAAATGAATGAAAATAGAGACACACAATAATAAAATTTCTGGGATACACCAAAAGCAGTGCTAAGAGGAAGGTTTATAGTGTTAAATGCCTACATCAAAAAGATGTCAAGATCTCAAATTAACAGGCTAAAATTGTGTGTCAAGGAACTAGAAAAATAAGAACAAACCAAACCAAAGGCAAGCAAAAGGAAACAAATAACAAAGATCGGAACAGAACTAAATGAGATTGAGACCAAAAAATGATATAAAGTATCAATTAAATGAGAAGTTAGCTCTTTAGAAAGATAAACAAAATTGATAGACCACTATCTGGATTAACCAATAAAATAAGAGAAAAGATTCAAATAAGCACAATCTAAAATAATAAAGGTGACATTACAACTGATACCACAGAAATACAAAGACCGTCAGAGACTACTATGAGCATCTGTACAATCACAAACTACAAAACCTAGAGAAAATGAGTACATTTCTTGAAACATACAGGCTCCCAAGATTGAACCAGGAAGAAATAGACACCCTGAACAGACCAGTAATGAGTAGTGATATTGAATCAATAATAATAAATTTTCCCAAAACAAAAGCCCAGGACCAGAAAGATTCAGATGAATTTTACCAGATGTACAAAGAAAAGCTTTTACCAATCTGCAACTATTAAAAAAAAATTAGGTGAAAGGACTCCTTGTTAAATTATTCTATGAAATCAGTATCATCCTGATAACAAAATCCACAAGGACACACAAAAAAGAAAACTACAGGCCAACATTCCTGATGAACATAGATGCAAGAATCCTCAACTATATACTAGTAAACAGAATCCAATAGAACATCAACAAGATAATACATCATGATCAAGTGGGCTTTAATCCAGAGATGCAAGGATAATTCCACATGCACAAATCCATAAATGGGATTCACCACATAAGCAGAATTAAAAAGAAAAACTATGTGACCATCTCAATAGATGCAGAAATAATTCATTAAAATTCAACATCCCTTCATGATAAAAAAATTTCAACATATTAGACATTAAAGGAACATACCTTATAATAATAAGAGCTATATATGACAAACCCATAGTCAACATTATACTGAATGAAGAAATGTTGAAAGCATTCTACCTAAGAACTGGGACAAGGCAAAGATGTCCACACTCAATACTCCTATTTAACATAGTTTTAGAAGTTCTACCAGATCAATCAGGCAACAAATGAGGCATCCAAATGGAAAAAAGAAAATACAATTATCTCTGTTCACTGATGGCATGATCTTACACCTAGAAAACCCTGAAGACTCCTCTAAAAGACTCCTAAACCTGATAAATTACTTCAGTAAAGTTTCAGCATATAAAAGTCAATGTACAAAAATTAATAGAATTTCTATACACCAATAACCATTTCCATACAACATTGCTTATTGGTGTATGGAAATCCTACTGATTTTTATACGTTGGTTATTGGTACATAGAATAATTGGTTATTGGTATATAGAATAATTGGTTATTGGTGTATAGAAATCCTATCCAATAATTGGTTTTGGGGGTATAGAAATCCTATAGTCTAACAATTTGGTTCTCAAGCTGAGAACCAAATCAAGAACTCAATCCAATTTATAATAGCTCCAAAAAATATATATCTAAGAATATATTTTACCAAAAAGGTGAAAAATCTCTGCAAGAACTACTATAAAACATGGATGAAAAAATTTTAGATGACACAAGCAAATGGAAAAACCTCCCACACTCAAGTATTGGATGAATTATTATCATTAAGATGACCATACTGCCCAAAGCAATCTATAGATTCAATGCAGTTCCTATCAAATTACCAACACCGTTTTTCACAGAATTGGAAAAACAATTCTAAAATTCACATGGAGCCAAAAAAATGCCTAAATATCCAAAACAATCCTAAGCAAAAAGCACTAAGCTAGAGGCATGACATTACCTAACTTCAAACAATATAACAGGGCAACCAAAACAACATGGCGTTGGTACAAAAATAAACACATAGATCAATGGAACAGAATATGCGATGCAGAAACAAAGCCACACACCTACAACAAACTGATCTTTGACCAAGTTGAGAAAAATGAACAATAAGGAAAGGACACCAAATTCATTAAATTGTTCTGGGGTTGGGCACGGTGGTTCACATCTGTCATCCCAGCACTTTGGGAGACCAAGGCAGGTGGATCACTTAAGGTAAAGAATTCTAGATCAGCCTCGCCAATATGGTGAACCCTGTCTCTACTAAAAATAGAAAAATTAGCTGAGTGTGATGGCGGGTGTCTGTAATCCTAGTTCCTCGGGAGGCTGAGGCAGGAGAATCACTTGAACCCAGGACTAAATTAGAACCACCATTCAACCTAGCCATCCCACTACTGAGTATCTACCCAAAGGAAAAGAAACAATTATATATATTATATATAAAGACACTTGCACTCATATGTTTACCACAGAACTATTCACAACAGTGACATCATGGAATCAACCTAAGTGTCCATCATTGATGATTAGATAAAGAAAATGTGGTGTATGTATACACTATGGAATAATATGCAGCCATAAAATAAATAAAATAACATCCTTTGCAGCAACATGGATGAAGCTAGAAGCCATTATCATAAGTGAAAATACTCAGAAACAGAAAATCAAATACCGCATGTTCTCACTTATGTTTAAGAACTAAACATTGGGTAAACATGGAAATAAAGGTGAAAATAATAGGCACTGGGCACTCCAAAAGGGAAGAGGGTGGGAGGGGGATGAGAGCTGAAAAATTATGTTGGGTACAATATTCACAATTTGCATGATGAGTACACTATAAGCTCAAACCTTACCATTATGTAATACATCAATGTAACAAACCTGGACATGTACCCTCTGGATCTAACACAGTAATAACTAATTAGCTAATTAGTTGGCTTTCATTATATAATAAGTGAGTAATATTTGGGAAGTCAAATTCAACTAATCTGAAATGTTTACTGAAAAGTAAACATTTTTTGAGGTAGCAAAATTGTATTATATAATATTGAAAAAATACAACTTTATTTAAAAATACCTATTCACCTTTATTTCCTTTGTGTTTCCCACAGTGGCTTAATGTAGAAACTATGGTGGCTTAACTGAGCTGAACATGATAGAAGAGATATATTTTTTCCTCTACTCTCCATAGTTTTCGTAGTCTATAAGAGGATACCCTCAAATAACTTGTGCACACAGGCACACGCACACACGCACACACACGACAGTGTTGCACACTACTTGCAACAAGTTTCTGGACTTTATTTTAGTACCAAGAAGTTACTTGAAATGATATAACTAGTTATTCAAACAATATTTTTAAATTATCTCAGTTATTTTAAAATTCTATAATTTTGAATCTTGATTTTCTAAACAACCGGCTGCCTTGTATTATTACGGACTCACTTATGTTTTATAAAATAATTGTGTCTATGGAAGCTCTGAAGTTTATTCACAATAGTTAATCCAGAAAAGCTTCTTTTTATAGCACAAGTTCTTACCTTGGACTTTGGACAATTCATAAACACTCTGATATGGGATATAACATTTTGTACATGTGCAAATTTTTCTGAGAGAGAATTCATAGCTTTGTCATCAGCTTTCTCAAAGAAGCTGGAAGTCTAGATGAGTTGAGAAGTTGAAGCCTCATAAGTGCTATTAACTACTGGATTCCAAGAATTAAAAAGTCTCATTTTAAAAATCTGGGTGAGAGACATACAGACGTTTGAAATAATATTTTCTCTAAATGTCTGATTGCTTAAAATAGTTCATAACCAAGTGTAATACATTTATAAAGAATGAATTTCCTAAAGACAAAAACGATCAATAAATTTTTCTTTAATCAAAACATTGTATCATTGTTGCAGAGTAAGTATTTGATATATAAAGATAAGCAGATAGACAGATAGGTATGATTCCAAAAGGTTTGTATTAAAAGAGGTCTTGATCTATTTGCTAACCTCTTACAGAATACTGCAGAATTGAAAAAGCTTTAACTATTTCATTGTGAAAGAGCTGTCATTAAACCCTGAGGCATTGTTGAGGCATTGAGCGTGGCCATTGGGATCTCTATGATGTCACCTTCTCACCACAGTGTAAAACCTATGCTCTAGAGGAAGTTCTGGCAGGGAGTGTCAGTTCAAAGCTGTTTGAATTACAGATACAATTTGTTTACTGTTTTTGAAAATTAAAATTATTCTTTCTCTTGTTTTGATAAGTACCATTTGGTACCAGGGCAATTTTACTTACTTTGTACTACTGGAAGCTGAGAGAGAGAGAGAGAGAAAGAAAGAAAGCATTTTTCTTATTGAAAAAAGCAAAATTAAATATTCTATAAAATAAAACCATCACTATTGTTCCATGTTTAATCAACATAATTGAATTTACTAATTATTTGTTTTATACAAATTAGGAAAATTTTAAAAGGTATCTTAAATGTCAAATTCACTTAAATTATT
This sequence comes from Gorilla gorilla gorilla, assembly GCF_029281585.2. NCBI lineage: Eukaryota > Metazoa > Chordata > Mammalia > Primates > Hominidae > Gorilla > Gorilla gorilla. The sequence continues at coordinate 124,778,267 of NC_073228.2, read as the reverse complement.
ATAAATCTTAAATCCACAACTTAAAAACTTTCCAATTCAATGCAGTATGGAATTAGAAATAGCTATTATTTGCAAATTGCTGGGTTAAACAAGGGTAACAACACAAAAATGAATATGACATCATTTCTTCCCTCTAAAAGACTACATTCTCGTGAAGAAAACAGAAATTTAAGAAATTAATCACAATTTTAGCAAAAGTAAAGACAGAAACATTTAAATTTAAAGAACTGTTTCTTTTTCTTTCAGAGGTTAACCTTGTGTCATATGTATTTGTTTTTAAAAAATAAGATATTAGATATGTTATTGCTCCACCACCACTAACTTTTACTTCCTGCGACTCAAACCCTTCCCCAAATCACCACCTTGAAGTTGTGCTTATCATTGTGTAAATGCACCTATAGCAATATACAGTATTGTTTTGTGCAGATTTAATATATTCCATGAAAAGCATAGCTCCACTTAATTTTCTAAAGAAAGTAGTCTAGCTTCTGTCTTATCCTTTATTCTGCATCTATTACCAAAATTTCAATATTTGTTAAAATTTTCTCATTTGGAAAATAAGAATATTTTCTTACCTGTGAAAAACCGATATAGATACAAGTTAGTCCGCATAAGATGGACAAAAATCCTGTGAATAACTGATATAGATACAAGTTAGTCCACATCAAATGGACAAAAATCCCTGTGAATATTAATGGTAAGCAAAACGATTAATAAGATCTTTACATTTACAAATGAAACTAAGATTAGGAAAATATGCTTATCTTGCATTGATTATATTAAATCTTTATGTTTTTTTTAAAATAATGGTTCAATTACTTATATTTATGGTATATTTTTCTGGCAATTTATGTGATAGCATAAATCTACATTAATGATTTTGCGTTTGACTTTATCTTCACTATGTTTTTGTTAATCACTTTTATTAAATTTTCAAGTCTTCCTTAATCTATTGATAATTTAATTATTCTCTGCTGAAGCCCAATTATGTCAACACTCTTGCCAATTTTCTTTTTCAATGGTTAGTTGGCCTATCTCTGCTATAACTTTTTTTTTTTTTGAGATGGAGTTTCGCTCTTATTGCCCAGGCTCACTGCAACCTCCGCCTCCCAGCTTCAAGCGATTCTCCTTCCTCAGCCTTCTGAGTAGCTGAGATTACAGGTGCCCACCACCATGTCCAGCTAATTTTTATATTTTTGGTACAGACAGGGTTTCATCATGTCGGCCAGGCTGGTCTTGAACTCCTGACCTCAAGCGATCCACTCGCCTTGGCCTCCCAAAGTGCTGGGACTACAGGCCTGAGCCACTGAACCTAGCCTCTACTATAATTTTGTCAGTGCCTTTTTAGCTTGAGCTTAATACCACCTTCATTAAGTAAAATTATTTAATTTGCAATTAGTTTGCATTGTCTTTTCATTGTGTCCTCAGATATTTAGCACATCAGATTATCAGGAAAGACAGATCAACAAGGATATTGACAGAAAATATATTATGATAGAAAAGAGGGTCGAAATCAGATTCCCTTTGTAATATACAATTCATTGGCAAATAATGTCATTTATACAAGTTTGTGTTATGAAATACCAAGATAACCTTAATGCTTCCTCAGATTGACTAAATTTCAGTTAAATTTCTTTCTAAATATAGGCCCCTGACTTTCCTTTTCTTACAGCATTTACTCTAGATAACTTAATTGCAAATTTTTTACCTGCCTTCTTGTGCACATAAATTTCTTTAACAGATTTGCCATAGTTAAGCTTCTTGGCATCTTTAAGACAGAGGGAATGTCATATTCAAGTATCTAGGAACCACCTATTTGAAATTTAATTTTTCATGAAGATAAGTCTTCTACATCTCAGTATCTTAGAGAGGGTGGGTGCCTAACTTTGGTAGGCACCTTGCTTCAGTCTTCATTAAGATATTAGAAAGTTTTCTTTTGGGCAAGACCCAGTTAGTGAATACAGGTGGCCTAAGATTTTCCCCCACTCCACCACAATTCATAAAACTTTAGACCTTTGATGCAATGGTGTGATGTTCAATCTCTTTCCCAGTTGTAATATCTTGAATAAAGTCTTTCTTGCCCATTTAACTTTGCCCACTGCAATTTTTCTTTGACAATGTTTTCTCTAATTCATTGACCTAATTACTAGGACTCATATAATGGATTCTAAAGTAACCATATGTATTTCAAAATTTGGCAGTTGGTAGAGGGTTACTGTTTTCTACAGGAAGTCAAGAAACTTTGAAATGGATAAATTATCTTTATTAGCATGTTTACAGTTTATCCTTAAGAGATATATTGTATCTTTATTAATCAAATTGCAAGGTTTGATTCTAAAGAGAAAGGGCTCTGCCTTATATTCTTTTAATTTCTGTAATGCCTAACACAATATCTACCACATAAAGAGAACCACAAAAATATGATGTTACATGAATATAGTCATTTGTTTCAAAAATTAATATCTCAAAACAGTTAAGACATAATCACAAGTTATATTTTAATTTCAGTGTACCTACTTACATTTCAGAGAACACAAATATAAAGCAAGTGAAAATAATCTAAATGTCCAATTGTAGAGAATTAGTTCAATAAATAATAATAATTATGTATGAAATGGAATAATGGGCAAAATGTGTATCACAATATGTGATTGGAGGAATGGCTGATTACAGACCTGGGATAAGAAATAGACAAGATCAGACTGTGATGTTCTGTTATTACTGAGAAAAGAAGCTATCAAGTAATTTGGCTCTGGTGAAAATGGCATAGAGCCAACATGAAAGGGCCGTGAACAATTCAGTATACAAATAAATAATAAATTAATGAATACAACTGATCAAACACACTAATATTTTGAAAACCTAGGAGTTCATAGTGCTATTTTTAACAAGGAATGAAGGAAGGAAGGAAGAAGTAAAAAAGGAAAGGAAGGAAAAAAAGGAAGGAAGGAAGAAATCTGACTAATTTTACACCATCAGGATAACCATAGCACCAACTCCTTATTCTAAAACTTGACATTTAAAAGAAAAAAAAAGATATTGATTGTGATCTTCTGCACAAATTATTTTAGTTTTACCAAATCATCTGAGTTGATAGAAGAAAATTATTTACAGTTAAATTCTAACCAATAAATATGGAATGATGAAATTTTAAAAATCGCTATTTACAATTGCTGTTAAAATCATTGATTCAGGCAGTGTTTATTAATAAAATGTTAATTGGGAACTTTATAATGAAAGAATCAAGTTGCCACCACTTGAACCGAATGATCAATCTCAGCCCTCCTAAGCGTACAAAATGTAGACATTTAACGTTGTATGACTGTATGCACTATAAAACTGAAAACACCACCTGTGATGTGTTTTCCAGGAAAAGAAATGTCTAATCTAAATGCACTCAAGCTTCTAGAGCTAAAATATATTACAATAAATACAAATAAAGAGGAAAAGTTCATTGACATCACAAAGAAACAAACAAACTCACAGTGGAATACTTTGTAGGTCAACTGTACTGATTTTCTATGGGCAGCATATTACAAAAGATTTAGTGACCAACACAAACTTTGTTGTCTTACAGTTCTGTAGGTTAGAAGTTTGAAATCAGTCTCACTGGGCAAAAATCAAGGTATTATCAGGGCTATAACTCTTTTTGGAGTATCTATTGAAAAAATCTGTTTCTTTGTTTTATCCATGTAATAGAGACCACTCACATTCCTTGATTCATGATCCACTTCCTTTATCTTCAAAGCCAGAAAAGTTGCATCCCTCTGACCATTCTACTGCAATCTCATTTCTCTCTAACTTTCCTCTTGTGTCTTTCTCTTTCACTTTAGGAACTCTTGTGATTAATTACATTGGGCCCATCTGGATAATCCAGGATAATCTCCACCTGAAGGTTTTTAATTTTGTCACATCTAAAAAATCCATTTCTTATGTAATGTAACATATTCACAGGTTCTGAGAATTAGGATAGAACATCTTTCAGGGCCATTAATCTGCCAACCTCAACAACTGACCAATTTTCTTTAATAAATCAATGACGTTGAAAAGTTAAAGGTAAAGATCATTGTGCTAGGTTTAAATATACATAAGAGACACAAAAAATTGTTACATTGGTTATTTTCAATACTAATTCAAACTTTAAAAGGTAATTTTGTTAGGTGTAATGCTTCGTTTATGGTGATGTGAGAAAATGTCCTGGTATTTTAGAGATACATACTGAAGTATACAGGGGATTATATAATTTTTGGACTGTGTTTAAAATACCTCAGCTACAAACAAAAAATAAAAGTGAGGCAGGGTAAGAGAACCAAAATGTAGCTATACCTATATATTAGTGAACATATTATAGGGATCCATTATACTTTCTCTTTATTTTTATGTATTCTTGTGAATTTGCATACTAAATATTATATACATGTATATTTGTTGAAAATAGATTATAAAGTTTTATGTACAATATAAACCTATTCTTGTTTTTTTTTAAACAAACGAGTGTGGGTGTGGGTGTGTGTCAATACTATGTGGAAAGGTATATAATACATTAACTACGTTATTTCCTAAAGAAGCAAATATGGATAACAATCCCCCTTTATTTTTTTTTTGACTTGCCTATATTTTATAACTACAATGAGTATGTATTTTGGGATAATTAGAGTTAATGATAAAAATGAGAGGCAACAGAGGCATAGATTTATGTCTTCCCAGGTTCAGAAAAATAGAAACACAACATATTGACCACGCACTTTCTGCCAGACATTGTACCCGAAGCTATAGTATATATTTCATAGGATCCTTCTGGTAGTCTCAATAGCTTCATACCATTTTCCCCATAAAGTAAATCCTTCAATGGCATACAGCAAGCAAATAATGATTTGAGATTTAAATCCATATCTGTCTGATGTTAAATCCTATTGTTTTTTGAAATGCCATGCTAGCACTACTCTTTTTCCCTATGCTCAGCACAAACAGGCTCATGCATACATTTATCAGAGAGAGTTCAAGTTCCAGCTATTTGTTGATCTGGAAAACTGGGTCATTTCCTTTCAAACCCGGCTTGCACTAGGCGTCTCAATAAGCAAAACTGCCATCCACTTGAGAAATAAGTACCACTTAAATGGCATTGCCATACTTACTCCTACTATTCTAGAGCCTCTTGGGATTATTTTTAATTTCCTCATCCCTGCTGGAACTCTGTAACTGCATTCCACACAGCTATAATTCTAAGAGAGGTCCACTGTAGAAAATCCTGTCCTTCCCACATGGCATCATACGTGGTTCCCTAAAGGTCCACTCAGTACTCCACCACTATTGTTTTGGACATGAAGCATCTAAGTCATGTCTTATTTGTCATCATAATGCTTAGTAGAAAAAGTGGTATTTGTTTTACCTAAACATAAGGAAGGTGAATACCACATGACAAAAACAGTGTTATTTACAGAAAGAGAGCAGATTGCTTTTACTTACTTTCAATGCAACTCACAACCCTGCCTTACAAAAGCAGCATCCATCCAAAATGCCTATGACGTGACTGTAGAAATAAATATCAATAAATTTATTAAATTGAGTCTATCAAAATAAAGGCAGGACTAGATTGTGGAAATCTAGCATTAAGTTTTCCTCACTAAAAGCTAAAATTTGAAAAGCTTAATGCTAAAAAAGGTGTGGATGCTCTCTGATTTGGGATTTATCCTTGGTCTTCTAGAATAAAATAAATTAATTCTATTTAAAATCCAAGTTCTTAATAAGCCTGATGTCTTTTGCACTGATTGTACAACAAAAAGAGACTACATCCCTAGCGACAAACATGCTTAGCAGCACACAAATTTCCAACCTGTTATTCTCTAAGCTCTGCTTTTTTCTGCCTCACAACATGTATGTCATCCACCCACATCCTTTGGAGCCCTCCCACCAGAATTTTAGTTGTATTATCTTTCACTAGAGCTACAGATGTAGACCCCAGTGGATCCAACTGCTTCTAGTCTTACCCTTCTTCAAACCACCTTCCACAGTAAAGCCAGTGGTTTTCCAAAAAGCAAATATACTTACCATATGCCAGTTATAATCTCAGTTATTTAGCATGATGTATACAGTCCTTCACAGTTTTAGCCTTTGCCAACTTTTCAACTTCATCTCCTATTATTTCTTAGCCTTCACTCTGCATTAAATCAAAAATCATTTGTATTTTCTTCAAAAAGAAAAAAAAACTAGGTACTATCTTAAATCTCAGAAAGGACACCTTTCCACCCACACTTTTGCAGCTTTTTTCCCTACCCATAGACAAAAAAAATGATCTGTTTCTATTCAGCAATGGCCTTTGGGAGTATCTCCAGACACTACATTCTGTTTTCCTAAACCGACTGCCTTAATGACCCTACAATAGGCCTTTGACGCTCCTCTCACTTTTCTCTTCTTCTCTATATGTCTCCCCCAGCTAGGCCTTGCCTTATTCCCAAATTCTGTGCAAGTTAAAGATATTGATCTGGACAAAACAGAGAGATTCCTCAAAATAAAACTGCCATCTTAAATGTCACCTTAATGGGATATGCCTCCCACAAACTCTTGGTTGGAGTTAAAATATTTCACAACTTTCACAGGATTTTTGTCTAAATTTAACAAATATTTTCAAAGTAGTCATAGTCAAAAATACTCTTAAAATTTCTCAGAAGGGTGCCACTTTAGAGGATAATAGACTATCTCTCAGTATGTCTTTCATCATTAGGAGAGACCACTAATCAACATCTGAGCACCAGTGAAGGGATTTCTAGGACTGTGCTGTTCAATACAGGAGCCACCAGTCATATGTGGGTATTGAGCACACGCAGTGAGGCTAGTACTACAAGTTAAAATGATGGCATGTGAATAACTTGGTTAATAATACGATATATTATTAAAATGATTTAACCACTTTCAGCTTCCAGTCTGGCATGTAAGGAGCTTAGAAGTTGCCACTCTAACAACAAGTAAAAAGTTGAACAAACTGAAAAATCAACAATTCTCAAATCCATCAGAGAAATGAAGTCACAAGTCAAATCGCCACCTCCAAAATTGGAGAGACCAACAGTTGAACACAGAGAATCACAACTCACTAGAGCAGAAACTCTTGACCATAAATCTCTGTAAGAATCTGTGCCAGATTAGAAAAAGCTGACCTGTAATTGATGAATTACTGGAGGTTCCGTACGGACAGATCTGTGTGTGAAAAACAACAAGCAGATCTCGCCATAGAGAGGTCCTCACACTTTTGTGAGGTTCACCTCCAGGAACTCTACTGTTAGGTTCTCACAGAAAATATCAGGAAAGTCTCCCCTGTGCTTCCGGCAGGGAGAAGGGAAAATCAATCATTCTGGAATAATCCAGAGAATTCTGTTTCATGAAAAAAAAAAAAAGGTCTGCCCTCAGGAGCCTCAGGAGAAACTATTCTACCAGAGCCTAACCTGTTAGAGTTTTATCAGAGCCTAGAAGAAAGGCGAAGGAAATATTTAACTCCAGGACCCTCAAGCCATCCTCTCGCACCTAAGGTGTGTTTGAGGCAAGGGTAGAACTGAGTAGTGCTGGTGAAGTTTTAGTCTGGGGCACAGGCTCACCGACAGACTGAGGCCTAATGATAGGACTATAGAATACCTGCTTTCCCCATACTACCACGACATTATTAAAGACTTAATTACTACAGTTATTTTCACCCTGTAAATTATGCCGACTTTTAACAAAAAATTACAAGCCATAATAAAGGGCAAAAATAACACAGTTTGGAGAGACTGAACAAGCATCAGAAGCAAAGTAAGAAGATCTCGCAAGAATGTTGGAATTATCAAACCAGGAATTTAAAATAACTTGCTGGGCCATGTGTGGTGGCTCATGTCTGTAATCCTAGCACTTTGAGAGGCTGAGGCAGGTGGATCACTTGAAGTCAGGAGTTCAAGACCACCCTGGCCAACATGGTGAAACCCCATCTCTATTAAAAATACAAAAATTAACTGGGCATGGTGGCGCGTACCTGTAATCCCAGCTATTCTGATGGCGGAGGCACGAGAATCACCTGAACCCTGGAGGCAGAGGTTGCAGTGAGCTGAGATCACACTACTGTACTCCAGCTTGTGCCACAAAGCAAGGCTTTGTCTCAATAAATAAATTAATTAATTAAATTAAATAATTTGCTAAGTGTTTGGGGTTTTTTTTCCTGCAAGATGGCTGACTAGAGACATCAGCCACCAGTTCTCCTCAGAAAGTAGAACCAAAGTTACAGGTGAAAAATCATGGCCCAAGTGGCATACTGAGTGAAGAGTGCTAGAATATATCGGAGAACCTAAAGGAAGAAGTTGGAGAAGTTGGGGAACATACAAAGGAGGGTAGAGTTTGGCATAAATTTATCACTGAACATCTTGTAGTCCCAGAGAAAGGGCAGGTGGAGGCATTTTACTGCTTCACCCATCCCTGTGGCAGACTGCTGACTTTCAAACTGTCAGAGAGACCTCTACTGTCATGAGCCCAAGCCTTGAGAAATTTGGGAGCTCCTTCAGGGCGGAGTCCTGGTCTGGCGGTTTACACAGTTTCATTCACCCTCCCCCCATAATTGAGCTGAGACCATGAGTGCCATGCTGGATGTACACTCACTGTGCATCCCCCCTATCCTGTCCAGGCATTGTCAACCCTTGTATCACCACACCACTAGTCTTCCTGCAAACTTTCCCCAGAATCTGCTCAGCCTGCCGCAATCACAAAGGACTAGCAGGACCCAGGAGATCTGTGGGATTCCCAGAGATCTAATCTGTAAGGTGGGCTGTTCCTAGGGGAAGAGAGAGTGCAGCATACAAAAGTGACCCTTAGGACAAAGGAAGCCAGAGCATGTGCTCTCCTCTGCTTGAGAGCGCCCCACTTGTGAACTGAAAGTGATTGTGCTCCTCCCAGCAGAGACACAGGTGTGGCACTAGGCTCCGTAAAGGAAGAATATGATTCCATCCCAGTGGCCAAGCAGCACAATTACCTGGGAATGAGCAAGGAGAGGGGGATGTCTCTTGTCACCCCGCAATGGTATGGATGCAGCCACAGCTGTTTCCAAGGGGGTTAGTGCAGGTACACCAAAGGCTGGACATTCTAGGGCTATTATGCATGGCTGCACTCCCACTGATGGTGTGTTCACTGGCCCAGGCCTGCACAAAGGCAAGAGCCCCTTCTGCCTCCCTACATGGAGCAGCAGCATTCCTGCAGTGGAACACAGGTGAGCCACAAAGTTGCTGTTTTGGGCTGATGGAAAAGGTTCCACCCTGAAGCCATTTTGGCAGTAGCCACAGGATAGGCATTTTTCACAGCCATCAGTTATATTGCGATCTGGAGATAAATGACAGTGTCTATCTGAACCAAAAAATTACAAGCTCTTGGGAAAGAGTGTGATAGGGAGATATACTATATTTGTCTGAGCAGGATGTGTAGCTGGTACAGTACCCTCAGCAGGGACCTGGGTACACTTCACCATGAGCTTTCCTGGCCACCCCTATAAGGGCAGGTGCTTTGGCTCACCATTGGGATATCCAAGAAAGAGCTTAGTGATCCAACTCCACCCAGGTTTGTCCCCCACCAGGTACTGAGCAGAGAACTCAGGACATTGAGCATTCTGCAGACAAGCTCATCATCTATGACAACAGAGGTTCCCTCCCAGAAAAAAAGATCAAGCACATACCCATCAGATTCTGCCACAGCCAGCAGCTCTTACTCATAAGCACCACCTACTGGATTGGAGGTTAAACTGTACAACCAAATAAAAAATCTGGGCCAGGCGCGGTAGCTCACAACAGTAATCCCAGAACTTTGGGAGGCCGAGACGAGCACATCACGAGATCAAGAGATGGAGACCATCCTGGCCAACATGGTGAAACCCTGTCTTTACTAAAAATGCAGAAATTAGCCGGGAGTAGTGGCACACACCTGTAATCCCAGCTACCCAGGGGTCTGAGGCAGGAGAATCTCTTGAACCTTGGGGGGTGGAGGTTGCAGTGAGCCGAGATTCGGAGATTCGTCATTGCACTCCAGCCTGGGCAACAAAAGCAAAACTCCATCTCAAAAAAAAAGAAAAAAAAAAAGTTTCCAAAATTGACCATATGCTTGGCCATAACGCAAATCTCAATAAATTTTTTAAAAAGATCATATCAAGTAACTTTTCAGATCATGGTGGAACAAAACTAGAAATTAATATCAAGAGGAACTCTTAAAACATACAAACACATGGAAATTAAACAACCTGCTCCAGAATGATCTTTAGGTAAATGACAAAATTAAGGCAGAAATTAAAAGTTTATTGAAATGAATGACAATAGAGATGCAACATACCCTAACTTCTTGGATACAGCAAAAACAATGTTAAGAGAAAAGTTTAAAGCATTAAATGCCTACATGAAAAAGAAAGATCTCAAATTAACAACTTTGTGCTGTACCCCTAGGAACTAGAAAAATAAAACTAAACCAAACTCAAAGCTAGTGGAAGAGAAAAATAACAAAGACCGGAGCAGAACTAAATGAGATTGAGACCAACAACAACAAAAGCAAAAATACAAAGGATTAACATTTTTTTCTTTGAAGCAATAAAACTGATAAACCATTAGTCAGATTAAAAAAGAATTAAGGAAAGAAGATTCAAATAAACACTTAAAAGATAAAGGTGACAATACAACGGATACCAGAGAAATATAAAGATTACTGTAGACTACTATGAGCATCTGTGTGCTCCCAAACTAAAAAATCTAGGTGAAATAAATTCCTATAAATATGCAAGCTTCCCAGATTGAACTAGGAGAAGTAGACATCCTGAGTACAGCAATAATGCGCAATGAAATTGAATCAGTAATAAAATAATCTCACAGTTAAAAAAAAAAAAGCCCGGGACTTTTTGGACAGACTTTTTAAATTATAGCCAAAATTTACCAGATGTATATAGAACTGGTACATCTACATTCCAATCCCACTGAAACTAAGGAACCCTTCCTAACTTATTTTTTGAAGCAGTATCACCCTAATAACAACCCAGGAAAGGACACAACACCAAAAAGAAAACTGTAGGTCAATATCCCTGATAAACATAGATGCCAAAATTCTCAGCAATATAATAGCAAACAGAATCCAGGAGCACATCACAAAGATAATACACCACGACCAAGTAGGTTTTGTTCTGGGGATTCAAGGATGGTTCAACATATACAAATAAAAAATGTGATTTATCACGTAAACAGTATTAAAAGCAAAAACCATATGATCATCTCAATAGATATAGAAAAAGCATTCGATAAAATCTGGAGTTGCCTCATGATAAAAACCCTCAACAAATTAGGCATCAAAGGAACATACATCAAAATAATAAAGGCCACATATGACAAACCCTCAGCCAACATCATACTGAATGAGGAAAAGTTGACAGCATTCCACCCAAGAAACAAGACAAGGATGCTCACTCTCACAAATTGATCTATAGATTCAATGCAATCTCAAGAAAAATCCCTGCAAGTTATTTTGTGAATATTGACAAACTTATTCTAAATTTTATATGGAAACATAAAAGACTTAGAATAGCCAACTCAGTGCAGAAAGAAAAGAACAAAGTCAGAGGACTGAATCTATCCTACTTCAAAACTTACTATAAAGCTGCGGTAGTTAAGATATTGTGCTATTCGGAAAAGCACAAGAATGGACAAATAGATCAATGGAACAAATAGGGAGCCCAGAAACAGACCCACATAAATAAAGTCAATTAATTTTTGACAAAGGCAGAAAGGCAATACAATGAAGCAAAGATAGTCTTTTCAACAGATGGTGCTGGAATAACTAGACATTGAGATTCCATAAAATAAATCTAGACAGAGATCTTACTCACTTAGCAAAAATTAAGTCAAAATTACCACAGACTTAAACATAAAACACAAAAATAAAACTCCTAAAAGATAATTGTGTTAGTCTATTTTGCATTGCTGTAAGGGAATACTTGAGACTGGGCAATGTATAAAGAAGAGAGGTTTATTAGGCTCAGGGTTCTGAAGGCTGTACAAGCATGGCATCAGTATCTGATTGTCTTCTGATAAGAGACAGGAAGCTTCACTCAGGGCAGAAGGCAAAGTGGAAGCAGGCATCTCACATGGTGAGAGAGGGAACAAGAGAGAGAGAATAAGGTTCCAGGTTCTTTTTAACAATAAGTTCTCTTGTGAACTAATAGAACAACCAAACTTACTCATTAACAGGGGGTGGAGGCCGGGAACAGTGGCTCACACCTGTAATCCCAGCACTTTGGGAAGCCGAGACAGGCGGATCACCTGAGGTCAGGAGTTCAAGACCAGCCTGACCAACATGGAGAAACCCTGTCTCTACTAAAAATACAAAATTAGCTGGGCATGGTGGTGCATGCCTGTAATCCCAGCTACTTGGGAGGCTGGGGCAGGAGAATGACTTGAACTCAGGAGGCAGAGGTTGCAGTGAGCCAAGATCACGCCATTGTACTCCAACCTGGGCAACAAGAGTGAAACTCCATCTCAAAACACACACACACACACACACACACACAAAGAAAGAAAAAAAAAAAAAGCAAGGGGTAGCACCAAGCCATTCGTGAAGAATCTGCCTCCACTTTCCAACACTTCCCACAATGCTTCACCTCCAAAATTGGGGATCACAGTTCAACATGATATTTGAAGGAGACAAGACATCCAAATCTTATCGATAACATAGATAACTTTGGGTATGGCCATGACTATGTAAAACATGAAAGGCTTGTTACATAAAAGAAATAATTGACAAGCTGGATTACATAAAAATTAAAAACTTCTTGTCTAAGAAAGGCAATGACAAGGAGAACACAAGCCATATATTAGGATAAAATAACTGCTTAAGACCTATCTTATGAAGGACTGTTATCCAAAACATACAAAGAACTTCTAAAACTTAATAAGAAAACAATCAATCCAATTAAAAAATGGGCAAAAGACTTGAACATACAGCTCACTAAAGAAAATGTATGAATGATAAGTAAACATATGGAAAATGTTCAGCATCATATGTCATAAGAGAGTCAGAAATTAAAATAATAATGAGATACCACTATACATCTATTGGAATGGCTGAAATCTGAAACTGATGAGTGTGAAGCAACAGGAACTTTCATTCATTGCTGAAAAGAATGCAAAATTGATGGTAGTGAGAAAAGATAGGTTCCTAGGCAGGAAGGGGCAGGTCCTTGGTGAAACCCCACCTTCAAGCCAGGGAGGGCCTGAAGCTTGGGGCCTGGACTGCCAGTTCCAGGTGAAGTCTATGAACTGGAGTGAGAAATTCCTTGATGTCATTCAAGCAGTACTTTTTCTGGGCCCACCCATGGACCAATTAGCACATACTTCCTCCGGCTCATGGATCAATCATCACACACTTCATTCTGAGCTCATAAAAACCCTGGTTTCAGCCAGCCTCAGATTCTCATCACGACTACCTACCTGCAGACAGGAGCTACACATTTCATGTCTCCTCTCCTCAGAGAGCTGTTCAATCACCCAATAAAATTCTTCTCCACCTTGCTCACCCTCCAGTTGTCAGCATAACCTCATTCTTTCTGGATACAGGACAAGAACTCAGGACCCTCCAAAAGGCAGGAGCAAAAGGAACTGTAACACTTTCCTGTATGGCTCACGGAGCTGTGGGCCGGAGCTAAAGGGGCTGTAATATGTTCCTGGCTGGCTCACTGAACTGCAGGTGGTGACATGCTCCCGACCTGTGGGAGTGAAGAGTGGTGACTATTCTGGGGGCTCAGGCCTCAGGATTCCCTGAGCCAGAGCAGTAACACTATAGTCCTTCTACCCTCTGCTGGTGCTGGGTGGCCACCCCACACAATGGGAAGCAGCAGTGGGGCTGCGCTAGCCCAGGAGCTGTGGGCCAGAGTGGGGCAGCAGGACTGAAAAAGCGGTGACACAAATGGGCTGAAACATACACCACCCCAAAATATGCTCCCCCATTTTGCCACACTGTGGGCAATGAAACGGAGAGAAGAGCTGCAGCCCTTCTGGGAGCCCAGATATCAGGGTTCCCTGAGCCAGGGCTGTGACACACTGTAACAGCCTCTTTGGGGCTCTGCAGTTCCTGGTGTCTCCAAGCTTTTGGGCACCACCACGTTCCCTTCATCCAGATGCTGGTGCCCACGGTGGAAGCCTGTTGTGGCACATCTGGTCCAGCTGTAGCCTTGCACAGAGCTAGAACCTATGCCAGTGCCAGGAGCTGCCCACCCCACAGCAGCAGCTGGTGTACCTGACTGTGTGTAGTGGCCAGACCCAGCACTCACTTGCTCACACACCCCTCACCAGTCTGCACCTGGCTCGCTCTTTGCAGGTGTGGGATCCGGGCTGGTAGCATGAGCCGAGCACAGACTGCCTGGCCGAGTGTGCAAAATGAGTTCAGCAGGCAGGAGCAAAAGTCAAGCAGAGGTGCTGCCAACCACAAAAGTTTCCGGTTGGCGAAGCAACACCCAAAGGATCCTGTGACGAAATGGTACAGCCAATCTGGAAGACAATTAGCAGTTTCTTGTAAAATGAAACATACTTTTAACATAGGTTCCACCATTGCTCTCATTGGTATTTATCTAGAAGAGTTGAAAACTTTGAAAACTTAAGTCCACATGAAAATCTTCACATAGATGTCTATAGCTGCTTTATTTATAAGCGCCAAAACTTGAAAGCAACCAAAATGTTATTTCGTAGGTGAATGGGTAAATAAATTGTGGTACATTCAGAAAATGAAATGTTGTTCTTTGCTAAAAAGAAATGATCAAGTCAGGAAAAGACATGGAGGAAACTTGAATGCATATTACTAAGTGAAAGAACCCAGTCTGAAAAAGCAACATACTGTGTGATTCCAATGATATGTCATTTAGAAAAAAATAAAACTGTAGAGGGAGTAAGTCAGCAGCTGTATAGGTTGGAGTGGGGGAAAGAATGAATAGATGCATCACAGAAGATTTAGGGGACAGTAAAAATATTCTGTACGTACACTTTAATGGATACATGTTAGTGTATGTTTGTCCAAATCTATGAAATGAATGTACAATACTCAAAGTGAACCCTAATGTAAACTATGGAATTTGGGTGATTATATATCAATGTTTAGAGATTTTAATAAATGTATCATTATGGTGCAGGATGTCAGTACTGAAAGAGATTGTGGGTATGTGTAGAAAAGAGGTATATGGGAACTCTGTGAGTTCTGCTCACTTTGGCCATGAACCTAAAACTGTTTTTAAAAAATAAAGTTTGTTAATTTTTAAATATTCATGTTCACAAAGAAAATCAGAAAGGTCCTTTTTTGATGTTTTAATTATTTACATTCTCAGATAACTGACCCATATTTTCAAATCTACATGGATGGTGTTGCAATATTTTAAAACATTTTTATCAAAAATTACCTATTTATTTTACTTTTTAAACATATTTAGTAAAATATTTAAAATTACTTATGTGGCCAATATAATACTTCTTTTGGACGGTGCTTCTCTAGAAAAATAGCAGATTTACATTTCCCATGTCAAGCTACCCCCAACTGTAAGATTCATTGAAATAAATGGTGGATTCTTTTTCTCTTTTGGTTAAATTGTGAAGTTAATTTAGTAAATAAATGTGTGAAGGAGATCTGGTCTATTATTTCTACTCTGTTCATTACGCACATACTTTCTAATGTTTCTCAAATAAGACTTTTAGTCCTTCCTTCTCTTCATCTCATCTCTTTTTATTATTATGTGTTGTGGGTATGTTTTAAAACATCATGTATATTTTTCAGGAAGCAATTTAAGGGCACAGGCCTTTACTCCAATAACATCTGGCACAAGGAGAAATATATATATTATAAATATGTATATTATAATATATATAAAGTCTATTATAATATATAAGATATATAATGCTTAATATATTAACTGTACATTATATTATAAATATAAGTATATATGTATATGTGTGTATGTAATATTTTATATAAATATAAAGTGAATAAAATTACAAGTTTATTTATGGCCAGTTTCTCAGACAATGCCAGTGACTTGAAAGAATAAACAAATGTCACATAAATAACTATTTCAAAAGTAATTTATTTTATTAAAAAGATACTAAATTTCCACTATAGACATTTATTTTTGTATGTGTGATTGAATTTAAAAGGAAAAATCATATATTTACATTTTAACTACCTACATTAAGATTGGATGTTTCCAAACCAAAATTATCATTTTTGTGTGATTCTTTGGAGCAAAGAAATTTTGCCATTGTCTTCTAGAAGTCCTTCTTAAAAACCAGCAACCTGGCTGAATGTCACATAATAATAATTTTTGATAGGCTACTGTGAAAGCAGAACATTTATAGGTGTAAATGTGTATCTGTTTGTGAGGCATTGATTGATTGATGTTTTTAAAAAATATGTCATTTACTCATTTGATAGTTCAGAGTATAAATTAATTGAATTGAACTTCTTTCGATAGCTGTAAGATAGCTTGTAGAAAAGACGCTTTCCGCAAAAAATAGCTAGGAAACATCTACCAAGGCAACTAGGATTTGACAGCTCAGAATTCTGAAGAGAATGAAAGCTCACTGAAGTGAGCTCAGCATTAAAGTACGCTATACTTTTCCTATAAGTTATATACCAAATCATAAGCTACACATGGAAGAGAGGTAGCCTGAGGCATCAGCTAGAAAAATCAGAATATGAGATGAGGGTTCAGCAGTCACATGTGGTTGGCAACCTAAACTCAAGAATTCAGGTGTACTGAGCATACAAGGCCTCTGGGGCAACAATCCCAAAGAGAAAGTGCATTAAGGTGAACACACATATTGTGTTGCTTTCCCCAATATGCTCTTTACAAATATCTAAGTAGCTTCATGGCCAAAGGCTAATAAACTAAGTAAAATGCTGGGAAAGCTCAAAACTTTTGGAAGTTTCATAGATTAGAGGTAATAGAAATTAGAATTCAGTCTGTCAACGGAGAATGACCCTGGCAAACACACCAGCCTTCCACGTGGGATTCTACTATTGATGTAAGTTAGAAATAAGTAAATCTGAACATGAATTTAACCTAATAAAATATTTGAGTCCAATTCTGCATGAGTTTAATCCCAAATTGAATTATGCTAATTTATCCCTACTCTAGCTGCATGGCAGATAGCAATTTTAATTCATTGTTCACTGTTGCTAATAATCTCGACAAGGCTTTATAAACAATGTCTGATAGTCGATCAAGGATAACTATTATATCAAATAAAAAAGACCACATGACTGAAAACACAGGGGGAAGAAAAAACAACAGAGAGAGACCCAAAGGTTATCTAGATGTTAGATATGGATGTACATATGGATTTTAAAATAACTGTGATTGACATATTTTTAAAAGATGAAAAGATTGAAATGTAACCTGAGAACTGAATATATTTTAAAAGATAATTACATGGAAATTTTAAAAACTAAAAATATTACGTCTAAAATTAAGATACCAAAAGACTGGTTTAATAGGAGATTGGATATAGAAGAAGAGAGAAGGTAAACAGAGAATGTAGATCAATAAAAATATTCAGATTGATTCATGGGAAGCAATAAAGGATGGAAAATATGTAGCATAGCTAAGAGAAATTTAATAATAAACTTGTATAATTGGAGACTAAGTAGAAGAGGGAGATAGAGAAGTGATAATTATTTGGAGATACCAGTGAAAAATTTTCAAAAGCAATAAAAAATATAAAGCTACAGATGTAGGACTCTTTAAGAACCAAAAATGGCAAATGCAAAGAGAATCACACCTAGAGACAACATAGTAAGACTTTTGAAAACCACATTTCAAGAGAAGATCTTCAATAACAAGAAAAAAACACATCCTACTGTCAAAGAAGCAACAATAAGACTGATAGTTTTCTTTTCAACAGAAACAATAAAATCCAGAAGACTATTAAGTGACAATTTAAAAGTGCTAAAATAAAATAACTGTCAACCTAGAACTCTGTATTTTGTGAAATCAGATGGTGAAATGATAACTTTTTTTAAAAGTTAGAATTTGTCACTAACAGGTTGACACTGGAAAACTCTTAAAGGAGACTATTAGTTGGAGAAAAAATAATTACAAATGAAAGCAAAAAATTTCAGAAAATAATAGACATAATTAGAAAGCACATGCTTGTCTAAAATAAAGATAATTGTTGCAGGCCAATTTCCCAGGTGACCTTGGATCGCCAAAGCTCCTCCCCTTTTCTTGCTTATAGTACTCCAGAGTACCCACAGAATGTACTGGGAATGCAATATCTGAGATAGGAAGGAGCTGGCTGAAAGAGGCCAGGTTTTGTTCCGCTCCATTCCTCCAAAACAGGATGTCTTTCAACAGTTTACCCCAGCAAGTCACAATGCCCTTGGGTATAAACCCCAGAGCAGGCTGCTTTCCTGGTCCCTCAGCTGCAATGCAAGTGGGGCATGTGCAGATGAGATTCCATCCACCTTAGAAAGCTTTCCTGTGCCTTAGGGAACCAGCTTGTGATGAATTCTTGGCTTCTGTTGTTCCTTGCTACCTAGCTGTAAGTAATAAATTTACTTCATGTAACTTGGTATGTGTGTGGGGGTGGTGGGGCATGTTCTGTCTTACCAGATTCAGACAAGTTGGTAATCAATCCACGGAACCTGCCTCGCAATGATAATGATGATGATGATGATGATGATGATGGTGATGATGGTGATGATGATGACAGCCATGATGGCAATAATGATGATGTTGCATTTTGGGGTTTAAAATATAGAACTGTAATATTCATTTCAACAATAGCACAAGAGGCTAGATCTTAAAAGAAGACAAATTGTATAGGAAGTGGTAAAAGTATTAAATGATATTAGATTGTATTAAAGAATCCACGTTGTAATTTCCTGGGTAACCATTAATGATTAATAAAATAATATTTTTCAAAAAGTCATTAAAGGGAAAAATGGAATGATTGATGACAACAACAGTAAAAGTCCCAGATTGATCCAAAAGTAAGAAAGGAAAGAGAAGCAGAACACAGAGAAATTGAGGGGGAATTTGAAGGTAATAGACTTAAATTCTAATATAGCAGTATTTTATTCATAAAAATCCAAAAGATTTCCAATTATTTGTTAGGTACTACTAAAGCTAGACATAGGCATGGCCTATGAACTAGTAATTGCACTCTCAGTCATATAGCCAACAGAATGCATATGTACCTGTGTCAAGACAATTACAAGAATCTTACAGCAGCATTATTTAGTAATAGCTGAAAACTGAAAACAATCCAAAGATCTATCAACTACCAATCTACTAAAATAGATAAATTGTATATTTTCAATAAATTACTATACAGTAGAGAAAATTAAATTACTACTAAAGGAATCACTTAAATGAATTACATAAACAAAATGCTAAGTGTAAAAAGCAAGACATAAAAGAGTATATAATGCATGAATATACTTAATTCAAAAAGAGTGAAAACTAGTGGATGGTTCTAAAATCAGGATAACGTTAATCCTTGGAAAGATGAAGAGGTACTAAATGAAAAAGTGCCATGGGTTTACAGTATGTTGGTAATGGTCTTTTTTTTTTCTTGATATTGGTCGTTTTTTGAAAATCTATTAAGCCATACACTTAAAATTTATGTACTTTTCTGAATGATGTTACAAGTGAATAAATAAAATAATTTAATGTAAATAGGTAATGAGAGCTCTCCATATAAGGCAAATTTTAATATGTGGTATTTTGTAAGTTAAATAAAATGAATTATGAAAATATTTAGCCAATATGCAAACTTTATTATTCTGAAAATATTATTTCTTGCTTGTCATCAAAGTAATAAAAAATAGATTAGGCCTATTTTTTAGTATAGTCTCAACCCAGCAAAACGGATGTGTAAGTAACTTTCTCTTTATCTAATCCTTTAGCCAGTACTCACTGTCTAATCTAGGTGTAACTTTATGTACTTTGAAGAATATAAACGTTTAAATGGCATAATAGCACTCTAGTTTATGTGAATTGTGAATGAGAGAAAAATTTGCTTCCTGGTTAATTTTCTGTTCTAGTCTAGCTTACTATCATATATCATAGCAAGCATCTCCTCCAAGGATGGTAACCTTTTTTTAGTCTAGGAAATTACGTCCAAAGCAGTCAGCAAGTTTTGTTAGTTGTTCTTGAGTCATATAATCACTTTTGGAGATGTATAAAGAATGTAAAATGTTTATTTTTTGTATTTAAAATACACTTTACTGGAACAAATCTATCATGATTTCCCCTGTTAATAACATTTAGGAAGAGCAAATACAAATAAAAATGTGTGGTTTAGAGCTCACATGTCAGGAGAAATATTCTAGAGCACTCTTCATGAACTGCTTAACCAGATTTTGTCTCAAACTTCAGGGGCTGGTGTGAATTTAAGTTCAGGACTAACACCAGAATGATTATTTGATGGCAGCCTGAAGCGGTTCTTCTGAGAGGTCAGAGGTAATGCTGCATTTCCAGTGCAACATCTTTCACAAGAGATATTAAATTCAAATTATCCCAGGGAAACATTAAGTCACTTGTTCCACTGTTGATAAATAGAAAAGCTATGTGTACCATCTCTAAACAATACCCTTTCTAAACTTCAAGGTCAGCTTCTGGCCCTTGGTGAGTCTTAAAGTGCTGCTACATCTGCTATAAATCCCCAAAATTATATAATGCATCTCTTTATAGGGTGAGAAAAGCATGTGGGTTTGTAGAGGAGGAAATGTGCTACTCTGAAACTTGAAATCTATTAGAAATTGATTTAAAACTCTTGCCAAATTATTCCTGAAGTAAACCGAAATCTGGAATTATGTATTTATGAAGCTTTGAGGATTAATTTGGAAAAGAACTGTTTTGCTCAGGAAAGTATGTGCTCTCTCAGTCTACACATATACTCTGCAATAGTGTTTACATTTCATACCTAAAATTTCCATTTTATTTCCAATAAGCAAATTAAACAACATTGGTAAAGAGCTTAGTCTCTGCTGCCTTCAGGTTGCTGGGTCAGTAAGGGGCTCATACATTTGTGGGAGTTATGAAACAGAAAAAACAATATCAGTGTAATCAATATAGAACCAAATGCCAGACAATCAACACTAAGGAAAGCATGGTTAAGGAACATTCCAGGCAGGATAAAGAGTATAACTAAAGATCAAAACATTAAAAAGGTACCTGCTGTATTTGGGAGACAGAAAGGTGAAAGCCTGAGGGAGTAGAAGTTATCAGTTTGAGAAATAAGTAGTAAAGTATAATGAAAGCTAATAAAGTGCAGGGGATGGCAAAATTTGAATGCCAGAACAAGCATTAGGGACTCACCATTGACTCATTTCTTTGGACAAGACTTGCAGCAAAATATTAAATAGACTAAAAAGAGATGGAAGGAGTTTGAAACAGATGAGCCAGCTACAACATTTGCTGAGTTAGCCCAGGCATGTGGTCTACAACAGTATTAACAAGAATGGATAAAACAGAACCATTGAAACTTCATGACAAAATATATACAGCAGGTGAAAGGAAACAGAGGGATTCCAGTATATTATACATGCATATTGTCCTTCATTTGTGTTGTAATAATACTAATTCATAATATCAGTCTAGATTGTTTTAATTCTAATGACTAGTTCAACACATTTGACTGATAAGACTGAGTTGTTCACATAATTGTCTGTTTACTGATAGTTTAAATTACATAGATCAATAGGAAATCTCAAGGGGTAGGAAATCAGAGAGTATCTAAAATCTTAATTCCAGGCCTTCTATTGAGATAAGCTATTTTCAAAGGCTCGCAGCTTATTTTTTAGCATGTTCTAAAGAGAAAACAACAATCATAAACAATGACAAATAATATTTATGCAGCACTTAGCATGTGCCAATCACCACGCTAAGCATTTAAATAAATGTTTCCATTTGCTCCTCACAAAATCTTTATTTATCACCATATCATAAGACATAAGCAACATAACCATTACTCCCTGTTGACAAAACTCTGTCCTTACTATATGTACAGTCCTAAAATAAATTTTTTTTTTTTTTTTTTTGAGATGGAGTCTCCCTCTGTCACCCAGGCTGGAGTGCAGTGGTGTGATCTCGGCCCACTGCAAGCTCCACCTCCAAAGCAATTCTCCTGCCTCAGCCTCCCAAGTAGCTGGGACTAAAGGCACATGCCACCACGCCCAGCTAATTTTTGTATACGTAGTAAAGGTGGGGTTTCACCATATTGGTCAGGTTGGTCTCAAACTCCTGACCTCAGGTGATCCGCCTGCCTTGGCCTCCCAAAGCACTGGGATTACAGGTGTGAGCCATCATGCCCAGCCTAAAATAATCTTTTATAGCACACTCTGCTTGGTACAGTTGAAAAATCACATCACAAGAGTGAGTTAAGATATCTGTTTTGAAAACTTTGGTCTGTTAATAACTGGTTGTGACTTTGGGTAGGTGAATTAATCTTATTGGCTTACAATTTCTCCATATATAAAACGAGAAGATTGGGGTACCATGATTCCTTTAAGCAATAAAATTATATGACTAAATGATATACCATATAGCATGTTATTAAGTTTGCAGCACTGAAAGAATTTATAATGGGCACTTACTCTTGTGTTGATATTCACAGCAATAATGATCTCTTCTTTTTCTCTATAGTCAGAGAGTTAAGGATGCTGGCTGCTTGCAACCTCAACTTTTAATTACTCAGCTTTGTAGATGATGATAAATACTGTTTTTGAAGAGCATTATTTTGCTCTGCTCAGTCCACGTTTTATTTTATTCTAGATTTCATTATGTAGAAGAGCTTTGCATCTTTACTCTCAGCATTAATATTCAATTATGAGTTATCATTGATGCTAGTGATATTATAATGTTAAACCCGCCTAATGCATAAATACATTTAGAAAGGACATATTTAGCATGAATTGCACTGGCACTTTACAGTTAAGTTTCAATCCCTTCCAGAAAGTTATAACTATGAGCATTGTGCATGGGGAAGTTGGGAAACGAGCTTAAATTATTTTTTAAATTTTAAAATCGCAGATATGCATGTACACACACATATAGAAAATATATTTTTGCTACTCAACATCTGTTAGTAATCTGAATCACAACTTGCACTTGCTTGAGTTTGGCAGTAACTGTTTTCTTTAAATGTTAAGCATAATCTCTATGGATTTGTTCCAAAAGCTAATATCAAATTCATTTAGACAAATTTTTAACTAATTTGTCTAAACTAATTAACTAATGTATAAATAAATTATTAAGATTAAAGCAAGTCTCATTGTATTCAGTTAATTATAATAAAAATAAGAAGTGACACATTTTATATGTACTGACTTTTAAAAAAAAGAAAACAAATTGATTCAAGTCTTCCCAAAATATCAAGAATAATGAAATTTTATTCTTATCAAACATGAATTTCCAGTGTGTTTCATTATGACACACCATAAGTGTGGGATTCTTCAATTACATGCAAGTTGGTAGAATTTTTCAAAATCTGACTTAAAACATAGGAAGCAAACTGGCATCAAGCTGAACACACATTTCACTTGTACTAATTCAACACTGCATTTCAAAAAGATGTGAATGGGACTAAAATATCAATTTAAATAGTTGGAAAAATCACTCCCTTTTTGCATAAGCTTAGGCATGAGATGGGAGACACAAATTTGCTATCTCCCAAATGAGTCTTCATCCCCTTGTGCATTTCAGCATGAGCATCTTCCTGGGTTTAGCATAATCCTGTTGATTAAAGGTGTATATTTTACAACATGACCCCAAATAGTAGCCAAATGACTTCAACATGTTTTTAACCAGAACAAAACCAAAGAACGTTAATGTGTTCTCCCAATGGGGAAACATCAACTAGTTTTGTTGGAGTTATTAAAAGACTGTATGTCACCAACATAGTGCTTTCCCAAGGAATTTTCAATGGCAAGTTTGCTAACATATCATTTTTTATTTATTTATTTTGTCTACTGGACTTCATAAAAAAATTAAACTATAGTATATTTTTAAATTTTGAACACACCTGTGCATTTCATTTGACACTTTCTATAGCAGTATGATCATACATTATCATTGATCTTTTTTCTCCCATCCTTTACTGCAGTACCACACAACTAAAATGATCTTTTTGATAAATTCTAGAGATGGTATCTGTTGTTCTGAAGACAAAATCTCTCCAGGGTACAGCTGCCATATTTTATCTTAGAGAAATAAGAAATATGAATTCGATTTTGAGGCAAAATATTGCAAATTCCCAGCCTGTGCAGACCAGAGAACACCTAATGTCTATAGAGAATTAAAGTACTTGCCTCTCTCCTGAATTTAGCCATTTTGGAAGACTTTTGGAAGACTTTTTGGAGACTTTTGGAAGGCCACTGGATCCAGCTGGGCATCAGCAGCTCTGATGAGCAAAATTTCTGCCAGGTCATGTGGTTGGGAGAGAATGGCCTCTCCTCTGCTCTCATCCAAAGAGACCTCAAAAACAGAGGTCTCCGTGTCTTTCCACTACTTTCACACTCACCTTATTCCTAATGTTTGCTTCCATGTATAACTATTTAAAAATTATACAATTAGGCCAGACATGGTGACTCACACCTGAAATCCAGCACTTTGGGAGGCCAAGGTGGGCAGATAACCTGAGGTCAGGAGTTTGAGACCAGCCTGGCCAACATGGTGAAATCCTGTCTCTACTAAAAATCAAAAAATGAGCCAGATGTGGTGGTGCACACCTGTAATCCCAGCTACTCAGTAAGCTGAGGCAGGAGAATCTCTTTAACCTGGGAGGTGGAGGTTGCAATGAGCCAATATTGCACCACTGCACTCCAGCCTGGGTGACAGTGTTAAAATCTGTCTCAAAAAGAATATATATATATATCCAATTGGAAATTGAGGCTTTTCAAAATAACTCATCCATCAAAGAGGAAATCAAAACAAATTACAGATTACTTGAAGTTAACAAAAATAAAACTATTTCATATCAAGAGGTAAGACCACGTTGGTCTATGTTTATTAAGAACCTTGGACTTACTCAGTAATTGGAGACAACAGATACCTCTGGAGGCAAGTAACTACAGCAGAGTTCAAAAGTGAGGACTTTTAAAGTCTTAAACCTGGAACATTCTAACTCTTCTTGGACTCCAAAAGAATTCTGGAAGAAAGCTGATTATTTCTGGAGAAGTTGATGAAAAGTGTTTTGACCTTGGGGATACCAGAAAGGTTGATAGAGAAAGTGGGGACAATTATGGAAAGTAGATTGAATGATCACTTCATACTTAATGGTGGACTCCAATCAAGCCAAGAAAAATAAATTTTATGAAATATATGTTTATATGATAATCTATAAATTTTACAGGATTATATTTTGGTATTAAAATTATTGGAGCATCAACATGTAAAATAATACTTAAATACAGTCACCTTTGGCATTTTGCTGACTTTTAGTCATATAAAAACCAGAGCTTTTACACATATTTTTTATTCTGTCAATACAAAAGTATTTTCGTTGAGGGAGAAAGATAAAACATATTTTATGTAGTAGTTTGTTGGCTAGTCTGTAAATTTTAAGTATTTAGACATTTGAAATGTGGGACTCCATTTGTACTTTTGTCACAAGTCTTGTAGATATGAGTAATGGACCTGTTTTTCATATGCTACTTTTTAGATAAAATCTGCTCAGATAAAGTATAAATATGTGTATTTTGAATGGATCACAGGTCATATTTTAACTG
This sequence comes from Gorilla gorilla gorilla, assembly GCF_029281585.2. Lineage (NCBI taxonomy): Eukaryota > Metazoa > Chordata > Mammalia > Primates > Hominidae > Gorilla > Gorilla gorilla. Next base: position 124,752,527 of record NC_073228.2, on the reverse strand, counting down.
AAGTAAGAGCTTCTCTTAGCACCACTACTATTACCACAACACAACTCAGAATACCAAGTCAATAAGAGATATAATAAAGGTGATATCAGAAGTCAGTGTTTGGTCTTTATTTTTATTTAATTTTTTATCTTTAGAGTTTATTCATATTGATAGGATTTCTCCTATAATTATAATGAAAGAAAAATTTATTTAAGTTAAAAACATTTCTTCAAAATAAAATTTATATGAACCAAACAATATTGGCAAATGGGCTTTACTGAGTATAGATTCCAAAAATGAGATCTTAATGGTATGTATTACCCATTAAAACAATTTTCATTTTACACGTGGTGTTTTAAAGAAGCAATTACAATTGTAGGGTAATTTTACCATAATTGTATTATTGGTAGTTTTTTAGGAAGCTGAAGCTACACTAAAATCTTTAACATGCTCTCTGTGAAAAAAATGTGTTGAAGGAGACTCATGCATACATAATTTAATGTGTCCATAAAAATAAATTCATTAAAAAACCCTATCTTGAAAATCAGAAGAGCCTCATGGGCTTCAATCATAGAGATTACAGCCTTTCTAAGCCATATGTGGAAGTAACATCTGGTTCATAAATTGATTAGCATTCCTTAGGACATCAGAAATTGCCTATGGTAAGAAGTCCAGTATGCCAGCATCCATGTCCACTAAATATTTAGTGACAAAGCAACTTTACATATGTCCCACAATACTGATTCTAGAAATTTCATCTACACTTACAATTTAGAAAGGAAACAAATTTTTAAATCACCTTGTGTAGAACTCAACTATTAATAGATATAATAAAAAGCACATTTGGTTTATTTCCATCAGCATTCATTTGAGAGGTAATAATTTGTCTCAGAATTAAGTGGCAAAATAAACATCAGTTACAGGAATTGCCTAATCACAGATTCCTTTGTGGAATACAAATACTGCTTTATATTTTGGCTATAACTGGATGGCACATTCTTAGTAGCTACTTCATAAATCATACTTTTTCTCTTTAAAATGTTTTGGTCAAACTGGAAGCTTGCATTGTTCCACTGCCTAACTGTAGCACCCCCTAAAAAAAGCATAAGTTCAAGAGAGCACAGCACAGCTGATGCATGTAAACAATAGCCTTCTCTTTGTATAATATATTGATAGAGGGTAATTATCTGCCATAGCTCTGTGCTTAAAGACAGGTTGGAAGATGAATAATGGATGCTTGCTTTGGGAAAGATTGCTTCTTAGCAATACATTTATAAGAAATTCTACAAAATGAATATGACCAATATATAATTACATATAGCAAATGGAAAGAACTGCTTGAATAAAGCCACATAGAGGAACATGTCTCATGTTTGACATGGTGAAAAGCAACACAAAATCCAATGTAAACACCTCATATTTCTGGTGAATCTGATTTAATTTAATTTAATTTTTAATATTTAGAAAGCGTTTGTTTTCTTCCCCACCAGTTTGCTAAAAGTTGAAGAAAAATGAGTGCTATCCTTGTGTAAATGTGCACACGCTTTTTATTCTGTTAACAGTAGGCTTATTCTTGTATTCCTGTAAAATACTGGTTGTCTCTTTAATCTTGATATTGTTTAGTTAAAGGAATAACAGATGGTTAAAATTTTATGTATACATTTGTTGCTGGCTACAACATTGCTTCCTTGGAAAAAATAGGGAATATACTTGTATACTTGGATAAAAGCACATAAATGTTTAAACAAAAAACAAAACCTTGGTTTGAATCTACTTTTTGATGTAACAAAAATAAAATGAACAAATACCACCTACAAATAATAGCTCAGGCCACCCTCATGAACTTCACCTGAGGAGAACCCATGCCTTTGGCATGAAAGATGCAGCTACACTGTGAGAAGACTTTGGTTGGTAGATAAATAGTGCTGCCTTAAATAACCTGCCAGACTCAGGAACTGAAGCCAGGGACAGAACACCACAGTCAATCCTGTGAGTCACTCTGTAAGAGGAAAATATTGCAGAGAAGTATAGATGTTATCTAAAAATAAGTGGGAATGATAGAAAAAAAAAAGTTAGTGAGTATAGAACATGTAGTGCCATTTGAAGAAAATATTTGTATGGATATAGAGAATGTGTGTGCATATTCATGTTTATATCTGTGGGTATGTGTGCTTGGTTTGTGTGAGTCTGTCAGGGATGTGTTAGATGTGTTTTCTGTGAATTATCTTTCCTAGTGTAAAAAACATATTGGGGATATGTGGGTATGCTGTCTTTTAGTAATATCATATTAATCTTAATGTTTAAGTATGTGTGTTTGAGGCTATTCTTTGTGATAATATGATACTGCTATCCGGAAATGAATGTCTTTCAATACTTACTTATAAAGAAAACAGGAGCCTCTTTATCTTTTCAGAAGTCAACGTACATATCTGCTAGAATTTTCTCATTTATACCCAGTGTAATTATACATGCTCTCTGCAAACATCTGGGACTCTTTTTCCTTCCATTTATTTCATTTCTATGAAAAAAAAAACAGAACAAAGTATTTTGTTCAGGGTTTTCTTTTTTCGGGCAGGCATTTTCTTAGAATGGACGTGAATATTTTTTCAATTAAAGTGCATGTAATAAAGTATGTGCAAAAAAAGACCTGAATCAATGTATTTCTTCCAAGAAAGAAAGAGAAATGAACTTATGGTTGTGCAATTTGGAAGGCAGAAACTGGGTTAGAGCCACATAATAGAGAACGTCAGAGAGGCATTTTGGGAAGAAGTGTAGAAAGGCCAGGCTGCTGGGCATTGTGTAAGAAAAAGGAGCTAACAGGCCAAAATGTCTCAGGCAAGTAGGAGAAAAAAGAAATTTAGGGGAAATAAAAGGTATCATACAATTTTTAGGTTGATACACACACTATGTCAGGCTGTTCTTACATTGCTGTAAAGAAATACCTAAGACTGGGTAATTTATAAAGAAAATATGTTTAATTGGCTCACAGTTCTGCAGGCTACACAGGAATCATAGTAGCAGCTGCTTAAGGTGAGACCTCATAAAGCTTCCAATCATGACAGAAGGTGAAGGGGGAGCAGGCACATCTTATGGTGAAAGCAGGAACAAGAGAGAGAGAGAGGAGAGGAGCTACACACTTTTAAATGACCAGATCTCCTGAGAACTCACTCACTATTGCAAGGACAGTACCAACAAGATGGTACTAAAACAATCATGAGAAATTCGCTCCCACTAGGCCCTATCTCCAGTACTGGGGATGACTATTCAACATGTGATTTGTCTGGGGACACGTGTGTGTGTGTGTATATGTATATATTCACTCACACATATATACACACACTGGTTCTAAATTTGGAATATGGATTTATAGAGGATGAAAGGCAGAAAAAGAACAATAAGATAGCAGATATTCAGAATACATACGTTATATGATAATATTTAGTGCACTCTCTCCTAAATGAACTTGAATTTACTCTAGTAGAAGAGAATTATAAAAAGGGAGGAGGTTCTTTTAATGCACTGGTGAATCACCTAAAGTCAGGAGTTTGAGACCAGCCTGGCCAACATGGTGAAACCCCATCTCTACTAAAAACACAAAAATAAATTAGCAGGGCAGGTGGTGCATGCCTGTAATCCCAGCTACTTGGGAGGCTGAGCCAGGAGAATCACTTCTACCCAAGAGGTGGAGGTTACAGTGAGCTGAGATCGCTCCATTGCACTCCAGGCTGGGTAACAAGAGTGAAACTCTTGTCTCAAAAAAAAAAAAAAAAAAATCTTCAAATACAGTTCTGTCTCCTAGGGCCATTTATACCAGTGGGCTAACACAAGACAAAATTACAGGTTTATCAGTTGACTTTATTTAGTGCTGCACTGAGAAGTAAATCCTTTTTTTTTTTTTTTTTTTCCAACAAAAGCCCAGACTGGAGTGCAGTGATGCAATCTTGGTTCACTGCAACCTCCCCCTCCTGGGTTCAAGCAATTCTCCTGCCTCAGCCTCCCAAGTAGCTGGGATTACAGGTGCCCACCACCATGCCCGGCTAATTTTTTGCATTTTTGGTAGAGACAGGGTTTTGCCATGTTGGGCAGGCTGGTCTCGAACTCCTTACTTCAGGTGAAATCCCCTCTCTTATATCTACCTGCTATCCATTCTAACAAGAGGTATGTGGATAAATTCAACCTAGATATGTGGAAAAAAATTAAGACTGAAACGTTATTAAATTACATTACATTACAAATTGCAACAAGACACAACTTTTGATTAGACAATTTTGAATATTGTTTCACAGGTGTTAACCAGACTTTTAAAAAATTTGACACTATTGAAATTTTGGACCATATTTCTTGTTCAAATATTGGATCATATTCATTGTATGGGTTTGTCCTGTACATTGTAATGTACAGCAGTGTCCCTGTCCTCCACCCAACAACTTCAAGGCATGACAATCAAAATGTATGTCTTAAGATATTGCCCAATGTCTCTGGGCTAGAGAGTAAAATTATCCCTAAAATTGATAGCCACTGGTTTAAACTAAGTAAGTTTAAACTCAGCACTAACATTTTTGGGAACAGAATTTTACCAGAAAAAAATAAACTTTAGTGCCTATTGTTCCAAGGTAAAAATAATGTCTTCTAAATAGTCACTAAATAGTTTCAGTAATGTCAAATTTTCAAGTGTGCAATTGAAATTTGTGTGTTTCTATGCACCGCAAAGTAACTGATACACATGAATCCTAATGCAGTAGGTCATAATACAATATTTTGGGCAAAGAATAGCTTGAATACTGTTTGAATAACAACTATGTTGGATATCTAATTAAGATGTCACCATCGATCCACACCCTCCATATATATTACCTGTGTTCAAAAGACATGCTAATCATAAGCAAAATATTAAAAGAAAAAACCAGAAACAAAACTAGAATCAGATATTAGATAAAAATTTTTTGTAGTTTCCAAAGACAGAAGAGAAACTCAAAGCAGAGAATGGAGCTGTACTCACAGATTCATCCTCATAACTTGCTGGAATCCAGGTGCAGAATCAGGAAAGAATGGCTGGAAGGTGAAAGTGATAAGGGAGACTGAGGTTTGGCTCAATGATGGAAGTCAGTAGTTAGATTAGTATCTTTCTGTTCAACAAGCTTAAAAAAAAATAGCCATTGTGAAACTCTGCCCAAGGCTTCAATTTACTTATAGAGAGAAACTTCCTCTCTTTCATTTGAGACATTCCTTATGAGATGATTTTATTTCTTCCTAAAGTTTATCTTATAGAAAAGAGCTTCCCACTTGGGGTGTGAAGAATGGCTTACAGATGTACATGAGATACTGATATCCTCAGCCCTTAGCATAGCTGCTGGAGACTAGAATACAGGGAGCCTTGGGGCTGATCTCTGGCCATGAGTATCCTCACCTACTTAAGCCAACACACTGCAAAAATATTATCATTTTATATGTGTGCTGTGATCTGAAAATGTTTAGGAGTCAAAGCATTAGTACTTCCCTTTATAAGGGTCTGTATTATTTTGTTAGGGCTGCCACAACAAAATACCAACACGGGGTGAATTAACAGAAATTTATTTCTCACAGTTCTGGGAACTATAAGTTCAAGACCACGGTGTTGGTAGGTTTGGCTTCTTCTGAAATCTCTCTCCTGGTGTGCAGATGGCCATCTTTTTTGCTGTGTCTTCACGTGATCTTCTCTGTGAGTGTCTATTTCTGGTGTCCATTTTGTGTCCATATTTCCAGTTTTCTTTTTTTTTTTTTTTTTTTTTAAGACAGAGTCTCGCCCTGTCACCCAGACTGGAGAACAGTGGCACAATCTCAGCTCACTACAACCTCTGCCTACTGGGTTCAAGCGATTTTCCTGCCTCAGCCTCCCGAGTAGCTGGGATTAAAGACGTGTGCCACCACACCCAGCTAATTTTTGTATTTTCAGTAGAAACTGGGTTTCACTATGTGTGCCGGGCTGGTCTAGAACTCCCGAACTCAGGTGATCCGCCTGCCTTGCCCTCCCAAAGTGCTGGGCAGAATTCCATTTTTTATAAGGACTCCAGTCAAACTGTATTAGGGCCCATCCAAATGGCCTCAGTTTAATGTAATCACCTCTTTAAAAGCCCTACTTCCAAATACAGTCACATTCAAAGGTGCTGAGGATTAGGGCTTTAACGTGAATTTGGGAGAAACACAATTCAACTATAACAGGATCTACTGTTGGTAAACCCTGTTAGTATTTTATCTGAAAATGTCTTTCTTTCACCCTCAATATTAAATGATAATTCAATTGGATATGAAATTGTCAGCTAGAGTTTTAGCCTTCACTAATAATGAACTAAGAAATTTGGATAAATCTTCACGCAAGTTACAATTTTTTTAAAAAGCAGAGAAAAGAAAAACCTGCACATAAAGGCACTGCAGAACTAGTAAGGAAGTGGAGATAAATGGGGCCAAGATCTAGGAGAAGGAGCTCTAGAAAGATGACCTTGATGCTCCCCTGTAAGCATTTGACAATTCTGAAAGAGGTGGCTGAGATGCGGAGAAGCTGAGCAGTGATTTCCACAGGCTGACAGGCAAATGGTACAATACAAAGTAAAGAGCCTCATAAAGAAGGCAGTGTCTGGTAAAGCCTCTTTCCAGATTTGGGGCTAGAAAAACCCAGAAGTAATTGAAATTTGACCTTTGATGATACTGAAGCCCAGCTTTAAGTCATTTCATTCTCTGATTGGTTTATAGTAATTTGGCATTGCTGATGCCACTCAGTGCCCCTTCTGCTCCTGAAAAAGGAAAAATGAATCAGTTTTGGAGGAAGATACCATCATTGCAGACTTCAAATCATCTTTCATATGTATACAGTATCTAGCATATATATATACATATATATAGAGAGAGAGAGAGAATCTAGCATACATTTTTAAATGACTAGACATTTGAAGATAAAAAACAATGTGAACAAAATTTGTAAGAAATAAAAGGTAACAGAACAGATTGCAAGGGCTTCCAGATAATACAGTTATCAGATACAAATTTTAAAGTAATTATTATTCTGTTCAAGAAAATAAACAAGATAAAATATTTATGAACTGAACATTTTAAAAGATCTAACAGAATTTTTAAAAATAAATATATATAATGACTGAATTGACCATTTTGTAAATATATTTACTAGTAAATTTTACATAATAAAGGAATTAATGAGTTGGGATGGGTCAGAGAAAATATGTTAAATAAGCACAGAGGAAAACATTAAAATGTGAAATACTGAAAGAATGTAAAGGTTCAGTCAAAGATATGCATAGGAATTCCAAAGGAGAAAAGACAGAACATAAAATAAAAAGCAATAGTTGAATAAATAATAGCTGACAATTATCCAAAACTGATTAAAAAAAAATCAAGCATCTGATTTAAGAATTCTCAGGCAAGATAAATGTAAACAAAACTGAAACTAAACACATAGTTATAAAACTACCCAAAATCAAAGACAAAGATAAAATCTTATATGTAGGCAGAAAGAGAAGAAAAATTACTTTGAAAAGAACATCGAAAGAAGGTTAATTTGCAGCAAACACATTGGGAGTCAGAAGACAATATTATATCCTTCTGGGTCCTTTGGGACTCTTTGCAAGGAAGAGGCAGGGGTTGGGAGATTGCTAACAAATGTTATAACCACAAAAATATCAATCAAAAATGGAAGAGAAAGGTTTTGGAAAGAGATAGAGGTGGTGGTTGCACAACATTTTGAATGTACTAAAAGTTACAGAGTTGTTCATTTTTAAATGGCTAATTTTGGCCAGTCACGGTGGCTCATACTTGTAATACCAGCACTTTGGGAGGCCAAGGTGGGTGGATCACTTGAGGTCAGGAGTTTGAGACCAGCTTGGCCAAATGGCGAAACCCTGTCTCTACTAAAAATCAAAAAATGACCCAGGCGTGATGGCGTGTATCTGTAATCCCAGCTACTGGGGAGGCTGTGGCAGGAAAATTGCTTGAACCCAGGAGGTGGAGGTTGTAGTGAATCAAGGTGGCGCCACTGCACTCCAGCCTGAGCTACAGAACGAGACCCTGTCTCAAAAGAAATAAGAAATAAAAATAAAATGGTGAATTTTATGTTATGTTTATTTCACTGTAAAAAAAAAAAAGAAGTTAAAATAAATCTCCAATAATTAAAATTAGAGAGGTTTCATCATCAGCAAATTCATATTAAAAATATTTAATTATCTTAAAAGATTCAGTGATTATACCTGTAAAGATTCAATGACCATTCATGATATAATCTTTTAGCACACTAGCAAGAAACCTCCCTAAGTTAGAGTAACATCATGCTAAATGGGAAAATTTTGAAAGCTTTCCCTCTGAGTTTGATAAGGAAACATCACTGTAATAGAGGTTACTGTCAAATAAATTCAAGAACAGAATATAACTATAATTGTACACAGACATTTAGTAGATTTTTTTAATTTTTGAAAGCAAGTCTCAAAATACAGTCACTAGAGGAACTTGTGAAGTTTTTATGTTCATTAGTAAGAATAATTAGTAACATCTCAAAGTGTTTACATCCGCTTTTGAAGCTATATAATTGAAAAAAGATAGTATATGTGAAAGTAGAGTTTTGGACCTAATGGGGAGGAAAAAGATAGGTAATCTTTTCGCGTTACTACACACACAAAATTGTTTATAAAGAGACAAACTTCATCTGCATCATATGCATTTTTCTGACAGACTTAACAAGTAGATAAAATTATGCGATATAAGATTTATATCACATAATTTATATATTAATACCGGATTTATACTGGTATTAATTTTGGAAAAGAGAGGGGAAGCTATCGAAATTAGGTTTTAATTTTTCTTCATTTTTAATTTTTTATTCTAATCTTTAAAAATTTTACATACAAAAGCTAAACCAATAATATCATTTTAATGAGAAGGCGTGTTTCTTTTGGAAGCATATGGAGTATGAAAGCATTTGTTTTATGTGATTCCCCTTTATTTGTTCTTGATGAAAGCCTAATTAGATGTTCAAATTTGTATCAAGCTCAAGGTGATAACTCTTAGACATTAGAAAATTTTTAATCATTAATGAACTTCAGCAAATTTGATACATATAAAAATACTTTTTAAAATGTTTTTAAATATTAAAACATATAAGAAATCCATCCAAAATAACTCTATATATCAGGAGTGAGGATTTATGAAAATGAGTATACCCAGACCGGTAACGTTCATGCCTTCACTTCTCCATCTCCCTTGGAATTGCAATGTGAGGAGATAATATTCTTACAGTAACGTTTCTTTCAATATTATATAGGGAATTTGGGACCAGAGAGGTTTCTTCATAGTACAGCAGCAAATGAGATTCTTGGGACCTCTTTTGTGGATTTATATTTTTCTCTTTCTCTAAAGTCACTTGCAGGGACAAAAATTATGTCCAAATATGAGCTCAGAAGCCAAAAATAAGTACACATATGAGAAGTACGATTCTTATAAAACAAGAGCAACAAAATGGACAAACACCATACATGATGCAAAATTTCTACAAAAAAAAATGGTCAAGAGCTTTTCATAAAAATAATAAAATATCCTAAATCATATTAGAAAATATACAGTAGTAAACTTATGATATATTACAGTAGCAACATGTGAAGTCAAGATCCCATCCAGAATAATAACTGTAAAAGATGTGGGTAAGTATAGTTTTGAGCTTTCCACTGTTGCTGTACTCCAAAGCAGGCCAGAACATATAGAAAATAGGTATTGAATGAGTTCATTTGTAGTGTTTACTACAAGAAAAAATCAGCTGCAGAGTAGATAAATAATTTCTGGTGTAGTCATATGCTACATTACTATAGAGTATGGAAATAAATTATGTATTCACACATCAAATGGATTAATCTTCAGAATAGAATGGTAAAAGTAAAAAACAAGTCAGTAGATTTGATATGATATAATTTTTGTAAAGTTCAAAACCACAAAAAAGGAAACAACATTCTGTTTAGGGATACTCCTATATGTGGTAAAGATATTTGCAAAAATTAATTGAATAATAGGCTTTGAGTATTTACGTCTGTGAATACAGAAAGAGAATGGGATCTGGAATAGGCCTTCAGAAACCTCAAAAATTTAGTAGATTTCTGGTATTTTTCCCCTGAGGTAGAAAGTGAGTAAAGGGATGTTTGTTTTGTTGTTATTATCTATATTTGAATAATATGCTAAATATGTTATTTTGTGTATATTCAATTTTCATAGAAACAATTTTGAAAATGAAAAGAAAAAGTAAAAAATCAGTCATCATAACTAGAAGAAAATTAGTATGTAAATTTTTAAATTGCTGGAGGAGTGGGGAAGCTCAAAGAAGTCACTCAATCCAGCAAATTCAGAAGAACAAATGTGAAGAATGAATAGAGGGATACAATCTCAGCAAGTGGAAAGGGAAAGTGCACACTTGGAAAAGGGAACAGCTGTCTAGGGAATGGCAAGGAAACTGGTGACTTTGCTCCAGAGGAGCGGTAACCAAATATGTGAGGTTAACCTAAAAACGTAGGTGACAGCCCAAAGTAACCTCAATGCCTGGTTAATGAGTTTGTGAGGTTTATTTTTGTTCTATATGTACAAAGCACTGGGAGTCTGTTAAAGATTTTTAGATAGTGTATCCTCAATACATTATGTTGGAAAGCTAAGCTGTTTGTCCTGAAGAAGATGAATTGCAAAGAACAGATAACAAATAGACAGCAGAGTAAAGGTCTTGAAATCATCGAATCAAGGCTTGACTGTTACTTTTTGGCATTTAATGCAAGCATTGATTTTTGGTATTTATGCTTAGACCTTGTAAAGAAAGTACATTTCTGCAGTGTGACTTGCTATGTACCTTTGCTTCATGGATACAGGCAATTGGTCTGCATTTTATATGCTTGTAGTCCAAATGTTTATTGCAGTAAACAAACATTATTGGTTTCTTTCCCCCAGAAAGCACAGTGAAAAAAGGCTAAGATAAATAAACAAAGCAAAAGTCAGGTAAGAAAAAAAAAAAAGAGGAAGATAAAGAGGGAGGGAGAGAGATAACACAGTAAAGAGGGCATAAACAGTGGTCTGGGGACCAGAAAACCAAGTTCAGAGAAGGTGGCTGGCCTTAAGCAAAGCACTTAACCTTTCTTGCCTTCAGTTTTCTCATCTGTTAAAAAAAGGAGTTCAGCTAGATGACCCAAATTCCCTCCAGATAAGTGTGTGGCATTATTCTATTACAGTTTATGATTCCATTACAGAGTTTACAGTCATTCTTAGAGAGTTTTCTTTGAAGATACTGAAGCAAGAATTCAAAAATGTTAAAACTGTATTACATAATTATATATATATATATATATATATATAGACATAAATTTCTTCAGTTTCAGAGTTTTACATTTTTTCAAGAGCTTAATTTGTATTTAGGAACAAAATGAGGACATTAAGGACAGTGTTCCAGCCTCCTAGCAAATTGTTGTTACTTTGTTGATAGAGAGCAAGAGGAGAAATCCAGTGACCTGCCCAGAACTGCTCATTATCACATGTTGTTTTCAAAACCAGAATTTAATTATCTTTTTGCCTTTGCTGTTTTAAAATGATGGTATTTTCAGCAACATATGCAGAGCTTTTAATTCTGTAAAGATTTGCCTTTTTAAGGTACCCAACTCTTGATCCCTAATAAGTATTCCAAAAAGAATAATTGTACTAAAAAGCAGCAGAGCAATTAGAAGATTTGATTATTAAGAAATTCACATTAATCAAAATGAATACCATTAATAAGCTAATAATGGAATTACTATTATAGTAATCACAATTATAAAGGATAGGGGACCAAGAAAGCTATTCATAGAAAGTCAGTATCAAGTAGATTAACTTATTTTTGTCTTTTCATTTCAACTCAGAAGCAGAGAAAAATATTGGTTGTCTGGTCTAATGTGTCTTTGTTTATATATTTTATGTTTCCTTACTGTAGTGTCTTTTCTACTGGTGACTCGCTAACAAATTTACATAGGTAAAAAAAAATGCTAATAAAGTAAATCAGCAAGTGTGATTTAAGATAGCAAATATTTCGGGGAGCTTATTTGTATCAAAATTTTTGCTTAAAAATTTTGGTACACTAGTACAATTAATTCTTAAACTGATGACAAAGATCTTCTCCTTGACCAAACTGTAGCCAGGCTCCTCTGAACATTTTCTTGACTAGGCCTCAATCTTGCCCTATAAAAACCTGATCAAAACACTAACATAGTTTCCAGTAGTGAGGTCACTTTCCTAGGATGACCCTAGCCCCCACTTAAAGTGCCTATCTGTCACTCCTTTGGAACCCATCATAGTACTTGAAATGCACTCCCAGATTACAAAACATTCATTCTTTTAAACGTCTCATCTTTTTCTCTTAACAATAGAGGTAAGAAGTAGATTATGAGGTCCCATTTTAATTACCACCATTTTTTAAATTAATTTCAAGACTATCTGGGGAAAAAAATAAACCTTTACTATTGTCCTAAATTCCTCAGTTTCTCTTTTTTCTACTCAAAATTTTCACATTCGATTTTTAAATATTAAAAGAATTCTCACTTGCAGCCATCTTTTTAAAGCTATACTCACGTGGATGGGTGATTTCTGTTGCAGAGCAGCATTTTAGTGAGAATCTCTCAGCTACAAATTAATGAATACTTAACTAAGGTTGTTTAAACAATAATTATATTTATTTATTCCACACAAAAAAGTTAAAAATGGACTTTTATTTAGCAGTCAGAAAATAGATTCTTTCCAATTTCTGTTGTGCCATTATCAGTTGTTGGTAAAGGTTTTTCTTGGCACAAAATGGCAGTTGCAGTACCAACGACCATATTCTTTTTTTTTTTTTTTTTTTTGAGACGGAGTCTGGCTCTGTCGCCCAGGCTGGAGTGCAGTGGCGCAATCTGGGCTCACTGCAAGCTCCGCCTCTCGGGTTCACACCATTCTCCTGCCTCAGCCTCCCCAGTAGCTGGGACTACAGGTGCCCGCCGCTACGCCCGGCTAATTTTTGTATTTTTAGTACAGAAGGGGTTTCACCGTGTTAGCCAGGATGGTCTGGATCTCCTGACCTCGCGATCCGCCCTCCTCGGCCTTCCAAAGTGCTGGGTTTACAGGCTTGAGCCACCGCACCCGGCCGCCCAACCACCATATTCTTAAGCGATAGCACCCCAGGCAAGGAAATGAGTGATGGCATAAAGACTTTTACTATATGCTGTTCTTTCTTTTATCATAAGTTAAACCTTGACAAATTAAAAAAAAAAAGGCACTCCAACCAAGACTCCCGTTTTAGCTAAAATGCAATTCCAAAATTGTTGGCAATTAAGTGGACTATGGTTGGCCCAGACGAACACAACTTATTTGCCAGAGCTAGACATGGTTGCCACTCAAACACATTAAAATGTCTCAACTTAGAAATATGGAGACATGGCTATTTCCTGAACTAACAACCATTACCACAAAAAGAAACTTTTTCTCAATGTTGTGCAAATTGGGGCTGTTTTTAGTCACTATTTGCCTTTCACTAGGGCTTGGAATAAATTTTATAAAATTCTATGATAATATGGATTAAGGAATGGCTTTACTGAGAAAAGGAGAAACATAAAACATAAAAAGCTAAGTCTGTAAGGTAGGAGAAGGTAACTATTCTACGTTCTCTATTTTTTTCCATAAAATGGTATGTTAGGGCCTGGAATAAATTACAAGTTTCTAGTTCAGTGAAGCGATCGTATTACTCCATAACTCTTTATTCTTATACTTAGTTAAAAGATGCACAGACTCTGAACAGCAGGGATTGGGTATCCACGTTTTTGAGGAGTTTTATGGGAATGACATAAAGACAATGTCACCTGAAGATAATGGGTCTTATAAAAACTTGTAATCTATGTGTCAACAGGAGGCCATTGCTCCTATGGAAACTTGCAGCCCTTCCAATAGAAAATTTGAACAGAACTGTTACAGCCGGCTCATTTTTCAGGCAATTCAGAATGACAATATATAATCATTTTCAGAAAATTCTTCCCCATGGTCTCATCACATATGAATTTTTCCAACATGAGAATTGGCCTGTCTGGATACTGAATAGGAAGAGAATGAAAGTGGTGTTACTTTTTATCTCTTCATCCTAATCTCCCATTCCCTGTTTGACTCTGGGGTCCAATTAATTGGAGTTCATCTTAATTAGTCCAGGTTGCCATAATATAGCATATATACAGTCACACAGTACACAGAATCAGTCATCCCTCGGTATACCTGGAGGATTGGTTCCAGGACACTCCCACTATCTCCCCTAGTATACCATGTATACTCAAGCTCTGCAGTCAGTCAACCCTGCAGAACCCACATATATAAAAAGTTGCACCCTCAATATATGGGGGTTTTTCATCCCACCAATAATGTATTTTTTAATCTACTTTTGTTGAAAAAAATGCAAATGTAAGTGGACCTGTATAGTTCAAACCCATGTTGTTCAAGGGTCAACTGTTTAAGGAGGCTAGAAAGTCCAGGGTCAAGGTGCCTGTTGATTAGCTTCCTGGTAAGGGCTCTCTTTCTAGTTTGCAGACAAGCATCTTACTGTATCCTCACATGGAGGAGAAAGAGAACATCTCCTGTTTTTGTTATAAGAGCACTAATCCCTTAATGAGGGCTCCACCTTCATGATCTAATTACCTCCCAAAAGCCCCACTTCCAAATACAATCATGTTGGAGATTAGGGACTCCACATATGAATTTTGGGAGGATCCAAACATTAAGTCCATAGCAGAATTTATTCTTCTCCTTGGGAGTGAGTCAGATTATCTATTTTTTGTTTTGTTTTGTTGTGCTATTGTTGCTTAATAAGTTCTGTGAGGATAGAAAAGTTGAATTTTGTCACCTTTAGTGAACTCAAAGGACAAGTGAGCATGGGTTAAGTACCACCAAAGGCAAAGCCCGTGTCTCTCTTGGCTCATTTAAACATAGCCTGCCATTTTCTCACTAAGGTTAAGGTAGTAAAAGGACAAGGATTATTATTTCTTCTTGCCCCTTGCTCACAGATTTGTGATCCTGCAAAGGGTCCAGAGCCTTCAGTACATCAACCAGTAGGAATCACTTGATAAGGTTTGTCTGTGTGCCCATCCAAATCTCATCTTGAATTATAGTTCCCATAATTCCCACATGTCATGAGGGGGCCCAGTGAGAGGTAATTGAATCATGGGGGTAGTTTTCTCCATGCTATTCTCATGATAGTAAGTTCTCACAAGATCTGATGGTTTTATAAGGGGCTTCCCCTTTATTCAGCTCTCATTCTTCTCTTTCCTGCCATCATGTGAAGAAGGACATGTTTTCTTCCCCTTCTGCCATTATTGTAAGTTTCCTGAGGCCTCCCCAGCCATGTAGAACTATGAGTCAATTACACCTCTTTCTTTTATAATTATCCAGTCTCAGGCAGTTCTTTATAGCAGTGTGAAAATGGACTAATACAATCATCAACTCAATCAATCTCAAAGTACCAGCTGTTGGTAATCTCAGGAATGCAGGGGTGGAAAGGGCATGATACATTTTCTCCCCATCATAAAAGTCATAGTCAATACTCCTGTAAGAACATACAGGCTAAGAAAAAAAGCATAACAAATTTATTTAAAATTTTATGTGCCATGGAAACCTTCACAATGGGAATCGGGTAGGACCCATCTGGAACAAGGGTCTCATGACTTACTATCAGGCAAGAGTAGGTCAGAGAATTTCTTTGTAGAAAGCTCCTAGATAGGCAGAAGATTAATAATACTGGTTTGTATGACTGACTTTGGAGAAAATGGATTGTAGTTTCTATGACTTGCCTTGAATAAAAGGAATTCTGGTTTCTATGACTGGCTTTGGGGGAGAATGAGAGGCAGGAGGCAGGAGGGCAGAAGAAGGTCAAAGAGACCTTGGTTCTGAGGCTGCTTCTGAGGCTTTCCAACATCTTTTCATTCATCACATTTAGCATGCCAAGGGGCCATACTTTGGGGTATTATTTTCTGAGCTACAACAGGATCCATGGCTACTTACGCAGAGGATGATTTCTGAAGTCACAATTACTATTGTGGTGTCAAGCATGGATGACACTGCTATCTATGTTGGTCAGAGCAGAGGTCATCACCTCTATCCCTTAGGCAGTGTCAGTGTTGATGACGATTCCAGCTCCTGAGGTGCCGATGGCCACATGAAGGTTATAAATGTCAGGGTTCAGGTGCTAATTTATACACAAAAACCAATCACCCCTTGCTGTTGACTTTTCTACACAAATTCTACAAATATCTGTCATGACTTAAGTCCTAAGCCTCTTTATTTCCTATTTCACCATCTTAAGGTTTTTGTCATAATGTACAGGAAGATAATGAGTAAATTGCCCTTTACTGCCATTGTAATACTCTCTATATATCAATGACCTGTCTGCTTCAACCAACTTCCCTTATAATCAGTTCTTATTAGAAGTTCCCTCATTGTCTCACATAAATACATAAATCCCTGCCTTAAATCACTAGTCTTCCAAATATGCCTGAATGGTAGGATGAACACAGCATAGGCTCAATTTAATCTCCTCCCTCCTTCCACCTCCCAACATTAGAATCTGGAATCATTATCCCTTTCTATATTTGCTATTTTTATCTGTTTCCCTATGAGGATTGTCAGTGAAGATCCTTAGAAGTAAATAAGCTTAAGTGATTATTTCTAAGAACATCAAATAAAAAAATGACTTTAATGCTCCCCTACATGTATTTCTTGCATTGCTTAAAGGTTTTTAAATAGTAATTCCTGTTTTTATAGTTTAAAAAAATATTAAAGATAAACAAAAAACACAAAGATCAACTATCTAGAAATAAAGAGAAAAACAATGTTTACAAAATAGGCAGTTCAACGATAGCTGCTGAGATAAAAGAAAGAAGGCTGAATGTTGGAACTAAACAGAGAATCTTCCTAAGCGATCTGGGCAGAGGTCTGTGGTCAGTTGACAGAAGCGCCCCTGTGCATTCCCTTACAGCTCCCTCCCCAATTCCTCAGCCTTTTAATATACTTTTCAAACCAAAGTCTCTATATTCTGTGACTAGTATCTCAATTCTGTCCCTGTGTTCTGTTTTTATTTTTTATTATTATTATTATTATTATTATTATTATTATTATTATTATTTTGAGACAGAGCCTCACTCTGTCATCCAGGCTGGAGTGCAGTAGGGCGATCTCAGCTCACTTCAATGTCCACTTTGCTGGTTCAAGAAATTCTTCTGCCTCAGCCTCCCCAGTAGCTGGGATTACAGGTGCTTGCCACCACGCCTGGCTAATTTTTGTATTTTTAGTAGACACAGGGTTTCACCATATTGGCCAGGCTGGTCTCAAACTCCTAACCTCAGGCTATCTGCCCACCTCAGCCTCCCAAAGTACTGGGATTACAGGTGTGAGCCACCATGCCTGGCCCCTGTGTTCTGCTTTTTACATGTATCTGTATGAACCCTGTAACCATACATACAATGCAGAGAATGTAGTATTCCAACCTCATGTGAAACTATAATTAAATATCATTTTCTGGAACAATATGATCAGAGAACAAGATTAATTCACACACATGCATGCACACACCCACATGCACACACACACAAATCACAGAATGGCAAATTGACCTGCGTTTTCTGCCTTCCACTGAAATCGTGTTTGCCCTTGGCAATTTGAAAAACATTACAAAAGAAAATGAGGAAGAGACTCTGACAGACAAAATAATTGGAAGAAAATCAAAATATGCTGGAACCAAAAGAAATCTTAACACTTTAAGTACATTACATTAACATCCTCAATTTATCACTCTCCCCTAATCCACATTCTTTGCCATGTGATGTGGCAGTTCCTCCTCCCATGAAAGAAACAGAGGTATCCCTTGCTTTTGAGTTTGTCAAATGATCTGTTGTGGTTAATGGAATGTTAACAGAAGCTTGTGCTGTTGTACCTGCTCTCTTTTACATCTGCCATAGCATGAGAAGAATAAGCCTAGGGTCTCCCAGGAGGAGAACCGAAACAAATGGAGCAGAGCCATCCACAGAAGTGCTCAGCCTGACTCAGCTGACCCTCAGCTGACCTGCAGATTTGTGAGTTAGGCAAATGCACATCACTATATGCCACTGAGAATGTGTAGTTGATTGTTACACATCTTTTTTGTGGCCATAAATTAACTGACACTGAGCCCACCAACTTCAACTCCTCTAATTTAAAGAGGATAAAATTGGACCCCAGAAGTGGAACAGACTCACAGTAGTGGCAGGACTGAAAGTTAGGCCTTGAAATAGAACCATAAAGATATGGGTTTTACCATAGGCTCATATACTTGCTGACCACATTGGCCTTAGAAAGCCAGTTAGCTTGCCTGAATTTCACCATTTCATTTTTAAATGGAAATAATGAAATGGGAAAAGTTCCCTTATCCCTCTTGCAGGGCATGCGACAGGGGTGTGACTCACTTCTTCAGTGCCCCTCTGCTCAAACCCCTAAGGAGAGCATGCAGTCATACAGTTTGTGGGGAGCATTTTGGGCTCCAACCCCATGGAATCGTCTAAGGTTGAGTGTTTACAGCTCCCAAAGCCCCAGTGGGCTTGTGTTACATCGTGCTATTTCAGTTTTGCCGTCTGCAAGCATCTTGTGTCAATAAGCTCAATTAGACCTTCTGTCTTATCACAAGGACTAGGGCTTTCTGTATCCCATGTTCTTGCCTTCATGTACTAGAAAGGATCATACGTGGGCTTGGAGAATGGCTGCAAGGTTTTACTGAGTAGAGGTAGCTCTCATCAAGGTGGATAGGGAAGCCAGAAGGGGGATGGAGTGGGATGGTGGTCTTCCCCCGGCATCGGGCCGCTCAGCGGCTGGTATCTCCTCCGACCACCCCCCGACTAAATTCCACATTGTCCCACTGTCAATGTCCCGTTGATGTCTGCTGGTGCCTGTCAGTGTGCTCTTCTGTTCCTCTACTCCTCTTGATGTCTGGCCACCTGTGTGTGTGCCCACCAGCGTCTTGGGTTTTTTTATAGGTTCAGGATGGGGAGTGTGGTGGGCCAGAGTGGTCTTGGAAAGTGAAACATTTGGGTGCAAAAACAGGAGTGCCTGTCCTCACTTAGGTCTGTGGGCACAGGCCTGAGGGTGGAGGAGCCCTCACCAGGATTCCTGCCCTTCTCTACCCAGCACCTCCCTGTCCCCTGCTGTATCAATAATACATACAGTACCCTGCGTAAACAATTATAAATTACATGGCCTAAATAAGATAATCAATGTGAAAACACTTTGTGGAAGAGAGAGAAAGAAGTTAATGTGAATTTAGTGTTTACTTTATGCCAAGTACATGATTAAACATTTATTTACATTATAACAAATTATCTCCTTTAGTCCTATTAATACCTATCTATTAGTAAGGTAGGTGCTCATTCATTTGGTCAACAACAGCTGATTATTACATGCTTACTCAGAGCCATTATTTAATGAATGAGTAAATTGAGGCTAAGGGAACTTGTGTAACTTACCAAGTAACTTAACCTATAGTACTTGGGATGATTTTATTAATCAGTAGGTAGCCTACTAGTTGTAGCTCAGGAAAACTGTTAACCATTGCTAAATAAATACATTTTTGCTATTGGTGACCTAAAAACATTACAAAGTTATTCAAATTAGAATGTCTGTTTTTATACCTTTTAATCTCAGATTGTATTAGAAAAATCTTTAGGTTTGGTATCCAAGGTGTCATGATCTATACATTATATCTCCTCCCATTAACAGTCACTCTGTTCTCTAATTATAACTCCATTTCACCTGCACTGGAAGATGACTGCCCTTCTCTCTGAGGTGCTCCTAAAAGCATAAGGTGCATTTCAAATGTGCCACATGGCCTATATTATTATTCAAACTACACCAAACAAAACTTCCAAAGTCATTAACAATAAATAGATTTAACTTCTCTGGATGAGGATTGCCTATTTTTTCAGGTTTCTCCTAAGAGCTTTCAAAATGAAATATATCAAGATATGTACCTGCAAATTGGGAGAAAAACATAAGAGAAAAACAATTTTTATTTATACCAATGAATATTATTTGAGGAAATATGAGGTCAGTTCTCTAAATTACTGGGAATGCTTATTAGCAGTACAGAATCTTGCCTTGAGTGAGACTTAACAGAAAGCCATAAGAAGATTGAACATTGTATGAGGGCACATAAACTCTCTGACTTTTTTCTCAGCTTCAAGAGTATTGAGTTAAAACTCCTTCTCTATTACATAGTGGTTTTACATATAAGAAGAGCTTTTTTTGAGATGAAACCTTACGCAATTTCTTAGGGTCTTCAGGCCTTTTTGTTAATCCAGATTAAAGTAAATCACTCAGAATCTGAGAGGATTAAATAATATAATTTTATTCTACCTCAAAATCTCTTCCCCAATAAAATGTATTTGACATAGATTCTATTAGCAGGTCTTAAAATTTAACAATATTCTAAAGAAAATGAGGGAGGACACCAGAGGGAAGTGGTGGAACCCTGACAGAATCTGAGATGGCTTGCCTCTTGGCTAGGTTTCATTCTGATTATTTTCATTGCACTGAATCAAAATCTTCAGAACACAAAGAAATGAAGGGACAAGCAATGAGGGCTTCCTCTTCACCTCCCAATAAAGCTTTGCAAGTCCATTCTGCTCTTTATTTTTGAATAGAAACCTTCAACTCATAATTTCTGAACAAAATGGGCTATGGACAAGAACTGTGTAAACACTTCCTATTCTTTTCATTGATGAAAGAATTTTATTCATATTTTGGAAGGAAGCATGCAGTTGGAAATAATCTTATATAAATTGTTTAATAATAATAGTTAACTGACTTCATAATAATAAATAACAGCCGGGTGTGGTGGCTCACACCTGTAATCCCAGCACTTTGGGAGGCCGAGGCGGGTGGATCACGAGGTAATGAAATCGAGACCACCCTGGCTAATACGGTGAAACCCCGTCTTTACTAAAAATACAAAAAAATTAGGTGGGCGTGGTGGTGGGCGCCTGTAGTCCCAGCTGCTTGGGAGGCTAAGGCAGGAGAATTGCGTGAACCTGGGAGGCAGAGCTTACAGTGAGCCGAGATCGCACCACTGCACTCCAGCCTGGGCGACAGAGAGAGACTCTGTCTCAAAATAAAAAATAAATAAATAAATAACTAGTTTAATAGTATATATATGTATATGTAAAGTGGCAGGGCAGTCTTTCATTTCACGAAGGGACTATTAACTTAAAGGTCTTCTTTAATTAGCAAAACATGCAGTATTTTCAGTAGAAAAATATTAATGTATACTGTGGAGGATGCAGGTGGCTTTGTGGTAGTATCCTTCCTGCAGTCCACATGGGATAAACTCTAGTAAGTGCTTCCTTATTTCCTGTCTGCATTTCAAACAATGCTTAAAACTGACTGTGTCAGATTTAAATTATAATGTATATTTGCAAATCCAAAAGTGCTCTTGAAAAAAAATTTTTATTTCAAATGGAATTCATCCCTGGGTAAAGTGAGTTTTGTGTTTGTTGTTTTTAATCCCTACCCAAATCAATTTCCTTTTTATTTGGGGTTCAGGAAGAGAAATGTGTAAAGCTTTTATATCTTTTAAGTGGGCTTTTGCTTAAAGATAATAATAGAGAGTATCTACACCAAAACACCTCCCCCATAGCCAAAGTATTTATGTCAATATGCATATGGTGGCATGATATTTTGAAATATTGTCAGAGATTCTCTTAATTTTTTTGTAATACTTGGCCTTTCTTTCATTCGAACACCTAAACTGTGGGATCTGCTTTAGGGTAATGATTTCATAAGTAGAGAAAAGAAATTTGAGATTTTAGGGGCAAAAAATAAAAAGCCTAAATCAGAGCCTTAATAAATTTGAAAGATGAGGAGTCTCTGCCTCCTACCATGATAGCCAAAGATTTGATTGGCATGGGGGGTAGGAAGATGGCATAGGTCAGGAAAGAGCAGCAAGAAGTCAAAGTGTGGAGGAAATAAGGAATGATTAGAACCTATAGTTCCCTAAGATAGGTGGATTCTGGGCTCTGTCCAGTAGTCTGATAATTGAGGGGTACTTGAAACGCCAGTTTGTTTGGGGATAGTGATGGATGTACCCAGAAATCACTAAATTTATATCAAATAACATTTCAAAGGCAGGTGAGGAAAGAGAAAGTATTCTAAGAACCCACAATTCTTAATGCCATCATGAGACTGAGACCCATTTTTTTGAAACACTCAGTCTTATCTGTTGGCCTGAGCTGCTCCAGAAGCAATTCTCAGCCATGAAGGCCTTAGCTAGTAAAAAGGAAGGAGACAGAAAGTAAGCCATTTGCAGCTTCTACTAAACTTCCTGGCAACTGGTCTGCAATCCACAGAGTCACACCTTGGTGTGTGAAGGTGGAGGGATAATTTAATGAGAAAGCAGCAGTAGGCATAAATATTAAACATTAAAGAGGAAATTTACATTTTAAAGGGATTGGTAAAGCAATATGCACACAAGTGAAATATGTTGAAGCACTATTAGGCAGGTCTGTGTTATGCCTCCCTTGGTGGTAGTGTGAAGGTGCATATGTGCCTGGCAACCAGGAATGTACTGACTTTGCTTATGCTAATTATGGGCAAGAGCATGGAGTTCACTGCCCCAGAGAATCTGCTAAATAACAATGGTTGTTTGCCTCTCATAAAGCACAGCTATGTGACATAACTTGCAGAAATGGATAAAAGTTTGGAGAACTAAAAGGGAATAACTTTATTTTTTAATATATACTTTGCAAATAGTGCTTTTGTATTTACAAAAATTCAAATGACTAAGTTCATTTTCAATGACACCAATAAAACTAACCTGGGGTTCTCTATAAAATCAATCTGCCTTCTTTCTAATCATAGAACAAAGTAAGAATATCTAATACATGAGCAAAGAGCTTGATAGCTAAGAATCACCTCATGTTAAAGTGGTATTTGAAACACACACTTTAAGAGGCATGTACCTACAGATTGATGTTGCAAAGAAACTGGGAATGGGCAAGTGTCAAAGAAAAACTGTACCAACAGTTAAACAAGACAGACTTTATCCAAGACTATTGCAGTAAGAGGGGAAAGATTGAACTCAACTTTGTTAAAATAGAAAGTGGGGGAGTGTTTAAGCTACTGTGAGCTCTAGTGAGCTACTGGAAAAGTCCTGAAGGCCTTTAGGGTCACAGGAGAGCTATTCAATGTGATTAGTACATGTGTGTTTGCTAATTGGTGCTTATGGAAGTTAGGCTCCTACCCTCCCTCAGAGACGGGAGAGAGGGACCCTATCTTTCTTGTTGATTGTTTTTCAAAGAGATAGCTCCTATGACCTTGAGAAAGACATTATTGGGTTGTAAAACTAGCAAGAGGCTAGGAGAAAATGCACATCACAAAGGGGCAGAGAAATAATTTGCAATAAGTTTTCTAAAGTAAATGCTCTAAAGAAAGGGAGATAAGGGGTTTATAGTCAGGAAGAAACCTGTTTTAAAGTCTAGCCAAGATAAAAGGAATGTTAAGGCTGCCCTCATCAGAAGGTAGAGCTGGGTTTGGGATGGATTTGGAGATACTATCACCTCCTAGCAGTAAGACATAGCCATGAGGACATGGGGACTCAGGACTGGCAGTCTCCTATGCTGTTACTGGGACTAGAAGAAAGAGGCACATCTCTGTTTCTTTCTAGGCTCTTTTCACCACTAGTAGGCTAGTGAATGTTTCCAGAACAAAAAAAAAGTTTATTTTGTAGCATTTGCTAACTTCCATGGTGTAAATACTTTCACCATGGCTTGTCTCAAGCTACCAATCTGATCACATTGAAAAGTGAATTTGGGAGGAGATGTGCATAATTGGCTCTTCCAAGGCTGAAGACCAGCCTGCTCAAGCATGCCTCTGCTCTTCAGCCACACATACTAGAAAAAAATAGGAAGGGCAGACACTGAGAAATGAAAATAATATATGCTAAGACTCCGACTCCTAGTTAGTGAGATTTTAGACAACTTCATATAGATAAGTTTAAGGTATGCATAGCTTAAGAATTATAACAGACTTACTGACTTACAACACCTTATAAATTACAGCTGACTTGATTCTCATTATTGATTTCAGATGAAAAACCTGAGGCTCTCACCTTCTCATAACTAGTGAATAGCCACACTGGTAATGAACCAAAGGATGAACCTGCTTCCCAAAGCCTCTCTCTCTCTGTGCTATGTAGAGTACAAACTGTGTGTTAAGTGGCACCCATAAGCTTGACCACGAACGACATTCACAAATCGTTTTCCCAAGGTCCACACCCTCAAGAATATGCTTTATTATTTAACTGAAGATCTCACAATTTCTACAGATTGATACCCCCTTTAAGGGTAAACGTTCAGAATATTTGTCTGCGAGGCGTATCATTACTCCATCGGCTGCCTTTGCAAACTAGCAGTGGATATTCTGATATTACTCGATAGGTTAAAGAGGAAAGACATTCTTTTATTTGGGAGGAGAAAGGTACATGAAATCTTTGTTATATTTTTTGTATGTATGTATCTTTTTAGAAGCAGGGTCTTACTCTGTCACCCAGGCTGGAGTGCAGTGGCACAACCCTAGCTCACTGCACACTCAAAATTCCATCTTAAGCAACCCTCCTGCCTCACCCTCCCCAGTAGCTAGGACAACAAGTGTGTGCCACCAGGCTAGGCCTTTATTTTGTTATGATTATTTTCTTTTTTGGTAGAGACCAGGTCTCACTATATTGCCCAGGCTAACCTCAGACTCCTGCCTTCAAGCAATCTTCCTGCCCAAGCCTCACGGATAGTAAATTTTAATAGTTTGATGCTCTATTATAATAAGTTGGAAAGCAAATACAAGTCTAAATGGAAGAGAAACAAAAATAAAGGCTTTTGGAAACCATAATCAGTAGACATTCATCTTTGTATTCTTAGTTTTCTGCATGTTGCTTGATATGGTTGGGCTCTGTGTCCCCACTCAAATCACATCTTGTAGATCCTATAATTCCCATATATTATGGGAGGCACCTGGTGAGAGATGATTGAACCATGGGGGTGGGTCTTTCCCAGGCTATTCTCATAATAGTCAATGGGTCTCGTGAGATCTGACGGTTTTAAAAACAGGAGTTTCTCTGCACAAGGTTTCTTTCTGCCTGCTGCCATCCACATAAGATGCGAGTTCCTCCTCCTTGCCTTCCTCCATGATTTTGAAGCATCTGCAGTTATGTGGAATCGTAAGTCCAATAAACCTTTCTTTTGTAAATTGCCCAGTCTCTGGTATGTCTTTATCAGCAGCATAAAAACGGACTAATACAGTAAATTGGTACCAGTAGAGTGGTGCGCTGCTGAAAACATACCTGAAAATGTGGAAGTGACTTTGGAACTGGATAACAGGCAGAGGTTGGAACAGTTTGGAGGGCTCAGAAGACAGGAAAATGTGGGACAGTTTGGAACTTCCTAGAGACTTGTTGAATGTCTTTGACCGTAATGTTGATAATAATATGGACGATGAAACCCAGGCTGAAGTGGTCTCAGATAGAGATGAGGAACTTATTGGGAACTGGAGCAAAGGTGACTCTTGTTATGTTTTAGCAAAGAGACTGGGCATATTTTGCCTCTGCCCTAGAGATTTGTGGAACTTAGAACTTGAGAGAGATAATTTAGAAGAATGGTAGATTTAGAGTATCTGGTAGAAGAAATTTCTAAGCAGCAAAGCATTCCAGAGGTGGCTTGGGTGCTGTTAAAAGCATGTTTTAAAAGAGAACAGAGCATAAAAGTTTGGAAAATTTGCAGCCTGACAATTCAATAGAAAAGAAAAGAAAATCACATTTTCTAAGGAGAAATTCAAGCCAGCTGCAGGAATTTGCATAAGTAACAAGGAGTGGAATGTTAATCACCGAAACAGTGGGGAAAATGCCTCCAGGGCATGTCAGAGACATCTGTAGCAGCCTCTCTCATCACAGGCCTGGAGATTTAGGAGGAAACCATGGTTTCATAGGCCAGGCCCAGGGTCCCTCTGCTGTGTGCTGTCTAGGGACTTGGTGCCCTGCGTTCCATCCACTCCAGCTGTGACTAAAAGGGGCCAAGATATAGCTGAGGGCTGTTGCTTCAGAGGGTGGAAGCCCAAGCCTTGGCAGCTTCCACGTGGTGTTGAGCCTGGGGGTGCACTGAAGTCAAGAACTGAGGTTTAGGGACTCGGCCTAGATTTCAGAGGATGTACGGAAATGCCTCAATGCCCAGGCAGAAATTTGCTTCAGGGGTGGGGCTCTCTTGGAGAACATCTGCTAGGGCAGTGTATAAGGGAAATGTGGGATTGGAGCCCCCACACAGAGTCCCTACTGGGGCACCACTTAGTGGAGCTGAGAGAAGAGGGCCACCATTCTCCAAACCCCAGAATTGTAGATCCGCTGACAGCTTGCACTGTGCACCTGGAATAGCCAGGAGGAAGGCTGTATACTCTAAAACCAGCCCATGAAAGCAGCCAAGAGGGAGGCTGTACCCTACAAAGCCACAGGGACGGAGCTGCCCAAGACCATGGGAACCCACCTCTTGCATCAGCATGACTTGTATGTGAGACCTGGAGTCAAAGGAGATCATTTTGGAGCTTTAAGAATTGACTGCCGGGCCAGTAGCCCCCCATTTTTTGGCCTAATTTCTTCTATTTGAAATGGCTGTATTTACCCAATGACTGTACCCCCATTGTATCTAGGAAATGACTAACTTGCTGTTGATTTTACAGGCTCATAAGTGGAAGGGACTTGCCTTGTCTCAGATGACATTTTGGACTGTGGACTTCTGAGTCAATGCTGAAATGAGTTAAGACTTTGGGGAACTGTTGGAAAGACATGATTGGTTTTGAAATGTGAGGACATGAGATTTGGGAGGGTCCAGGGACGAAATATTATGGTTTGGCTCTGTGTCTTCACCCAAATCTCATCTTGCAGCTCACGTAATTCCCATATGTTGTGGGAGAGACCTGGTGGGAGATGATTGAATCATGGGGGGCAGGTCTTTCCTATGCTGTTCTTGTAATAGTGAATGGGTCTCACGAGATCTGATCATTTTAAAAATGGGAGTTTACCTGCACAAGCTCTCTCTTTGTCTATTGCCATCCACATACGATGTGACTTGCTCCTCCTTGCCTTCTGCCATGATTGTGAGGCCTCCCCAGCCATGTGGAACTGTAAGTCCAATAAATCTCTTTCTTTTGTAAATTGCCCAGTCTCGGGTATGTCTTAATCAGCAGCATGAAAATGGACTAATGCATTGCTGAACTCATGGTAGGTGCTTGATACTAGTTTGAAGGAAGGAGAGATAATTGGAAGGGAGGATGGGTGGAAGGAAGAATGGAAAGACAGAGAAGGAGAAAGGCCAGAAAGGAGGGAGAGGCACTTGGTGGTTTACACCCTTTAAGGATCTTGAAGAATGAAAAAGTTGTCACAGCAGGGAAAGTAGCCATATTTTGACATTAAACTATGTGCTGGCTTCTATAGGCTTCCTAAAATTAAGTGAATTTTATTTATAATATTTAACTTGCCAAAACATAAAATTCCCATAGTCACTCTTATTTGTAGGGCATGCTTGTTAACTTTTATACTGGACAAAGGGAGGGCTATTTTCATTGAAAATAATTTCAATGAAAAGTATATATATTTGTATTTCAAATTGCATATACATTGTATGTGTATTTTTTTACTGTGGAAAATAAGAAAGTTTATTTTATTCAAATTGCATAGCCATAAGGAATCAAATAAAAGTGCTAGAAAGCATTCCCTCTTTATTTAATAAAGTCAATGAACTGCCTAACTGGAGGGTATAGTTTTTATTGGCATCGCTGTTGTAGATTAATGGCTTCTCTGATGCAGCCACTGATAAAAGTATTTTTTCTGGTTTTTAATGGAATACTGTTCTATGGGGAATATTATGATCTTCCATTGCAGTTATTTGTAGAGTAGTTTATTTTCTCCCATTTGCATAATTTTCATTTGCTATCTAGACAGTACTACAGTTAGATAACACTGTACACTTAGGATTAATGGATTTTGTCATAGTTTTCTTTTTTTAATTAAGCAATTATCAAGCATTAAATACTTACCTGTTAATAAGTACTCGTTGACTAGAGAATAGTATTTATGTTATGAACACTTACATTACAAAAGAATATAAGGCCTCTCGAATTCTCTATACAACCTAATGTTATTAGTCGATAACTTTTCCAGGACCCTAGGTAAATAAACCATGCTATACTACAACTATAATCATCAGGATCAGCTGCTCATTAAATTGGAGAAATTAGTTTGCAGAAGCAGAATCTGATTTTGATTATTAAGTTGCAAACTATCATTTGTTTGTTGGTTTAAAATCAGTAAGAAGTCTTTTTCATGTGTTTTCTTCCTCTTTATCCATTCAGAAGAAAAATGATTATTATCAGGAGGCACTAAGCACCTCAGGAAAAGTAGAACCTCTTGACAGAAAGTGCTTCTTCCAGATAAGAGAAGATGATGAACTAAGGTCATTTAAGGTTAAGCTTCGAAAATAAACCAGAAGAAGACACCCAAGATGTATTGGATGAGATGCTGTGATGATAAGGCTAGCTCTAGGCCTTAGAGAAATGAGGCCTGGTAGGAAAGACAGTAGGTAAACAAGATTTGAAGAATTTATCAATTTCTACTTTAGGAACTCTAAATATACTGAAAAGACACCAAAGTGGCTGTATTTTATTAATATTTAATTTAATAATATTTCCAAGATTTTTGCTGATTAACATATTTAAATATACATGCACATTGGGGTAATGCTCGGCAGGACACCCACCATCAGAAAGAACAATGGTGACACTGATGTAGGGTCCTGGAGGAGCCCTGCTGGACCAGGTATTAACCCTTTAGGTCTTGGATTGTGGAGACCTGGTAGATCCGTGGTAGAGAAGTGTCTTAGTCCATTCAGCTGCTCTAGAAAAGTACCCTAGACTGGGTGTCTTATAAACAACAGAAATTTGTTTTTCCTAGTTCTGGAGGTTAGAAAGTCTAACTTCAAGACACTGGCAAATTCAGTGTCTAGCTGAGGCCTGCTTCATGTTTTATAGATGGTGATTTCTTGCTGTGTCCTCACATGGTGGAAGGTAAAGGGCAGCTCTTTGAAGCCTCTTTTGTAAGGCACTAATCCCATTCATGAAGGCTCTATCTTCATAATGTAATCACCTCCCTAAGGCCCCATTCCAAATACCATTATATTGTTGATTTCATTTCAACATATGAATCCTAGGAGGACACAAATATTGTGTTCTATAGCAAAGAAGTTAGTGAATATATACAAGTTTCAGCATTTTATTATCAATGTGTTCTAATTTAATATAAGCACCTTCACATGTTTAATTCTATGGGTATTTATTTCGCTAGTAGGTGTTCTCCAGGGTCTTTTGACTAATATACATTCCTTCATACCCTCCAAACCCTGACACACTTTTAATTATGCAATATTTCATCATGCCATCCAATTATAATTTTTAAATACTGTGCCCTTATGTTTTCCTCTCACTTTGTGTTTTAAGAGTAATTTGCACAATGACACCAATATCATGAAATAGTGAGGCCCTTATAGGTTGAATTTTTTTCCTGATTTCACTCATTCTCCCCAGTAAGTTTGCTAATCGCTACACTCTTCATCCTGCAAATGAGAACTATTAAACTCAAAGAAAATGTATAATCAACTTATCTCATGAGCCAGAAATATGCATCTTATGCAGAAATATATGTAACAGCCACAAAAAAATCAACATATAGATATTTATAGTCCCTTCTTCCTCCCCATACACACCTATCTCATGGAAGATTTTCATCAGCATTGTTTATCCCTTGCCAGCTTATTATGCAAAGAAAATAATGGGAAATAGTACTTGGGGGTCAGGAAGGGAACACAAATATTAATACTCATGTCATAATTCTTGTTAAACACACACACAAACACGCACACCCCTTGAATGTGATTATCTTGTCTAACCGAAATAGTAATATCTAAAGGGATCTTGCACATCGCACCCTCTGAATGATGGATTTAACCAAATGAACAAATGAACAAGTGACTATCCAACCAGAAAGTAGTTCTTTCTAGGAAGAATTCTTTATTTGATAGATATCTCTGCTCTTCCCAAATCATCAGTATTATATTTCACTGTGCAGTCAGCCATGAGTATAACCAAATATCATAATTTGAAAAAAATCTTTAATAAATCAAATTCTTTTAGACTCACCGATGTTCATTACCCACATTCTGGCAATGTCACTATCTTTTTTTCATTTACTGAGTCCCTTGAGATGGTACAGTCAGTGCAAAACTAGGGGGAAAAAAAGAGTTTTATTAATTCACTGAGCATTTTTATAGTACTTAATACGTACTGGCACCAAATCACTCAATATCTCTTTTAAAAGTATGTAAAGTATAACTGCATCAGACACAGGCCTTAAATTTTAGAAAATTCCAGGGCATTAGTAAGTCCAGATAAGCACACAGGATAATAATACAGGATTAAAAGTACCATGATAAATGCAGAAGTGTATTATAGTAGCTATAAGATCAACACAGGATGGCAGCCCATGGAAGGGCAGTGGAGAGTGACAGGTGAGGACCAATGAGTCTCTAAAAGAAAAAGAGAACAGGTGTTTCAAGCAATTTAACAAAATTATAAAGGGAACAGGCTATAAAGTTGTAAATGATTCAGAAAGATGTGAGTTTGTGTTTCATGGTTTAATAACTATAGGACCTAGGCTGACAACTTTTCTTCTAAGAAACTGTTTACTCAATCTATTTACACCTTAGAGAGTGAGAGAGCAAAAGAGAAAGATAGCACTCAGCAGCATGTAAGTACTCAAAAACATCGTGTTTTTTATCTGCAAATTTATGGTGACAAATACAGGTGACTGTAAATTATTTCTGGGTATCTAGAGTGAAAAGCAGCTTAGATAATGATAAGGCAGAAAGAGTTCAGAGTTAAAGGAATTTCTGGTAGAAATTACTAGTTGTTGCAGGTTGAGATTTCTGGAAGCAGATGTAGAGGGACAGGTGGCTCAAAATATTTATAAGGGATTAAAACCTACGACAAAAGGGAACAGAAAACAAGAGAGAGCAGAGAAAGAAGTCAAACTGAGACAGAAGCTTGACAAAGCCTCAGCCACCCATATAGAAAGTGGAGCCTTATTGCATGGGCTAAAATGGCCAGGCCTTTATACTCCTACCTCCCTCAGTCACTAAATATGGGCTCCCTCTGGAAGGGCATGGCCTTGAACAAGGAAGCTCTCCACAGCTGAGATAAACTGCTGGAATATGTTTGCTAACCAAACTTCCAGCAGCTTGGCAGCAAGAATAATTTGGGTAGTGCATCACTTCAGCAGCCCACCAGTGTTTGCCAATAGGCTGTATTCTCCCGCTTCTGGGGGGAGTCAGCCCTTCTCAGTTCCCTCGGAGGTGATCTGAGCAAATGACTCAGTGATTCTTTGTAGACAATAGAAATCCCAGGTGTGAGTCTTCCATTTCTTTTGTAAATGTGGCATTGTTAGAGACTGTTAAGGAAGACAGCGACAAGATCAGATTTGCCTTAAGAAAGATCAGTCTGGCAACAATGTACAAATGTTTTGAAAGAGGATGAGGCTGGAGACATAACTAATTAGTTGCTGCTTGGGTGAGACAAATAGGATGACCAAGGAAAAGGATTTAGAGTAAAGGAAAGCAATTAAAACTACAATTAAGGGTTAACTACACTATTTAATAACAGATTGGTTGTAGGGCAGAGTATGCAGTCTGGAGTAAGATTAGTGTAATGCTGGTGTCGTTTTATTTCCCATCAGAGTGGCTCTGATAGAGCAACAGTAGCAGGTAATATTTACTAAATGCTTCTGTGCACCTGCTACTCTGCTCATCACGTTTCACGCATTGCCCTATCTTCTGTATAGTCACTAGTTATCTCTTCTACCTTGCTGACAGAACCCTGGCTTTATGTAGTAACTAGTCATTCATGTATATTTATGGGGCTTCCCTCTCCCCAGGGGACAAATGTTCATTAGTCTATGCCAATCATAATAATTCTATTTCTCTTATCAATGATTTATTAGATATGATCATGTGACAGGAAAACAAGAGAACGAGAAAAGTCAAATCAGAGGCTTCTGGGATTGCTTTCGCCTCATAATTAGGGAGAACAAAGGTAGGGACTTGGTTACTGGTTTGGGCCACTACCAGGTGAAGCCCAATGCCAGCAGTTTCTCCTTTTTGTGGTCAAGAGACTACCAGAGAGACCAACACAGGCCCTTCACATCCCAGCTCCGGACTTATTTGTTTAACCACTTTGGGTGTCTTCAGTTACTTGCAGCTTATTTTTCTCATTGTTTAATCCACATTTGGTGTGTTCAGTTACTTGCACCTAAGAATTCTAACTAATATTAATGTGTTTAGCATTATCCGTGTATAGAGGAGGAAGGAAAAGGAGCAAGCAAAAGCCCCAGGCTTCCCAAATCTTCCAGGGAGAGTAGAAGGCCCTCTCACATATTTGGAAGTCATGCCAATGAAAACATTAAAATCTTAAATGCCAGCGTTTGAAAAAATAATTTCCTTTTTGACGTTTTCCTACAACCTGACCTCAGGCTTTCAGTCTTGAGGTTTCTTCTCAAACGTTAAACATCTTTGTTTCATAAGATTTCAACATCCCAGCTGTTTTTCCTCACTTCATACTATGACCCTTAAACATTGACTGCCACCCACCCCCCGCCTTACCAAAGTAAATGAAAAGTGTCATTAGCTCTGAATAGTTGTTAGTGGCTCCTAAAGAACTGACTATACAAATTCAACTTTTCATTAGTAACTGTGTGTGCAGTTTTACAACATCTAATAGGGCCCTATGCTCTGCAGATCCAAGGACTATGAGTGGCTGTTTCTGTAGCTGTATATTTTTCAAGGACTGTATTACTTAGAACAGAAGATGCTGCTACCAAATTCTCAGGTGGTGTCTTCTGGTTTCACAGTCTCATTAGTGGATAGGGTGAAACTATACATCAGGACAAAATTGTCTATGTTTTCTTCCTTCAGTAAAAATAACTTCAGTCAGTAACACCTTTAGAATTGTATTCTTTTTATTTTAATTTTAAAGTGTTTTTCTAATGAAGACAAGGATAATCCTGAAGGGTAAACATGACTGGAAAAAGCATGTGTTCTAAACCAAAAGAGGAATTAGAGAATGTTAAGCATTACAATAACTGTAACCAAATCTTATCTTCATGATTTTCTAAAGGAAGGTTTAGTTCTAAATTGAGTATTTAAGTATAGACAATAATAATACATTATCTTAATAAGATGCTGTATTTCCCAGAAATGAAATTTGGTATTAAATGCCAATTCCTCCACTTGGGGTTTAGATTTTGTCTTATCTCCTTCTCAAAGACTTTCCTTAAACATATCTCTTTCTTGCATCGACAATTTCTCAATTATTTATAGAATATTACACCAGCTGAAAAACAAGCATTATTTTTTTCCTTGAAACAAAACCTCCACATCTTTTGAACTCCACATCATCTTTCTACTGCTGCCCCATTTCTTTCTTCGCAATTCATTGTAAACCATCTTGACAAACCTAGAGTCACCTCATATGATCTTCTAAATCCACTATAATCAGCTTTTTATTCTCTTTCCAGCAGAGAAAAATGTTGTCATGGTAACAAAAAGTTTGCTCAGTGGTCACTACTCTTTCCTCATCTTATTTAGACACTTCAATTCCTTTAAGCATAGGTGAGCACCTCCCTTCCTAAAACCCTCCCATTACTTGGTGTCTAGAACCCCACAAGCTTCTGATTGAGTGCCTACCTTGTAACTGCTTCATCTCAGTCTCCTTTGTGGGTTCCTTTTTCCTTCTGAGCCACAAAATGTCCTTGGCTCCGTTATCTTCCTTAAACATGCTTTCCCTCTTAGCAATATTTTGTGAGTCTATGGCTTTAAATATAACCTGTTTGCTATGGCTTCCACATCTATAACTTAAGATTCAAACTTGCCCTAAAACTTCAGACTTACATCCAACACACTTGATACTTGATTTATTACATGTTATTCAATAAACATTTTAAAATTAACACAACCAAAACAGAACTCTTGATTCTCCACAGGACCCAACCCCCTAACCAGCTTCTATCTCAGACTAATTAGGGTTTATTTTATTATTAATTTTAAATAAACAACTCCATCTGGTTTCTTTTTCTGTTTTGAGACACGGTCTCACTCTGCTGCCCAGGATAAAGGCTGGAGTGTGGTGGTGCAGTCTCAGCTCACAACAGCCTCTACCTCCTCAGCCCAAGTGATCCTCCCACCTCAGCCTCCTGAGTAGCTAGGACCACAGGCACATACCACCACATCCAACTAATTTTTGTATTTTTTGTAGAGATGGGTTTTTGCCATGTTGTCCAGGCTGGTCTCAAATTCCTGGGCTCAAGCAGTCTGCCCAGCTCAGCCTCCCAAAGAGCTGGGATTGCAGTTGTGAACCACTGCACCCGGTTTATCTGGTTTCTTAAGCCATACACTGGGAATTTTCCTTGATTTCTCTCTATCCATCAGATATTCTTGTTATTGGTGGCAGAGATTCAAGTTACTGGGAGCTGCCAGTGGTGTATCTGTATGGCTCCATAGCAACTTTAATTCTTGCCTCCTCAGATGAAAGAATTCGACTGAGGGGCATAAAGCAGAAAGAGACCAAGGCAAGTTTCAGAGCAGGAGTGGAAGTTTATTTTAAAAGGCTTTAGAATAGGAAAGAAAGGAAAATTCACTTGGAAGAGACCCAAGTGGGCGCCCGAAGGTCAAAGAGAGAGAGAAAGAGAGAGAGAAAAAAAGGACTTTTAACCTTCATCCTTGGAGTTTGTGGGCTCACCACTTTCTCATGATTCTTCCCTTAGGGTGGGCTTCCCGCATGCCCAGTGCTTTCTTTGCCGTTTGGAGTTGAGCACCTGCAGTGTGTTTAGGGAGTAATAAACAGAGGCTTTCTTTCCTTTTCCGGTGGCATGTAGCTGGAGATCATACATTGCCATTTTTGTCTCTTAACACCCATGTCCAGGAAGTTGCTTCTCCCTGGGGCTGGCATTCAATTAAAATTTTAAATGTTAACAGTAGGTTCCATCAGGAGATTGTCACTCCCTGGCTGCCGAATTATCTTTTTAGAGAGGCAATGCAATAATTGCTGGTCTATCACCCGACATTCCTAGTGGGTGATGGCGGGGAGCCCTCTCCTGCCCCACTCATGCCTATCTCTGCCTATATCATCCTCACCCTCATATATGCATATCTAAATCATCAACATATCATATGCAATTTGCTTCCTAGATAGATCCCACATCTGTCTTCTTGTACTGCATTTCCTCTATTATAACCATCATTACCTACTCACATTATTCACAGTACCTTACCTAGCCTCCCTGCCTCAATTCTTGTCCCACCTCAATAGTGTTTGGTCCACTTGTTTTTCTACTTACGCAGTTAACATCACTGAAGTATGAGTTACATGCATGAAAAACCACCTATTTTAAGTTTACAGTTGATGAGTTTATATACCCCCTCACACCAATCAAGCAATGAAATATTTCTATCACCCCCCCCCCCAATTGTTCCTTTTGTCATTTGCATTTTACGCTTGCTTACCTCTGGCCCAGAAAACAACTGATACACTCTCTGCTACTATAGATTAGTTTTACCTGTTCTGGAATTATTTCTACATGAATTCATATTGTGTATTCTCTTTAATGTCTTGGGTAGCTCAGCATAATGTGAAATTCATCAATGTTTTATGTCTAAATAGTTTGTTCCATTTTATTGCCGAGTACTATACCATTATTTGCATATATCACAGCTTGTTTATCCATTCATCTATTAAGGATCCTTGTTTTGTTTACAGCTTACTGCTATTATGAATAAAGATGCTATTAACATTTGCATGCAAATCTTTTTGAAGACATGTTTTCATTTCTCTAGGGTAGATAACTAATAGCAAAATTGCTGGAACCCATGCTGACAAACTCTTTCCCATGGTTATACTATTAAACACTCTTACTAGCAAGTATGAAGTTCTTTTTCCACATTCTCACCAATCCTTGCTATTTTCAGTCTTTTCAATTGTTACCGTTCTCATGGATATGCAATGGTATCTCACTGGAAATTTTAATTGGCATTTCACTGATGACTAATGGTGTTGAGCATCTTTTTCTCTGCTTAGTAGAAAGGATATCTTATGTATGAATTTTAGTCACATAACATTTATGTTACGTTATGTTAAATGCAATGTTTGGTAACATTTTTTGACCTTTACATATCATATATATCATATATATATAAAACATATATGATATATATATAAAACATATATATGATATATATGTTTTATATATATGATATATACATAAAACAAAAGGGTTATAAATACATATAAAAGGGTTTTATATATGTAAAAACAAAACATATATATAAGTATATATATATATATATATATATATATATATACATACATCTTAAGTCAAACTCTGGGAATTTTCCTTGATTTCTCTCTATTCATCAAATATCCTCACTCTCAAAAATACATATCAAAATAATCAACATATCATACACAATTTGCCTTCTATGTATATATAGAAGAATATCTACCATTTTGTAGTTTGCCTTTTCATTTTGAGTGTTTTAAAGAATAGAAATGTATAATTTTGATAAAATTTTAATTGACTTTTTTCTTTTATATTTAGTGAGTTTTGTACCGTTTCACTAAGCTCTCTCTGCCCGAAAGTAATAAAGATTCTTTTATGTATTTTCTTTTTTTTTTTTCTTATTATACTTTAAGTTTAAGGGTACATGTGCACAATGTGCAGGTTAGTTACATATGTATACATGTGATATGCTGGTGCGCTGCACCCACTAACTCGTCATCTAGCATTAGGTATATCCCCCAATGCTATCCCTCCCCCCTCCCCCTACCCCACAACAGTCCCCAGTGTGTGATGTTCCCCTTCCTGCGTCCATGTGTTCTCATTGTTCAATTCCCACCTATGAGTGAGAATATGCGGTGTTTGGTTTTTTGTCCTTGTGATAGTTTACTGAGAATGATAATTTCCAATTTCATCCATGTCCCTACAAAGGACATGAACTCATCATTTTTTATGGCTGCATAGTATTCCATGGTGTATATGTGCCACATTTTCTTAATCCAGTCTATCATTGTTGGACATTTGGGTTAGTTCCAAGTCTTTGCTATAGTGAATAATGCAGCAATAGACATACGTGTGCATGTGTCTTTATAGCAGCATGATTTATAGTCCTTTGGGTATATACCCAGTAATGGGATGGCTGGGTCAAATGGTATTTCCAGTTCTAGATCCCTGAGGAATCGCCACACTGACTTCCACAATGGTTGAACTAGTTTACAGTCCCACCAATAGTGTAAAAGTGTTCCTATTTCTCCACATGCTCTCCAGCACCTGTTTTTTCCTGACTTTTTAATGATTGCCATTCTAACTGCTGTGAGATGGTATCTCATTGTGGTTTTGATTTGTATTTCTCTGATGGCCAGTGATGGTGAGCATTTTTTCATGTGTCTTTTGGCTGCATAAATGTCTTCTTTTGAGAAGTGTCTGTTCATGTCCTTTGCCCACTTTTTGATGGGGTTGTTTGTTTTTTTCTTGTAAATTTGTTTGAGTTCATTGTAGATTCTGGATATTAGCCCATCTGATATTAGTCAGATGAGTAGGTTGCAAAAATTGTCTCCCATTTTGTAGGTTGCCTGTTCACTCTGATGGTAGTTTCTTTTGCTGTGCAGAAGCTCTTTAGTTTAATTAGATCCCATTTGTCAACTTTGGCTTTGGTTGCCATTGCTTTTGGTGTTTTAGACATGAAGTCCTTGCCCATGCCTATGTCCTGAATGGTCATGCCTAGGTTTTCTTCTAGGGTTTTTATGGTTTTAGGTCTAACGTTTAAGTCTTTAATCCATCTTGAATTAATTTTTGTATAAGGTGTAAGGAAGGGATCTGGTTTCAGCTTTCTACATATGGCTAGCCAGTTTTCCCAGCACCATTTATTAAATAAGGAATCCTTTCCCCATTTCTTGTTTTTCTCAGGTTTGTCAAAGATCAGATAGTTGTAGATATGTGGTGTTATTTCTGAGGGCTCTGTTCTATTCCATTGATCTATATCTCTGTTTTGGTACCAGTACCATGCTGTTTTGGTTACTGCAGCCTTGTAGTATAGTTTGAAGTCAGGTAGTGTGATGCCTCCAGCTTTGTTCTTTTGGCTTAGGATTGACTTGGCGATGCAGGCTCTTTTTTGGTTCCATATGAACTTTAAAGTAGTTTTTTCCAATTCTGTGAAGAAAGTCACTGGTAGCTTGATGGGGATGGCATTGAATCTGTAAATTACCTTGGGCAGTATGGCCATTTTCACGATATTGATTCTTCCTACTCATGAGCATGGAATGTTCTTCCATTTGTTTGTATCCTCTTTTATTTCATTGAGCAGTGGTTTGTAGTTCTCCTTGAAGAGGTCCTTCACATCCCTTGTAAGTTGGATTCCTAGATATTTTATTCTCTTTGAAGCAATTGTGAATGGGAGTTCACTCATGATTTGGCTCTGTTTGTCTGTTATTGGTGTATAATAATGCTTGTGATTTTTGTACATTGATTTTGTATCCTGAGACTTTGCTGAAGTTGCTTATCAGCTTAAGGAGATTTTGGGCTGAGACAATGGGGTTTTCTAGATATACAATCATGTCACCTGCAAACAGGGACAATTTGACTTCCTCTTTTCCTAATTGAATACCCTTTATTTCCTTCTCCTGCCTAATTGCCCTGGCCAGAACTTCCAACACTATGTTGAATAGGAGTGGTGAGAGAGGGCATCCCTGTCGTGTGCCAGTTTTCAAAGGGAATGCTTCCAGTTTTTGCCCATTCAGTATGATATTGGCTGTGGGTTTGTCATAGATAGCTCTTATTATTTTGAGATATGTCCCATCAATATCTAATTTATTGAGAGTTTTTAGCATGAAGGGCTGTTGAATTTTGTCAAAGGCCTTTTCTGCATCTTTTGAGATAATCATGCGGTTTTTGTCTTTGGTTCTGTTTATATGCTGGATTACGTTTATTGATTTGTGTATATTGAACCAGCCTTGCATCCCAGGGATGAAGCCCACTTGATCATGGTGGATAAGCTTTTTGATGTGCTTCTGGATTCGGTTTGCCAGTATTTTATTGAGGATTTTTGCATCAATGTTCATCAAGGATATTGGTCTAAAATTCTCTTTTTTGGTTGTGTCTGTGCCAGGCTTTGGTATCAGGATGATGCTGGCCTCATAAAATGAGTTAGGGAGGATTCCGTCTTTTTCTATTGATTGGAATAGTTTCAGAAGGAATGGTACCAGCTCCTCCTTGTACCTCTGGTAGAATTCGGCTGTGAATCTGTCTGGTCCTGGACTCTTTTTGGTTGGTAAGCTATTGATTATTGCCACAATTTCAGCTCCTGTTATTGGTCTATTTAGAGATTCAACTTCTTCCTGGTTTAGTCTTGGGAGAGTATATGTGTCGATGAATTTATCATTTCTTCTAGATTTTCTAGTTTATTTGCGTAGAGGTGTTTGTAGTATTCTCTGATGGTAGTTTGTATTTCTGTGGGATTGGTGGTGATATCCCCTTTATCATTTTTTATTGCATCTATTTGATTCTTCTCTCTTTTTTTCTTTATTAGTCTTGCTAGTGGTCTATCAATTTTGTTGATCATTTCAAAAAACCAGCTCCTGGATTCATTAATGTTTTGAAGGGTTTTTTGTGTCTCTATTTCCTTCAGTTCTGCTCTGATTTTAGTTATTTCTTGCCTTCTGCTAGCTTTTGAATGTGTTTCTCTTGCTTTTCTAGTTCTTTTAATTGTGATGTTAGGGTGTCAATTTTGGATTTTTCCTGCTTTCTCTTGTGGGCATTTAGTGCTATAAATTTCCCTCTACACACTGCTTTGAGTGTGTCCCAGAGATTCTGGTATGTTGTGTCTTTGTTCTCTTTGGTTTCAAAGAACATCTTTATTTCTGCCTTCATTTTGTTATGCAGCCAGTAGTCATTCAGGAGCAGATTGTTCAGTTTCCATGTAGTTGAGCGGTTTTGAGTGAGTTTCTTAATCCTGAGTTCTAGTTTGATTGCACTGTGGTCTGAGAGACAGTTTGTTATAATTTCTGTTCTTTTACATTTGCTGAGGAGTGCTTTACTTCCAACTTTGTGGTCAGTTTTGGAATAGGTGTGGTGTGGTGCTGAAAAAAATGTATATTCTGTTGATTAGGGGTGGAGAGTTCTGTAGATGTCTATTAGGTCTGCTTGGTGCAGAGCTGAGTTCAATTCCTGGGTATCGTTGTTGACTTTCTGTCTCGTTGATCTGTCTAATGTTGACAGTGGGGTGTTAAAGTCTCCCATTATTAGTGTGTGGGAGTCTATGTCTCTTTGTAGGTCACTCAGGACTTGCTTTATGAATCTGGGTGCTCCTGTATTGGGTGCATATATATTTAGGATAGTTAGCTCTTCTTGTTGAATTGATCCCTTTACCATTATGTAATGGCCTTCTTTGTCTCTTTTGATCTTTGTTGGTTTAAAGTCTGTTTTATCAGAGACTAGGATTGCAACCCCTGCCTTTTTTTGTTTTCCATTGGCTTGGTAGATCTTCCTCCATCCTTTTATTTTGAGCCTATGTGTGTCTCTGCACTTGAGATGGGTTTCCTGAATACAACACACTGATGGGTCTTGACCCTTTATCCAATTTGCCAGTCTGTGTCTTTTAATTGGAGCATTTAGCCCATTTACATTTAAAGTTAATATAGTTATGTGTGCATTTGAACCTGTCATTGTGATGTTAGCTGGTTATTTTGCTCGTTAGTTGATGGAGTTTCTTCCTAGTCTCGATGGTCTTTACGTTTTGGCATGATTTTGCAGTGGCTGGTACCAGTTGTTCCTTTCCATGTTTAGTGCTTCCTTCAGGAGCTTTTAGGGTAGGTCTGGTAGTGACAAAATCTCTCAGCATTTGCTTGTCTGTAAAGTTTTTTATTTCTCCTTCACTTATGAAGCTTACTTTGTCTGGATATGAAATTCTAGGTTGAAAATTCTTTTCTTTAAGAATGTTGAATATTGGCCCCCACTCTCTTCTGGCTTGTAGAGTTTCTGCCAAGAGATCCGCTGTTAGTCTGATGGGCTTCCCTTTGTGGGTAACCCAACCTTTCTCTCTGGCTGCCCTTAACATTTTTTCCTTCATTTCAACTTTGGTGAATCTGACAATTATGTGTCTTGGAGTTGCTTTTCTCGAGGAGTGTCTTTGTGGCGTTCTCTGTATTTCCTGAATCTGAATGTTGGTCTGCTTTGCTAGATTGGGGAAGTTCTCCTGGATAATATCCTGCAGAGTGTTTTCCAACTTGGTTCCATTCTCCCTGTCACTTTCAGGTACACCAATCAGACGTAGATTTGGTCTTTTCACATAGTCCCATATTTCTGGGAGGCTTTGTTCATTTCTTTTTATTCTTTTTTCTCTAAACTTCCCTTCTGGCTTCATTTCATTCATTTCATCTTCCATCGCTGATACCCTTTCTTCCAGTTGATCGCATCAGCTCCTGAGGCTTCTGCATTCTTCACGTAGTTCTCGTGTCTTGGCTTTCAGCTCCATCA
Source organism: Gorilla gorilla gorilla (assembly GCF_029281585.2). Classification (NCBI taxonomy): domain Eukaryota; kingdom Metazoa; phylum Chordata; class Mammalia; order Primates; family Hominidae; genus Gorilla; species Gorilla gorilla. Next base: position 124,710,844 of record NC_073228.2, on the reverse strand, counting down.
GCTCCTTTGAGCACTTCTCTGTATTGGTTATTCTAGTTATGCATTTGTCTAAATTTTTTTCAAAGTTTTCAACTTCTTTGCCTTTGGTTTGAATTTCCTCCTGTAGCTCGTAGTTTGATCATCTGAAGTCTTCTTCTCTCAACTCATCAAAGTCATTCTCCGTCCAGCTTTGTTCCATTGGTGGTGAGGAACTGCATTCCTTTGGAGGAGGAGAGGTGCTCTGCTTTTTAGAGTTTCCAGTTTTTCTGCTCTGTTTTTTCCCCATCTTTGTGGTTTTATCTACTTTTGGTCTTTGATGATTGTGATGTACAGATGGGTTTTTGGTGTGCATGTCCTTTCTGTTTGTTAGTTTTCCTTCTAACGGACAGGACCCTCCGCTGCAGGTCTGTTGGAGTTTGCTGGAGGTCCACTCCAGATCCTGTTTGCCTGGGTATCAGCAGTGGTGTCTGCAGAACAGTGGTTTCTCGTGAACCGTGAATGCCGCTGTCTGATCATTCCTCTGGAAGTTTTGTCTCAGAGGAGTACCCGGCCTTGTGAGATGTCAGTCTGCCCCTACTGGAGGGTGCCTCCCAATTAGGCTGCTCAGGGGTCAGGGGTCAGGGACCCACTTGAGGAGGCAGTCTGCCCGTTCTCAGATCTCCAGCTGCGTGCTGGGAGAACCACTGCTCTCTTCAAAGCTGTCAGACAGGGACATTTAAGTCTGCAGAGGTTACTGTTGTCTTTGTGTTTGTCTGTGCCCTGCCCCCAGAGGTGGAGCCTACAGAGGCAGGCAGGCCTCCTTGAGCTGTGGTGGGCTGCACCCAGTTGGAGCTTGCCGGCTGCTTTGTTTACCTAAGCAAGCCTAGGCAATGGCGGCTGCCCCTCCCCCAGCCTCGTTGCCACCTTGCAGTTTGATCTCAGACTACTGTGCTAGCAATCAGTGAGACTCCATGGGCGTAGGACCCTTCTAGCCATGCGCGGGATATAATCTCCTGGTGCGCCGTTTTTTAAGCGCGTCGGAAAAGCGCAGTATTTGGGTGGAGTGACCCGATTTTCCAGGTGCCGTCTGTCACCCCTTTCTTTGCCTAGGAAGGGGAACTCCCTGACCCCTCGCGCTTCCCAAGTGAGGCAATGCCTCGCCCTGCTTCGGCTCGCGCACGGTGCACTGCACCAACTGACCTGCGCCCACTGTCTGGCACTCCCTAGTGAGATGAACCCGGTACCTCAGATGGAAATACAGAAATCACCCGTCTTCTTTGTCGCTCACGCTGGGAGCTGTAGACCAGAGCTGTTCCTATTCGGCCATCTTGGCTCCTCCCCTTCTTTTATGTATTTTCTTTAAATTTTAATTTAAATTGCTGTTTTATTATACTTTAAATAACTGCAGGACCTTTCATTCCGTCACTGTCAAATTGTGGTTTTTTTTTCCCTCTCTCTCCTCTCTCTCTTTCTTTCTGTCTCTCTCATCAGTCTAACAAGGTGTTTAACAATGTATTTTAATATTTGCAAAGAACTAACTTTTGGTTTGATCTACCTGTTATATTATTTGTCCATTTTCTAATTTATTTATCTTTAGCCTCATCTTTATTGTTCCTTTCCTTTTGCTCTTTTGGGATTTGTTTATTCTTTTTCTAGTTTCTTTGGGTCCATGCATAGATCTTTGACTTGAAACAATTATTCTTTTCTAATATAAGTATTTGTTGCTAAAAATTTCCTCTTATGTACTATTTTCAGTACATCCAACAAAGTTCAATGTGTAATGTTTTTCTTTGCTTTCAGTTCAAAATACATTTAAATTATTTTTATAATTTCTTTTTCAACCTATCAATTTTTCAGAAGGGTAATTTCTCAAAAGTTTGAGATACGCAGATTTTTTGTTATAAATTCCTCATATAATTTTGTCGGTTAAGGTATCCTTTATGATTTTAATACTTTTGAAGATATTGAGATGTTTTTTCAAAGTAACTACATTTGAACACAGAAAAGCCTCCCCTCTTACATCCAGAAAACTTTTTACAAGATTTTTTTAAAATTTCCACTTAGTTGAAGGTCTTATAAGAACCCATTTCTCACACAATCCCTGGGGCATAATTAGGAGAAAATTTTTATCAAATGCTATTTAGAAATGGCAGAAAATTATTCTATCAATAAAACCAATAAATAGGTCATAACAAAAACTAAACACTTGGAAATATAATGCTAGAAAATTCACCAAATGAAATATCCATTTAAAAAAATCATATAATCAAGGGGATATATGCATATAAGCTCATTCTGTAGTGGGAAGTACTAACGTACAGTAAGTAGTTTAAACATAGTGAAAGAACAGTGAGTTTATGTGAAAACAGGCTACATTTTTCTGAGATAATAATGTACCAGGTTATTTGTGCTAAAATAGAATAAAATATTTTGACCACTTGGAACTCCTTACATAAAATAGCCAGGAATACGAAGCATCAGCATTAAAAACAGTTTTTTTCTTCTCAAGATAGGAAATGGGAAATTAGTTGTAGGATATTTCATCCTACAACTAATTGAAATTGTTGTCCACCAACTAATTTCCCATTGTATTCCATGGGAATTAGTATTGACAACATCATCAATATAATGATGTATATTCCCAACTAATTTTACATTAGTATTGACTACAATGTAATAGTAAGTAGTAATGACTACAGTGATGTATTTGGCCTATGATACACCTGATTTCACATTGAAGGGAGGCATATTTTGGAAATGACTTCCTAGTGGTTACACAGACTTCAAAAGTGTACCCATCATTTGTTAAATTTGGTAGCAATTTCAATTCTGAAAGCAGGCCTTTATTCCCAACTAATATTACATTAGTACTGACTACATAGTTGTAGTAAAAAAAAAAAAAAAAAAAAGGCCTGCTAAATAAAAAATTTAGATAAAAAATTAGCCAGGCATGATGGGACTCTCCTCTAGTCCTAGCTGCCTCAGGAAGGTGAGGCAGGAGGATTGCTTGAGTCACAATTTTGAGGTACAGTGAGCAATGATCACACCATTGCACTGCAGCCTGAGTAGCTGAGTGAGAACCTATCTCTAAAAATAATAATCATAATAATAATCATAATGAAATAAAACGTACTTCTTCTAGATGACGCACAATTGTATTTAGCCTTTTAATTAAGTGTAATAGTCTCTGGATTTATTTGGAAAGTTTTGATTATTTATAATTAATGTATTTATATGGTTGTTTTGGGGTATATCTGGCTATTGGTTTTCAATTTGTCTCATAAATTTTTTGTTCATTTACTCTGCATTCTTTTTGACTATTTAAATATGTTAATTATTCATTTTTCTCTATTATGGCCTTACTAGCTATAACTCTTAAATTTTATATAGTAGGAGCTCCAAAGTTTGCAGTGTGCATCTTAACTTATCATAGTCTATCTTCAAGTATGTTATTCCACTTCAGATAAATGTTAGAAATGTATAATCACATACTTCTATTTCACCTTTCTCTTCTTTTTACCATTATTGATGTGAGAGCTACATCTACTTATGTCATAAACCCAACAGATATATTATTTTTTATTTAAATAGGAAAAGATATTTTAAATAAATTGAAAAATGAAAGAATTAAAAAAAAATTCACATAGCTACTATTAACACCTCATTCCTTACTACAATTCTTGATGAATGTTTGTTTAGCCAGAAAAAACTTTCTTTAAACTTTCTTAAAGTGCTAGTCTTCTGAAGAGGTATTCTCCCAGCTTTTCTTTTTCTGAAAATGTATTTATTTTACCTCCATTTCTGAAGAATATTTTTTCTGAAAACAGAATTCTAGGTTGGTAGACTTTTTTCTAGGAATTTAAAGGTATTGTTCCAGTGTATTCTGGTTTGTATTGCCTGTGGTGAAAAGTCAGTGTTAGGTTTATTTCCTTGCATTTAATCCCTCTTTTTTCTCTTATTGCTCTTCTCTTTAACAATAATTTTATGAGATTTGAATTGCATGCCTCAGCTTCTTTTGTTTGTTTCCCTGGTTGGAATTTGTTGAACTTTCTAGAACACGTGAGCAAATTTAGAAAATGTTACCCCATTTTTCCTTCAATTTTTTGTCACCACCTTTCTGGAAGTTCAATGGCACTCTTGTTCAACTTCTTAGGATTATCTTATAGTTTACTGAACATATTTAATATTAATAGAAATATATGTCTTATTATTTTCAATATTTTTTCTAGTGGTGCTTCTGTATGGATAATTTCTGTCACTATATTTTTTAAGTGCACTGATCATTCTTCTGGAATTTTTAATCTGCATAAAGTTTAGAAACACATAAAATGTATTTTCTAAATGCCTGGAAACGTTCCTTTTCCTGTGGCCCTAGAGCCGGTGTCCACGGTGGGGGCTCTCTCATGGTTTCTGAGCCCACAGTACAATCTGTGATGACACACAGCTTGTTCTGTTTAATGCACATGTAACACAAAAGGAAGAAAGAAACTTCCTATACCAGCTCTTCAGAAATCGTGGAAACTTGCTTCCTTTGGTTTCTTAGACGGAGCTATCTGCTTGGAGCAAATTCCCCGATGCCCTTGACCACGTTTACCTTGTGCAAAAATCACACCTGGCCAATGAGTTCAAAAAGCACGTTTCACGGCTTCCTGAATGCCGTCGAGGCATGGCTTCATGAGGGACATCGCGGGCACCCCGATGTCTCTGTGATTCCCTGGCAGGCTGCATTTCTCAATACTGAGACCCTAGTTTGCTCAGGCATTTTGTCTCCAGGGCTCCCGCTGGATAGGCGCATACTGCTCTGGGGAGTAAATGCGGGGAGTTCACAAACTGTGCCCAACGCATGTTTTAGCCAGGGTCCTACTAACTACTCAGTAAAAGAACGTATTGTATTTCTCCAGTGTTAAGCTATAGCCATGTTAAAAGTCACTGTGTATTTTTTCTCAGCATCAAATAGCTTATAACGTATTCTCTGCCTTGTTAGTGCATATTTTTACATTTCTGATACTGTAAAGAATATATCCAGTATGTAAATGAATGTTCTATAAATCCTTTGTATAGTCATTTTCTCTGCTCTTTAAATATCATCTCTATTCAGAGTATAATAAAATTATGAACTAGGTAAAAAAAATGTATTTTCTAGAGGGTCCTAGAGGTTCTATCTGGTTCCTTTTTAATATATTTTATTTTTCTCCTTACTACATTCATGTTTATATCGATCTTTGAAAGACTGGATATTTTCCTTTCCCAGTGCTCAGGTTACCATAATGAACATTTGTGGGTCGTTCTGGTGAAGCATGGAGAATTACTACTAGGTATTTGTCATAGTGGAAAATTACCCTTTATCATAGGCCTAGACTCTCTTTTAGTCAATGAGGTTATGGTCTGAGCAATGGACTGATCTGGAACCTGGGAAAAGGATGGTGATTTTTCAGTGGACAGTTTTCCTCAGTTTCCTGATCATCTGTCTTTGATTTGCTTTGATTTTATAAGTTAAATAAAACCCTAGTTGACTGCCTGTTAATTTTTCCTCAAGGACTGACATAAACTGCTGTTTTCATATCTCACTGTGAGTAAAGACTCCTCTGCCTGCCACTCAGATGTTGCCAGTCACTGTACTTACCTTGCTTCTGATAGCTAAGCAACACCATCTTGTCTTTGTTATTTTGAGGTCCAGTCATTCTAATAACTATCACTCAGTTCTGTAACAGCATCTCTTGTGTTCTCTAGACCTTCTATGCAACACTGTCCGCAGTTTATCTAGACTTACTTTGTATATTCAATTTAGCATGCCCACCTCTCTGATGCTTTTTTTTCCCCACTATCTGCCTGGCAACTCTAGCATTTCTACTTAATTTATTTGGGGTCAGCAATTTTTTCATGTTCCAAAAACTATCCTAGAAGAAGATGAGTATGATCTCACAGGGTAGATGCATTAAATTATGTTTCCTAGGATGATACTCACATTTTGATAAACTCTCACCTCCCTAACTTCCTGTTCTGTTCTGTTCCCTATGATTCAGGATTCTCAGCAGCAATCTCATGCACACAGGCTCATCTAATGATGGAAAATTGATACATATTGGTCAGATTCTGCAGTAACTTCTGCACATTTTAACAGTTTTCCTCCTTAGCCAACCTAACAGGGGTCCATATGGATGTTTTGAAATTTATGCTGGTACCATCTTAGGCTGGGTTCTCTGGAAATGGGGATTTGAAATGAGAAGGTTAATTGAACAGTGTTTTTAAATTTGCCTGTAAGAATGTGAGAAAGGCAGGATTTGGCAGTAGAAGAAGCTGATCCACAGTGCAGTTGCAGTTGAGTAATCAGCCAACTTACAGAAAGTTCTGGAACTTGGGATACCCTTTAGAGTTTTCCCAAAATAAGATAGTGATGACAGATCTTCAAACCCTGCATCACCCAGTTATCTATCACCCAGATACCAGATCTTCAAACTGCATCACCCAGTTGTCCACAGGCATCCTCCTTCATCTTCTCACTTTACCACAAGAAGGAATATAATTTTAAACAATGCAGCTTTTTGAAGAAGGAAAATCCTTTGGCTTTGTGTTACTCTGTCAGCAGTTGGCACATAGATGCATTGGCCCTGAAGGAGGTGATCTGAGAGGAAATCATAATATCTACTGCAGATATATGAAATGTTGAAAGCAAGTTTTCTAGTTTTTTCTCTTACTATTTCTACACTTACATTCAGCAATTGTTTAATGCTAAATTAATCATCTTGGTCAAATTTAGTTTCATGTTATAACTTAGTAAAATCTACCTTTTTATGTTTTCTATTTTCTATTTCAGTTTGTGGCATTAGTATTCACCTCATTTAATGAGGTAAAACTCTGGGATTCATCTTTGAATCCCTTATTTTTCTGTCCCTGGTCTTGCTTTCTCTGCTTACAATGCCCTTTCACCCTCTTCTCTACATAGTGAAATCACATGCATCCTTCAAGGGTGAGCTTTAATATATCTTCTTTTTTGGAGTTTTCTTTAATTGCTCTAGGTAGCATTAATTATTCTTCCCTCTGTGCTGCTAATATAGTTTCTACATCCTATTAGTCAGCTTGGGTGGCTATAACAAAATGCCATAGATTGGGTAGCTTCAACAATAAAAATTTATTTTTTTACAGTTCTGGGGGCTGGTAGTTTAAAATTGGCATGCCAGCATGATTGGGTTCTGGTAAGGACTTTCTTCCTGGCTTGAAGACAACTGCCTTCTTGCTATGTCCTCACATGGCAGAGAGTAAGAGGAAGCTCTCTGGTGTTTCTTCTTATAAAGGCACTAATCCTATCCTGAGGGTGCCATCCTCACAACCTCAGCTAACTCTGATTACCTCTCAAAGTTTGCATCTCCAAGTACCATTATATCGGGTTTCACTTCCACATATGAATTTTGAGGAAACATAATTTCATCTATAGCATACTTTATTCTATAAAAGGTCTTACCACATTGTGTTGGTGTAAATAGTATATATGTGTAATTTCTCTTTAAATGAGATTCTAAAAAGCAGGCACAGTCTCATTTTCTTTTTTCTCTTTTTTTTTTTTTCTCTTAGAGACAGACTATGGTTTTTCCTCAACCACCCAGGCTGGAGTTCAGTGGCATGATCATAGTTCATTGTAACCCTAAACTCTTGGGCTCAGGCAATCCATCCACCTCAGTCTCCCAAGTAGCTGGAACACACCACCAAGCTTGGCTAATTTTATTTTTATTTTTGTGGAGACAGGGTCTCTCTATGTTGTACAGGCTGGTCCCAAACTCCTGGCCTCAAGCAGTCCTCCTGCGTTGGCCTCCAAAGTGCTGAAATTACAGGCATGAGCTACCTACCACACCCAGTCTCATTTTCTTTTGATCTCCGGTGGCTAGCACAGAGACAACTATTGGGATACGTCTAAGGCCTATTTGCTAAATGTTGAAATAATCTATATTATGCATGTGCCATATTTAATATAAAATGACAAGCCAATATCTCTAATCATATGGTTTTTTATTAATGCTGGTATATTGACAATATTAATATTGCGGTAGTGATGAATTAGTTATGCTTAGGTGGTAAACCTTATTTTGCATTCATAGAACATTGTACTTGCACTTCATAGCACTTTTCACGAATGTAACGAATTAGATGTATAATGAACTCCTTAGCATTTTTACTATAGTTCCACAAGGATGGAGAATATATATGTCCTTTTTACCTACATATCTTATGCCGAGTGCAATGCCTTACACTGAAAAGGAACTCAATAATTTTTTTTTTTTTTTTTCTAGACAGTCTCTCACTCTGTCGCCCAGTCTGGAGTGCAGTGGCACGATCTCGGCTCACTGCAAGCTCCGCCTCCCGGGCCTGGAAATCAATAATTTGTATCAAATTATAGGCATAAAAGTATTGAGCTTGCAACTGTGGAAAACATGGCTATGGAAAAATAGAACGTTTCAAATATTCACCAAGGAAGAAAATTTTACACAGGTTAGCCTGGGTATTGATTGCCAGTGTTAAATAATAATAATAATAATAATAATAGTAGTAGCACTTAGAAAAGAAAAAGCCAGCTTTCTTTGAGAGTAATTATGAAGATTTTGAGGCTAAACTTCTGAACTAAAAGAACAATCTTTGTAAGGAATAACTGTAGTAACTAACCAGTTGATAAAGCTTTGAAAATTCCAGATATTGAAAGCCCTGAATGCCCAAATCACAATTTAGTCACAGGTAAACACATGGGTAGAAAAGATTTAAATTCCAAAGAAAGTGTGATGATACATATAGTGTTTTCTGAAACAATAACTTTGTCTACACTAAGGTAAAAAGTTATGTAAAGGAATATTAGGGTACACATATTTGGTGAAATTTATACATGAGATGTTTACAAACTGACACAGTAAATGACTAGAATGCTAAACTGTCAGTGATTAAGAAATGGTAAGGATTATTATTTCTATATGTTTTATTAAATATTTTACATAACATCTATTTTTCAAAAATGTGAAAGAAAATTTAAAATTAATTCCAAAAATTTGGTAAACTTATTATTGCTAATCTTGAAAATCAACTGAGTGCAGAATTGTCCATTTCATCTCATGTATCTTTCTGATGACTCTCTCCTTCAGTTGACTACAAACACCACCATAATACTGGTTCTTATGAAGAGCACATTCAGTGGAAGTAACTGGGGCTTATAAACTAAAATTGACATTTGGCTTAAACTATGATATGAACCCATTAGTCAAAGGACAGTAATAAATACAAAAAGCACATATGGGACCCTGAAAATTGATGACTCAATAGGCTGATTTAAATAAGCATGACTCACATTCCAGTAAATCTTCATTACTCTGAGCAAACTAGGTTGTAACCTTTTAGTGTTCTAAGAATAAATTGGTTATTGATCATAAACAAAAGTCAGAATTTGATGCACGCATAATGGAATAAGAAACAGGGAAATATTCTTCATGATAATGGCAGTTAACACTTCCATGGACCTTCTGTTGAAGTAATCCAAATCTACTTTAATGAGCTTTTCTCCCACAAGAAACATTTTCTAACTTGTGTTCCTTCTGTTGCTGGATGGCAGGATTTATTTTCTAGAGTAATGGCATCGAGCCCATAGAGCTTTCTTGTTTTGGACTTATAACCTCCTCATTCTCATTTCTTTCTTAGTTTATAATTAAATGGAACAGCACATATACATCTATGCAATTAATCATTAATATTGTAGCATTTTTCCTATGCAGTCTCTGAAAGTAATTTTCAGATATGTAGTTTTAAGTGTATCAGCAATTTGTCTTCAAGAAACACTGAGCAAAATGTGTTTTTACCTTATGTCTGAAATTATGGATGATTGTTTGTATTGTTATAAAATTTCTTTTTGCATTAGCTGTTCCACATAAAATGACAATAAAAATTTCAATATTAATACAAGAAGTTGGAAAATGACATTTTAAAATAACTTATTTTTAATAATTATTAATTATAAAAATGGCTTAATACAGTCTGAGCCATAAATGGGATTTAACTTTTTACTAAGTTAAAAAGGAGATATTATGAATAAAAATCCTTAGTAGGAAAGAATAATTACTTTATCAATGACTACAAACACTGTATGTGAGTTTAAGGAATAATTTATGTTCCAGGCATGGTGGCTCACACCTGTAATCCAAGCACGTTGAGAGGCCGAAGTGAGCAGATTGTCTGAGCTCAGGAATTTGAGACCAGCCTTGGCAACATAACAAGACCCCATCTCTATTAAAAATTAAAAAAAAAATAGCCAGGCGTGGTGGCGTGTGCCTGTGGTCCCAGCTACTTGGGAAGCTGAGGTGGGAGGGCCATTTGAGCCTGGGGGCAGAGGTTGCTATGAGCCAGATTGCATCACTGCATTCCAGCCTGGGTGACAGAGCAAAAATGACAAATTACACTTTAGGCAGAAATATATCTATATGAAAATATAAGCTTAAATTTTGGTTGCTACATTAAAACATAGAAATATATTGCCATGTTAATTATCAATAAATATTAACACTTTAAGCAAGATACTGTTTAAGCTGATAAATTCTATGAATGGGTCAATGATTATTCATTACTTTGCACATTTTCAGAACTATGTACATTATTAGAATTAACATGTTTATTTGCAGTGACACACAAGGAATCTGTGATTTAACCTTTCATACATTTGTACAGTAATTACACCAGTTGATCTTTTAAATGTATTATTTTAATTACTTAATGTATTACTTTAAAATATATCTGAAATTATATGGTACTCTTTTACCAGAATGAGATAAACAAGATTAATAAAATTAATGTGACTTTAGTAAAAAGTGATCAAGAAAAAGTAGAGAAAACACAAATTATTAATATTTGAAATAGAATAGGGATATTTTATAGATCATTTGTACTTAAAAAATTAAGTCTATTATAATCAACTTTATGCTAATAAACTAGACAACATAGATGAAATGGAAAATCCTTTAGAAAACACAACTTGCCAAAATTGATAAAAGACATAGAAAGTTTTAATTTCGTCTTAAATGCTGTAGAAATTTAGTTAATTTTCAGAATCTTATTACAAAAACTGAAATAGTTACATTGTTGAATTCTATCAAACACATAATGAACAAATCATGCAACTTCACAAAAACACTTTTAAAGATATAAGAGGAGAAAAGCCTTTACAATTTATTTTATGAGGCAATCATAACTGTAACACAAAAATTTGGCAAAGTCATTCTAAGAGAAGGTTATATAAATTGAAAAAAACCTTGAATACAAATTGAATCTGACAACGTATAGAAAGACAATATATTATTAAGTTGAGGTTACCCCTGTAATGAAAAGTTGGCTTAACATTTGAAAAATAACCAACATAAATAATGTATTAACAGAATACAGGAGAAAATGTCTTTATTTCAATAGTCTCAGAAAAAAACATTCAACCCACATGGGTAATAAAAAAGAGCAACTTTTATTCAACCTACAACCTACAAAAAGGCACCTAAAAATACAACTAAGATGATTTATATGATGAAATATTGAAATTTTCCCCCTAAAGTTCCCCCTGCATGTGAATTATACTGTAGGTTGTTCTAGGTGGTGAAAGAAGACAATAAGAATTAACTAAATATAAGGCATTAAGATCAGAAAGAAAGAACAATTCTGTTTATTTGTAAGTGACATGATTATCTTTGTAGAAAATTCTTACTAATTTCCAAAGCAACTATTAGGTTGGTGCAACAGTAAATGACAAAAACTGGAATTACTTTTGCACTGACATAATAAGTAACAATAAGTAAGTAGCAAGGTTTCTTGGTACAACATCAATATACAAGAGTGTCTTGCCTTTCTACATATTGCAGAAAACAATTGAGAGATGAAATTTTGAAAGCTTTATTTTTAATAATGTCAAATAACATAACATATGTAAAAAGAAATTTATCAAAAAATACAAGATCTGTGCACTAAAACGTTGCTAAGACAAATTAAAGAAAACAAAAAAGAAATGGGAAAATATGCTTTCTATGTATTAGAATATTCAGTATGATTAAAAATGCGGATTATTTCAAAAATTGACCTAAGATATGATACATCCCTAATCAATATCCCAAGTAACTGCTTTATAAAACCGACAAGCTAATTCTAAAATTTAAACATGTCAAGGGGGATGGAAAGGATTTTCAGTAGCCTAATTTTGCAAATAAATAAATAAATAAATAAAGGTCCAAGTTGGAGGATTTACTGTGCCTAAATTTAGGGATAAATATATAAATATAGATCCAGTGATCAAGACAATGAAGTATTGACATAAATAGGGCAAACAGATTAACAGTACGGAGTCCAGAAATGTAGCTATACTATACCGTAATTCAAGAGGGTCAGTAAAATTTTTAAAACAAATGATATTTAAACAGTTAACTATATATTAACTATAAAACTAACTCAATATTTTAAAGGAGGGATGGTAAAAATTCTTGACTCTTACCGATACAGGAGTTAAGAAGAAATCACTTAGGCAGATAGTAAGGGTATGGGAGTCCTCGTAAGGCTTTTCTTTTTAAGGAAAAGCAGCCCCAAATCATTTTCTACCGAAGAGCAGCCTGTAAAGTCAAGCTGCAGACACAGACAAGCAAGCTGGGAGCTTGCACTGGTGAATATCAGCAGGAACTAGGGACTAGACATGTTCAACATGGCGGCTCCACCTTCCCTTCTCTTTCTCAGCCACGTGTCCTGTAAGAAACAGACAAGATGGCCCTGATCAACTGGAAAGTCTATTTGCATAATAAGACTAGGGTGGGGCGACCAGCCTTTCTTGGGCACTATGTAAATGTCATACCTGATTGAACCAATTTGTGAGCCCTATGTAAATCAGACACCACCTCTTCAAACTGGACTATAAAATCAGGTGCTTTTCCTGCCAGCCAGTCCTTTCGGCTTGGAGATCCCTTTCTCTATGGAGAGAGCTGTTTCTCTTTCTCTTCTCTTCTGCCTATTAAACCTCCGCACCTAAACTTTTTGTGTATGCCCTGTTCTAATTTTTCCTGGCACAGAATGGTGAACCCCAGGGTATATACCCCAGACAACATAGCTGCTTCATTACCTCACAGCAAACATAAAATACACATTGGAGAAGGATTATTACAGTCCATAACTTTTGAGGTATAATTATAATGCTGTCAATGAAATCATAGGAGAATATCTTTGTGGCATAGGAGTAAGCAAATACATCTTTGGCAGGACACAGAAATAATTCTAGAAGAAAGAAAATAAAGTATCAAAACTTTTAAAAATCTGTAAATCAAAGGACAGTATGAAAAAAGATAGGAGCCAGGGGTGGTGGCTTATGCCTGTAATCCCAGCACTTTGGGAGGCCAAGGCAGGCCGATCGCCTGAGGTCAGGAGGTCAAGACCAGCCTGGCCAAAACAGCGAAACCCTGTCTCCACTAAAAATAGAAAAATTAGCCAGGTGCAGTGGCGTGGGCCCGTAGTCCCAGCTACCCGGGAGGCTAAGGCAGGGGAAGTGCTTGAACCCTGGAGGCGAAGGTTGCAGTGAGCCAAGATCGCACCACTGCACTCCATCCTGGGCGACAGAGCAAGATAGTCTCAAAAAATAAAAAAGGATAAGGGTTCTGGTTCAAGATGGCTGACTAGCAGCAGCTAGTGCATACCTCTCCCACAGAGAGGAAATAAAATCACGTAAATACTCTTCACATGGATCATTAAGGAGATCATTCTGAGATTCATAAGAGAAGTGACAGGAACCACAGAAAGCAGAGAAGAATGAAGCCACGAAGCTGAGTAGTGGCTGACTCAGGACCTGTGCAAAGCCAGAGGAGGCTAATGCAGAGAAAAGATGAGTGATAGTTAGATGCCCAGGGATCCACACCTCTGCCATTGACCTTTACATTCCTATTCATGGAACCTCCACATTGACACAGAAGACCACCTGGAAAATGCAAAGGTACCACCCAAGCTTACTTGTAATCCTGTAGGTCTTTGATCTGTGAGCAGCACAGTGCCAGCTGCCACTGTGTCTGGAATTTATTCCTTCCAGTGGGTTCTTGGTCTTGCGGACTTCAGGAATGAAGCCATGGACCGTCACGGTGAGTGTTACAGTTCTTAAAAATGGTGTGGCCGGAGTTTGTTCCTTCACATGTTCAGATGTGTCCGGAATTTCTTCCTTCTGGTGGGTTTGTGGTCTCGCTGACTTCAGGAGTGAAGCCGCAGACCTTTGCAGTGAGTGTTACAGCTCTTAAAGGTGGCAAGTCCAGAGTTGTTTGTTCGTCTCCGTGGGTTTGTGATCTTGCTGACTTCAGGAATGAAGCCGCAGAACCTGGAAGTGAGTGTTATAGCTCATAAAGGCAGTGCGGACCCAAAGAGTGAGCAGCAGCAAGATTTATTGTGAAGAGCCAAAGAACAAAGCTGCCAGAGAGTGGAAGGCGACCCCTAGCTGCAAGCTAGGGTGGCCAGCTTTTATTCCCTTATTTGGTCCCGCCTACATCCTGCTGATTGGTCCATTTTACAGAGTGCTGATTGGTGCGATTACAATACTATAGCTAGACACAGAGTGCTGATTGGTGCATTTACAATCCTTTAGCTAGACACTAAAGTTCTCTAAGTCCCCATCTGGCCCAGAAGCTCAGATGGTTTCACCTCTCACCACCACCCTGCCAAGAAAGGAAGCCAGGCACTTTCGTGTGCTCCTGGTGTAGTTTCTGCAGCCATGGTACGGGAAACAGCCAGAATATGTACCACAGGACTCTCCATGCTGCTTCTGCCCTTGTAGTTCCTGGACCAGGGAGGGTTGGGGGAGGCTGGGCAATATCATGTGCCTCCAGCACAGATACCACAGCTGAGGTGTAGAGGAGTAGGGGGCAGACTAGGTGACCCACGACACCCTGCCTTGGCTTCTCCTTACCAAAAGAGGTTTGCTGGCTTCAGTGACAGGACCCCAATGCAGCTGCCACCCCTACATGGACCGAAAGGCAGTGCTCACCTCCACCCCCCACATGGAGCCGCAGTGTTACCGCCTTAGAGAACAGACAAAACATAAAGCTGTCTGTACTGCGCTGAGTGACTATGTTCTGCCTCACAAACTACAATCGTGGAGAGTTGCAAGACAGGCATTTTCCATGGATCTCAGTCACACCGTGATCTGGAGATAGAGCATGGTGTGGATCTGAACCGAATGTCCTGAGCCCCAACACATGGATAGAAAAGGGAAATAGATCATGTTCCTGCCTCTAGGATGTGGAGCTGATGTAGACCCCTCACCCCCCAAGAGAGACCACAGTGCATTTCACATTTCACCAGGAGCTCCCCACAACCACCCGTATCGGGACTTTTGCCTGTGCTCATCACTGAGTCATTCACGGGCAACCCAGGGTGTCCAGTTCTACCAAATTGGGTTCACCCACCCAAGCTGAACAGGAAGCTCTGCACACAGGGCACTCTACTGTCCAGACCATCACCTGAAACAAGAGAGAGTACCTCATAGTAAACAAAGATCAAGTATATACTCATCTGCTTTTGCTGCAACTGGCTCTTCCCCATCAGCACCACCTACTGGCTTGCAGGTTAAACCACACAGCTCAGTATAAAATGTGCTGACAGAAGTGTACACAGCTATAGAAGCTAAGCCAAAAAGACTCTATCCAACATATTCTACAATTCCATTCCCTGTAGAGGGTGAGAAAAGGGAAAGAAAAAAATAGCAAAAGAAAACAAAATCATATTCAAATGAAAATAATTTCAAAAAGTAGAAGTTACAGCCTCTGAGAAGAAATCAGTGCAAAAATTCCAGCACCATGAAAAATCTGAATGTTGTGGCACCACCAGGGGATCACACTAGCTTTCTAGCAATGGACTCTTACCAAAATGGAAACTCAGAAATAAAAGATAAAGAAGTCAAAGTATGGATTGCAAGGAAACTCAACAAGAGCCAAGAAAAGATTGAAAATTAACAATGAAAAAATACTAAAGCAATTCAGGAAATGAAAAATAGATAAATTTCAAATAATCAAACAGAAATTCTGGAAATAACTTTACTTAAGAATTTAAAAATGCAATCGAAGGCTTTAACAGTAGACTAGACCAAGAAGAAAGTTTCAGAGCTTAAAGACAGGTCTTTTGAACTAACCCAATCAGACAAAAATAAGGAAAGAAGAATTTTAACATGAGCAAAGCCTTAGAGAAACAAAGTATTACATAAAGTGACTACAACTACATCTATGAATGATTGAAAATCCTGAGAGAGGAAGAAGAAGAAATAAGCAACATGAAAAACATATTTGAGATAATAATTCAAGAAAATTTCCCTAATCTTGCTAGAGATGTAGACATCCAGACACAAGAAATGGAGAGAACATCTGTGAGACAGTATACAAGACAAACATCACTAAGGCGTATAGCCTTCAGACTATCCAAAGTCAATGCTTTAAAAAAAAAAAATACTAAAGGCAGCTAGAGCAAAGGGTCAAATCAGAGAACCAATCAGATTAACAATAGACTTCTCAACAGAAGCAATACAACCCCAAAGAGGGGGCCTATTTTTATCCTTCTTAAAGAAAACAGGTGCCAGCCAAGAATTTTATATCCTGCCAAATTAAGCTTCATAAATAAAGGAAAAATAAGGTCTTTCCAAGACAAAAGAGAATGTTTTCCCACTACACTGCTCCTACAAGAAATTCTCAGTGGATTTCTAAACATGGAAATGAAAGGACAATACTTACCATTAGAAAAGAAAAAATAAGTACAAAGCTCACAGATCCTATAAAGCAGCTAAATAATGGAAAATAAAAAAACTACTCAATAAGAACATTATGTCAGGCACAAAACCTCACATGTTAATATTAACCTTGAATGTAAATGGCCTAAATGCACCAATTAAAAGTTACAGAGTGGTAAACTGAATAAAAACAAGACAAAACCCAACCACTTGCTGTCTACAAGAGACCTACCTACTGGGTAAAAACACATTCAGACTCAAAGTAAAAGAGTAGAAAAATATATACCACACAAATGGAAAACAAAAGTGAGCAGGAGTAGCCGTTCTCATATCAGATAAAACAGACTTTAAATAAACAAGCGTAATAAAAGACAAGGGCACTACATCATGATAAAAGATTCCATAAAATAAGATTTAACTATCCTAAATATATATGCACCCACTACTGGAACACCCAGATTCATGAAACGAATACTACTAGACCTGAGAAAACAGACAGCAATACGATGACAGTGGGGGACTTCGGTACCCCCACTGACATGACTATATAGATCACTGACATGGTTTGGCTGTGTCCCCACCCAAATCTCGTCTTAAATTGTAGCTCCCATAATTCCCACACCTTCTGCCATGTTTGTGAGGCCTCCCCAGCCACATGGAACTGTGTGTCCATTACACCTCTTTTTCTTAATAAATTATCCAGTCTTGGATATATCTTTATCAACAGTGTGAAAACAAACCAATGCAATCATCAAGGCAGGAAACCAACAGAAAAATTCTATATTTAAACTGTTCTCTAGGCCAAATGTAACTGATAGACATTTACAGAGTATTGTGCCCAAAACTGCACAATATACATTCTCATCTGCTCAAGGAACATTCTCCAAAATTGACCATATGTTTGGCCATAAGGCAAGTCGCAATAAAGCAAAAAAAAACGAAAACAAAAACAAAAAATAAATTATATCTAGTATTTTCTCAGGCCACAGTGGAATAAAATTAGAAATCAATACAAAGAGAACACTCAAAACTACACAAGGGCATGGAAACTAAACAACTTGCTCTGGAACAACTTGTGAGAAAACAATGAAATTCAAGCAAAAATTAAAAAGTTCTTTGAAACGAATGAAGATAGAGACACAACACACCAAAACCTCTGGGTGCAGCAAAAGCAGTCTGAATAGGAAAGTTTATGGGATAAAATGCCCTAGATAAAAAAGGTAGAAAGCTCTCAAGTTAAGCAAACCTAAAGTTGCACCTAAAGGGACTAAAAAAACAATAAACTAGACCCAAAGATAGCAGAAGAAAATAAGTAACGAAGACCAGAACAAAACTTAATTAGATTAAGATGAAAAGAATCATACGAAGTATGAATTTAAAAAAATGGTTCCTTAAAAGGATAAATAAAATTGGCAGCGCCCTAGCTAGGCTAAGAAAAAAAGAAGATTCAAACAAACAATTAGAGATGATAAAGGTGACTTTACAACTGATAACAGAAAAGATCATCAGAGACTACTATAAACACCTTTACACTCACAAATCAGAAAACCTTGAAGAAATGGACAAATTTCTGGAAACATACAACCTCCCAAGAATGGAACAAAAATAAATCAAAACCATGAACAGACCAATAATGAGTAATGAAATTTAATTAGTAATAAAAACCTTTCACCAGCAGAAAATGCCCAGGATAGATGGATTCACAGCCAAATTTTATCAGATGTACAAAGAACTGGTACCAATATTACTAAAAGTATTCCAAAAAATTGAGATGGGATTTATCCCTAACTAATTCTACAAGTCCAGTATCATGCTGATACCAAAATCAGGCAAGGACACAACAATAAATGAAAACTACAAGCCAATATCCCCTATGAATATAGATGCAAAAACCCTCAACAGTATACTGGGGAACGGATCCAACAATGCATCAAAAAGATAATTCATCACAATCAAATGGGCTTTATTCCAGAGATGCAAGGATGGCTCAACATATACAAATCAATAAACATCAACTATCACATAAACAGAACTAAAAACAAAAGTCATATGATCATCTCAATAGATGCAGGAAAACATTTGAAAAAATTCAACAATTCGTGATAAAACCGCCAATGAACTAAACATAGACAGAAATACCTCAACAAAATAAGAGCCATATATGACAAGCCCACAGGAAACAGCATAGCAAATGGGGAAAATTTGAAAACATTCCCCCTAAGAACTGGAATAAGACAAGGATGTCCACTCTCACGATTCTTATTCAACATAGTCCTGGAAGTCCTAATCAGGTGAGGGAGGGAAATAAAGTGCGTCCTAATTGGAAAAGAGGAAGTTAAATTGACTCTGTTCACTGAAGACATGATCATATATTTAGACACTTAGACTTGATAAGCCCCTTCAGTAAAGTCTCAGGATACTAAATCAACATACAAAAATCAGTAACATTTCTGTACATCAGTAATGCTGAAGCTGAGAACCAAATTCAGAGACCAATCCCATTTACAACAGCCACTCAAAGAAATAAAACACCTGGGAATACATTTAACCAAGAAAGTGAAAGATATCTACAACAACTACAAACACTGCTGAATGAAGCCATAGATGACACAAGCAAATGGAAAAACATTCCATTCTCATGGATTGGTAAAATGAATATTGTTAAAATGACCTTATTACCCAAAGCAATTGACAGATTCGACACAATTACTATCACATTTCCAATGTCATTTTTCACAGAATTAGTAAAAACAATCCTAAAGTTCAACCAAAAAAAAAAAAAAGACCGAGCCGGGCTCAATGGCTCCCACCTGTAATCCAAGCACTTTGGGAGGCTGAGGCACGCGGATCAACTGAGGTCAGGAGTTAGAGACCAGCCTGGCCAACATAGTAAAAACCCATCTCTACTAAAAATGCAAAAATGAGCCAGGCATGGTGGCAGGCACCTGTGATCTCAGCTACTCGGGAGGCTGAGGCAGGAGAATCTCTTGAACCTGGGAAGCAAGAGGTTGCAGAGAGCCAATATTGCGCCCCACTGCACTCCAGCCTTGGTGACAGAGCCAGACTCCATCTCAAACAAACAAACAAACAAAAGCAATTCCAATAGCCAAATCACTCCTAAGTGAAAATAACAAATCTGGAAGCATCATATTTCGTTTCCTTTCTTCAAATTACAGTACAAAGCTATAGTAATTAAAGCAGCATGCTACTGACAAAAATAGACACATAGAGTAATAGAAAAGAGCACCCAGAAATAAAACTACATACTTATAACCAACTCATCTTTAATAAACTTGACTTAAATAAACAAGAAAGGATACTCTAGTCAATAAATTGTGCTACGAAAACTGGCTAGCCATATGCCAAAGAATGAAACTGGACCTCTATCTCTCACCATAAACAAAAACTAACTGACGGATTAAATATCCATATGTAAGACTAGAAACTATAAAATTACAAGAGGAGAACCTAGGAAAAACTCCTCTGGATATCGGTGTAGTCAAACAATTTATGAGGAAGACTTCACCAGCAAGTGGAATAAAAACAAAAATACATAATCAGAAGTTAATTTAACTAAAATGTTTCTGCACAGGAAAATACATAATCAACAGAATAAACAGACAGCCTACAAAATGGGAGAAAACATTTGCAAATTATGCCTCTGGCAAAGGATTAATATCCAGAATCTATAAGGAACTCAAACAACAAGAAAAAAACAATTCCATTAAAAATTGGGGAAAGGACATAAACAGATATTTCTCAAAAAAAGAAATACAAGCAACCAACAAAGATGAAAAAACTCTCAACATCACTAATCACCAAAGAAAAGCAAATTAAAACCACGATGAGATATCACATTTCACCAGCAGAATGGCTTTTATTTAAAAAGTAAAAAACCCCACAGGTATTGATGTAGTTACAGAGAAAAAGGAATGCTCATACACTGTTAGTTGGAAAGTAAATTAATTCAACATCTATAGGAAACAATATGGAGATTTCTCAACTAAAAATAGAACTACCATTCCACCCTGCAATCCCACTGCTGGGTATCTACCAAAAGGAAAGGAAATCATTAAATTAAAATGATATCTACACTCTTATGTTTATTAATAGTGTTATTTACAATAGTAAAGTCCTAGAACCAACCTAAGTGTCCATCAACACATGATTAAATAAAGAGAATGTGGTATATATACATATATATGCACCATGGAATACTGTGCAACCATAGAAAGAATCAAATCATGTCCTTTGCAGCAACATGGATAGGACTGGGTGATGGGCACACTAGAAACACAACCCCCACCATTACATATGTAATTCTTATGTTACAAACAAGTACATGCACCCCCTGAATCTAAAATGAAATAAAATTAAAAGGGATAAGTAATTATCATCTGGGAGAAAATGTAGCAAATATTTATCTAACAAATAATTTGTATCCAGAGTACATTAAATAATTCTACAACTCAGTATAACTGACACAAATAATTCAATATAAAATGAACAAATACTTGACATTTCACAAGGAAATAAAAATAAAAGTAAATAAACGTATTGAAACATGCTTAACATCATTAGTCATTAGGAAAATTTAAATTAAAACCAGAGAAAATATCATGATGCACCCACTATAATGGTTGAGCTGCGTTTAAAAAAACAAAAACAAAACACTAACAACCCAAGTGTTTACCAGAATGGGAAACACCAAGAACTCTCATAATGTACTATGGGAATGTATACAAGAAAAGAATTTTGAAAAACTGCTTAAAAAATTCAGCATATACCTTGTTCATTACCCGGAAATTCTAATCCTAGGTATTTGTGCAAGAGAAATGAAAACACACAAAGGCTTGTACAAAATACACACAGCAATACTCAGAAGCAAAAACTAAAAACAACTGAAATATTCATCAAGAGAAAAATGAATAAATGTATTTGATTGTAATATAATTATATTTTAGAATATTGCTCAGCAGCAAAAAGGAATACAATTCTTACATATACGACAATATAGTTGAATCTCATAGACAAGATGAGGAAAAGAAGTTGGACATGAGAATACACACTTGATGATTCCATTTATGTAAAGATATAGAAAAGTCAAAACTAATGTGAAACAAATAGTCACCCCAGAGTGAGTAGACATTGAGTGTTAGGGACACATGAGAATTTCCATAGTGATGGAAATTTATATCTTGACAGAGTTGTACAAATATCTATTAAACTCATTAAATTTCACACTTTAGATCGGTGCATTTTTAATGTATCTAAAATTTACCAAAAAATAACTTTAAGCAGATATTGAATTTTAGTTACTAGGTTTGCTTTTCTTGATATTATAAGTTGGCAATTTTGAAACTATTCTGTCTATATTCTAGAGTTGAGCAAATGAATATAAATTTTGGGAATAGTGGGAGCCATATTTTTCACTGTTGGGGAAATAAATTACAAATATGGAAAAGGGAATGTCCAAAGAGTATGTTGTGTTGTTGATTTTGAAAGAGAACCATCAGTATTAACTCATGGCTTTTAATATATAGGTAAAACAAAGAAACAAATGCAAATAAAGAAATAAATACAGTGTGTATATGTATATATACCTTAATATCTTGTGTATATATATATTTTCACTCTGCCTAGAAGCAATAAATTACCAGTAGCAATGAATACATTTGGCACTCAGAAGCTTGGTTACTAAATACTGTTTTTCATTTGAAAGGAGCTAGACTTTCTTAGAGAAGACTGATTCCAGATCTTGGGCAAGGAAAATGCAAAATAAGCCTATAACATATTTGCCAGAAAGTAATAATATTTTTGAAGAATTACAGTAATACATAAAAAGTCAAATTGAAGGGGTTCCTAATTCCCAAATCTGTATGAATTTGACTATTATCCAAAATACATAATTATAATATTACATTATAACCCATAGTGTAAATTAAGAATCCATTATTCCATTCTGATATAAATTAACAAGCAAGTAGGACAATTTCTTACAGAAGAATGTCAAATGACAAAGAAGGAATCACTGAATTAGGGAATCATCAATGGATGCTAAAAGTAGTCAGTAAACGTTTGACTGATGGTTGAATATCTACATATTAAACTCCTCCAGACTACTGATTAGTTGCAAGTGAAAAATAGCCACATTACAGTGGAGAAGAATAGTAGTCTCCACCTTAAGTAATCAAAGTTTATATGAGCAATATAGGTATAAAACAAACTCATGGGCCTCCTGATATTCACTAAAAAGTCTATATCAATTTTGTGATACATCTGACACAAATGCGTAACCCGGGTCTATCCATCACAAAAACAAATCAGAATAACCCAAATTAAGAGACATTCTACAAAATAACTATTTTGTACTCTTTAAAAATGTTAATATCAAGCAAGAAAAGAGAGTCATTTTCAGATTAAACTGAAGAGATATGACACATAAGTGCAATGTGGGATCTTAGGCTGGATCCTGGACTGGGAGCAGGAGATGGAATTTAGCCATTTTGAGATATTTGATAAAATTTGTACATGGGCTTTCAGTAGGATAATATTGTTTTAACAACGTAAAATTTTCTGATCTTGATTATTGTGCTGTTGTGTAAGAAAATATCAGTTTTTAACAAATGCAATTAGAAATCTTTAGAGGTAAAGAGACATAATATCTACAACTAACAAATGGTTGAGGGGTAGAAAGAGAATGAGAACAAGTGACTGCAACTGGGGCAAAAAGTAAACAAGTGAGAAACATACATATGGGAATTCAAAATATTATTGCAACTTTTCAATAACTTTAAATATATATAGAAATAAAAAGCTGCAAAAATTAAAAGAGAGGCTGAGAAGTAGTAACTAGTAATGTTGAATATAAAAAATACATATATAGCCCTGGAATCTAAGTGCAGAGAGTGTGTCAAGGATGAGAAAATGTGATCAATTGTGTCAAAAGATGATGACAGCCCAAGTAAGATGAGAATGAGAAATAACCACAGATTTTTTTTTTTAACCAAGTTTTTATGCTGCGGATGGGAATAAGTCAGGAGATAACAAAAACAAAATAATGATCCAGGATAGAGAGGGGACAGTCACTGGAGTGATATACTTAAGTAGGTGAGAATGTACTCTAGTGTATAAGTAGATGAATTAGTTTTAGACATAAGCTTCGGTGGATCATCTTGTGACTGATGGGAAGGCAGAGTCAGCCAATGCAGATACTTGTAGATGGGTAAAACTGCGGGTGGGAGTTTGTGGAAACTTTCTTCCTTCAGTTTAAATGTTCAGTCATCAGTTAAGAATGAGGATGTGAAGAGACGTAATAGTGATTAGAAAAGAAAGGAGAATATATAATTTGAGTAGAAAAATAAAGGAAGATTTCTAAAGAGCATTAAAGACACAAACTCTTCTTGTTCATGATTTTATAGTGGAATGGAGGAGCGAGTTTATTGTTCTTTCCAGACTTATCCAATTTTATGGATATATATCTATATCTATATATGGGTATTTGAAGAGTTAGATTTAACCGTAGCTGTAGTTTAGCCTACAACTAGCCTAGAAGGGAGGGATAAAGGAATTGAAGTTTTATCAAAAGGAGTGTTTATAATAACTAAGTGAATAATTTAAGCTATGTAAGGAAGGAAAAATGTTAAGAATGTAAGTGGCTGTGGCTGCAATTGATTGAAGTGTGGGACAGGCTTTTGGAATGGGAAATGAGGCACTAAAGGAAGGGGAGGAGAAAGAGAAGAGGTATTCAAAGTGAAATACAGAAAATAATGAATAATGTAGAGTTTGGGGTAAAAATAAGATATAGAGTATGGTCGGAAATGGTTGATGAAAGATTGAAGTCAAGATGAGAGGTACTCAAGAAATAAGGGGGAAAGATACTGGAAGATCCATCTATGTGTATATCTTTACATTGTCAAGAATTAAGACAATGGAAGTGTTGAAGATAGCAACAAACAGCCAGGAGCTAAATATCCAAGAAATGAAGAGGAATAGCCAGGGCATAGGCAAATGACAGAAAGAATGAAAGATAAAAGTTACTGTAATCTTTTATCATAAGATTTAAGTCTAGGTGGTGGGGAGGTTTCCAGAGGATCAGACAAGAACGGTCTGAAATGGCCTGAAAGCAAACTACATTATAGATGACACCAAGCCTCTCTTACAGCTCAGTGATAAAGACAACTAGGGGTGAAAAAGCAGCCATTGATTGGACGCTTCAGGGGAAATTGATTCTTTCAGGAAAATTCTGGATTTTTTTTTAAGAACTGGAAAGTGAAGTTTAGAGAAGAGTTTGTGAATGCATTTTTTTTTTTTTTGGTATTGATAATGTACTGCGAATTCCAAAGAGTATGTTAAACCTTTCTGAGAAAGGGATAGAACAAGAGATAGAAAGGGTAATTAGAGTGAGGTGACCATGATAGAGAAATCTAAGGTTCTTGGTGGTAATTATATGAAGACGAAGGGAAAGTTTAATAAAATTACTTGTTTTGGATTTAAGACAAATAGAGATAGCAAGGTTGTGAATGTAGGGAATAGGGAGTGATGAGTATCTGGTGCACCATCTTGACCCAGTTGATTGAGGAAAGCAAATCTGGGAACTTATGTCTTACTCACTCTGTGAAAACCTATTTATGGCTGGAATTTTAGGAGTTCAAAACCTGAAGAGATCTTAGACCAGTGGGCGTGTTTACCCCTGAATCCTATTGACAAAGGGGCAATTTTACATCAAATTCAATCCAACTTAAAGATTTTTATATTCTGTAAAATAAAAAGTTAAATATTCTAGCTAATATTAATATTTGTTTAGTACTAGTACTATGCTATGTACTGTAAATGTGTACTAAGTGTGTACGTGTTTTAATTCAATTAATCCAGACAACATTAAGAAATAGGTACAATTATTTATTTTAGAAATAAACTGAGGTAGGGAAGTTTAAGTAGCTTATCAAGATCACAAATCCAGAATTGTTTTTAAGCCAGGATTTTATCCCAAGGCATTCAGCTCTATAATCCATATATTTACGTAAATGACAACAAATGAAAATACAATGCTCCTTTATAGTCTGTCCTAGTAGAACTTCATTTTTGTATGTTAAAAGCTCACCTACAGGACTTCCAAACCAGTGCAATGGAATGAGAAAACTATGTTGTTCCATTTCAATTCCTACCTTTAACAGAACACCTGGAATGATCATCTTTTATATTTGGTGATGAAAGTTATGTTTAATGGATTCACTTATTTCCTCTTTGCAAATTTTAACTATTGAACTATTAAAAACATTGGTTTTTTATGTTAATTACAGCTATTAGGTAACATAGAAACACTTTCCACCTCAGGAAGAGACTTTAAGAAGTATTTTTAAAAACAACAATGCTTCTAAGACTGTTCCTTCTCTTTGGCTAGAGAACAGTCATCAGAGATACAGCTGTGAAAGCAGCACAGAAGTGGAAGTATTCCTAGAAAAAAAAACTGTAAATAGCTCCTCAAGGAACAAGACAATAGAGAGGTCAATTATTTGGAAAGCCGTTAGACAAGAGCCTGCTCTGATTTGCATGTCCCAAAACTCTGCATTTGGGAATCTAGGGTGATAAGTGTGATCAAACATTATTTTAAGCAGCAGCCAGATGGATGCTCAAATTACATGCTTTGGCTTCCAGCAGTTTTCATGATAGGTTGATTGTGCAATGTTTCCTACACTTAGCAGGTGCCTTACTGTCCACTCTATGCAATTCAAATTGATGGCAAGCCAACAGTCATCAAACTAAACGTAATATTGTCTTGGATTTATATTTTCTACAAATTTTATATGAGTTTGTAGCAGTAATTATAAAATATATCCTCAATTTTGCAAATTTAAAATTTATTCTACTAAATTTGGGGGCTATATGGGGGAAGGGACACACAGGCACATACTTCTATTTTATCATATTTAATTTTTCCTTGCTATGAGTTATTATTAATTTTATCACTCTGAACAGAAATGGAACATAAATGTCCACAAGTGCTTCCCCAGTTTCTAGATGGGAGAAACCAGACTAAAAATCAATCAATGCCAGACTGAAGAAAAATCAGTAAACTGAGGTTTAATACAGTACACATGCCCAGGAGAATTTTATCTTTACTTCTAAAAAATCTACTTAGTAAGGCTTAATTATGCCAGTTTATTTTTACTTTGTCTTCATGGAAACTAAGTGCTTAATAATCTTTTCTTTGTAAGCATTATTCACACATTTGAAAATTATTTGTCAATTTTCCCCTAACTTGTTTCTTCTCTAAGTTAAATCACGTCCAATTCTTTTGTTATCAATCTTCTTATCTAACCCTGTAACCATTTCTGTATGTTTATGGCATGATAACTAACAAGTTCTGTAATGTTCTCCAGAGTAATAGTTTAACATATGAAGACTTCAAGAGTAAAAAATAAAGAAATAAACTAAATGGAAGGTGAAAAATACATCAACCACTCCTATTACCTATTATCCTGCTGATGATCCAGGACTATCTTCCACTTCCTAAGATATAATAATTACCAGATGCACTTTCTATATGTACATAGTGTTCTTGATACTCAGAATTCAAAGCTTATTTGCTGTTTTCCAGTAGTGATGGTAAAGTTAAATCAAACAAATCTGTTTCCTTGCTGTCTCCCTTGAGTAGTAAACGTTGCTAAGACAGCTGGAACAGATCCTGGAACCATGGATACTTGCATGTTGAAGTGTTTTCCTCTTTCGCAGGAAACCTTGGGGCTTTCAGCTACTCACACCCTAGATACAGGTTCTATGCATGCAGAAGAGCATATTATTTGATACTTCCAAGCTACTGGGAAAGCTGAAGGAAGACCTGACTACAACTGAGCCAGCTGAGCACTACTCATCCCAGACTGACAACTAGAAGTTTTGCACAGAAAAAGAGGGATGAACTGGGATAGGAAGGCAGGCTCAGGGAAAGCAGCATGGTATCAGGGATCTGGAGTGAGAATGAGAACCAAAGGAACATGGTTGAGATCTTCACATTTGTTCCAACAAACAAGCGTGATTGGTTATCCATTATCAATGTCGCCTTGGTAAAAGAGTCTTTATAGCCCACTCCATTCACATCCCCAAGTTTTTACATAAATCAATCATACAACCTTTCATTTGGGACCCTAAGCTCTGAGCGTGACATCTCTCCCCTATTGTGTTACCTACCAATTATCATGAGGCCCTCTCCCTGTCCAGATGAGCACCACAGCAACAGCCCTGCAGAACACACCAGTCCCTGAGTAACACTGCATCTAATCATCAATTATTGGATGCTCCTTGTTACCCCTTTCTACTTTGTCTCTTATAATAAATTAGTTTTGGTTGCTTTTTTAAAAAAATTAACAATACAGTCTTGGCCTCAGACTTAACAGTAATGCAAGCTGCCTGGATGTCTGTTCTTTCACCCTTCCAAAGCAGGTGTAATATAACTCATAATAGAGTGGCTCACAAATATCACGTGAATTGAATTTGTTGATGGTTGGTGAAGCTGGAGAGTTAAATGTGATTACTCACCATGTCTAGTTCTAGACCAGCATCACTATTGCATACATAGCCAGATAGAATATGAGCCATCATCATGATCACCACGTGTAACCCTTGCAGCCTTGCCCATAAGAAGCTAATTTGCTCCTAACACATAGTTGAATATAAAGTATATAAATACATTGCCCTTTGATTGACTACTATGCTTTTTGCTAAAATGAGGTTAGTCATTTTCATGTTATTTGGGATTTGACCTCTTAAAATACATTTTTATAATTTTTCATTTATCTTAGTTTTGTTTTCTATTTTACTAGCCCAGTGTTCACATAGTTCCTTGGTGTTTCCTCCTCATCTCTCTGACTTCCAAATAATGGAGTGTCCTAGGATTCTATTCTTGTATACTGCTTTATATAAAATATTGTTTTAATAACGCTTACTTTCCCAATCTTCATCATTTTCTATTCACCACACACTGCTGTATTTTTCTTTATATTTCTTATTAGCATTGGACATATTCTGTATTTGCTATTACATTTGTGTTTACTGATCATCTAACTATTTTCATTATAATACAAGCTCTATTGTTTTTCTTGCATTGTTTTATCCCAGTTCTTAAAATCATGCCTTGGCCTAGTAGACACTGAATAAATATTTGTAGAGTGTTAGTATCAATCCTGGATTTCTAACATATTTGTTTCTTGTATAATTAATATATTTGTAAAGTAATTAAACATACTGTATTCCCTCAAATGATTTCTGCCCTACCAAGTTGATAGAATTATGGAAATATTTGATTATTATGTTTTATAACTACCAGTACAGATGATAACTTAAGCCATTAATGTGAACAGAAAATAAGACAGGCCTTTACATTTTTTTTTTCTCTCTCTCTTTCTCAAATAAAATATAGGAACACACAACAAAAAGAACAAGTTTAATGGTAAGTTTAATGGTTAGGTTAATCATTTTACCACAAGAGGGCATAAGTTCATTTATAAAAATCTATTTATGACAGTGCTCCATGTAATTGGAGAAAAACAAAACACAAAAAATGAAACGTCCACAGTGAAATCATCAATCCTTCTCCTACAACTTCTGAGAATTTCTTTGGACAGATGAAAAAATAAATATTTCTATTTATTTTCTATCCTACCAGGTGCCTGCCTAAGAATTTCATTGTTTTAACAAGCACTCTTTTAATTTCAAGCTTTTAGTGGAAAGCATTATATAGATGGGAGTTTATTGAAGAAATTATCTCAAAGAGTTTTCTTGGCTTTGCAAAAGAAGGTCTTAATGATAAAGTGCTTTATTTAAGAAAGTGACAATAATTGGGGTTTGAAGGCAGTTAAAGACAGAATGGTCTGAAAATGTGGTCAGCTGAGAAGATGGCTGTACTTTGGATATGAAAGAGAGACGACAATGCATAGGATATGAACAAAGAAAACCTCACATTCTGCAATGCAAAATGTGAAAATTTAGATTAATACTATTAATCTAAACACATTAAAACGAGTGCTGGCCCTTGAGCTAGGCTATCATCCTCCCGTATTTCTCTTGTTTCAGTAAAATTTGCTAGACCCAGAAAAGCCATGTGCTATTTGTGCTTTGGTGAAAGAGAATACAGGTGGTGTTCAGTCTGAGGAGAAACAGTGTGGAGAAGGACACCAAGTACAAGGGGTGACCTGAGGAACCGAGCAATCAGTGGCAGCAGGCAAGTGGAGCAGTTGGGGAAGGGAGAAAAGAACATTCTGCAGAGAAGCTGAGAAGGAACTGGTTTATCCTACAGTTGTGACAAGCAGGGGAAGAGGGAGTTTACTCAATGTGGAAAAAAACAGATATTTAGAGGATTTGGGAACTCCAAAGTAGCAAAAAATTGGCTTATATAGAAGAAAGGCTTTTACATCCAGTCATCTAGTTATTTCAAATTCTAGTCTTGAAAAATAAGAAACAACAAACAGACTGCATTAGCATGCTCACTTACAAGACTTCTTTTACTGAAATGTACAGTACTTCATTGTTAAGCTCTTGGCTTTTATTGCATTTCTTGGCACTTTGTTTTCTTCTTTCTAGTGAATTAATTATGTAGCTTAATATTCTTCAGTTTTGCCCTGATTTCTAGGAAGTTAAATTTTATGCTTTGCAGTGCAGATGTATTAACCCTTACAGTAAAAGCATTTGCTTTATCTCCTTTCTTTTGCTACTAGGTTCGTGTTTGTGACCATGAATTATTTTGCATGAATTGCCTTTGGTATAGGCTTCCTCAAGTCCTTTTTGGAAGGGAGCATCATAAAATAAATCATTTAAGAATACCACAGGTCAGGAACATATCTCCTGATGGGTAATCCAGAAAGGACTCTACCTTCCATGCCCAGTTGGTGGAGTATTGACAGAAGATGCTTCTTTAGGTGATGTGCCACTCCAAATGGTGACTTTAGATATAGTAGTTTATTTAGAAATGGAATGGCTTCCTTTAAAGCAAACTTAATTTCTCTCTAAGAAAATACATATGCTTTCTGACATCTAAATTCAATGGCATCAAGGAAATGGTTTGAGTATGAGTGAGCTCTACCATCTGTACCAAAGGTCTTCTCAGTCTGTATTTTAATTGCCAGATTCCTTGTCTCTCTCTGAAATAGATTCTAGGTTCCATGAGGGCAAGCTCTCTATTTGGTTCTTCATTCAATCCCTATTCACCTGATAAAATTTGGAACGTATCTGCTCAATATTTGTTAAATGAGTAAAGGAGAATAGTGAAGAGCAAGATTTTAAATTGGACCTAGCCTAAATTCAAGGATTATGAGTTTCCTGGAAGAAGGGTTGATGACTTTAAAGTGTAGTATTTCATGAAGACTCTTTTAGAAGTTAAAGCTGCCAGTAGGTTGAGATAATTTGCCTCTAGAAAAGGCTGAAGAGAACTACTTTGGGGCTTCCTTTGGTAATTTAATATTCATGTTATTTTTGTCAGTATTTGCAGCAGGTAATGTTGATAGATCTTTTCTGCTTTGAAAAACCTATATCTAAAAGAGCCTTCTCACAAAAAAGGGAGGCTGCTTCTCAAATCTCAAGTGAAAGCAAACTTTTATCTCTTCCCTCTTTTGCTTTTAGTTTTGCTTCAGTTATTTTAATTTTCTTAGCAAATTGAATTATTTTATTTAGGAAAACATCAGTGTCCAGTTTATATCACTTATGCTGAAGAAAATAAACCATGCCAATAAAATCCATTGGCAAAGGCAATTTCCACTTCAGCACCTCTCAGTATTCTCTCGAATGGTCTACATGGAAAGAGTAGTTTAGAACTATTTCCTTTTTCTTGGGGGATGGGAGTGTTTTTCTCTCAGAAAAATAAATGATTTTAACTTCTTAACCATCTGCTAATTGTTCATGACAATACAACTTTAATACCTACATACATTAGTTAATATTTGGTAGAATATTAATATTTTTAATGTGCAAATAGAATATTCTGACATTTGAAATTCAAATGGATACTTTTTATTTCCTTTAAAATAACTGTTAGGCTACATAAGTGGACAGTTTTATTTGTTCTACATTAATTACTATGTACATTCTCCTGTTTAAAGTGTTGAATTTCTAAGAGAAGCCATTTTGTGACTAAGCCACAATGATTATAAGAACACATCTCCTATTTTATGCCATAATTAAACAACTGTTTGTTTGTTATTCTTAAAAGTATGATTTCATTCCAGAGGGGGATAATATTTAATGGCATCTTTAAACAGAAGCCTTAACATTAATTGACATCACACAGCAAATAAAATTTAACAAACATAGTATTTTCTGGTGTTTTGTAAATATCCCTAAGGAGGATGTTTTGCTTTTTTGAGATATATTTATCTTATTTCCTTGTGTTTCCTTAACTAATGTCTACATCTGTACTTTTGGAAAATAATAATTACTGCACCAAAGGCCATTTCTCCAGTGAACGTTCCTATTACCTCTCAAACTTAGGTTTTTCTCCCTTTTTAATTTCATTTCTTGTTAATTGAGTAGAATTTCCTGAAATGAATGAAAGACTTTTCATACATCACTATCATTACTATCAAATAATAAGAATATAATTCAAAAATCTATAGAATTTATAAATGCTATAACACTGGCTATGGATATTCTTGAAGAAAGAGGTGCTCTCAGTTTCTACACTGGAATATACACAAGTGCATAGAAAATCAACTACACCAGTGGCCCATATAGTGTTGACTGTAAGAGCAGAAAATAACCTAAATACCCCATGACTGAGAAATGAGTGATTACATTCTCATTTAAGATAGATAAAGCATTATCATGAGATACAAGTAACAATTTAAAAAATATATATAATATATATTATATATATATCTTTTCATATATAGACAAAAAGATCCCCAAGATTTATTCTTTTTAATTTTTTTAACTTTTAATTTTGTGGGTACATGGTAGGGTATATGTTTATATATTTCTGGGGACATGAGATACTTTGACCAGGTATGTAATGCATAATAATCACATCAGGATAAATAGGGTATTCATTACCTCAAGCATTTATGCTTCGTATTTCAAACAATCCAATTACACTCTTTTAGTTATTTTAAAGTGAACAATTACAATTTTTTTTTTACTATAGTCACCCTGTTGTGCTAGCAAATACTAGGTCTCATTTATTTTTACAACTATATTTCTGTACCCATTAACCAACCCCACTTCCCTGCTACCTTCGCTGACTACCCTTCCCAGTGTCTGGTAACCATCATTCTACTCTCTAACTCCATGAGTTCATTCATTTTAATTTTTAGCTCTCAGAGATGCATGAGAACGTGTAATGTTTGTCTTTCTGTGCCTGGTTTATTTCACTTAACAAAGTGACCTCCATCCATATTGCTGCAAATGACAGGATCTCATTCCTTTATAATGACTGAATAGTACTCCATTGTATGTTAAGTTTCACGTTTTCTTTATCCACTCATCTGTTGATGGACACTTAGGTTGCTTCTAAATCTTGGCTATTGTGAATAGTGCTGCAATAAACATGGGAGTGCAGATATCTCTTTGATATATTGATTTCCTTTCTTTGGAGTATACAGCTAGGAGTAGGATTGCTAGCTCATCTGGTAGCTCTATTTTTAGTTTTTCAGGAATCTCCAAACTATTCTCAATAGTGGTTGTACTAATTTACATTCCCACCATCAGAGTATGAGAAGTCTCTATTCTCCGCATCCTCAGCAGCATTTGTTATTGCCTGTCTTTTGGATATAAGCCATTTTAACTGGAGTGGGATGAAATCTCATTGTAGTTTTGGTTTGCATTTCTCTGATGCTTAATGAGGTTGAGCACACGGCCTCCTGTAACCATGCCCTGGCTACTGCCTATGTTAGCTCAAGGCCCTGGAGCTCTACAATTAGCATGTGGTAAAGTTAGCAAGGTCGGTTACCTTTCCTTCGGGACAGTTACCTCCCCCTGGCCAAGGGTGGGGCCAGAGGTGCCGTCAGGGAACCAAGGACTAGAGTAAAAAAACATAAAAGTCTACCTGACCTTCTATTGCACTGCAGCTGTGCTGGCTCTCAAAGTACAGGATGCAGTTATTCCCACTCTTCCCTACCCTTGTCAAAAGTAGAGGAGCCTCGCCCCATGGCCACTACCACCACAGACCCATGCGGAGTACTGCCAGGCTACTTCCAATGTTCCCTTAAGGCACGAGGGCTCTTTAGTCCACTTGTGGTGAATGCTGCCTGGCCTGGGACTCATCCTTCAGGGCAGTGGGCTCTCCTCTGTCCCAGGGAAAGTATAGAAATGCCATCTAAGAGCCAAGTCCTGGAATCAGGAACCCCAAGAGCTCTCATTTTGTTCTATACCCCTGTGGCAGAGCTGGTACCTTTGGTACAAGACAAAGTCTACTTTATTTTTTCCTTCATTTTTCTCAATTAGAAGGAGTTCTCCTTATAGCCACCACTGCTGGGAATGTGCTGAGACTCACCTGAAGAAATCAAGTCTCAGAATATCACCCAAGGCCCAGAATGTACTACCTGGTAGGGCTGTTGGTTATTTCAGGCCCAAGGGCTCTTTAGTTAGCAGGTGATGAATGCTGCCAAGAATAGTCCTTTCCTTCAAGGTAGTGGGTTCCCTTCTATCCAAGGGTGTGTCTAGAAATGTTACCTGTGAGCTAGATCCTGCAAAGGGGGCCTTACAACTATGATCAGTGCCTTACCCTGCTGTGCCTGAGCTGGTATCCAAGATGCAAGACAAAGTCCTCCTCACTCTTCCCTCTCCTCTCCTCAAGCAGAAGGAAGGGATCTCTTTTGGAGCTACAAGCCATGCTACCCGGGGCTAGGGGAGGGGTGATGACAGCTCTCTCCCAGCCACCCTGGTGGTGTCTCAGTAGGTCATGTGCCACCACCTCCCCCCACCACACACACATACACTGGCTCTGAACCCAGTTCATTCCTGGGACTTGTCTAGGAGTTGCAGTTCTTGTGACCTAGACGAACTTTGAGGTTTATTTAGGGCCCCAGAGCACTCCAGCCCAACGTGGCAAGGCTTGCCGGAAGTCAAGTTTCAATCGCTGGGATAAGTGATTCCCCTCTGTTTAGGGCCGCTCTAATCACTCCCTCTGTGGGTGGGCATCAGCTGAGTTCAGTCCAGTTTTGCTTTCTGAGATCAATGCACTGTCTCACAATTACTTTTCTCTCCCTCTCCCAATGGCACAGATTCTCTCTCTGCAGGGTAAGGCTGCTGCTGGGGAATGGGGATGGGTGGCATTGGTGATTCAAGACTGTTTCTCCTACCACTTCAGTGCCTCTTTCAGCAATATCAAGTTAAAACCAGGTACTGTAAGTGCTCACCTGATTTTTGGTTCTTACAGTGGTGCTTTTTATTTGTAGTTAGTTGTTAAATTAGTATCCTTTCTGGGGCTACAATTGGTGGAGACTTCTATTCTGCTATCTTGCTCTACCCCTCTCTCCCAAGATCCATTTTTCAGTGGAACAAATTTAAGTGGTAGAGCATTATATAAATTATGATTCTATGAATGTACAGCATGTATGTACTCATATTCATATACACACAATTCTATTTTTCTGTTGACATTTATATTTACATCCAAGATGACAGTGATTCCCTCTAGAGAAGAGCGTGCAAATGGTGGCATATGGGGACTTTTGTTTTATATGTATTATTTTTATTTTTATAATAATGATGAATTTAAAATATTTCTTATGTAAAGTGAAAACTTGAATTTAAAGTAATGTAAGACACTATGTATCTTTCTCATATCATGGTCAAGTGTTTTCCCTCAATTTCTAGTTATTTCAAGTTAAAGTATATTTCCTTTAAATATGATAAAGTACTGCATATTTCCTGCTTGCTAATTTTCCAAAGGAACTGTTGTTAGTGCACTAAATATTACTCATTTTTGCAGTCTTTCTTGTTTCACTAAAAATTTACTATATATTTCATTTGCATTCAATTATAGAAACATGGAAATTATTCAGAAATAGATTCGTTAGCAAATTGCAGATTCAATTTGTACATTAAATAATATAAGAATAAACACTATTGAAATATTTAGATACTTTTCCAAATACACTGTAGAGCATCCTCAGGGAAATTGACTGATGCTTGCACAACATATGTGTCCATGGCTTAGAACACTCATTTTGATTATAAGCATTGGTTAAATTAGTCTTCCAAGGATTAGCTTTAGTTTATGATTAAAAAGACCGCAGTGTCTTTAATTCTGTGGACTTCCTTCTCTCTGATGGATCACACTGCATGCCATAATGGGTTCTATTTTTTCACTTCTAAATCTCAAATATTTCGATTGATGTAGTTGTTTTATACATTCATAGCTGGCAAAAGACTAAAGAAAGTATATGACTGTGGTTAGGCAAGTGCTTATAACTGTGGAGACCTGCATTTTCTGTGGAACCCATGGATCTCCTTTACATAATTACTTTTAAATTTTGAGTGTTTTTGTTTCCTCAATCAAAGCCTCAGGAATACCTGAATACTTTGACTATCCTCAATAAACAATCACTTCTTTAGACATGCCCAAACCAAAAAGTATGAGGGATGCTTTCATAGAACCAGCATAAAATGTGCCCCGAAATATTAAGTACTTGTTGAGTAAATACAATGTTATACTACTTTAGTGTTCCTTTTTCCAAAAAACAAGCGATAAAAACACCATACTAAAATGTGCACAAGTCAGTTATTGATAAAATATATCTACCAATACATTAAACTACCATGATGGAGTGTGAATGCCCATAGTTACAATTTCCCTTACAATCCCTTTTGTCACCTATAAAGTGTATTGTGCCTTATGAACCAGAACTGCAGTGTGATGAGCTGTTCACAACAGGAGATACGAGTCTCACCAACTGACCACTCTTGTGCACATATTTACAGAAAGGAATAAACATTAGTGTAGTAGAATCCTCGAAGATTAAATGTGCATATGCTGTGACTCCACTTTATCAATTTGCTCTTGAAAATACACGCTGAAAATTTTATTTTCTCATGTTTGCATATAATTTAATGCCTGAAATCCTCAATATTCAAACTAGTGCATGATGAATTAGTGTCACATTTTGGAAGTCTTGTGGCAGAGTTAGATGGTTGTGTATACCATCATTTATTTTCTGCAGCTTCTTTAGTGTCAGAATGCCAAATTCATTCAACATGGCCAGCCAAAAGACTAAATTCCTTAATTCTCCTTGTGCTTCAGATTTGAACAATGCCAAACATACCAAAATATTGTATGAGTAGTTTGCAGTAAGTTTTCTTTAAAAGAAGGAAATAGCTGTCTCCTCATCCTACTGCCTGGAACATGCATACAATGTCTGGAGTTCCATCTACTGTTGTGCATCATGAGGAAAAACGTTATAGTTTAAGGATGTCAGAGCAGAAAGTTGAAAGAAGCCTGATTCCTGATGATTTCATAGAGTTTCCTTTTCAGGTATAAACAGACACTTATTTATTATGTTAAGTTTTCTGGCAAACATAGGCAAACACAATTTAACGCAAGTTAGTTTCAACACATTTTTTATATATGTTTATTGTAAGTCTATCTGCAGTTGCTGAAGTCATTATGAATTAATACAGGCCTACTGAATAAACTTTTTATCTCCATTGAGTATTATATCCTATAAAAGTTTGAAAATGCTTACAAGGCCATTCTTAATTTTTTAATTTAGAATTTTGCTCTCTTTGGTATAGACATACCTCAAAGATGTTGCTGGTTCCAGGCCACTGCATGAAGTGAATATCTCAACAAAGCCAGTCACACAATTTTGTTTTGTTTCTCAGTACATATAAAAGTTATTTTTATAATATACTATGGTCCATTAATTGTGCTATAGCATTATGTCTAAAAAATATATATATGAATTTAAAAGTACTTTATTAGCAAGAAGTGCTAACAATCATCTGAGCCTTCATGAGTCGTCATCTTTTTGCTGGTGGAGGATATTGTCTCTATGTTGAGGGCCTTGCTCTGGATTAGATTTTGGCTTAAGGGAATGTTGTGGATGGTTTGATCTTCTATCTAGACCACTCGAACTTTCTCCATATCAGCAATAAGGCTGCTTCACTTTTTTGTTTTATCATTTGTGTTTTTACTAGAGCAGTTTTAATTTTCTTCAAGAACATTTCCTTTGCATTCACAACTTAGCAAACCATTTGGCACAAGAAGTCTAGCTTTCAGCCTATCTCAGCTCTCAATATGCCTTCCTCACCAAACTTAACCATTTCTAGCCTTTGATTTAAAATGAGAAACATGCAACTCTTTCTTTCATTAAACACTTAGGGGACATTGTAGGGTTATTAATTGGCCTAATTTCAATATTCTTGTGTCTTGGGGAATAGGGAGGCCTAAGGACAGAAGAGAAATAGGGGAACGGCTGCTTGATGAAACAGTCAAAACACACACATTTATTGATTAAGTTCACCATCTTATATGGGCGTCGTCCTTGGCACCCAAAAACAATTACAACAGTAACATCAAAAATCACATATTACCATAACACATATAATAATATGAATATCAATATAATAATGATGCATATGCTTGAAATAGCGTAAGAATTACCAAAACATGACATAGAGACACAAAGTAAATGCATGCTGTTGGAACATGATGCTGATAGACTTGCCCCATATAGGCCACAAACCTTCAATTTGTAAAAACCACAACATCTGTCTGAAGCACAACAAAGCAAAGCACAATAATATGAGTCATGATTGTATTCACTTTGAGCCTCTTTTTCTTATAGTTTATACTCAGTCAGATATATTTTAACCTATTTTTTCAAATATGTAACTTTCTGCATCTCTGTTTTGGCAGTGCAAGTAAATCTTTCCTGCTGATGAGTGAGAGAGATTATAGTGGACTTGGTGGTGGGAGGAAAATGTCATCTTAGTCTCTTCAGGAGTTAAACATACCTACATTTGTTGTACTGGATACATTCAGCACATAACCACATTCTATTAACAAGGAACCACGTATATTATACAATGGTGGTCCCACAAGGTAATACCGTATTTTCAATGTATCTTTTCTATGTTTAGGTATGTTTAGATTCACAATTATCATTGTGTTACCACTGCCTACAGTATTCAATACAGTAATTTGTTGTACAGATTTGTGCCCTGCAAGCAAAATAGGCTATAGCATCTAGGTTCATGTAAGTACATTATATGATGTTAGAACAATAATGAAATCACCTAACTCCTCATTTTTCGGAAAGTATCCCTGTTTTTAAGCAATACATGACTATACTTCTGTCATTTCTGCATACTTAAATGTTTTTACCCTTCTTATTGTTTTACTCTTCGTACTGTTTTATTCTTTATATTGTTTTTACTCTTCATATTTTTGTTTCTTTACCTAGGATGTAGATAGGTAAGATCTGATTTCCATCTAACCAGTCTTCTCTGCACTACTCTCTTTTTTCTCTTTGCACAAGTCTAGATTTTTTCAGGTCTTCTGATGTCTTACCTTCTTCTTCCTCTTTTCAGTGCTTTGCACATGATTTTTCCCTATTCACCCACTAGTCACCCTTCAGATCTCAGTTCAAAGCTTTCTCTACCCACTGGGTTAGAGCCAGTGAACATGTGATATCTCCAAACCATATACCTTTTTTTTTCTTTTTATTTTATTTTTTTCTGAGGCAGGGTCTTAGTCTTTTCAGGAG
This sequence comes from Gorilla gorilla gorilla, assembly GCF_029281585.2. Classification (NCBI taxonomy): domain Eukaryota; kingdom Metazoa; phylum Chordata; class Mammalia; order Primates; family Hominidae; genus Gorilla; species Gorilla gorilla. The sequence goes on along the minus strand of NC_073228.2, from coordinate 124,671,466 downwards.
TTAAACATACCTACATTTGTTGTACTGGATACATTCAGCACATAACCACATTCCATTAACAAGGAACTACGTATATTATACAATGGTGGTCCCACAAGTTATACCATATTTTCACTGTGTCTTTTATATGTTTAGGTATGTTTAGATACACAACTACTGAAGGTCTTGCTCTGTCATCTGGGCTGGAGTGCAGTGGCACAACCTTGGTTCGCTGCAAACTCCTTCTCCTGGGCTCAAGCCATCCTCCCGCCTCAGCTAACCAAGTAGCTGGAACTACAGGCACTCACCACCGTAGCCACCTAATTTTTGTATTTTTTGTAGAGACAGGATTTCACCATGTTGTCCAGGTTGGTCTCGAACTCCTAAGCTCAAGTGATCCCCCTGGCCTCGGCCTCTCGAAGTTCTGGATTAACAGGCGTGAGCCACCACACCCAGCCCACATACTTTTCTTTATAGAATTTAGCATATTGTAATTTTTTTGTTAACGTGTAATTAAACATTTAATGTAGTTCTCTCCAACTAGATTTTAGACTCTATTAAAATAGAGTCTATGTATTTTTTCTCACCCTTTTGTTCCTAATGACCTGCATAATTCATGTCCCATAGTGAGCACTCAGTAAATAAGCAAGATTATCTTACCTAAGTAAACATAATAATTATGTGAATAGGGGCCAGCAAGGAGAGACTTGCATGTTATGTGTAAGACACCAGCACTCTAAAAGCAAAGGTTAGGAAGTGAAGATTATCTACATTGGCATTTCGAGATAAAAATGAAACCTGTTAAGTAGTACTTCTCAGTGGGAACTGGCAATTGTTCAATAGATTTTGTAAAAGTAATATTGACTTGTGAGAATAGCAGGTTTAAAAGTTGAAGATGAAAGAAGAAACAGTGATGGACAAGTGAAATAACTAAGAAAGTAAATATAATCAAAACTTACGAGAAAAAACAAACTAAATTCAAAGAAAATTTTAGACACTTTTTCTAGTCTGGCCACCTCCAGTCTCTAACTCACTTTATAAACTACTACTGGAGTTACCCTGCTGAAGAGCAGGCCTGATCATTTCACATATTTGCAGTCTTTTAGACATTTGCGAGAGAGTACAGCTGGTAAAGTGCTGCTTATCACTGAGTATATGCACAACATAAAGAACTATATTTTTTATCACATATGCTTGATTAATTTTATTGTCAAATATTTTTGGGAAAGTTGGCTTTCCTATTTATAAGTTCAAATAATTTACAGATTGAAGCAATCAGCATGGATTGCTTCATGGATGAGTTCAGGCATCTATACTTCAATGCTCATCATCTCACAGGAACTGGCAATTTGATTCCTTGCTTGATTATTTTAATGTACAATATATTAGTTTTCAGAGGTTCAAATCATGCAAAACAAACTAATTTTCTTCATTACATTGCAAGGTATTCTAAGTACCAGGAGATATTGCAGAGTGTAAACCAATTTAAGTGTACAGAACAACATGTTGGGAGTTTGATTTTATATCATAGTTTGGGAATAAGCCTAAAGACCTATTCTTTTAATTGTTATAAGCAATTTGTTTGAATTGTACACTACAAACAGCCCTTTTTGATTGAGTTCCATTTTTGCTCCAGTATGATTACCTACTCATAGGTAGATGATAGATAGATAGATAGATAGATAGATAGATAGATAGATAGATAGATAGATAGATAGATAGATGATGATAGATAGATAGATGATGATAGATAGATAGATAGATAGATAGATAGATAGATAGATAGATAGATAGATAAATGGATAGATAGATGACAGAAGTTCTTAGCAGACTTCTGGATAACAATAATGAGAACACTTTAGGTAGGATTAGTGACCTTTTTTTTTAATCTAATTATTACGTTCTGAACAGAATTCCAGAAACAAAACTTAGAAAAAATCCTTACTGATGTAATACCTGAGCTTTCTGTTTTCTAGCAATGTTCCCTTGTATTAAAATTAATTCTCAATAGTTATAACTATAATATTAAAATAGCCCTTCACAAGAAAGTCATAGTGAAAAATATACCATGTTTTTCAGAGCTTAGAAAACAGAAAGCACAATTTTATACTACAAAAATACTTGAAATATCAGTCTTCCATTAGTTCTGAATTAATATGACAAAAGCTTGCCAATGAACCAAAAGAAACTTGTTTTCTTGGTAATGAAAACCAAATCAAATAAGCAACTACAAACAATACAAACAACAGATTTATTTAGAAAAATAAACTGAAAATGCTGTTTGGCTATAAAAACTGTTATATGCCAAATACAAATTACAAATGACTTTTTAATTAAGACAACAAATAGATGTTCAACACAAATGCTTAGTGTGCATTTCACGGTATTTGACTTCTTGGTTGTTAATGATATCAAATGATCTTCATTAAAAACTTTGGATCCCTTTTGGATTCATTTGACCACACTGATGCTTTTTCATTGTTATTCTGTAGATGTTTTTAAATTTGTTTTAAAATCAAATCCATTTTTTATTAGATAACTGATTTTTTTTTTTGAAAGAAGAAAAATCAATGTCTTGAGAATTCTTACATTTTTCCATTTTGGATTCCTGCAAGAAACTGCTTGCTGTGGTCTCAAAACTCATGGGACCATCTGTGCAAATAACAGCACACATCATTACCCTGAATGGAAGTGACAGTGCAAATATTAGAAGTTCACTGAGAAGTAATCAGTAAGAACTGACTTCCCTCCTATTCCAACCAATATAGCGTGAAGGACTGAATGTGAAAATTTTTCAAGCAATTGACAACAATGCTATTATCTCAGTATGGCTTTGAGGCTATACACAAGATGGCAAACATTCTCTGTCTGCAAACAGCAACATTCGTCCTAAGACTGTGCATTGCTGCAATGTTTCTCTGTTCATTCAGTTTTCTTTTTGTCTGCATATTTTGAAATGATGTGTAATTCTGGCTACAGGTACCTCATCTCTCTATACTTTAACCTTCCCAAATGATAAATCAGTTTATAATTTACTGGTTTAATTGCTTAATATTAATTTTGTTGGTCTCACATCTGGGAACAGTTTATTTCCATAGTGAAACAAGATGAGTTGGTTTGGTGTTTATGTTTTGTTGGCTTCTTGTTTAGTCCTTTCCATTTATTTATTTTATCTTCATGGTAATTTCTGAGTGAAGAGATTTAAGGCTGTGGCTTTTTTTACCCCCAAGGCTCTGCTCTTGGCTGTCAGATAGAGGAAGATGATTTTATGCAGACTCTATCAGCGATCATTTGTGCTCCAAGGTTGAGGGATTTGCTGCTTTGACATGGTCAGGCTTCTGGTTACTTTAGAATTCGATCTGTCCTCAGGAAGTCATAAAGATGAATCTGAAGTGAGAAAAACGAACTGACATGCCCCCAAGTAAAGGTATTCCTTCCAACCTGAAGGAGCTGTCAGAAGAAGGAAAACAAAATACAAATATGATCAGTTTAAACAGTAAGTATGGTTTAACAAAAACACACAAAGATTATTAAAAATGAAGCAATCATTTGCTAATAATAATCTTAGATTATTTACATTGTCAAGCATTTTATTTTAAATGTCTAAACATATTTTAAATAAATATTCCATTTAAATTGTATATATTATTTTATAACTTAGTTATCAAAATTTAAGTACAGTAGTACGATTATACCTAAATTAAAAGATCTTCCCTTATTCCTAACAGTGTTTAGAACTTCAGATAAATTTGTCATTAAGTATAATAAGTTCTCAAAATAGTTGAGAAATGCTTTTCCATTGAGGTAGATCTTTCATTTGAAATAATAACCACAAAGTGCATTTTCACAACACTGTATAATGTAAGAATGATGTAATTTTTATTGCAATCTATGCAGTTTAAACTTATTACCAGATTAAAAAAGGGATATTTTTCCTTGATATAGCAGAGAATTAGCCATAGAATTAACCTTCCTTCACTTTAGGAATATCTGCAATACTTTTAAATAAGTACATTAAAATAAATTATATCCATATCTCTAATTAATGATTCTTTTTGGAAAACAAAAAGAAATGCCAGAATTATCACCCTGACAACCCAACATCAGACATGTTTAGCACCACTTAATGGGGAGTTTGTCTGTGGTCTTCTATTTAAGTTAAGATGTAATAAAGAATATTGATGCTTACACTCAACAATAATAGGTTCAGAATGTTATTACTATAAACCTAGTATAATGATTAATTGATTTATAAGTTATCAGAAAAGTCAGAGATAGAGGAATGCCTTTAAGTGTATTTTTTTAATCTTAAAGTCCACCTGAGAACCCCCCGTTTTAACCCTTTCATTTGGGGTTAGGCAAACCCCAAAGGAAATGTGGTTTTCTCCCATGTAAACACACGAACATACATACAGGCAGCACAGTTAATAATTTAGTCATTCTGTGACAAAATTACTAGTCAGTATTCTATTAGATTAATAAGTGATAATTTTCATTATGTTACCCAACCACCAAGACAATGTTTTAGTACTAAATGATCTAAATGAACAATCAAAAAGGAAAAAAAAATCAGTAACTCTCTCTGCTATCTCCAAGATTAAAACCAGAAAAATCACTGAACACAGATCAATGAGACTCGAGGGCTTACTCTGAGTCATTACTAAAGGTGTTAATCAAAGAGTAGTAGTAAAAAACAATCTTTCATCATGGAGTTGCTTAAGAAGATGCAAGAACTTATTTGTACAGGAAAGTGGAAAAGCCTGTTTGGAACTGGCCTAACTTTATATAATCCCAGCAGCATTGCTTGCCTCTATTGGTGCCATTTTTGTATCATCTAGAAATATAAGTCTCTATGTATGTAAAGGAAACCAGCACTCAAGCTGTTATTAATGAACAAGCAATAGTCCCACAATAATATTTTTGTTTTACTATTAAATAAAAATCTTAAATAGTATGAAAAACACACAAAGCTGACTTTCCACAAATGTGTGGGTACATAATTCATGGATTTGAAGCAAAGATAATTAAATGTGCCAATTATATTTTTAACGGTTATGTAATATGGGAGTCTTCAGCAGCCTTTGATAAGCTGCTACAGCTTATTAAAACTTCAATCTATTATTTGTTTAAAAATATTGATTCATCACCTACTGTGTACTACTCTAGAGTCCATGGATACAAAAAACTTATTTCTTGCTCTCCAAGGAGATTAGTATCTGAAAGTTAAAAAAGCAAACATTCATAGTAAAAAATTGGTGCCACAATATATGTAAATATAAAATGTTAGAATGAACACGGCGGTAGTGAGCCTACAAAAGGTGGCATTTGAATTGAAATTTAAGGGATAGGCTGGAATTTTCAAAAATAGTAAAATGTTACTAGTTATGAAATAAGGGTATTTCAAGCAGAAGGAGAAGCATGATCAAAGGCATAGAAGCAAGAGAGAGAGTAAGACCGTTAATATTGTATGGCATAAAATTATAAAGAGAAAATATAAGTTTCTGAAGAGCTTGACAGAGGACAGGGTGTCCTTTTATACTATGTAAAAGTAGATATTTATGCTAATGGTACTGGAAAATGTTGAAAATTTTTGATGAGGAGCGTGCCTGGAAGAAGTGTGGAAAGTACAATGGAGGAGGAGGAAGTACTTACGCTCCATATTTTCAGTAAAGACATGGCGAAGACACCAGCTGAAAGCAATTAACTATGAGTACAGTTGCAGATGCTTTCTTAATGATAAATTGAAGTGAGCAAACTAACCCATTCCTTCTTACTAAATTAAGAGAGCGTTTTATTCAATTACCATCCGTTCAAGATAAGAGCAAACATTATTATAGGCGTTTCTTGTTCCACCAAATTTTTAGGTATCTTATGGAAGCGGATATTTGCCTCTCAGCCCTCAGTGGCCATACGTTAAAAGTAGAAAACAAAATCATCTTACCAGTAGAAGTCCATATCTCCTGATTAGATTCTAAGATTGGATATTAAAGGAATGTATTTAAATATCACTGAATTTTGAAGATTTGTTACATATATCCAGGCTTCTCACTGGATGGTATGAGATACCACATTTGATCCATTACCTCAGACCCACTAAACAAAGCCTCAAATTGCTTTTCATGTATAATTTTGCCTATTTAATAATTTTATGAACTTCCATTATTATTGGTTATAAAATACACAAATTTTTAAACCTCCACATTCTTTTTTGCATGTTTACTTCAAATATAGAGACATAATATACCATCACTGTTATACAAGTTAAATAAGTCTACTCCACATTGAAATAATAAAAAATAAATGATCAACAGAAAGATCTTGTACAATCAAAAATGAATTGAAGCATTCTCTGTGGAAATGCCTTCTGACCCATTCTTCATATCAACGGGTTAATTGCTCTATTCTGTTTGAAATGACTTTGCTTAAAACCATATAAGATTTACTCACTTTTTGGATGGAATAGGTCAAAGTTTTCAAGCACTTCAAGGGTCATTTTCTCATTCTTGTAAATGTTTCGAGGCCCAAATGCAATATGCAAAATGTGAATGATGCTAGATAATTTTTAGTCTTGAAGCATTAAATGTCAAGTTAATTAATTTATATAAGTAACATATTAAGTGACTGAGAACATTTCTATGCAGCAAGGGCAGTATGATTTAAAAATGCCAAAGACAGCAAGCAAAGCTAAGGAAATGCTAAAAATAATACAAAAAATTTTTCTAAACAGACATGTCTCATAATTATATATTTATTTGCATTTTGGTAAAATTTTTATAATTTTATTCTTTATAATCTATATTTATATATTTTAATTACACACATTTTTGTATATTATAGTTTTGAAATATATTTTATAAATATATAATACTTAATTTAAAATATTTAATATATATAATATACATTTAAAATATTTTAAACTATAGGACAATGTGTCATGTGTCTGTTGCATTATAAGAAGTAGTAACTGCTAAGAGGCCAAAATCATGTTAAAGAAAATCTGTCTTATTTCTCCTGACTGTTAAAAGCAGCCCTCCCAAACCAGATACAGTTTATCCATTCTGATTTATTCTTATTATAGGCAATGTTGTCTAGTAATATGGCTGACAATCTACCAGTATCTGGTTTCCATGAAAATAAAACGTGAAAGTTAACCCAGGGTAATTTTTATTTTTATGGAAAAAAAGAATATGTTTTGCTATCCCTCTATTCACATTAAGAAACAGAAATATTTGGGAATTTAGATTACCAAACAGACAAGATTTTGTGACTCATAAAACAATAAAATTCAACATAACAGGTATGCATTTAACCCAAGAAACCAAAAAAAAAAACAACAAAAGCTTTCTTCCACAAACTGACATACTAATGAAAATTTAAAAATTAATAAAAACTAGCAAAGCTACAAAAAATGAAAAACTTGATTTTTTAAAATCATCTTTTTTTTTAAAAGAATGACTAAAATATATATATTGCCATGGAAGAATAAAAAGAAAAACATAAAGAAAAAGCAAATGGGTAACTTTAGAAATCAGGAAAAAAGAGCATTTAAGAGACTTCTAGGCCAGGCGCGGTAGCTCACATCTGTAATCTCAGCACTTTGGGAGTCCAAGGCAGACGGATCACAGGTCAGGAGTTCGAGACCAGCCTGCCCAATATGGTGAAACCCCGCCTCTACTAAAAATACAAAAACTAGCCAGGCATGGTAGCAGGTCCTGTAGTCCCAGCTACTGAGGAGGCTGAGGCAGGAGAATTGCTTGAACCTGGAAGGCGGAAATTGCAGTGAGCTGAGATCGCACCACTGCACTCCAGCCTGGGTGACAGAGAAAGACTCTGTCTCAAAAAAAAAAAAAAAAAAAAAAAAAAAAAAACAAAAAACACATACACACACAGAGAGAATTCTATTACAAGTAAATCAAATAATCTGATAGAAAAATATAAATTACTAACTTTGCCTTAGGAAACATTTAAACAATCAATACCAACAAAAGAAAATGAAAGGCAGTCAAAGCTTTCCCACTGAAATAAGGCATCATGATGAGATGAGCTTTCTTGATGCTGGGCATTCTTGTAATTGGTCATGTTCTTTGCTTATGGGCTGTTATAATAGATACTGATTCCTATTTGGGACCTAAGTGTAAGCCAGGATAACTCTCATACCCACGTATGGTCTCCATCTTTCATACTTGTCACTTTGCAGAGTTAGAAAAAGGTTGTAGCCCTAGACACTTGTCAAAACTCTCATGGAAAAAAAATCACCAATACTGCCTTACTGGCAAGCTTTGTTTATGATATTTGTATTATTCTAATGAAGCCATTAGCAAGTGTGGCCTACTGTAGTCATGTGAGATTGTTCAGTTGAGCCTACAACTACTGGATGTTATACACAGGGAGAGATTCCTTTTATTTGCACTTATCAAAATGTTACTGGTTTCACCTAATAGCAGTGGGTGGTCAGGTGAGGTGTGGAGTAGCCTGTGTAGCACCTGCAACTAGTTACATAGTTTAAAGATACACCTAACACCTGAGAACCATTAGGATGGTGCCATGGATATTCCTGTCCTGGTCATAATGAGCCCATGGTTTTGTGATTCTAAGAGAAGAGAGAATTTTGAATAAGATGTTCAATGTCATTCTTCTAGGAAGAATTAGCAAAAAATGTAAAGCGTGCTATAATAGAGAGTTGAGCAAAAGTTTCCTTGAGACCTGGGAAAAAAGTTTCAAAGAGCTTTCATGGATAAAAATTATATTTAATCTAGCTCTTAAGACAGGTATTTCTTCTTTGAGAAATGTCTACTCCGATCTCTTGCCCATTTTTATTCAGATTTTTTTGCTATTGAGTTTTCTGAGTTTCTTACATATTCTGGTTATTGAGTTCCTTATAGATTATTGTGAGTTGAATAGTTTGCAAATATTTTCTCCCATTCTATAGGTTGTCTCTTTGCCAACACGCATATACAAAATATGCTCAACATATATAATCATCAGAGAAATGCAAATTAAAACCACAATGAGATATCATTTCACTCCAGTTAAAAATGGCTTTTATAAAATAGAGAAACTAACAAATGCTAGCAAAGATATAGATAAAGTAAAGCTCATACACTGTTGGTAGGAATGTAAATTGGTATAGCCATTATGAAAAACAGTATGAAGAATCCTCAAAAAACTAAAAGTAGAACTACCACATGATCCAGCAATTCCACTGCTGGGTATATAGATCCAAAAGAAAGAAATTCAGTATATTAAGAGATATCTGTACTCCCATGTTTATTGCAGCACTAGTCACAATAGCCAAGATATGAAATAAATATAAATGTCCATCAACCAATGAATGGATAAGAAAAAGTGGAACATATATAAAATGAAATATTATTCAGCCATAAAGTAGAAAGATATCCTTTGTAATTACATGGTTGGAACTGGAGGACATTATGTCAAGTGAAATAAGCCAGCTACAGGAAGACAAATACACATGTTCTCGTTCATAGGTGGGTGCTTAAAAAATTATCTTATGAAGGTGGAAAGTAGAATGATGATTACCAGAGGCTGGTACGGGTAGTGGGAATGGGGGGAAAAAGGGGTTGGTAAATGGGTACAAAAATTCAGTTAGATTGTAAGAATAAGATCTAGTGTTTGGTAGCACAGTAGAGTGACTATAGTTAACAATAAATTATTGTATATTTCCAAATAACTAGAGTGGGTTTGGAATGTTCCCAACACAAAAACATGATAAATGTTTTAGGTGATGGGTGTCCAGATACCCTAATTTGAGCATAATACATTGTACACTTCTATCAAAATATTTCACATACCCCTTAAATACATACAACTATTATGTACTCATAAAAATTAAAACAATTTAAATTTTTTTAAAAGATAGATAGGCAGCATATTACCAGTTTGAAAAAAGAAAGTTGAGGGAAGCATCCTAGGTAGACAGAGAAAATGATCTCAATGCAGTTTTTAAAACATGATGCCATTCTACCTATCTAGTACGTTCTACATTCTGCCCATGTATCAGTTCTAAGTTTTGAGAAGTTTGTTTTGGCTATTATACGGATATATATAGAATTAAACACCTATGACTGAATTAGAAAAAGTCATTTATGGGTGCACTTCATTGTAATCTTTAAGTCTGATTAAATAGCTGCTTTAGAAAAACGTTTCATTTCATGCTTCGCAAACTATGAATACTGAGTAAATCACATTGAAAATGATTATTATAATGCGAAGAAAATGATATTACTAATTCTATCATTGGTTCTAAGTTAACACAAATAATTCTTTCTTATCAATTATATATGACATTTTCTAAAATGCGATTGTGATTCTGATGGCTGCACCTGTTTTCCTGAGTCTGAGAGCAGTGCGAGCACTGCCTAAGGAATCTGTACATCCACCAGCAAGACATACTGCATGAACTTTGAGTAAGTTCTTCTCATATTGAGGATGTTTAGTAAGTGTGCATCTGCCTGACAAGCAACAACTTAGAGAGATGACAATTTAAATCTTTAAGATTAGATGGTCATTTTCTAAAGTAAGCACCTGATACCCTGAAATATAATGCACTTCAGAATTGCCCTTCTCATCTGAACTGGTGGGTTCAGACAGTTATATATATTAACATTAGTTCCAAATTACCAGGACCAGCCACAAAATTTGCAGGGCCCAAAGAAAAATAAAATTCAGGGCTCTGTTTGAAAAAGCAGGATAAAAGCTCTCTCTTTCTCATCCAGTCTCTCTAGATTTACCACTTAATGCCTGTTCCACTGTACACAGGGATGCTTACAGAGTGAACACAGACCTTCACAATCCCTGGAGCCCTACCTTTTAACTTATGACTGCAGTCTTTGGTCCCCACTGAGATAGAGGGAAGCAGCATATGGGAGGGAAAATAGGTAGCCAGGAACTCATCCAGGGAAATGTGGAACCAACCCCGAGGGGAAGCGCTGAGATCCTAGTCACGTGTCATTGTCCCATCAGGCTTCACTTTTAAAACACAAATTGAAAGATAAAACAATTAAAATCATCAAGATGGTGACTGTAGACCTTAATAAAACCCCAAGTGCCATGGGGTGCAGTTATGAAGGTGGGCTGCATGTATGGAGGGATTGTGGTTTTGGAGGGGGGTACTTCTGAACACTGAGCACAGGGGCCTGTGCAAATGCACTGGTCACACACTTATGAAGCTGATCCTGCAAGTCTGTCTCAAATAGATGGTTTAATCTGTCCCACTCCAAACTTTTACATTAAAGTCCAAAATAACACCAACCACACACTCAGTTTAGATTGGTATTATGGTTTATTGTGGGCGTTTTTTCATTCAAGAGTCACTACAGAAGAACAATGTGCATGAAAGAAAAGTAGTAACATGAACAATAGTAGAAAGAATGCCTTGAACTATTTATATGCCAAATCACTGTTTTTATTAGTAAATTACAAATACCCACTTGTTAAAGTTTTTACAATTTTACCTAGGAAAATAGAATTTTTATCAATTCTTGCAACCTTTTCCCTTTAAAATAAGGACATAATTTGTAAGGTCTATCTACAATATTCAAATACTTGAAAAATGAATTTGGTGAAATTCCCTAAGAAAATAAGCTATAGATATTAATGAAGATATAGAAGCTCTGTTGTCCATGAAACATCAGTATTCACACAAGAAAAAAACTGCTTTTATTACTATCTGAAACTGTATCTCCTTTTTCACATATGTATATTGACGGGGTTGAGAACATGCTACTCCAAAATATGGCTCATTGGCATACTGGGCATTTTAAGCTTAAGAAATTTGAGAAAACCACAGAAGCAGGAAGGTGTCCCTGAGCTTCTCCTGATCTTCTCCCTGAAGCAGATCATAAAATCATTACGTGAGAGATGCCTCCCATACACCAAGGAAAGGAGCACTTACCTCTGAAGACAAAGCATCACAGAGAAGAATCTGAACAGGCTTTGCTCTGTTTCCTCTAGTTTATTACCATTAGATCATATTTTTTTATTCACTCATGCGTCTCCAAAAGCATTCCCATTTTCATCAAAACTAGCATAAAAAATACCCAGGTCTACCCGTTTCTTCTGGTCTTTTCTTTATAAATGCTTCTATGTCACATACAACTTATATTTTAAAAATTTGTATGTTTTTCTCTTGTTAATCTCCGTAGTCTTGTTAGTCTTTTGTTTCAGAAGCTTCAGCTATGAATCTAAGAATGGGGATAGAAAAGAATATTTTCCTGTCTATGATATGCCCATGTAGAATATCATCAGTTTGAAAAAAAAATTGTCAATTATTTTGCCAATTAATTTAATTCAGTTGAAATAAATGTTAACATAATATTTAATAATTATGGAAATTAGATAGATAGATACATAGATATTTCTGAGATGGAGTCTCGCTCTGTTGCCAGGCTGGAGGGCAGTGGCGCGATCTCGGCTCTCTGCAACTTCCGCCTCCCAAGTTCAAGCAATTCTCCTGCCTCAGCCTCTCAAGTAGCTGGGATTACAGGTACCTGCCACCACGCCCAACTAATTTTTGTATTTTTAGTAGCAATGGGGTTTCACCATGTTGGCCAGGATGCTCTCGATCTCCTGACCTCGCGATTCCCCCCGCCTCGGCCTCCCAGAGCGCTGGGATTACAGGCTTGAGCCCGCCTGGCCGGAAATTATATTTTATGAAGGATGTCATTAAGGTTACTACGATGTAGTAACATTTTAAGATACTGATAATATCCTTATACAATTATTCGATATGTGTATTGTAAAAAAACATTGAAAAGCTTATCTTAGAAGCCTAGCTCAGACTCAATTTGGGATTTTTTGTCAACCTTTTGAAAAAATTGTAATATTATATACATTTTAGGATTAAATATCAAAGTCAAATTCTAGCACAGAAAAGGAGTAAATGATGTAAAACGAAAATGTTTTTCCGTCTCTTAGATCCAAGTTGAAAATATTATCATGAAAAATGTTTTCTAGAAATCCCTTTCTACTGCCTGTTATGGGCACAAATAAACAATTAAATTAGTTAAGATCAGCACCAGCTTATTAAGTGTAAATTCCAATCACTTACACAGTACTCCTTCTACAGGAATTAAGCAATATTAATTAAATCATTTATTTATGTTATGTGCAGTTCTATAGTACTTCCTTAGTTATAGGCTAACATTGAACTTTTTATATAAATTGGTTAATTAGCAAATGCTGATGAACTCTAAATACAGTGCCTGGTAAGATGCGATGTTTTTGGAGTCTGGGGCTCATAATTAAGTTCCATCCCACGGTAGGTCTAAGAATCTCTACAAGATAGTTTTTGAGACTCAGTTTTCCTTTCTGTAAACAACAACAACAAAAAGGATAGACATTAATATCTATCTCCCAAGGTTGATGACAAAAGTAAATGAGAGCATAGGTACAAATGAATTTGCAATGTTCATTTATTTCCCCTTTATAAAGAGACATAAACAGTCAACAGATATAAATTTTTGTAGATCACTCCACAGGAATGCTGAACAAGCTACCCAAGAGTTTGATTCTTGAAAAGGACCCAAGGCTACTTAGCACACCTCGATAGGAGAGCTGTCATACACCCTGAGTCCAATCTCTGACAACTGAAGGAGGTCGCAGTAGCAGATATGCCAAGAAACGAAACTAGAATCAAAGTAACTCTCTTGCTTTTTCCTTTGCTGTTATTAAGAATATCAGCATGTGCCATTTTTGCAATCAAAGAGTTGTAAATACCCTCTAATATTTAATTATTTTAGGGTAATACAATACAGAGCATAAAAAGTACTACAGTATAAATGCTAAAAGACCCAATTTAGAAAGTCACCAGAATACTGTGTCATTTTCCACGAGCACAGAAAAGCACACGAAATGCAAACATTTACTGCATCATCTGAGGAAGTGGGGGATTCAGCTATATAAAACAAGGATGTTTTCTCAAGGATGTTTCTTGATCCTAACTAATGGTGTTCAGAGGATAGTTTGTTGTGGTTTTTTTTTTCCCCCCCTGAAAAAGCTCTGCTTTCAGAATGTTTCCATCAACCTAAGCTAAGCAGGGATTTTATTCATGATAATGATTGTGAACTGTTTTCTCTAAAGCCAAAAATGTTTTTGAAAACTTCTTCATCCTAAATCCCTGTTTTCCTGCTCCTCCTTTTAATTTCGTTTTTATTCACTGATGTGCTGCTTACAGAAACTGTTGCAGCCAGATTGGAGAGCGCTGTGAAATGAATGACTGTGATATTTATCCCTCCTTCTGGCAAAACTTCTTTGTGTAACTGCATTAAACCCTGCGGAATCTAATGTTAACATGTGCATATTTTACTAAGTTCCATTGGAAATGAGGCATGCTGGAAGAATGACATCATTTTTTCATGGTGGAATGAGAGTACCTTCAATCAGAACAGAATCAAAATGCTAACATTTCTCCCTCCTCCTTGTTTAAACATTTTTGTCAGACCATTTCATTTCCATTTTTAATTTATTACTTGAAACAAGTAATAACAATACTTCCCTCTCTAATATCCACTGACGCTTTTCAGCCATAAAATGCATTAGACAAGCAATCAAATGCTGCTTTCATCTTTATAAAATCCCACTTCTTTTTTCCTCTGGCTTTCAAATAAATGACAAAATGCCTTCCATGAATCAGCAAGTTGGATTTTGTGGGTTGCAATTTTATGAATTTAATCAGGTTAACTTGTCTCCCCTACCAAAACACAAGCAGGGTTAGAAGTCAAAAACAGTTTGGTCAGCCATGACTAATCTGCTGAATACAATCACGTTAAATTCTGGAAAAGGAATCTGGGATTTTCCTCTGTTATTAAGGTCACCGAAGCTACTGGACTTGGGAAAACATCTAGTTGTCTATTCAAGAGGGCGTCTCTATTCTCCACTTCCTTTTTCAAAACGTACTCAAAAGACATTAGAAATAAAGCAAAATAAAATATATTCAACTTAAATTTTATTTTTCTTCTAAAATGTTTTTCTCTTTAGGCAAACATGAATAATGTAAGATTGAGGATAGGAAAAATGTCTTGCTCCAACTACAATAGAATGGTGTTTCTTGAAAGCTCTTGAAAGTGCAACATTAATAAAATCTCTTAAAATGGTTCTGTTTTACTTGAGCAGAATAAGATATCCTACAAGTTTAATTGGCAGGTATCTAGGATATTTTTTACTTAACCTGAGAATGGGTCAATTCCTTACCACCTGTCTTTTTTTCCACCTATTATTCTTGTAAATTAGACAAATAACTGAATGATTAGCAGTCTTTATTGCCATTAAACTTGTAATTAGTTTTAGGCATCTTAACATTGCCAGGATATTTCCCAAATAGTATTTAATAACTTAGTGTTTTATCTCCAAAAGAAGTAAACTACACTATCGAAGTGCCACTGTCATACTATGTTCAGAATTAAATATAATAACTTCCATAATGGTGAAACCAAAAGTAGTTTCAGTGTTTGGTTCTCAATGTATTTTTGGTTCAGATAGAGTCTAATAAAGTCAACTTAATATTTTCTCTTTTACTTCCATGAACAATATGCAAACATATAGCACCTATGATTTCCACATTTTAAATTTTGCATTATCAATCAGCACTGACTTTAATAGATTCCCAGTATTCAGTGCGCTTCTGCATATATTGGATTCAGAGGACAATAAACTTAGTAAGACACTGTGGTACGTATAATGAAATAAATCAGAAGGCCTCTTTTTAGTCCTGGTTTTTTCACTTCCTATGTATATCACTAGTCTAGATATTGAAATTTTATGGTTCTCAGATTCTTATCTGACAAATGTAGATTTGGATAATAAGACCTGGAGAAATGCTTCATAATAAACCATAAAGGACAAAACTAATGAGAATAGGGAAAAGTGAGCAAAAAGGAAGGAGCAGGTGGGAAACTTATTCACGTGAAATTCAAGTCTTGCCTGATAGCTCAAAATTGCTAAAAAATACCAAATTTGAGGCCGAAAATAATTGTTTTAAGTACGAAATAAAATATACAAAATAAAACACAACAGCAATTTTAAATTTGTATTACTTTTAGGAAAAGTTAAATAATAAGCGTATTTAACCTCTTATTGATAAATGTTAACAAGCACAGTGTCCAACATATAGCTGGCACTCAATAAGCAGGTTGAATAAATATATTGAACAATAAAACTCATTTGGTTATTTTCATTGCCTTAAAGTTATTAAACTTGATGATATGTTAAAAATTATTCACATCAAGTCTGCGAAAATGTCTCTTTGCCCTGGTGTTAACCTCTACTAATTTCTCATAGAGGTTCTCTATGGAGAACCAAGAGCTTGGGGACCAAGCTGTGGTAATGGAAGTTGGTGGTGTTGTTTTAATTTACACCAAATTTCCTCCAGCCTTCTAGGATTTCTGAATTTAATTCAGATCACATAATATCTTAAACAAAATTTTGGATAGTGTTGCTTTATTTATACAATTTAAGCCTGTAAACCCCTACATTCTACAACCCCTATTACTGCATAAACCTTTAATCATCCTAAGAATTATGGTCAGAATAAAAACAGAGCAATACTTTTTAGAACATTAATACATATGTATTTTACAATTCATTATTAATTTTGATCCTATTCTGCAAATTTTGATATGAGAGAGACTTTAACAAAGATTGCAATGAAGCACAAATACAAATATAATCTATGAGAAATTTAAACAATATCTGTTATCTCTATGGTTTGAAATAAATGATTTTAAATCTCAAATTCTTTTATTTAGGTGGTATCGTATTCTATACATGAAACAGGAAATCATGTGAATTCCTCAAACTATTTTGGAACCTTATTTATCTATGCTCTTAATAACAGTCATTTAGAAAACTAAAATACAAACTCTAATGTTTAGAGCTCATATTGAACTTCTCATTTTACTCCTTCCATGAATTCATGGATTTTCTATTACTTAGTATTAAGCAAAGTCTAGAATTTCCATAGAGTTTTCTCTAATCCAGTTATAGAAATATTTATTGAAAATGTACATGTGTGGCCTGAACTGCCCGAAGTGCTTGAAAACCAAAGATGAAAAGATGTTAAAGTACCAAATGATTTCTGAGCAGAAATATAAGAATGATGAACTCCACTTTGGGGAACTGGAAAAGATTTTGAAGCCCAGCTTCCTTATGAAGGATGAATAGAATTTCAACCAGGGAGGGAAAATCACTGAGGCAAAGTAGGAACAGAGTAAAACATACATATCCAATGATGACGAGAAATCAATGTAGTTAGCCCCTAGACTCCAGTGGGAACAGCAACAGTGGGAGACAAGGCCCCAGAGGGAGCTTAGACCTGCATTTATAAGATCCTGACTGCCCTGCTGTAGTTAGGATGTTACCATGTAGACAGTAGGAAGACAGATCTTTTAGTGTTTTTATCTGGAAAGTAAGCTGGTTAGATTTATAGTTTAGGCCAGGCATGGTGGCTCACACCTGTAATCTCAGCACTTTGGGAGACCAAGGTGGGTGTATCACCTGAGGTCAAGAGTTCGAGACCAGCCTGGACAACATGGTGAAACCCAATCTCTACTAAAAATACAAAAAAAAAAAAAAAAAGCCAGGCGTAGCGGCAGGTGCCTGTAATCCCAGCTACTCGGCAGGCTGAGGCTGGAGAATCGCTTGAGCCTGAGAGGTGGAGGTTGCCATGAGCCGAGAACGTGCCATTGCACTCCAGCCTGGGCAACAAGAGTGAAACGCCATCTAAAAAAAAAAAAAAAAAGGAGAAAGAAAAAGAAAAAACGAAAAGACGTATAGTTTAGAAAGATGTCTATCCAGTGGTGTGAAGAATGAAATGGAAATGAACAGAATCAGGAATAGCAGGTTAGGAAACTATTAATGCTATATTTCAACTAAAAGAAAATGAGATATTGAACTGAGAAAATGGCAGCAGGGGTAAAGACGAGGGGGTGGATTTGATTATTATTTAGGGTGTAGAATGGACAACACATGAAAAATAATTGAAGTTGAAAATGAGGAGGTGAGGAAGATTTCCTATTATTGTTTCTGGTCTAGTGACTTGGACTGATAGTAATGCCATGTCCTAAGACAGGAGAAGAGGACAAAGAGGAGGTTATGGAAAAATACCTACTTAACTGTATAGTATATGCTATTATGCAAAATAATCAGTGTATCACAAATAATATGTAATATATCAAGTGTAAATTTTCAACATGTTAAAGTGGAAAGTCTAATTTCTTAAATCACAAGTTGTCCAAAAGGAACTCTTTGTTGATATTGTTTCTATTAATAAAAAGGATTCAATTGGGAATGTTTAAACTTTATTTTAGTAAGTGTCATGCCTTTAATGAGTAAGGCTAGAGTATGTGCGGAAAAACAATGCCTGAAAGAGAAGCTTGGCTGCATGGAAGGAAGATAATGTGTGATTAATACAGTAAAACTCTTTGAGGTTGTAAATAAATCCAGTGGCTGGTTTTTGAAGTCATAAATACCTTAAGAGAATCAGATGAAAGCTATAGACCTGCTTTCTTATAAATATTCAGATTTATGTACATAATATTTTGCTTATGATTGTAAGATGGCTATTCATGGACTCCCTTGTATTGCAGGGACCTTAGCTTAATTAAGATCCCTTGGTTTAGAGTTTAGAGTTGGACAAGTTTAGTTGTAGAAAAGTATTATTTTAAAAATCACATATAGATTTAGAGGTATCTTTTTAGTACTAATAGGGAATTTCTCCCTTCCAAGTAAATTCCTAAAGATCAGGGTTTTACAACTCAACAGGATTGACAGTTGGGCTAAATAATCTTTTATTGGGGTTGAGAAGCAGAGACTTGCCCGTGAACTGTAGAATGATCAGTAGCATCGGGTGGCTTTTATGCACTTTGTCAAATTTCTCCTAGAAGTTAATATTGCCCCCATTTGAGAGGTCTTACTACAGAGAATAATATTTATACATATCAAACTCCAACATAAGAAATCAAGTTAGGTATTATTTTTCTGAAGAAAAAAATTCATGAGAAAATTTTCTAGAATAGAACTACAAAGTGAGTAAGCAGACAAAGTCATAGTTGAGCTTTCCTGTTTTGGGGGGACAACACAATCTTTTCTCCTGCGTCCCTATTCTGTTATATAAGTGAAACTTATCCCTTCTCCATAGGTAGCTAAGAATCGTACAATTAAATCATGAAACCATAGCAGCTGCTTTTTACCTCTTTGCTTTCCTTTTGTTTAGAAAAAGTAATCTCCTCTTTAAGAAATTAAATACTCAACATTAAGAAACTAAGAAACTGATATTTTCATAGCAACAGGAAATCTATCAACTCAAAAATAAAACATTATAAAAGCTAGTTAGTAATTAAATATACTACCATTTGCAGTGTGACTTTATAAACACATTAACTTTATCAAGTTTTGTAAGGGGTAATCTGCAAGCTATGGAATGTCAAGTACAAAAATATGTTAATACCCGCACATAGAGATGCTTATTAATATTCAATATAAAGGCTGTTTACATCTTTTTGCTATTTCTGCCTTGCTCCACAAAACAATGCATTTAGTCTGCCTTTATCATAATTTATATTTCTTTGTACTTCATATTTTTCAGTAAACTAGACATCTGTGTTTGTTTCCTGTACTCATTTACTTGTCTCCTAATAATATCCCCCATCGTTATTCTAGTGGACATTCCCTCTCCAACTCTCAGCTCACATGATTCTGATACTGGCAGAGAGACAGGCATTTTTCCTTCAAAAAAAAACAAAAATAGAACACCTAATTTTTAGTTAAGTAGTTGACCATGTAGAATAAATTCTAACTTGAAGTTAGGTGTGGCCGTGTGACAAAGTTAGAAAAGGAAAGAAATCAAAGTATTGAGTGGCAGCTTCTGGAAACCTTTTGAAAAGAAAGCTAGACCCATACCTGTGGCCAACAATTTTCTTCCGTTCCTCCCACTACTGACTAGAACATTGATTTGATAGCTGTAGCTCTGGCTGCCATTTTAAACAGTTAGTATGAACTTACTATGTCAGGAATGGCCAAGAGGAACATTCAAAACAAACTCAGTCCTTATGGACTTTGCAGACCAGAGCTGCCATATAAGCCCTCATCTGCCTCAAGACTTCTTTGTAAGAAATACACTTGTACCTTATTGTTTTCAAGTCACTGTGATTTGGGGACTCTTATTCATGTGGGAACCTAATCTTAACTGATACTAATAAAAATTTTAACTGACACTGGGTAAGAATCTTAACGGATACCAGTAAGAATCCATTCTCAAGTCAGGTTGGAGTCTGTGATCTAAGTCAAAGCCACACACAGATTACATTCCTTTGTTTCAGAAGAAGACACTTGCTATAGCAATATCTATATAATATAGCATACTTACAGTACCTCAAGACTATTGTTCTTCCAGAAAAATTTGGGTGAAAGAGGTACAAAGATGAGTGAATCAAAAGTCCAAAATATCTAGTATATTTTGGCTTAAATGTAAAAATTCATATGAGCTTCAGATAAAGTAAAATCTTCATGTGAAAACTGTATATGGCTTGAAGGGATGGGACTGAACAGCCTCAGGGTTATGCTATTAAAACAAATATTTAGAGAGCCATGGAAGATGTATTGTGAGCATCGAAGACTGTAAATGAGATAGTCTGATGTGAACTTAACAAATTCTGGAATTTGTACAAAACCATGGTATCTGGTGCCTAACTGCATCACACATTTTGTGACAAAGCATTATCCATCAAGCTAAATCATCTTATATCCATTCCAGTCAGCCCTTCTAGGTGGTTGACTAGTCTGTGAGAAAGAGAATAAAGAAGTTAGTAGCTTTTAAAATGTGGCAGAATTTTTTAAAGTACTAATAATGCTAGGAAATATTGAGTTCATTAATAATACATAAGCTTTACATTAACAGTATATCTCAAGTAATTATTACTAATGGCCACAATCACATTCAACCATTATTGAATTATGCATTCTATATGTCAGGTATTATTGTATATACTCCAGATACAGTAGCAAACAAAAGAGATTAAAGATTACAGATGAGATTACATGGTAAAGTAAGCTAAGTCAAAATTTAGGAGGGTTTTGGAGTTTGAGTGAGGAGTAGAAGAGGCAGAAAAATGCTTCTCAGATGAGAAGAAACATCTTAGCATTTTGGAACAGTTAAAAAGGAAGAAAACAGTGCTTGCAATACTTCATGTTTTGAGTTTTGCATATTGCTTAAATTTGAAAAGATTCATTTACTTGTCAAATCTCAGAGATAGGACATGGCAGGTACATGATATTCCTATGCTTGTTTTTTAATGTTAACATATTCTTTAATCTTTGAATTAATACATGATTATTTAAAATCCTTGGAAAATAAGAACAGCTTAAAGAAAGGATATAATATCAATCTGACACTCAGAGGCATCCACTATTATAGCTTTCTTTTATTCCAGTTTTTAAACATTTTTTCTTATTTGATCTAATTTTCAATGCATATTTTTATAACATAAAAATCACTGGAATATAATTATTTAATAGCTACATAATATTTCATATAATATAAAATTGTGTTTCTAGTCATTTTTAAAATTAAAGTATATATTTTCATAATATAAAATATACTAACAAATATCTTGGACATAGGATTTCAGCATTTAAGCAGTGCTGAGTTGGTACGGTTCACTGTTAATCCCCTTCAGACTCGAGCACTCTGAGTTGAGAGCTGGTGATTGCTGCTTCCCCTCCCTCATTCACCACTCTTGACATCCAGCCATCTCCTTTGCATAAAAGTTCATTTATGAATAATAAAAATGACTTTATTATGGTTTCACCCTTAGTGTCATATTCCCTGACAAGTTTTGAGATTGAATTAGGTTTCCACAAAGACATCTCTCGATTGTATAGTGGCCTGTCCTAAAGCTCAAATCTCCTCACTCTACTAAAGGGATGATGATGTAAACTGCCAGAATCAAGACATTTGCTTTTGTGTATAGTATGCTGCATCATCTCTTAGGCTATTCTCTGGCTCATACCTGGTCATGGTCAGAACTACTGCAATGTGTTTGGGTTGTTGCTAATGCATGTTGCATCATTTTGAGTATTAGTGCTCATTTTTAAGTAGAAAAATAGCTTTAAAAATTCCTTCTTTTAGCAGTCCATAACCAGAAAGCACATTCTTTGCCTATAATCTTTAAAATGTTTAATATATATTTAAAGTATACCTAAAGATGGTTCATGTATTATCAGAAAGGATTTCTGTCCATTGGTTTATTCTTTACTTAGTCAACAAAAATACATCTAACTTACTTAATTTGAACCACGAACAATACAAGGTACCAGAAATGAATAAATGAATGTTATATTATCTTATAATTAAAGAACTCCCAAATCCAATAATAAAGATAGACATTCAAATAAATAGAAAAGATGCAAGGGGTGTGTGTGTGTGTGTGTGAGAGAGAGAGAGAGAGAGACAGAGAGAGAGAGAGTGTGTTCCAATGAGTCAAATACTCACAGAGTTATGGGAATTCAGAAAAGCTAGTAAATGACTTGTATGTCCTTGCAAAAAGATGATGATATCTCAATTTTGTTATAAAGTATTTGTAAGAATTTACAAAGCAGAGGCAAGTAGGGAGAGCTAGTCAGTGAAAACAGTGTGTGCGATAAAAGTTATGAAAATTGGGTTATTTGTCTACTTGAGTTGTAGGTGCTCCCTATATTTTTTATAAATCAACCCTTTATCAGATACATGATTTGCAAGTATTTTCTCTCATTCTTTAGATTGTCTTTTTATTCTGTTGATTATTCCATTCATTTTGCAGAACATTTTTAGTGTGACACAGTCTCACTTGGCTATTTGTTTTTGTTGCCTCCTTTTCGTATCTTAGTAATAAATCATTGCCAAGATCAATGTCAAAAAGCTTTTCCCTTTATGTTTTTTGTCTGGTAGTTTTGTAGTTTCAGACCTTATGTTTATGTCTTCAATCTATTTAAAGTTGATTTTTCTGTATGATGTAAGACAAGGGTCCAGTTAGTTGCCTTCTTCTACATGTGGACACCCAGTTTTCCCAATGCCATTTGTGGAAGAGACTAATATCTCCATCATGGATTCAACTGATCATGTATGAATGGATTTATTTATGGGCTGTCTATTCTGTTCTATTGGCTTATGTGTTTGTCTTTATGTCAGTGCTATAGAGTTTTAATTACCAGGGCCTCATAATACGTTTTGAAATCAGGAAGTGGGATGACTCCAACTTTGTTCTTCTCTGTCAAGATTGTGTAGGCTATTTTGGGTCTTTTCTGGTCTCATATGAATTTTAGGATTTTCTTTACTTTATAAAAATGTAATTCAACAATTAACAATAACCCAATTTAAAAATGGGCAAAGGACTTGAAGAGACATTTTTTTCAAAGAAGACATACAAGTGACCAACAGCTGTAAGAAAAGACGCTCAACCTCATTATCAAAGAAATGAAAGTCAAAAGTAACAACGAAATACCACCTCACACTTGTTATGTTGGCTTTTATTAAAAAATCAAAAGAAAACAAGTGTCAGTGAGGATATGACAAAATTAGAACCTTTGTACACTGTTGGCAGGAATGTAAATTGGTACAGTCATTAGAGAAAAGAGTATGAAGTCTCCTCAAAAAATTAAAAACAGGACTACCATATAATCCAGCAATTCCGCTTCTGGGCATATATCCAAATGAATTGAAATCAGTAAGTCAAAAAAAATCTGCATTCCAATGTTCATAGCAGCTTTAGTCGCAATAACCAATAAGTGGAAACAGCTCAACATCTATCGACAGATTAATGGATAAAGAAAATATGGTACATACATAGAATGAAATATTACTTGACCTTTACAAAAAGGAAGTTCTGCAATAGAAACAACAGGGAATGGAAAATGAGAAGTTGTTCAGTAGGGTATAAAGTTTCAGTTGTGCTACATAAATAAGTGCTAGAGATCTGATGTACAATATAGTGCCATAGTTAACAATATGATATTATGCCCTTCAAAATTTATTAAGAGGGTAGATCTCATGTTATATGTCCTTACCACAAAAAGAGGGAGGGAGAGACACAAGAAAACTTTGGCATGTGTTGTATAGGTCTATTGCCATTACTGGTGATGGTATCATAGTGTTTGCATATGTCCACATTTACCAAATTATATACATTAAATATATGCAGTTTTTGTGTATCAAATACCTTAACAAAACTATTAAAAATCAGCTGTGTAGAAGTGTTGTTCTGAGGACTAAAGAAATTTAAAGGTTCAACATTGTCTGATATTAAATAGGTGTATGAACCTCAAAAAAAAAATAAAGGCATGAAGACATGAGGTATCTTAATTTGTTTGAGGACACTAAGAAGTATTTTATTATTTTGTAGATCAGGTACATGTTGGAGGATGGGTGGCTGAGTTTGCATATATAAATTTTGGTAAGACTGTCAAAGCCTTTGGGTTTTACTCTTAGGGTAATGATCAGGAGATAATGAATGACATCGTTTTAATTAATTTTTTAATTAGCTTCACAGCAATACAAAAATAAGCATATCCACTGAAGACCACAGTTGTAGGCAATGTCTGAGCAGGGAAAGGAATCAGTCAAACCTATTCTCAGATTATTTTCTTGCTCTTACTCTTAAATTAAATTTGTCAGATATGTGCTCCTTTCAAATATTTTTTGACTTTAATCAAAGTCCTAAGAAATGTAAGCTGCAGCAACTCTGACTGCAGCCATTTATTTTTTTTCAAAATAATTCTGCAAACCTTTGTTTTTCCCTTTGTAATTTCCTTCTTATAAAACCTCAGGTGAATATGATGAGTAAAGTGTATTATTCTCCCCATACTTATTGAGTATTAATTCAGGATTCGGAGTTCCTGAAGGTAGGTATTCACACCAGCTTCTATAATCAATTAGAGACAAAGTCAGAAAGTCAATAAATTCTATATATATATATTTTTTTACCTAATAACTGATAATTTTCAAGGAGTGAAGGTAAAAAAATCATTGCTTAAAATACTATAGAGACATCTCAAAATAAGGAAAATATGAGGGATTAAAATGAATAATTTATATTGAGAAAATAATGAATAAATTACAATAGCTAGCACTGTTTCTTTAAAAAATATTCTAGAATTATATTGTGTGGTGCATTTTATAAAGACCTATCTACAATCACTGAAAACAAGAATAAGGGAAAATTAAGATTTGTTTTTGAAAATTAAAATATGTATTAAGATTGAGTGGAAACTACATATTGTATTATTTCATTTATGTGATATGACCAAATGAGGCAAATTGCTAAAGATAATTACTGGTTGATTTGGGCTGGGAGTAGGTGGATGAGAATTATCTTTCAATGAGGTTTCTTTCTGGGGTGATAAAACTATTTTAAAATTAGATTGTGGTGATGGTTGCATAATTCTGTAAATATACTGAGAAACACTGTACCCTTTTAAGTGGTGACTTTTATAAAAACAATTTTATTGTGATATAATTGATATATCATAAAAGTGGAGTAGCAAGAGCTCAGTCACTCTAAGTTGTGAATTTTTTTAATGCAAAAGTTGTATTTGGAAGGGGTATTGGAATTGGGATGAGATATAGTGAGAACCTTGTTTCATTGAAGTCTTATACTCAAGATTGCCATATCTGCTATAGCTTTTTCATTTGCCTCTCTTTAAATAGTGCCTTTTTAATAGGCAGTTTCTTCCTGTGACATCATGTTTGTTAGACTGTTTTCAACTTCCCTTTGTGATTTGGCTGTTGTGAAATAGTACTTCCAAACTTTATGCAATCAAAGTAATTTCTGTATTCTCAGGGAGGTGAGATTACTGAATTTAGGACTCAGATGACAAAAAAATCTTTGACTCTTCAAATTGGAGTGAAGGAGAACAGCTAATGCTGCATTTGTAACCCTTTACTTATGTCTTTCCTGACATCACTTTGCCCCAGTCATGGCATTTGCTCATATTGGTGATTGTAAAGAGCCATGCTCGAAGGGATTGTGAAATACAGTAGTTTATTGGAGAGTATAATTAGCATAGAACTTTGTGAAAGTTTGCCTTTGATTTGGGCATGACAAAACATATTGCCTACTTCTATGGTGCCCTGAGGCATCACCAAGTCAAGCAATGTCCTAAAATCCTGCAATCTGGACTGAGATGTTTTGTCTTTGTAATAATAAGACATTACTAACAGCTCTTAAAGATGAGAGCAGCCTAACACAAATGTGAATGTTAACTTTTAACCCTTTAAAATTATTTGCTGTTAATTCTTGCTGTGTTCACATCAAAATGTTGTTATCCAGTTGTGACCATCTGTTCCCAAAATTTAAGCAAATGTAAGTGGAGTAACTTACTTAAAGAATGGATACATAAACATTCTTGTTTTATTAGTTTTTACATCAGATTTTAAAACATTTATTTTCTCTTAGTATTCCAATTTCTGAAATAAAAAATCACTAATATTTGTCTTCATTCAGTCACCACGGAGGAGGAGATAAAACAGGTACTTTGAAATAAGTTTAAATCAAATATTCTACCTGCCAGAATTGACAATTAACCAGGATTATATTAACCCATTTTTTTCATTTACTGGCATTAATAGAAGGGGCACCATTTGGGGAATTGTCAATTTGTAGCAATATGTCCAAAGGTCATTAATTTTTATCAAATGTTTATAATCATCTATTGTATACCCAACTCTATAATTAGCTGCTTATAGCCTTGTGGAAAAATAAGGGTCTTGTGCTATATTGAGGATTACAGTTACTAGAAAATCAGTGCAATGGAAGATCAGAGTGAGCTGATTCACTTAAGATAAAATTTATGAAAAAAGAGGGTAGAAATAAAAGTCACCACTTTGATAAGGAAAACATAACCCACAAAGAAGATGTTTGCAATGTATATATGACACAACTGACTAGTTCTGAGTGTGTCAAAACTATGTGCATCAACGAAAAAAAGATATAATAGAAAAGTAATAAAATAGTTGAATAGAGAGTTCACATTGGATGAAATCCAAATGGCCAATAGACATGTTTTCTTAATGCTTAACTTTATTAAGAAAAAGAAAAATGAAAATTAAAACCACAACATGATACCACTACATACTCTAGAATAGATAAAACAAAAGCAGGCAATGACTAGTTTTGGGAAGGAGGCAGTGCAACCAGAACCCTGGAATGCTGCTGGTGTCAGGTGTAAATTTGCATTAATACTTTGGAAAGCTATTTGAAGCATCTGAAGTATCTACTTAAGCTAAAAATACAGACACAGAACTCACGGATTCCATTTTTTGTGTATAACTAATACCTAGATAGCTTTACCAAAGTACAGGTACTAAAATATTTACAGCATTACTGTTTATAATAACCCTAAACTGCAAAGGCCACTTATTAACTATATCTATAAACACTGGAATCGATAAATAAATTGTGGTATGTTTCCATAACAGTAGTATACAGCAGTGAGAATAACCATCAAAATCCACACGCAACAACATGGTGAAGATTGTAAACACAGGATCAGTTGAAATAAGTTAGTTATAAAAGGCTATGAACTTACCTCTCCATGTATAAAACAGACAAAACTAAACAGTGGGATTAGAAATCAGGAAAGAAATTATCTTGAGTGTGGGAAATAGTGACTAAAAGGCATATGGGGGCTTTGGAAATGTTGGTAATAATCTGTTTCTGGATATCAGTGCTAGTTACATACTATGTTTAGTTTGAGAAAATTCATTGAGTTGTAAACTGATGATAGGTGGACATTAATGTATACATATTGCAATTCAATAAAGGTTTTTAAAAATGCATAAAAGAGGTTTAGAAAAGAAGGTAAAGAGGTTAATTTTTGTATTAAAGAATACTTTTTACAGCCAAATATTTTCAGGAAAAAAATGTTCTTTTAAATAATAATAAAAATGAAAGGCAGAACTTTGAAAACTCTAAAAACTACCCCAGAGTTGAATGTTTTTCACAGTTTATATGATGCAATCTGCTTAAGCTGATTTATTCTAAACAGCTTTTCACCACTGTCACAGTCCAAAAT
Source organism: Gorilla gorilla gorilla (assembly GCF_029281585.2). NCBI lineage: Eukaryota > Metazoa > Chordata > Mammalia > Primates > Hominidae > Gorilla > Gorilla gorilla. Next base: position 124,643,428 of record NC_073228.2, on the reverse strand, counting down.
CAACAACTGTTATTTATACATGTAAGAGACTTCCAAGGGACATTTGAATCATCAAAAACAGACTAAGATACATTCAACTTCTTTTAAGTCTATTTGGTTACACTGTCTCTCTTTAAACATCATTAGAGGCACATGCGATATCTAAGGGAAAATATTTCACAGATTATTTTCTGGTCATGCAATTGTTCATGACCCATTTATATTTTAAAGACCTTTTATTTCATTTTAGAACCATATAATTTTGTTCTCTTTCTGTCTTCCTTCTTACAATTATATGGTGTTATAAGTAGAACATACATATTCGAAATCCAAATAAATATGTCAGGTTTCAAAAGACAGGATATCATTCAAACATCTTGGGAAAGGGTGAAGAATAAAGCACTCAGGAGGTAGGCTCTTCAGTCTTTTGCACCCATGATTATTCCTCAAAAAGGAGAAATGATCAACACAGGCATCCTAGGAAATGATGCAAATTTGGGGGGAGGTTTTACATTGTTGTATGATGAGAAAGGTTAATGAATTTAAATTTCAAAGTAGAACCATAAATGCCAGTGGGTGGCAGAAAGTGCTAATTATTAATTATCTAATTTTCTTGATGTTAATGCAAAATGAAATACCTTTGACAGGTAATTGAGGATGACCTCTACAAGTAATAAGGTGCTTAATTAAGAATTTCTAAATGCATTATATACACTTCTTTGCATTCTTCAGTTGGCAACACTAAAATAAAATTTAATCTTTTCCTTGATTAATCAAGGATTTAAAAATCTTCATCATATGTTATACATAGTTAATAGGCCACCTCGCCAACTAGTTTTGAAAAGCCTGACACCAAAATCAGAAAAGGACATGAACACACAGCAATAAAACTACAGGCCAATATTTAGAATATAGACACAAAAAAATCTTCAACAAAATACTAGCAAAGTAAACCCAAGAGCACGTTAAAAAAAAATTAAATAATGATCAAGTGGGATTTATCCAGGGATGCAAGGCTGGTATAACATAGACAAATTGATAAATGTGACATATTACATCAAGAGAGACTGAAAAGATGAAAACATATGATAATCTCAATACATGCAGAAAACGCATTTGGTAAAATTCAATATGATTTCATGATAAAAACTTTCAACAAACTAGGCATAGAAGGAACATACTTCAACATAATAAAGGCCATATATGATACACCCACAGAAAACATCACACTGAAAAGGGAAAGCTGAAAGCTTTTCCTCTAAGAACTCAAACAAGACAAATATGCCTTCTTTCACCACTGCTACTCAACATAGTAATGGAAGTCCCAGCCAGAGCAATCAGACAAGAGAAAGAAATAAAAGTTCTCTAAATTTATAAACGTGAAGCCAAACTGACCCTCTTTACATTTAGAGGATCCTCTTACATTTAGACGATCCTACAGATTCCACCAAAAATCTCTGAGATCTGATAAGCAAATTCAGTAAAGTCTCAGGATACAACATCAATATAAACAATCAGTAGCATATCTGTATATTAATAATAAACTAGCTGAAAAAGAAACAAAGAACCCAATTCTATTTATAATAGTTACAAAACTAAATAAATAAAACACCTAGGAATAAATTTAACCAAGAAAGTGAAACACCTCTACAAGTAAACTTACAAAAAACTGATGAAAGAAATTGAAGAAGACATGAACAAAGAGGAAGATATCCCATGCTCATGGATTGGAAGAATTAATATTGTTAAAACGACCATACTATTCAAAGCAATCTAAAGATTAAGTATAATTTTTATCAAAATACCAACATTGTTTTTCATAGAAATAAAAAAATTCTAGGCTGGGCGCGGTGGCTCACGCCTGTAATCCCAGCACTTTGGGAGGCCGAGGCAGGCGGATCACGAGGTCAGGAGATCGAGACCATCCTGGCTAACACGGTGAAACCCTGTCTCTACTAAAAATACAAAAAATTAGCCGGGCGAGGTGGCGGGCGCCTGTAGTCCCAGCTACTCGGGAGGCTGAGGCAGGAGAATGGCATGAACCCGGGGGCGGAGCCTGCAGTGAGCCAAGATCGCGCCACTGCACTCCAGCCTGGGCAACGGCGAGACTCCGTCTCAAAAAAAAAAAAAAAAAAAAAAAAAAAAAAATTCTAAAATTAATATGGAACCAAAAGAAAGCTCAAACAGTCGAAGCAATCCTGAGCAAAAAGGACAAAACTGTAAGTGTATCACATTACCTTACCTTGGAAAATATGTCCAAGGTTATAGTAATAAAAACATTATTGCAGGCCAGGCGTGGTGGCTCACACCTATAAGCCCAGCACTTTGGGAGGCCAAGGCGGGCTAATCACTTGAGGTCAGCCTGGCCAACATGGCGAAACCTTATCCCTACTAAAAATACAAAAAAAAAGAGCCAGACATGGTGGATTATGCACCTGTAATCCCACATACTTGGGAGGCTGAGGCAGAATTGCTTGAACCGGGGAGGCAGAGGTTGCAGTGAGCCGATATCATGCCACTGAACTCCAGCCTGGGTGACAGAGTGAGACACTGCCTCAAAAAAAAAAAAATTGCTATTAAAATGGACACATAGACAAAAGGAACAGAATAAACAATCCAGAAACAAATCCACATATTTACAGCCAACTGATTTTTGTAAAAGGTGCCGAGTATGCCACGGACACATATTGGGGAAAATACATTATCTTTAGTACATGAGGCTGGGAAAACTGGATATTCATATGCAGAAAAATGAAACTAGACCCATCTTACCACACACAAAAATCAACTCAAAGTGAATGAAAGACTTAAACCTAAGATCTCAAGTTATAATGTTAGTAGAAGAAAACAGAAAAATAACGACATTCGTATTGGCAAAAATATTATGGCTAAGACCTCAAAAGCACAGATAACAAAAACAGAAATAGACTAATGAAAGTATTTTAAATTAAATGCCTCTGCACAACAAAGGAAACAGTCAACAAAGAGACAACCTGTTGAGTGGGAGAAAATACTTGCAAACTATTCATCTGACAAGGAACATATATCTAGAACACACAAGGTACTCAAGCAATTCAACCAGGAGAAAACAAAGCCCTTAAAAAGTGGGCAAAGAACCTGTATAGACATTTCTCAAAAGGAGACATACAAATGGCCAAGATTGCTTGAGCCCAGGAGAGCAGCCTGAGCAACATAGGGAGATTTCATTTCTAAAAAACAAAACAAAAAAAAACAACAATAGTCAACATAATTAATCATCAGGGAAATGCAAAAATGCAAATCAAAACTACAACAATCACAATAATATATTATCTTACCCTACTTAGAAAAGGTTTTGTCAAAAATAGATGCTGGCAAGGATGCAGAGAAAATAGAACTCTTACATACTACTGTTAGGAATGTAAATTAATACAATTATTATGAAAAACAGTATGGAGATTTCTTTAAAAACTAAAAATAGAACTACCATGAAAATTTGCATCTCCACTACTGGATATTTATCCAAGGAAAGGAAATTAACATATCAAAGTGATACTTGCCCTCCACCATGCTTATTAAAACACTATAGCAGTAGCAAAGATACATGGAATCAACCTAACTGTCCATCAACGAATGAATGAAAAGAAAATGTGGTATGTATAAACAGTGGAATAATAGCCATAAAAAAGACTGAAATTCTGTCACTTTCAGTAACATGGATGAAAACTGGAAGTCATTATGTAAAATTAGCCAAGCACAGTAAGATGAACATTGCCTATTTTCGCTCATATATGGGAGGTAAAAATGTTGATCTCATGGAGGTAGAGAATAGAATGATAGTTATCAAAGGCTGGGAAAGGTATGTTTTTGGGGGGAGGTAAATGAAGAGAGGTTGGTAAATGGGTACAAACATACAGTTAGACAGAATGAATAAATTCCAATGTTCAATAGCAGAGTAGGGTGAGTATTGTTAACAACAATATATTGTGTATTTTAAAATAGCTAGAAGAGAGGATTTGGAATGTTCTCAACACACAGAAATGATAATGTATATCTTTAATACCCTGTCTTGATCATTACACATTCTAGGCATATAACAAAATATTACATGTACCACATAAGTATGTACAAATATTATGTACTGATAAAAAAAGACAAATCTAAACAAAATATACCTTGATTTTAAAATAAACTTTTGATTTATGTATAATTTTGCAACCTCTAACTAGTAGATCTAAACACTTATGCATGATTGCTAATACCACGAACAAGAGAGAATCCGGCATTTCCGTTATGTTCCTCTTTATAGATACAGTCTTTGAGATATAGTCTATGGGTAGTTTTGCCAAGGGGAAAAAAAATCAAATCCTTATCTGGGCAAGATTCTACCTCCAAACACCATTAACAAAAAATGATCCTGTTATAAACTACACCTCGGGGATGTAATCAGCAAAGTTCAGGCCATGAGAAATGTATGAGTTAAACAATCCAGTTTCCTCAAAAAATAAACTAGAAGAAATACAGAAGATATGGAGGGAACCATGCATAGAGATTAATTAAAATAGGCTTAAAATACATATGAAGCAATAGATACAGGAGGGCCTTGAGTCTTGATTTTTAATATAGAACAATGTATAATAAAATAATAAATTTTATATGTATAAGACAATTAGAAATGTCAACACTTAATATTTTATCCCATTAAGAAATTATCATTAATTTCTTTAGAAAATGTGACCTGGTTTGGTCTCCCTCCAAAACAGATTCTGAAACAAGAACTGTAGGACAAGCGACTTGTTTGGGAGGTAATCTCAGGATACAAATAGAGAAGTGAGGAAGCAAGGCAAGGAAAGGAAGGGATTCCATACAAGATGCACTATACATCAGGTTTTCATTGTGCTACCGGAGCTCAATCCTGCTGTAATGTATATCAAACTTCAGAGGTGTCTTAACTGAGGGAGGCAAGCTGGGGAATTTATCCACTAAATTCCTATTTGATATTGGTCAAAGGTTGCTCCCTGGGGACTTAACTCTCCAGCCCTTGCAGCTTATTCTACACAAAGGTCTAATGTGATCCTGTGGTCAGGAAAAATGAAAGTATTAGGTAAAGTCTCAGGTAATTAAGCAAGATGCTTTGGCTTTAGAGGTAAATGCTAAGGGGATATGAAAGAAGCACCAGGCTCAGTCCTGTAGTACCTTAAAGATGTAGTGGTGATGGTGAATAAAACAAGGGGTTTCTTGTTTTAGATATAACTACCAAAATTTTATAAATAAAATATGATACCTGGAATATGCTTTAAACTAATATGAGGGGGAGGGAGAAGATGCAAGTATAGATGAGACAGGTTTGGTCAGTAGTTAAAAATGGCTTAAGAGGGTATGGGTATATTGTATAATTCTATTTTCATATATATTTGAAACATTATTTCTATATGTCACCATATTTATATAAATTAATTTAAACATGAATTCTTACTGATATGCCCAACTTTTATCCATTACAACATGGCTCATTCTACCATCCTCCTCTTACTAATCTGTACATTTACTGCAACAGTAAGAAATATGGCTCCAATCATCCACCATTCACTTGCTTAATTATTCAATTCAATTATACATGTGTAGTAATATCAAAATTAACTAACACCCTGTTAAGAAACAACTTTATCAACAAGTATGCATATTTAGGTCTTTTTGCTTTTAGACTTAGAGACTCTAGTCCTATACAAAATGACTTAGATTAGCACCTTTTACACACACCCCCTTTGGAAAGCAATATTATTTCATACATTGTTATTAGAGTTAGGTTCTGTTGTCATATTATGCATTCATTTTGGGATCCCCCAACCTTCTAAATGATTTTCAAGAAACAACTTTAACAACAAGTGTATTTATGCAGTTCTTTTTGTCTTTAGACTTCAAGACTCTAAATCCTATCCAAAATTACTTAGGTCAGCACCTTTTACACACACCCACTTCAAAGAGATTGTTTCATATTTAATTTAGATTCTGTTATTATGAATTCCTTTGTGATCTCCAAAACTTTTAACTGATTTTTTAATTTGTATACACTAAGGTTCACTCTTGGTACTATAAAGTTTTATGAGTTTTGACAAATACATAATGTTACAAGTCCACCATTACAATATCATAAAATTTAATTACTCTTTATAATTTACACAAGACAAAATCTTGTGCTTCATATATTCAACCCTCTATGCCTCCTCCTGAGCCCATGGAAGCCACCTATATTTTTACTGTATCTATATTTTCTGCTTTTTCATATAACGTTATATAATTAGAATCATATAGTATATAGCCTTTTTTAGAGTTAAGAGTTCTTTATATGTTTTGGATACAAATCTCTATAAGATAAATGTTTTGGTAAGATTTTAATATAGCACTAAAATTATTGGGGTGATATGAATTGTAATGTATATCATAAGGGAAATTTTAAGAAATAATGGTATAGGCTGGGTGCGGTGGCTCACGCCTGTAATCCCAGCACTTTGGGAGGCTGAAGCGGGCAGATCATGAGGTCAGGAGATTGATACCATCCTGGCTAACATGGTGAAACCCTGTCTCTACTAAAAATACAAAAAATTAGCCAGGCATGGTGGCGGGTGCCTGTAGTCCCAGCTACTCGGGAGGCTGAGGCAGGAGGGTGGCATGAACCTGGGAGGCAGAGCTTGCAGTGAGCTGAGATTGTGCCACTGCACTCCAGCCTGGGTGACAGGAGCAAGACTCCGTCTCAAAAAAAAAAAAAAAAAAAAGAAATTATGGTAAAAAAATCAATGTACAACTCTTCAATAACTGCAATTTCTATTTGTATCAGCAAGAATGTTCAAAAGGAAATATGCTCAAAATAAAAAATATGACAAAGTTATATAACTGATAGACAAATATATTTTTTAGACTAATGTATTAGTTTGTTTTCATAGTACTAGAAAGAAATACCTGAGACTGGGTAATTTATAAACAAAGGAGGTTTATTGACTCAAAGTTCTGCATGGCTGGGGAGGTCTCAGGACAGTTACACTAACAGGAGGCCAAGGGGAAGCAAGGCACGTCTTACATGGCAGCAGGAGAGAGAGAGTGCAGGAGAAACTGCCACTTTTAAACCATCAGATCTTGTGAGAACTCCCTCACTATCATAAGAACAGCATGGAGAAAACTTCCTCCATAATCCAGTCACCTCCTAGCAGATCCCTCCCTCAATATGCGGGGATTACAATTCTACATGAGATTTGGGTGGGGACACAAAGCAAAACCATATTAACTAGGTAAAAACAAAGCTTTCATTTTTCTCATGCTCTACAACAGAATGAAAATAACTTTCCAATTTCTTGAAGAGATCATATATAAAAGCTGATAACATTTAAATGAAATTCAAGAGCTGATGCATATGGGGCCCATGATACAGAGCCCAGCAACAATAAGTCTTGAGAAGTATTTGCTATTATTACTTTCACTTATTATGAAAATCAGTACTCACCTAAAAATACTACATTTGAGAATACAAAAAATTTACATAACATATTTCATAATATAAACCATTTCCATTATTTTTGCATCAAATTTGATTCCAAATAAGTTACTGACCTAAATGCATAATTACAAATACCTACAGTGAAAAAAAAGTTAATGATGTTAATGAAGTTTTAACAATAAAGTTACAAGAATAATAGAGTAACATGTTAATGAAGTCTTGATTGACAATAAAGTTACAAAAGTAGCCATATTAAAAATAGTTTTACATTCTAAGTTTACAGGTAATTACTCACTCCTTATTTATCTCATAAATCATAGGTTAATGATAATTTTTTACTCCAATGCATTTGTCAAAATCTTCGTAGAATGGTTATGAATATGAAAACTATAGTTCCATTTTTCTATTTAAATCGAGGCTAGCAATATCACCTTCATTTTGAGTATATCAGTCACTACAATTTCTCAAAATAAAAGCAGTAAGAGATTTATATTTGCCATTAGTTACACATCGCCAGTTCACCAAACCTATGATCTCAATTCATCTGGTATTATCTATAATTATTACTTTATTATTTAAAATTAAATGAAGAATATCATGATTCTGAGTTTAGAAATATTTGTGTCAAGGAGTATTTATAATCATATAATAATGACAAAATAAATTTAAATTATTTTCTTGATTTCAAACACCACATTATTTTTCTTTTACTATATAGCAAAAGAAAAAGAAAGCCAGTAGATCAAATTTTCACCCAGAAAACACTGCTGAAAGAACTCACAGATGAGACAAATGGAGAAACATTCCATACTCATGGAATGGAAGAATCACTATCATTAAAATGGCCGTAATGCCCAAAGCAATCTACAGAGTCAATGCAATTAGTGTCAAACTACCAATGTTATTATTCACAGAACTAGAAAAACTATCCAAAAATTCATATGGAACCAAAAAAGAGCCTGAATAGCCAAAGAAATTCTATACCAAAAGAACGAAGACAGAGGCATCATGTTACCCAACTTCAAACTGTACTATAAGGCTACAGTAACCAAAACATCATGGTAGTGGTACAAAAGCAGACAAATAGACCAAGAAGAGAATAAAGAACCCAAAGATAAGGCCACAAACCCACAGCCATCTGATCTTCAACAAAGTTAACAAAAATAAGCAATAAAGAAAGTACTCCCCGTTCAATAAATTGTGCTGGTATAGCTGGATGTCCATAGGCAGAAGAATAAAACTGGACCCACTACCTACCTGTCCCCATATACAAAAATTAACTAAAGAAGGATTAAATAATTAAATGTAACACCTTAAACTATACACTTTAGGTTTCCCCAAGAAAACCTAAAGAATACCATTCTGGACATTGTCCTTGGGAAAGAATTTATACTAAGTTCTAAAAAGCAACTGCAACAAAAACAAAAATTGACAGGTAGGACCTCATTAAACTAAAGAGCTTCTGCACAGCAAAAGAAACTATCAATGCAGTCAACACACAACCTATATAGAATGGGAGAAAATATTTGGAAACTATGAACCCAACAAAGGTCTAATATCCAACAAAGGTCTAATATCCAGAAAATATTTGGAAACTGTGAACCCAACAAAGGTCTAACATAAAAAGTTCTATTCATAAGGAACTTAAACAATTAAGCAAAAGTCAATCCCATTAAAAAAAATGGGCAAAAGACATGAACAGACACTTCTCAAAAGACATACAGGCAACCAATAAACATGAAAAAAAATGCTCCACATTACTAATTATCAGAGAAATGCAAATCGAAAACATAGTGAGATACCATCTCATACCAGTCAGAATGGCTATTAAAAAGTCAACAAATGGCTGATGCTGGTGAGGTCGCCGAGAAAAGGAAATGCTTACATACTTCTGGTAGAAATGTAAATTTGTTCAACCACTTTGGAAGGCAGTTTGGAGGTCTGGAGGCAGGGAACCTAAGGCCAATTCACACTGACTTCCTACAACTAAATCAAAAGGAAAATTCCAACTTCCCATGCTCAAGTAACAAAAGGATCAGAGGGTACTCCCTTTGCAAGCCCCTCCCACTTCTGTGCAGATGAAAAATGGAAAGTACCTCTGATTGGTCCCCTACTGCAAACAATCAGACTGGTTGCAGGCCAAGTCTTCATGTGTAACTTTGTAACTTCACTTCATTCTCTGATTGGTTCCCTCAGGCAACCAATCAGACATTTACATAAAGTGTAACTTTGTAACTTCATTTCAGCCTCTGACTGGTCACCTTCCACAACCAATCAGACTAGTTGCAGGTCATTCCTTCATTTACATAGGGTGTAAACTAAGTAACCAATGGGAAACCACTAGAGGGTATTTAAACCCCAGAAAATTCTGTAACCAGAGCTTGAGCCACTTGCTTGAGCCCCCTCCCACTCTGGAGTGTACTTTTATTTCAGTAAATCTGTGCTTTCATTGCTTTATTCTTTTATTGCTTTTTTGTGCATTTTCTCTGATTCTTTGTTTAAAACAACAAGAACCTGGACTACTCATAGTCAAGAGTCACCACCAGTAACACTATTACTGGGTATGTATCCAAAAGAAATAAATAATTCTACCAGAAAGGCATGTGTACTCATATGTTCATCACAGCATTATTCACAATAACAAAAGACATAAAATCAATCTAGGTGGTCATCGACAGTGGACTGGATAAAGAAAATATGGTACATATACACCGCAGAATACTATGCAGCCATAAAAAGGGATGAAATCATGTTATTTGCAGTAACATGGATGCAGCTAGAGATCATTATCCTAAGTGAACTAACACAGGCATAGAAAATCAAATACTGTATGTTCTCACATAATTCGGAGCTAAACAACAGGCACTCATGGACATAAAGATAGCAACAACAGACACTGGAGACTGATGGGAGGAAGGAATGAAAAAGATAAGGGTTGAAAAACTAGGTAGTGGATACTATGCCCAGTACCTGGCTGACAGGGTCAATCATACTTCGAACCACAGCATCTTGCAATATACCCACATAACAAGCCAAACATTGCATCCCTTGAATCTAAAATAAAAGTTGAAATTATTATTTTTTATTTTTTTTAGATTTTTAAAATTTTATTATTATTATACTTTAAGTTTTAGGGTACATGTGCACAACGTGCAGGTTTGTTACATATGTATCCATGTGCCATGTTGGTGTGCTGCACCCATTAACTCGTCATTAAGCATTAGGTGTATCTCCCAATGTTACCCTCCCCCCTCCCAAAATGACAAAGAAGTAAAAAAAACTTAGTCACATAATACAGCTGAAAAATGATCAACCCTAGGTTTCAACACAAGCATTTTCTCCTCTCTGGTTTGTACACTCTACGATATTCTATTCCCAATTTTCTATAGCATTATCAAGTAAAATATTTTCACTCTCCTTATACCTCATGGTTTCTTACTATTGAACTGCGAGGTTTTGATCCATATCTTTTGACCTTGCTCTTAATTTTTAATTTACCAAGGTATAGACTTAGCAATAAATAAAAGATGTTATCAATATCGTATTCATCTGCTGAGGAAGACAACTTTTTACAATTTTGCTTATGTTTTAGTTATATCAGGAAGAAAACAGAATATTTCTAAAAATATTCCGCTTAATATATAATATATAAATACTTTATATATTATATATTATATATAAATACTTTATATATTATATATAAATATATAATAATATGCAACAATATATATTATATATTATATATAATGAAATATAAATATATAATATATAAATAATATATATTATATATAACTACATATAATTATATATAATTATATAATATGTTTTAATTTAATTTAATATATATAATTATATTATATATTATATATAATTATATTATATATATTATATATAATTATATTATATATATTATATATAATATAATTATATTATATATATTATAAATTACATTATATATATTATATATAATTACATTATATATATTATATATTATATTATATATTATACATAATAAAATATATACTATATATTATATATAACTTATATATAATATATAACTTATAATATTTATAATTATATATTTATATATTATATATACTCTTTATATATTATATATACTATTTATATATATTATATATACTATTTATATATATTATATATACTATTTATATATATTATATATACTATTTATATATTATATATACTTTTATATTATATATACTATTTATATAATATATATACTATTTATATAATATATTATATATAATATTACATATAGTATAATGTATATTTATACATTATATATTAAGCAGAATATTTTTAGAAACATTCTATTTTCTTCCTAACTAAAACATAAGCAAAATTGTAAAAAGTTGTCTTCCTCAGCAGATGAATACGATATTGATAACATCTTTACTTTTATATACTATATAATATATATTATATATTATATATTATATATTATATATAACTTATATATTATATATAATATTTATATATATTTATAGAGATTTATAGATATATAGTATATATAATATATAAATATATATTATATATAACAGATATTATATATGTTATATATATTATATATAAATATATAATAAAACTCAAGGGATGTTAGAGTACATATAATTAAATAACTGAGGAACTTTTTTATTCAAATTTGAATAATGATATTATATATCTCATATGGCAGTTGTAAGACTTGAACAAGGCAATGTATGTGAAAGAATCTGGCACAGTGATTGGCATATAGTAAGAACTAAAATGTTTCTTATACCTAATTCATCACTATCATCACCATCACCATTGTCACCATTCTCACACTGATCTGAATTCTGAAGCAAGTGTAATTTTAATAAAAAATAAACACACAGATATAGATCACTCACCATTCTTTACTCATCAAGTTTCTAAGACTCCATTATTTAACTAAAAATTTCTAAATTTATTCAAGCAAAACTCATGGCTTCTGACTTGTCTCAACAAATGGGGACATTTCTTTTTGTTCTTGGCTCAGTTACATACCTGTTCTTCCTCTTACTTGAATGGTAACTTATTATTTGCAGCATGCAAAAGACGTTTTAACCTCCTGTGGCCTTATTTCCAACCCTATTTCTGTGCTGAAATTATACTTTCACAAATGAGTGACTGATTCTCAGATTCAAAGGCCATTTCTTATTCATTCCGCTCCTGGGCTTCTTTAGACCGTTTAATTCATTTGACTTGTATTTTCCTTAAATTTCTTTGGTTTACTTCCCCTCCAAATCTACTCTGTACACCAGATTGACCTTTTACAAATGCTCACTCACTGCTCTGCTAACTCCTCTGCTCAAAACCAAAATCATATCATTCCTCTGCTCACAACAATTAATGTTTCCTCATCTATTCGTGGAAAAATAAAAAATCCTTAGTGTGACATTTGACATTATCAATAATATTATCTTATCTTTACATAATTTTTTAATGAAAGAGAAGAAAAAGTCTTACATTGTTGTCTGATCTATTTCACCAGCATTTTGCCCATTCTGTACCTGAGAAAATATATTATATACATTATTGAAACTTCAACTTTCATTTTTTCATTTTCCGTCTACTGCTTTCCACTGACTAAGCTAAATAACTATCTCTGTAATGAGTATTTTTCCTACTTGAGCTAAATTGATCTATAAACCTATGAATAAATAGAAACCTATAACCAAATATCATTCTTTAAACTTCTGAGCTAGATATAAAAGAAATAATATATTTATGACTTTTTATCTTGTTACACAATCTAGGAATGTAGAAGTTAATAATTGTTGGTCTCACATAATGGTATCATTTCACATAGGAAATTTTTAAGGGAAATCTTGTTTTCCCTTTTCTTTTGGGTCTCACTAAGTCAGTTTGGTCTAAGCACAAATAAGCCTAATCAGTGCATAGATAAACAGCAAGATGAGAAAATGTCTCTCATGTACAAATGTTAGGCCCCTCACTGTCCCTCCTTACCTTCAAAAAAACAATAAACAGGTTATGAAGCAAGGTTTCTCTGTTATTGTATATTATTTCCCCGCTTTCCTCAGGCCCACATTATCTCCACTGTTATCTATTCTGTAACCCATCATGGATGCCAAGGTCTCGTCTGGAATTAATGTATTTATAGCTTATTTCACATGGGTCTTCTCTTGTCTAATGGTCAAAGAAGTTGAAAATATATTTCCCTGGAGTAGGCAGTGATTCATAAAAAATGACCAATTTTCTATTTGGAATTCAGTTTTTTTTAGCAAGTCTTCCTATAGTAACAAACTCCTAAATGATGTATAACTGTGTATGACTGTGATAACCAGGACAATGTAATATAATTAATATTAATTTATTTAGAGGTGTTTCAAGAACTACATTAAGGCCGGGCGCGGTGGCTCACGCCTGTAATCCCAGCACTTTGGGAGGCCGAGGTGGGCGGATCACGAGGTCAGGAGATCGAGACCACGGTGAAACCCCATCTCTACTAAAAATACAAAAAATTAGCCGGGCGCAGTGGCGGGCGCCTGTAGTCCCAGCTACTCGGGAGGCTGAGGCAGGAGAATGGCGTGAACCCGGGAGGCGGAGCTTGCAGTGAGCCGAGATTGCACCACTGCACTCCAGCCTGGGTGACAGAGCGAGACTCCGTCTCAAAAAAAAAAAAAAAAGAACTACATTAAGATATCACAAGCTTCTTCAGAAAAAGTCAGTTCTTCTTGACAATGAACAATTTTAAAGATAAAGTGGAAATCTTTGAACTATCTAAATAAAGAGGTTACTGGAGTTTAATATCACATAATTCTGAGGAGGCAAACTTAAATGAATATTCCAGAAGTACACTGAAAACATAAATACATAAAGGCCTACCTGTGAGCCTGTGTTAATGGAGAACACTAAAGTACTTCCACCCACCCGCTACAAAGAAGATGTCCTGATAGTGAAATGAGATTAGTAATTCCATATGATTGGTTCATTTTCATCCACCTGTTCTTTCAAAAAATGCTGTCATAAACTTATAAGGTCAGAAAGAAAGCATGTTCATATTTGAAGTAATTCAAATAAAAATGTTTTACTTATTATATTTCTTTTGTGGATCCTGAGAGGTAAGTTATCTGAAAATACACCATTATGAAAAGGAATTTAAACTGTAAAGCTAAAATTTAAAAAAAAATGCCCAATATCACTAATCATCAGAGAAATACAAATCAAAACCGCAATGAGATATGGTCTCACTGCAGTTAAAGTGGCTTTTATCACAAAGATCAAAAAATAGGGAGTGCTGGTGAGGAGGCAGAGAAAGAGGAATGCTCTGATACATGTTGATTGGAATATGCAAATTATTATAGTCACCATGGAAAACAGTATGGAGCTGTCTCAAAAAAACTAAACATAGAATTACCATATAATCTAGCAATACTTTTGCTAGGTATATCTCCAAAAGAAAAGAAATCAGTATGTACACCCATATTTATTGAAGCACTCTTCACAATAGCCAAAATATGAAATTACCTAAGTGCCCATCGATCAATGAATGAATACGGAAAAGTGGTTCATATACAGTGGAATACTACTCAGCCATAAAAATGACATGAATGAACTCTCATCATTTCAGCAAGATGGATGGAACTGGAGGACATTATGTCAGGTGAAAGAAGCAAGTCACAGAAAGACAAATATCACATGATCTCCTTCATATATGGAAGCTGAAAAAATGATCTCATGGAGACAGAGAATAGAATGATGGTTACCAGTGGCTGGAAAAGGTCGTAGGGAGTAGGGGATAAATAGGGGTTGGATGAAGGAATAATTCTAATGCTTAGCAACACAATACTGTGACCACAGTTAACAATGATTTACTGTGTATTTTAAAATAACTAGAGAAGTGGACTTAGAATATTCCCAACACCATAAAAAATGATAAATGTTTGAAGTGGTGAATATCTCGATTACCCAGATTTGATCATTATACATTGAATTCTTATATCAAAATATCACATATGCCTCATAAGTATGCACATATGTATGTATTCATAATTTTTTTTTTGAGATGGAGTCTCACTCTGTCACTCAGGGTGGAGTGCAGTGGCAAGATCTCGGCTCACTGCAACCTCCGCCTCCCATGTTCAAGCGATTCTCCTGCCTCAGCCTCCTGAGTAACTGGGATTACATGTATGCGCCACCACACTGGGCTAATTTGTTTGTTTGTTTTTTTTAGTAGAGACAGGATTTCACCATGTTGATCAGGCTGGTCTCGAACTCCTGACCTCAGGTGATCCACCTGCCTCGGCCTCCCAAAGTGCTGGGATTACAGGCGTGAGCCACCGCGCCTGACTCTGAAAAACTTTTTAAATAAAATGAAGTGTTATCCAATATGTTGACGGGGTAAAAGTATTGGTTGACTTGAATCCTATGGAGTTTTTAATTGGCTTGTATCATATCAGGATGAATCAATAATTTACCTATTAGGATCTTATATTAAGTTTGAAAAAAATCAAATGACTGAGGCTGAATATATTTTTTCAAGAAGCTCTTTTACCAGTCAGTTAACAGCTTATTTGTTGTAAACTCCTACAAAAATATTACACTCAACTAAACCATACTACTGAATGTTTTGCTACGTAAAGGTACCCAATTTTTCACAACAAAATAAATGAAAAAATTTCAGAGAATGACTCATGTTGATTCATATGTATTTTTTCTGGCTTCAAACATATTCTAATCTTCATTATACCATGGGGGTAAGGAGAGGTGGTTAGACAAATAAATTGTTACATGATCTTTTCTAAACAAAGAGTCTCTATAAATCTACAGAAGAAAGTTTGATTTGAAATTCGATATTAGAACATTTCAACATGAAAATACTCTTTGGTTCTTTTGTACCATTCATTTCTCAAGACACAGACTGTTCAAACGAGAATATCCATGTGCATATTCCTTTCTGTAAACACTGTTTGTTGCTATTATACAGAATTCTTTCTATTTACTCTTGCTCTTTGAAAACAAAATTTCATAGCTTAACATAAATAACTAGGTTTTGGTATTAATTATTTTGCATTATGGGTGAAATCAGTGATAATCTTATCAGCTCTCAATGCAAAGAGATTGGAAATGCCTACTGAAAATAGCACATAGCATGACAGTCTAAAATAAATACTCTCATTGAACTGAAAATGTGTAACTGACAGTACATTGTTATGAATAGCAACACTTGGAAAACAAAATATTAAAAGACTTACATTTGACTTTTGTATAATAATTTATAACTATTCTATAAACATACTCAAGCTCAGGTAGCAACAACAATTTTGCCCATGGATGGATAAAAAATAATTTATGTGACATAATTATTCAAACTCCTAACATAACAATTTTGTCTTACTTGATATAATTTCAAGTTAAATTTTGTGCTTCTAAAATTTCACTTCTCAATTTAATCCTGCACATTTTTTATGTTATAGAGATAACTAAGAATGTTTATGATGATGATATAAAAGATATCATAAAATTTTCAAATCATACCTTTATTTTTCTAGTGTTTTCTATGAAAATGAGTTTAACATTGCTTTAGTTTTAATTTATAGATATATGCATTCTATGTTTTCAAAGAAAAAAGTTTCATTACATATTATCTATAATTAAATCTTACTATTTGACATATGGTAAGGCCTTGACATACTACTGCCACTTGGAGGTGGCATATACAACAGAAATATCTATAATTTTTTTTCAGCAGGAGTAAAATTGTTTAAAGTGTACAATTATAAATCAAATGTAAGAAATTGCTAACAACAAAATATCACTCTGATTCCATGTGTATCATTTCCCTTAAATAAAAGTAAATTTTCATTCTGACATTTCTAGATTGCTGCACGCTGTCATAGTCCCTGGGTCTTCTCTCCCTTACTGTCTGTCCACAATGAGCCTTCTTTCAGTTCTTTTAATTCTTCATGCATGCTCTTTTCTCCCTCAAGGATTTATGACATCTCATTTATCTATCTGCCTGACATGTTACCTATTAAATGAATGCCATTTCAATCCTCTGAGTTTAGCTCAAATGTCATTTTCTTCTATAAGTTTTCCCAGATTTCAACCTTGGATAATGTCTCCCAAATGTTTCATAAGACCTTGTATTCTTTTCTCATAGACTTATTAAAATTTTAGATTAAATAATTATGTCTTTGATTAATGCCTGTTTTTTTCACTATTCCATATTTTCCACATTGAAAGATACTTTTTTTAAGCTATTAAAGTCCCCAAATATACTACACACATGTAAAATGTCAGGTGAATGAATGAATTTATGAAAGAATGAGTTATACATGCAAAAAAATGGTGTAAGGAAAATATGTGATATTTCAGCATTAGTTTGTCAAAAGTAAAGCATATATTATGTTTTAGAAGAGAATTACTATTTGTCTGAAAGAGATAGATATTAACAAATCTTGTCTATTTAAAAATCATCAACCTCACTACAGTCTGAACATGTCATGAAACCACGTAATTTAAAAATAGGTGCAAAGAAGCAACTTAGTTTCCTATTTCAGTATTTTGCTCTCTCAAGGCAATATTAATAATCATTATTAAAAATCCCATCTATCCTGGAAATTTAATCATTCAATAATATATTGTCAGAGGGACTCCCAAATAGAGATCTGATAGTGCAGGGATCATTCACATTTTTAAATTGTTGGATAATATATAGAGAAATATATGGCAGCAATGATTCATAAATGACATACTTTCATATAATTATAAAAAGTAATTCTAAAATGTGGGGAATCAATTGCACAAAATGTAGATTTTCTAATTTTTTGGAATTAAGTGTATGCATAATTGTTTTTTTACATAAGTTCTAGTAATCCAAGGAAAACATAAATTACAAATATCAGGAACTGTTTGACAAACTAAATGACTTTCTTTCTTTCCTTCTTTTTCTCCTTCCTTCCTTCTTTCATCTTTCTCTTCCTTCCTTAAATTGTTTTCTATAAACAGATTAAAAGCCTAGGCTCTAAAAAGCACCTTATTCTACATGTACCTCTTGCTTTTGACTAAGCAATGCCTGTCACTTTAATATTATATTATGTATCTACAGGCATTCATTGTGGGTACAGAATGCCAAGGGTAGCTTTCTTAGTTAACACACAATGTTGGTCCTTTTTCACAGTAACATCTACCATTGGCCATCTTACAATACCTTGAGAATCATTGATATGATTGGTTCTACTGGAGACTGAAGCATTTTCTAAAGGATGAAGCTTTCTACATCAGATGCAATCTAATTGAAAATGCAGCTCACACATTTACGGAAGTTTGGTTAATGGCATTGGTTCTTAGAGGAGTAAAAGTTGGCTGCTTAATTTACATATCAAATTAACTAAAAAGGTAAAAAATAAAACTTGAATGTATGAAGCATGCCTAGGTAAATTGGCTAGTAGGTCAGTAAATCAACTGTTAAATGTAAATCTCCCCAGCTGTCCCCTTAGCCCCACACGTGTAGCCAGTCTCTGAGCATAAATCTGTATGTCCTTTGGGGTCTTGTATGAAAAAGTATGTTTGGGGTTTTCAATCACATTTAACTTTGAATGCTTTTTCTTCACAGTAAGTTTCAAATAAACCTAAAGGCGAACTTTCTCTTCAACAGGGAATAACGAAATGAATCTCTTGGCAACTCTGATGAAGTAAATTACTTCAAATGGAGCTGACTTTAAATTAATATTTTAATATTTTTCACTTAAATTGAAATGAAAGCTTGCTTTTTATTCCTCCGAAGAAAGACGATTGTATCCAATAACTATGTTGGACAATAGTTTAAGTCCAGATAATTTCTCCTGTGACTCCTGATGAAGAGAAAATAATTTGTTTTCATTTATTCTCAAATTGTGGTCCAGTTAAGCCAGTATTCCCTTGCATCCTGAATGTATTCCTGAAAATGAGTATTCCTCCTGATTGATTTTCCGTTACAATGTTTCTCAACTCTGGCTATACATTAAAGACCTCCAGGAGCTTTTGAAAAAAAAAATACCACTGTCAGAGTGGCACCCAGACAAATTGAAAACAAATTTCTGGAGCTAGGACCTGGGCAGCTATTGTTTTTAAAACTTCCCAAGCAATTCTCATACACAGTGAAGGTTGCAGACTACTAATCCAGTGTTTCATCTGAAAGAAATTCTTCAAAGATAAACACTGAGAAATTATGGAAAAATATTGACAAAATTGGGAAGGATGTAGTTTTAGTTCCGAGTTGGCTCAAGAAGTCTTACTAAGATACACTTCACTAAAAAAAAAATATCTGAGTTCCTCTTGTAACTCCAAATTTCTTACTTTTTTAAAGACTTAAGGGTACATTTCAGAAAATCAATTATAACTTCAGAAGAAAGTTGTTTCCCAAATCAAAATCACACTTAACTGGAACAATAACAGGACTAGGAGCAGATCTCATTTCCCTCAGCATCATTAGCTTTATGCCAAATTCAGTCACAGTTCTGGTCACCTGGGCCACGGAGATCACATTCAGCAACATGTTTCTGTGTCAATCATTTTATGGAAATGATCCAAAGGAACAAAAATGTAATATAATTAAATAGAAAAAAAACTTTTAGAAAAAATTGAACAAATCTAAATACAAGCCTCTAAAGATGACAGAATTATGCCAAATCTCAAAAATTCACTGCTTCCAAACTAAAATTATGAGTGCAAAGGCTAACGGCCACACGTGGTGGTTCACACCTGTAATCCCAGCACTTTGGGAGGCAAAGGTGGGTGAATCACTTGAGGTCAGGAGATCAAGACAGTTTCACAGCCTGGCTAACATGGTGAAACCCTTGTCTCTGCTTAAAAAAAAAAAAAAAAAAAAAAAAATTACCCGGGCGTGGTGGCGGGTGCCTGTAATCCCAGCTACTCCAGAGGCTGAGGCAGGAGAATCACTTGAACACGGGAGGAGGAGGTTGTAGTGAGCTGAGATCGCCCCACTGCACTCCAGCCTTGGCGACAGAGTGAGACTCTATCTCAAAAATTAAAAATAAATAAATAAATAATAAAATAAAATAAATACAAGGCTAAAACAAAACAAAACAAAACAAAGCAACAAACACAACCCTCCACTAATACACTGGAGGCCATAAAATCAAAATCTGGTAGCCAGAGAAAGACAGTATTTTTTTGTTTTTGTTTTTGTTTTAATATTCCACAAACCCTGAATGCTTCACGCAATTCCTAACAGTCCCATCAGAAGCAGAGGGAGATAAAGGTGATTCTAAGACATCCTGAAAAAATCTGCTAAAAATCCATGGATGGAAAGAGCATAATGAGAAAGAGTGGATGCTGCTTAAAGAGAACAAACTTCCAAAACACCTCAGAAAAAGGAAAATGGTTGATCCTAATGATTTTGGTTTTCTGGATGGGAGTAAAGCAGAGAGAAAAAGCAGAAACATTTGAAACACTCAGAAGCAAGATCCCATGCATAAACAATAATTTCATCAAACATAAATACAGAGAAGAATAAAAAAAGAGATTTCTGGGGTAGTAAGAAGCAAAAGAATATGTAAAATATATCTGACCCACTTTGGACTCAGCACAGTGCCCTAAAATCACTTTGACAATCTCATTATCTTCTTATGATTAGGGAGGATTGGGAAAGACTTTTGGGAGAAGCCAGGGTGAAACAGGGTTAAAAACTGCTTCAGCAGCTGCTCTCTGATAAATACCAAGACTCTAAGGTTCTGCACCAAATTCATAGGTGCTCCTTGAAACCTGAAGATCTTCTGGCACAGATTAGGATACACATTCTCTACAGTGAATTGGGTTAGAGGACATTAAGTTAAAAGATACAATTCAAATTTTCCAACTAGTTTTGTATCTAGTTTCAGTTGATTCCCACTTTACCCCCCATTGACAATCCCTTTTCCTCAAACACATGCAAACCACACATAGAGGCGAGCTATAGCTTTGAGAAAAGATGACTAAAAGTCAGATAAGGGAAAAGAAAGTATTTATGACAAATATATGCAAAAATAATGATACAAATAGAAAATGTGGACTAAGTTGTCCATGTTATAAGTGAGTCAGGTGGGAAATGTCATGAGCTCTATTTTAAAAGAAAATAATGGATAATTTACATTGAAAATTTTAACAGGAAATATGAATCTAACATATCAATATTGTAACTGCTGGGCCAGTCTTATCTGGCTGTTCTCTATTGATAATAGAATGTCCAGTTATTTTGCAGGCACAGAGCTAGGAGGATGCAAGATACGCAGACAGAGCATGTGCAGGAAAGAAAACTTAGACTTCAGGTAACACCCAGAACTAAAGATCTGTCTCCTTCCCCAATCCCCTTCCAACCCTGTGGAACTGAAAGATTGAGACATGGCCGGCGCCAGACAACTGGAACACTTTCAAACATAAAAGGGTCCCTTTTCTAGGAATGTCTGGTGCGAAGACTCCACCCCATGCCTTACTATAGTCTTGTTTGAAGTTCTTCCAACAAAACCTACCCTGCCAGCGCTTTCACATACCAACTTGTCCTCCTTAACTCATAAAACTTGCCCCAGGCCCCAGATTGGAGAGACAAATTTGATCAGTGCCTCCTGTCTGCTTGCTGGTTGAAATCACAATAAAGCCTTCCTTTTTCTCAAAAGCAAGTGCCATAGTATCAGCTTTTATGTACATTGTACAGTGAGTCCATTGCTCAGTAACAATATCTTGAAGATAAAGTTATAAAACAACAGAAAGAGATGAAAAGGAAAATTGAAGTATAAGAAGACAAATATAGGACCAATGCTACACTACTACTGAATTATTACATATATTAGATACATAAAGGAAAATAATAGGTAAAAATGATTCACTAACAAATAGGAAAAAACAACATATTCAGAATGAAAACAAAGGATAAAATAAAGTGATTAAAGCAAATAATAAGAAGACTATGAGTATGAAAGTTAGGCAAAGTTTATCAAACCAAGGATAACTGGAGTCCCTGAAAGAGCAAATTCAATTAATAAGATGTAAATGCTTTCAGAGACAGAAGAAAAATTTCCTAAAATACAGCAAAAAGTAAAAGTAACCATGAAAGAGCATAACATTTTCTAGGAGAAACATCTGCTACAAAACTATTAATAATAAAATATATCTCAAGTAATTGAAATTAAAAGATAAAGTTTGCAAAGTTACTGACCATTGTAAAAATGTCAGGCTGTCTTCAGACAGTTCACTACAATATTCGAATGCAGAAGACAGAACAATAACTCTGAAATTCTAAGGGAAAGAAAATTTAACCCAACACTATTACACCAACTAAGCAGACATACACAAAGAAAGCTACAGCCCACACCTTCAAACATTTTTTTTTAATCACCTATGAAATATACCAGCGGTGAGACTTTCTTGAAAAAAACAATCAAACAAAAGCTTCTCAAAACTAAATTTTACTAACCAAGATATAAAAGGAACACTGAATTTATTTAAATAAAAGTGAAAATAAAATAACTGGGGAAATGGGATTATAGGAGGTGAATGCCCGAAAATAAACCACATAGAATACATTAGAAGAAAATATTCAGAGAAGAAAAAAGAGAAAAGAGTGTGGGAGTTGGAATAATGACACTAAAGATGTTCAGTTTCTAATCCTGGGAACCTATAAATAGTTACATTACAAGATAATAGGTAGAACAGGAACTTTGCATATGCAATTAAATTAAAGATTTTTAGATGGAAGATTTTCCTGGATTATTCAGTTGTGTTTAGTGTAATCACAGCCTTCTGTCAGATGAAGGGAAAAGCAAGCTGTTATGATGGAAGCAGAGGTTGGAATGGTGCACTGATGGCTGGAAGGGGGCCATGAGCTAAGTTATGTGGGCAACCTCTACAAGTTGAAAAGGGCAAGAAAATGGATCCTTCTTTAGAGCCCAGAGGGAGCCAGCCCTGCTTACACCTTGACTTTAGTTCCATGAGACTCATTGTGGACTTATGGGGTCCAGAGCTTTTAACAAATAATATATTTATTTACATTGTTTTAAGCCACAGAGTTTGTGGTAATTTGTTAAAGCAGAAAGGAGAAACAAACACAGATAGAAAAAAGTTTAGATGCATTATTTTAAAATTAATCTTTCTTTGAAGAAAGCCAATAGGTATTAAATACATGAATAAATTAAGAAACTATGCTTTCAATCTCTTTTGTAAAATTAAAATTAATAATTTTTTATTTAAAATTAAAGCAAAAATAATTTAAAACTAAAAAATAATTTAAAATTTAAAAATAAATTCAGAGATCAAGGGGTAGCTAACATTAAAAAATACATAATGAAGATACTTATCAAGAATCTGATATGCAATATCAAAAGTTTTGAATGTAAGAGCTGAGAAAGAGAGCATTATAAAATTTCCAAATTTTCTGAGGAAAATTGGCATACCTGCATACAGACATCTAAACTATAAAAGACAGATGCAAAAAAAAAAGAAACCCCACAAGTAACAAAACATTGAAAATAGAAGCATTAAAAATAAAGCAGACAACAGAAATTCAAACTAACATGTTCATTACATTAGCAAATGTAAATGAATTTATTTATAGGCTTCAAAACCCATGTATTTTGTAAAAATAATGAAATATAAGAAATGCAGTTAAAACAGTGATACCAAAAGCTTAATTGTAAATAAATGAAGATATATCAAACAAATGCTAACAAGAGGAGAGAAAATCATCTTAATAGACACAGAAAATGCTTTTGAAAAAATTTAATAACAAATTATGATTAAGAAGAAAGACACTTGGCAAAAAAACAGAATAGAACTTTCTAAATCTTATAGTATCTATAAAAACCCACAGAGGCCTGGCGCGGTGGCTCATGCCTGCAATCCCAGCACGTTGGGAGGCTGAGGCAGGCCAATCACCTGAGGTCAAGAGCTGGGGACCAGCCTGGCCAACATGGAGAAAGCCTGTCTCTACTAAAAATACAAAAATTAGTCGGGCTTGGTGGTGCGTGCCTGTAATCCCAGCTACTCGGAGGCTGAGACAGGGGAATCGCTTGAACCAGGGAGGCGGAGGCTGCAGTGAGCCATGATCGGGCCAGTGTACTCCAGCCTGGGCAACAGAGCGAGATACTGTCAAAAAACAAAACAAAACAAAACACTCCACAGAAAGTATCATACTTAATGATGAAATATTGAATGCTTTTTTCTGAGATGTGGAATAAGACAAAAATGTTTACTATTATCACGGCTATACAACATTGGCCTAAAATGCCAAAACTTTGTAATAACTGAAGAAGAAATAAAAGTTTCAAGAATGAAGAAAGATGAAATACAACTTTCCTTGTTTATAGATGATAGATATGGTTGCATAAGTAAAAATTATGAAAGAAAGCTGGGTGGAGTAGCAGGTGCCTGCAATCCCAGCTATTCTGGAGGCTGAGGCTGGAGGATCTCTTAAGCCTAGGAGTCTGAAACTAGCCTGGGCAACACAGTGAGACTCTGCCTCAATAATAAAATAAATAAATAAATATATGAAGGAATTTACATGTAAATTATTAGAATTAATCAGTGAATTTAGCAAAATCAGCAAATTTAAGGTCCACATGCAAAATTAACTGTACTTCTATATATATAAAAAAAATTTTAATTTAAAATATGCCATTTATGTTTGCAGCATAAAATATCAGATACGGAAGAATATAGCTAAAGAAATATCTTCAAGTGTTCTATATAAAATACTACACAATAATGCAAGAGAAATTAAAGAAAAATTAAATACATTGAGGTATATATTAATAGGAAAATTAATTGTGCTCTTAATTTTTGTTAAAAAGATCTATGATTTTGCTATGAAAGTAAAATGTAAAGTTAAATGATACCTTTTTATGCTATCATACAATAAAAATAACATTTTAAAGTACAGAAAAATAAAAATAAAGCAAAATAAAAATAATGCTGCATATTATAAAAATGTAAATTGTCCTTCAGTTAATCTAAATGTTCAAGGTAATCTGTCCCCCTCCCCCAATTCCTATGAACCTTTTTGAGGATTTTGGAAAACTGATTCCAGAATTTATATAGAAATGAGAAGGTTTAAGAATAGCTGAGGATTTAAACTACCATATATTGGCACACTTTGCAGAGCTGTTATAATTAAGACAGTATGGTATTGATATAGTCATACAAAAGTAGGCCAAAGAAACAGAATACAGAGGCAGAAATAGACCCACACATGTATAGTCAGTTGATTTATGACAAAAGTGACAGTACAGTACAGTAGTAAAAGTGTGGTATTTTCAAATACAATGTTTAAAAGTAAAAGAGAAATGAACACAAGAAATTTCCAGTAGAAAGTCTGTGTGAATTTATTTATAAGTTTTATATGGAAGTAGTCTTTTTTAGCCATAACATAAAATACAAAAGCCATAAAGAAAATGTAGATAAACTTGCCTATATAAATGTTTTATGAATTCCAAACAGAAAACATTGAACTTTAGTGAAGAAATCTGACAGACACCATACAGCTGCATGAAATACCCAGAGAATGGGTCAGTAAGAAGAGAAGAAAAATGAACCAGGGCACCATTTCTGCTTATGTGCAAATAGCATCTCAACAGAAGAAAAGCAAAGACCAAAGCCCCTTAAGTATTCAATGGCATTGCCATTATTTTAGAAGTAATAATCATTGTCCCATTAGTCTGTCATTCATCTAGCTAAGCTAAAACTTCAAACATTGAATAATAGTCCGGGGTCCTAGAGGTTATAATATAACCATTTAAGCATATATTTGCCTTTGCCATAAAACATTTTAGTGGATCAAATCTGCCATTTCCAATTTTATTCATCTATTATATAAATTTTAAAATATGTTTTAGTATTTCAGTAATTTATTTGAAGCTTACTGAAAAATCGCTTCCAGAACTCTACTTCCTTGAACCTGTTAGGAATTGCAGAATTTCTAGAAGGCTAAAAATATGAAACATCCAATGTATATTTAAAGATATTTAAGGCACTACTTCCTTCTTAAATTGATAATTTGTGCTAATGATTTTTTCCTAATGAGAGAAGAAGCAAAGAAACTTCTAAAGCCAAAACATTTTTTGAAAGTCTTCTTAGAGAGTGGTGCTATTGTTAGGTTTAAATTTAGGGTTGTTGACGTCGTATGTGCAATGTAAAATAAACCAATTTGTTAAAACTATCTAAGTAGATTGTATCACTTGTTAACTCATTTTGGTCCCAATTTTACCTTTCAGTATACTGTTCTAAAAGACTGATTTTTATATGCACAGCTCAGACATGGCAACTGTCTTTGTTTTAAAGACTTGTTCTTATAGTTGAGTTAGACAAAGAAAAGTAACCCATTGCCCTCTTATAACCATGTAAAGGCTTGTGATCTGCAGTTTCAGCCTTGTCTTTTGACAGCAACTCAATATTTAATGTGTGTTTAGATACATGCAACCTTGAGAGACCAAATCTATATTCATATTTCAGCATTACAAATTTTTTTATAACAGTATCTAAATATCTCATAATATAGAGACCATCTTTTATATAAGCATCCTATTAAAGGATTGTTCTTGTTAGTACTCACTCACAGAAACTTTGGTTTTTCAGCATCTTTTACTAATTTTTTCTGTTAGAGTGGCCTCCCAAAATTATACCTGCCTCATTATTCCACTTGCTACTGCTTATCTCTATTTATTTCAATTTACATTTATGTTCGCTGAAGACATGAGTCATATCTTATTAGTGTTTTTGTTCTTTGTTAGTGCCTGAAGAGTGCTAAATGTAGTATGTAAATGATAGTTTTCTATGCAGGAAATATTAATGTCATACAAAAATTCCAGGAAGCAGATCTCCTCTGCAAAATTAGTATTTGATCCAGCCAGTTCCTTTTAATTCATCTTGGTTTGTCTCAGTAGGTGTCCCTGTCTCTCTGCTCACTGCTATTTGCTAAATAGCCTCTTGCAGTATGGAGCTATCTGCTAAAAGCTATGATTACTGACACTGAGCACAAATCAGTCAGTCACTCTCTGATGAAGTCCAATCAAGTCAGTACACAAATGCACCTACCAAGATAATAGGCCAAATTTTGAACTCTGTGCTTAAGAAGAGAAATCTAAGATAAGCTGTGAACCCATAAACTTTTAAAATGGTTTGGTTTTATATGTTCATAGGTTTTTACTAGTTTAAAAGGGCTTTGTAACAAATGTAAAAATCATTCCCTCACTTTCAGCCATAATGATGATGTTATTAAATGAACAAAGTGGAAGGGGGTAGTCGTGTAAATATTAAAACTTGAAAAGTTAAAAGCAAATTTCACATAATTAAGAAAAAATGTGAAATAAAAATATTAAATAAAAACATTTTTTTTTTCATTAAGAATATCATATCTAGGTTGGAAACCCCAGATACTAGGCTGGCCAGGTTATTTTCATTTGTATACCCACCCTCCAACTTAATTAAATATTTAACTTTATTCAATAAAATCAAAGAGAAGATTAGCTTACAGCTATACCCACGAGCCCCCATAGATGTATTACTGATAGGAGCAATGCTTTACAAAAGACTGTCAAATAATTCCATATTCCATATTCTACTGATTAAATATATTATTTCCTATATGGACAGGCTTTTCATCTTTTTTTCAGAAATGTCTTCTTCTCTTATGATTCTGTATACTACTCTAATACCTAGTTCCTACACTTTTTGCCCAAAAAGGCATTTTCTTAGGCTTTGTTTCATGTATTTCCTGAATTGATCTCCAAAATTTGTCTTCTCTTTCTTTTTAAAGAACAAATTTCTCAACATCAGTATTGTGTTAGCATTCTAGGGACAAGTAATAGAATACTAAGAATTGTAAAATGCAAACAAAATAAATAACCTAGCAAAAATGGATAAATTATTAGAAATAAAACCTATCAAGACTGAATCATTTAGAAATTAAGAAATCTGAACAGAAATAAAACCAGTGAGGTGATTGAATCAGCAATCTAAAATAGCCAAACAAACCAACAAAACAAACAAAATAATCCCATAGTAGATGGCTTTACTGAAGAATTCTACCAGAAACTGAAAACAGAATTAACACTAATCCTTTTCAAACTCTTCCAAAAAAAAAAAAAAAGAAAGAAAGAAAGAGAAAACTAAGAGAGGGAGCGGTTCCAACAAGTTCTATGAGATCAGCATTATTCTGAAAAGTCAGGTAAAGCTATTACAAGAAAAGATGTGCAAAATACTAGCAAACTAAATTCAACAACACATTAAAAGGATTATACACTACGATCAAATAGTATTTATTCCTGGAATACAAGTATGGCTCACCATATAAAAATCAATCAAGGTAACACACCACATTAACAGAATAAAGGACAAAACTCACATAATTATCTCAATTGAAGCAAAAAAAAAAGTGACAAAATTTGACACCCTTTCATAAAAAAAAAAAAAAAAAAAAAAAAACACTCAACAAACTAGGAATAGGAGGAATCTACTTCAACCCACTAAAGCCATATATGTAAAAGCCACAGCTAACACCATACTCAATGGTGAAAGACTGAAAGTTTCTCCCAATCAGTCAGGACGAAAGCAAGGATGTCCACTCTTACCACTTTTATTCAGCATAGTACTGGAAGTCTTAGCCAGAGCAGTTAGGCAAAGAAAAAAAAGTAAAAGGAATCCAAATTGTAAAGGAAGAAATAAAATCATTTTTCTGCATAAATCATTTCTCTTCATAAATGACATGATCTTCTGTGTAGAACACTCTAAAGATCTCTCTCACACACACACAAATACATTGTTAGAACTAATAACAGACTTTAGCAAAGTTATAGTACACAAAGTCAACACACAAAAATGAGTTGTTTCTGTTCACTGATAATGATCAACACCAAATGGAAATTAGGAAAGCAATACTATTTACAATAGAACAAAAAAGGATAAAGTATGAATAAACTGAACTAATGAGACAAAAGACTTATGCACCAAAAACTATAAAACATTGCTGAAGGAAATTAAAGAAGACACACATAAACGGAAAGACATCCAATGTTCATGAGATGATTGAAAGACTTAATATTGTTAAAATACATACTACTCAAAGTGATCTATACATTCAATGTAATCCATCAAAATCCCAATGACAGTTTTTGCAGAAATAGAAAAAAATTCTAAAAATTCATATAAAATCTCCAGGGACCCCAAATAGTCCAAAAAAAAAAAAAAAAAGGCTTTACACTTTGGGAGGCCAAGGAGGGCGGGTCACTTGAGGTCAGGAGTTCAAGACCAGCCTGGCCAACATGGTGAAACTCTTTCTATACTAAAAATACAAAAAGTAGCTGGGCATGGTACTGCATGCCTATAATTTCAGCTACTCAGGAGGCTGAGTCAGGAGAATCGCTTGAACCCGGGAGACAGAGGTTGCAGTGAGCCGAGATTGCACCACTGCACTCCAACCTGGGTGACAGACTTTGTCGTATAAAAAAATTAAAAAGAAAAGCAAAGTTAGAGGTCTCACGCTTCCTTCTTTCTAAACATAGTACAAATTTTTAGTCGAGAAAACATTGTGGTACTGGCATAAAGACAGGCATATATGCCAATGCAGTAGAATCAACAGCCCATAATTAAAACCTTGCGTGTGTGGTCAAATGATCTTTGACAAGGGTGTCAAGCCTATGCAATGAGGAAAGAATAGCCTCCTCAATAATTTCTCCAGAGAAAATTGAGTATCCACATCCAAAAGAAAAAAATTGGATCCTTACCTTCCATGGTGTACACAAAATAATTCACAATTGATTTAAAAAATTATAAGGCCTAAAACTAGAGAATTCCTAGAAGCAAACATAGGAGAAAAGCTTTATGACATTGTATTTGGCAATGATTTTTGAATAACACAAAAACACAGGCAATGAAAGCAAAAATACACAAGTGGGACTATATAAAGTTTAAAAGCTTCTGCATAGCAATAACAGTAAAAAAAATCAACCTACAGAATAGGAGGAAATTTTTGTAAATCATATGTCTGATAAGGGATATATAAAGAATATATAAAAATCCAGAATATACAAAGAACTATAACTCAACAATAACAACAACAACAACAACAACAAAAATATGAGTAAAAAACTGGGCAAAGGACTTGAATAGTCATTTCTCCAAAGATAGGCAAATGGCCAACAAGCATGTGAAAAGATGCTCATGATCACTAATCATTAAAGAAAAGGAAATCAAAACCACATAAGCTCTCACTTATACCCACCAGGATGTCCACTATTTAAAAAATTCCAGAAAATAACAAATATGGGTAAGGATGTGAAGAAACTACACCACTTGTACACTGTTGGTAGGATTGTAAAATAATGCAGCCACTGTTGATATATATATATCCCCACTTTTGAATGTATATCCAAAAGTATTGAAAGCAGAATCTTGATGACATTTTTGCATACCCACAGCCTTTGCAGCAGTACTCACAATAGCCAAGTGGTGGAAGCAACACACATGTCCGCCTACAGATCAATGGATAAGCAAACTCTGGTATATACATATAATGGGACAGCATTTTGCCTTTAAAAAAGAAGGTAATTCTGTCAAGTGGTACAACATGAATGAACTTTGAGGACCTCTTGCTAAGCAAAATAAGCCAATCACAAAAGACAAATACGTATGCTTCCATTTATGTGGTATTTAAGAAAGTTAAATTCATAGAAACAGAAAGTAGAATGGTGTTATCATAAGCTAGGGTAATGATGAAATGGGAACCTGGTATTCAATGGCCATAGTTTCAGCTTCCCAAAGTGAAAAAGATTCTGGAGATCTATTGTGAAACTGAAGTTTGAAAGAAAAATGTGTCTAAATTTTATTCATTCATCCAACAAATACTTGTCAAGCTGAATGTAAGCATTGTTTCATTTTTTATGTCCAACAAAGTATTCTTGATTTGAACAGATATTCAATATGCTATCTCAAACTAGCGAAAATCTCTATAACATTGTTTTAAACTTGGTAAGATAAATATTTCATATTAATAGTAACAGGCACAAATACAAATAAAAGGACTACAGTTCTACTAGCAGAAATATGCTAGGTGCTGCAGTATATACAACTTTGCCTTTTAATAAAGGAATAAAGTCAGAAAAAAAGTAAAAAGCATTTCGTTTTCTAATCAGAGGACATCAACCAATGTTTACTAGGTACTGGTATAAGAATTTTCAAAAAAATAAAATCCCAGCCGGGTTAGCATTCTTACTGTCTTTCATGTTTAGCAACAGCTGCTGCAAAATAAAAACTAAATAACATTTTTTGACTAAGTTCAAGATGTAATGACAATTATCAGGCTCAAGGGCTTTCCTTCCTAGTGAAAAGAACATATTATAAATGAGAAAAACTGTAACGAATAAACATGCACTTACACACACACATACACACACACACACACACACACAGAGAGGAGTGTGAAAAATGAGCCCCAGCATCCTGCTCCCTCTTCCCTCCTCACTCCTGTTTTTGTTCTTCAACTACTTCCCCTTATGCGGCTTTTCTCTGGGAAGCCCAAATGGTCACCAGAGCCAATACTCTGGCCAGGCAGGCCCATGCCAGGAGCCCTCCCGCTTCAGGCTCCAAGCAAGAGAGGAATGAACACATGTGCAATGAATCCTAGGGCTTACATCCCCTGTGTGCCACTCCTTTCAGTTGAAGATTACAGATGTAACACATTTAAAAATAAGGGCAAAAAAAAAATCAGTCACACAGTTGTATTAATGAATAAGTAGATTTTTTTTTCTGCCTACACAAATGTACACACATCACCATAAGTAAGGGATAACACAGACTGAAATAAAATAAATGTAACTTTTAAGTATGTTTTAATGCATTGAAAGTATAGTAAAAACATTTTACTTGGTAAAGGGCTCCTTAATCTTTTTTGTTTGTTTGTCTGTTCAAACCAAGGGATACATTGTAAACACTCAAAATGAAAGAAAACAATTGATAAAAAATTACAAAAATTATTAGAAACTATTTTAATCAATTCATTAAAACTGTGGAAAGGCTAGGTAATCAGGCTGGATTCTAAAGGTTCTGTATTAATTACAGTTTGAAAACTCCAGCCGCTTCCCAGTTGCATAACAACGTTACTGAGAGAGCGGAGCGTAGGTCTAATGCCGTTCATGATTATACAACTTCTTGAGCTACTGAATGAGTAATTTAAATAATTTTCTGCAATACAGGTAGAAATTTTGCACAAATAGGGATTTGGGGACTTATACACTGGGAAATGGGGTCAAAAACCAAATATATATTTTATAATATTACAGTCTACCATCTTTTTTAAACCCAGATTCCTTACAACAAAAGAATACACAATTTGAGATGTTAAAGTGGGAGGATTTCTTGAGGCCAGGAGTTCAAGGCCAGCCTGGGCACCATAGTGAGACCCCATCTCTTTAAAAAATTTTAAAGTTAATGGGCATGACGGCACACTCCTGTAGTTCCAGCAACTCAGGAGGCTGAGTTGGGAGGATCACTTGAGCTTGAGCCCAGGAGTTCAAGCTGCAGTGAGCTATAATTGAGCCACTACACTCCAGCCTGGGTGACAGAACAAGACTGTCTCAAAAAAGAAAAAACAAATGGATATACAACTCCAAAGATACCACCACATTATTAGAATACTAGAATACTTCAGTCATATTAATAAATAGTCCACTGCATCATCACATTGTATGTTGGGTGAGGCCACTCAGGTTTGCAGCCTTCCATTCCATTTTGTCAGGTTCCAACAGCAAAAGTTGTCTCAACAAACATATAGCTTTACCCTTTCATGCATCTGGTATAATTGAGCTAACAGACATGTCATCTCTTACTCTGAGCCTCTTGTGAGGTGTTTTTATAATATCTGATTTTCCCTAATTAAAACTCATTTATTCATTCCTTTTTCTTCCATTTATACCCAAAATTTTCACCTTTGGAAGGGACATTAGAATCTGCCACTGTACTGGTCTAGATTGCAAACAGAAATACTAGCCTACCAGTACCTCCTCCTTGGTCCACTCCCTTTCATATGGGGTAAGGTTACATAGGTACTGACCTAGTGGGCCATCTTTACTATCAGGCAGTATATATGCATTCATTCTTAGCTCCAATTTTGCCAGATGGGGTAAAGGCGCAACCTATCCCCATCAGGCCCTTGGGAATTTTGGAATGAGTTTTAAAAACATAGTTACAGTTTCTGCTTAGGAATTACATATGCTTCCAACACTTGCAGTTGCAGCCTTGATCCTAGGACCACTGCATCAGGTAGGGAAAAAAATCAAGTGATAGTGGGAAGAAAGAAAAAATAGTATAATCAATATATCAGGGTACTGCTCCCTTGGCAAGAATTATATAGCCGCACCAGCATCCATACCCACTCCCTCGTCTTCAGATCAACCAAAAAAATGGAGGAAAAGTCTAGTGGGGACATTCCTTTACTCCTACTCACGTTAAGCATGAACATACTCATGAAGATGTGTAAGCCAGCCCTACATGTTGTAATTTTTTCCTCTTTCAGACAACTGATAAATTAATTGTTCATTATAATTCTTACCAAACTATTACTCTGAGGAGGATATCTCTATGTGCACTGCTGAACACTATGAGCTGTACAGTGTGTCTCTTGGTCTAAAGAAATGATGATTGGCCATCCAAATCTGTGCAATGTCTTTTGTTTTGGTTTTCCTATAGTACTCTGAGCACTTGCATCTCCTACTAGGAAAGCAAAGCCCAGTCCAGGGTCAGTGTCTATTCCTGTCAAGACCCATTTGTAGCCCCCTAGGTCTACCAGCACCAGTCTGTCTTGCCAGCTATGTTCAGGTCCTTTTCACCAGGGAATCTTCTACATAGTTATCACCAGTGTGTCTCTTTGGCTAGTACACAGAGCACTTTTTATTGGCATTATTGATTATGAACCTGTTCATATTAATTTGATGCAATGTTCTAAATGAGTGAGCATTCAAACAGAATCAGTCCTATTTAGTGTATAAGGCACTGTCATTGCCAGCCCTGTCTTGATGTGAAAATTAAGAGTGCATACAACACTTTATGCAATTATATTTTAATGTTCTAGGGCACAAAAAAGAGTTCTACTAAAGGAGCAGATAAATGCCCCTTGCATTTTCTGTCTTTTCTGTCAGTAGTGCAAATCCAATGACGTGCTGGTAAATTTTAACAACTAGCTTTTCAAGGGTGGAAACAAGCCTTCATCTGTAGTTTTTTTATGAGTTCCATGGTGTTAATATTTCCACCATGCCTGATTGCAGTTACCAACATAATATCACTGAATGTGGACTTGAGAAAAGGTGTATACAATTGCTTTCTATGAGGTGGTACAAGCCAGATCTAGCACACCACTGTGACAACAGCAATCCCCAAATTTTATTGGAATTGAAGCTCCCAATCATTATATGCAAGGCTTCTCCTATAGTTTAAGAGCATGTGAAGAACTATGAAGATTTCTAATTCCCATTCTTGTTCCCTCTATTCCAGAATTACATATTTTAGTTTACTATAGATTTTTGAATACAAATATCTACTGTCCACATATATCTCTATTTTTTCCAGGGAAATATTCTAACAGATTCATGCACACAACTTGTTAGATTCTGAGATCTGTTGACATACAAAGTATAACTTATACCTCAATTTTCTCACAAATGGGAAACCTAAATGCCATATTTTAAACATGTGATTAAAGGGCTCATATTTAAGACAATCCTGTTCTGGTATATAATTTATGCTTTAATCATACTCCTCAACATTCATAGATGACAAAACAATTAACTCTAATGGCCATATGAACAGTTTTTAGACTAAGTAAAGATAATTGAGTCCAGAGGCAATACAAAGAGCAAAAGATTCTCAGCTGAGCATTGTGATAATTTAAACATACATGATGTGGTAGTGCTAGAAAGATCATCTCTGGGTAAATAACAATTTTGTTTTCCATATGCATGAAGCATAATTTTGACTCTATATTTGATCAGTTCAATAGGCATCTTATATTTCATACCTTCACTTATTCCTTTTAAACTCAACATGCTCATGGCTTCCAAACTATCCTATTACCTCAAGTTAGTTAATCAAACTATCTCAGTTTTCTTTTTTACACTGCTTACCATTGCTTCATCTCCTTGCTGGACTCCTTATCCAGCAATTTGGTCTCTGAAGAGCCAGTTATTCCTAAGAATCCATCCTTGGTCCACTGCTCCTCTTCATGAACCTTCACTGGTTAATTTTTATCAACTCTTATAATTTGACCACTATGCAAATGACACCCAAATCTATGTATTCAGCTCAGAAATTTCCCCAATCATCATATTTATCTAGCTAACTTTTAGTTGGACACCTATTTCTGGATATTCCACAAGTTGTGCAATAACAGGAAGGACCTAAATTGATTGCACATCTTCACACTAAAATCCATGTGTGTCTCTGTTTTCCACCCTGGTTGTACCATGATTAATTATTTTGCTTACCTTAAAAGCCTGAGAATTCATCCTGTAGAGAGCTGCTAATATTATATATCTAAAGTATAAAATCTTCATACCATTCTGCTACACCAAATACTCCATTGTCACTGCTAAAAAGCTATTTTTCTATCTATCCATAAAGCAGTACAATGATTTCTAAAATGAAGCATACAAAAAAGCTCAAAAAGTAGTATTTAAATGCATAAAGAAAATAACATTTCTGGTTGACGTCTCATACTGGGATTAGGGGAGAGAAATGGGAGTTGTAGAATAAAGCCCTGTCTATATGGCTATCTCTCCATTTCCTTGGCATTTTTGAGGCACTGTGAGGAGCCTATCCGGACCCACATAGCAAAGATTGAAAGCCACTTGACCACAGAAAAAGTTAACTTCTTGATATGGCATGCAAAGCCCTCCGTGACGTACAGCTTTTCCCCATCTTAGCCTTCACAGCCCAGCAAGATCAAACCAATGGCAGTTTCCCCAGGAACCATGCTGTTTGACATTCCCTGTCTTCGCTCATGTTTTCACTTTGTGAGGAACTTTCTAAGACTCTCCACTCAATATCATTTGGATATACTATCCAGTTTTAAGACTTATATGGGAGGATATTTCACTCATTCATTTATTTAGTCAAACATCCATGCGTAAACAAAATAAATAAAATTCTTGCTTTCATGGAGCTTATAATCCAGCGGAAGAGAAATAGACAATAAGCAAACAAATACTCAAACCCTAGTAAATGAAGGACTGCTCAATCATCATTTATTAGCGCCATGTTGGCCGCATAATAGACACCCAAAAATGTATTAGTGAGCATCTTTTAGTTGTCAATCACAAGGCTAGATGTTTTCATACAACTCTTCATTTTAACTCTCAAAATTATGTTAAGAAATAAGTATTGTTCTGCCACTTTAGTAGATAAGAAGACATGGGCTCAGAGAGACACGAATTTACCTATGGCCACACAGCTGGAGAGCATGAATCTGAATACAAATCTGGAAATCTCCAATTTAGAAACCATCCATGTTTATGATACTACTGGCTTTGTTTAGCTATAAAAAAAATATTGAGTCCTTCCTTAAGTCAATTCACATGTTCACATTTGTCCTGCCTAGATGGATTCTACTAAATTCTGTGAAGCTTAGAGGAAGTTTTACAATATAACACTTTAGAATTCAAAGGATTTAATCATGAGCAGTGAATCTGCAAAAATATGCTATCCGAACCCCACTGGTTTCAGCAGAAGGAAGGAACAGTCTCCTGCAGCATCTGTTAGAATAAAATGGCTTAGGGAAGGTAGGGAAAAGCATAAATGATATACTGAACAAATGGTATTTAAGGCATTCTGTGCTATATAAGCACCAAATTAAATCTTCATTTATTTACTTTGAAAATGCATATAGCCTTGCAGTAAGATTCTCAAATAATAGATGCAGGCTTCAAACATAATCACCGACATATGATTTCAAAGTAATATGTGGCTGCTATAAGAATAAGTAGAGTAAACAATGCCAAAAATTAGGCACTTGAGTGCCTGGACTGCAGGTTACTCCTGCCCAGATGCAGAAAAGCACGCCATCCAGCTTGACAGACAGATAAAGCATTTCCCTGTAGAGTCTGAATAAATTCTCTTCTTGAAAATACCAACATAAATTCCCAAGAGAAAACAAAACTAGAAAGCTCAAGTTCATATTTGATTCCAAATCACCCCCTTATATTCATTGCTAAAATAAGGATACCATGTGGGAATTTAGTATGATCTGGACAGGTATAATTGCCATCAATGGAGAAAATACCCTTAACATCACTTCATAATTATGTCATCAAAATTTAATAACTTTAAGAATTCTCTCCTTAATAGAAAACAGAGAAAAAACAATTTGTTGTCTTTGTGTCTCATGTTTAATATGAAACATCCTTCCAGGATCCTGTGTAAAAAAAAAAAAAGGTTATTTTT
This sequence comes from Gorilla gorilla gorilla, assembly GCF_029281585.2. Taxonomy (NCBI): domain Eukaryota; kingdom Metazoa; phylum Chordata; class Mammalia; order Primates; family Hominidae; genus Gorilla; species Gorilla gorilla. The sequence continues at coordinate 124,605,546 of NC_073228.2, read as the reverse complement.
GAAAAAATAAACTTTTTACTGTCACTATATCAAACTATTGTAGTATGTCTTAATGCTTATAATTATTTGGGATTTTTTTGAGATCAGAAACTCTTGCTTCAGCAATTTGATTTTGTTTTCTAAATTATAAAAACAAATTACAGTAAATACTATTTAAAAAATTAATCTCAGCTTCCACAGATACTTACAAGCTGTATTTTGAAATTTACTTTATGTATAATTTAATCAACAATATATGTAATTCTATATAATAATTTTTTCATGTGATATTATATCACAAACACTGCCCCTACTTTCAATAGCTGCCTAATATATTGTTGAATAGATATTCTATACATAACTTAATCCTATTTTTGAATATTTAGATTACATTCAGGGTTTCTTCTATTATTAGCACATTTGTCTAATCTGTAAGAATGTTCAAGCATTTTATGTATTTAAAAGTTTTCTTAATGATTTAAAAAATGAACTTATAGGAAGCTCTACTAGTAAACTTTCTTATTTTCTATATTTTCATATTTTAACATGAATATGTTAGATATTTAGATATCTAAGATATCTATGTTAGAATATATCAAAATATGTTAGATATTTAACATAAATATCTACAGTCTTAATTGTATACATTACACAGGCAACAATAAAGAGTTTCAAAACCACATTGTTTGTTAAATTCATTGCATATCTGCAAAGTAATTCTTCAAGACAAATATTATTCTCCTTTCACAGATAAAGAAATTTTTCCAAGTGTTTAAACAATATTCTCCTGGCTTTCTAAAATGGGTGTCTGCTGGGTGATGTCGGTGAAAGGTTGCAAAGAAAAGAACAGCACAGGTTTGTGGGGAGGAGCCTGAATTCTGTCTTAGACACATTGGGTTCACATTGCCTTCAGGATACCCAAATGGAGTTATGTGAACATACAGATTAGGCAGGTGGCCATACAGATTAGAAACTTGGAAGAGCAGATTCTTCGGAAGACACCAACTGGGGAGTCCTCAGCTTGTAAGTGGACTTGAAGCCATAAAACCAGAAAGGATTATCCCAGAAAAGTATGCAACATGTAAGGCAAAGGGAGACAAGTACAGAATCTTGGAGCAGCAGATATACTTGGCATAAAGAAAAAACAAAACTTGAGACACAAAAAAGAGAAAAAAGTAAAAAAAAATACCAGTGGGTGAAGTCTTAGAAATCAAGGAAGGAGAAAATTTCGGGACAGAAAGTTGATCATTCAGTGGATGATCAACTGGTGATTAACTGGATGCCATTGGCTTGAAAGAAAGCTTCAGTGATGTTCTGGGGCTGAAAGGAGATTTCAGTGGGTTGATGAGCAGCTGATCCATTTAATATGAATAAATATTTTAGAAGACAAATGTAGAAAACAAGAAAAACATTTTGCTACTCTTCTAAACTATAGTAACAATGCTACTACATAGGCGGGTAGAAGAACAAGGCAGTTTGCCATGGAGATACTCAAACAGGCCTTCTAAGTATATACAGCCCTGAATTCAGCCCATTTCTATGAGAAGTTGACCCTGAATGTTTTCTCACCATCAAGAGTGGACATGTCAGTCAGAAGAGGCAATAGATATGACCAGTCAATTATCCTACATTCCAAATGAGTAAAACCAAAAGCAAGTACTCCTTTGTTGTCTATTTTGTTCAAGGCATTATTAACTATCAAATCATATTAAACCATGAGCTATTAAACATACTAAACTAAGAAACATTAAAATTTGTAAGAATCAAAATAGTAAGTTATGATGACGACAGCTGCCTTTTCCCATCTGCATGCCATTTCTGTTTGTCAGGAGCCAGAAGAGAACAGTTTGAAATTTGTTAATATATGATTCTTAAATATCTGTATTTTAAAAAAACCAAAATACTATGGGGTATCGAGGAAAGTTGTGCAGACGTTACTGTCTCCATATTCCCTCCCTGGATGACCTTTAAACTGTCAGTCTTAATGTTTACCCCCAGCTGCACTGCCACAGAAGGCTTACAGAGGAAAAGGGCAATTGTGATTTCTTGACATCCACAGATAATTACTACTACTGTTTGAATCCAAAGGATATAATCTTTGCTCTGCCTTTTCTTTGTTTAGTGGAAAAGAACTATTTACATCCCAACTTTCCTTATATTTTCAATGTAAAGCATTATCAGCAACTACCAAAATCACATGCAGTCTATGGAATTCTTATTCACTATATTCAGTACTGAACTGTGTAAAAAATACTTTTAATGGCATAAAATGAACAACCTTAGTGCCAAGTACAAGGCATGTGTTTAGCATAATAATCTCCCCTCTTTCCCAAGACCTTTCCAAAACATTGACATGACTACGTCACCCACAGCTCTGGAGTCTCAAAGAGGATGGATTAATAATATGCTGCAAGTGGAATCTATTAATTTCCTTCCTTAGATGGCAGGGGTTCTTCTGCCTTCTCACTATAGTATTCATTCACTCATTCATTCATTCATTTAAGAAAAATTTATTGAAAATCAATTTTACCCAGTATTTTATTTTTTAGGACCCTAAGCACTCAGAAGAGTAAGATAATTTCTGCACTCAAGGCTATCACATTACAGTAGGGAAAGGTGTATAAACAGTTGAGAACTACAGCCTGAAAATTCCACAGTAAGAATATTTTTCCTCTGTCACTCAGGCTGGAATGCAGTAGTATGATTATAGCTCACTTTAACTTAAAAATCCTGGGCTCAAGCAATCCTTCTGCCTCAGTTTTCCAAGCATCTAGGGTTAAAGGCACATGACACCATGCCTGACGTGTGTGAGTGTGTGTGTGTGTGTGTTTTAATTTTGTGCAAAGATGGAGGTCTTACTATGTTGCCCAGCCTGGTCTCAAACTCCTGGCCTTAAGTGTTCCTCCTGCTTGGACTCGCAAAGCACTGGGATTACAAACGTGAGCCACTACACCTGGCCTATTTAACTGAAGATGCACTGTGTGTCAGATTCTGGGTTAAGTCTTGAATATGGAAAAAAAAAAAACACAACAACATCAAATTTACAACTACAAGGAGTTCAGAGTCCTGAATATGAGACTTAAGTTAATCATATAGTCCTGATCTTGTCATGACATAACTCTTAACTACTCCTAGTTCATCACTCTGCTTCAGCCTCCAAGCCTCATAACTGGCCAAAAGGCCCAGTTGGCTCTCACTTCAGCACCTTTATACAATGCTGCCTTTGGTGGAAATACTCTTCCTCCAGATAGCACCATGTCTTGTTCTCTTATTTTATTCAGTTATCTTTTCAATTATCTTCTAATAACCTTTTTCAAGATAAAAGGATGACAGGTTCACCTGTCATGTTTCAAAAGTTTGTCTTCAAAATATTTATTGCTACTGAAATTATACTATATATATTTTTTAATTTTCATGTGTCCTCCACCAGAATACAGATACCATTAAGGCTTGAACTCAGTTTATTAGTCATTAAAGCTTAGAAGAATGCCTGGTATGTGGTAGACTCTTCCTATGTATTTGATGAAGCAATAAATGAGTTACATGGAAATTTAATTATGCACTGAGATGTTGTGCTAGGAATGTCCAGGATATTAAAAGAGCATAATAGATGTGCGGGTAGGGGAGATATCTGAAAGGTCCCCTGAAGGAGTGACATTGTGACAGGTAAGTTTAGGTCTGAAGAATGTCAAAGAGTTAAACAGGCAAAACAAAAAATTATCATGATTCATGGAATCTATATGAACATAAATGTAATGAGTGATTTAATCAGTCTCTGAAAATCATAATATAAAATCATGTAAAAACAGTAGCTAATATTTATTGCGAATTCACAATGTTCCAGGCACTATTCTAAGTGCTTATCTGAATAAACACATTTAATTTTCTCAGCAACCCTTAGGAATAGACGCAATCCTCATCCCCAGTTTACAGATGAGGAATCTAAAATAGAGAGAGGAGAAGCAACTTATTAATCATTATATGCACAGCAAGTGCTAGAGTTAGAATTTGAACGCTTGGTCTGTGGCTGCAGGTCCTGCATTCTTAATCACAATTCTGTGGGAAGACTAAATATAGTGAAAATAAGTTAATTATTCCCAAATTAATTAATAAATTTCATGCAATTCCCAGTAGGGTTTTAGGAGAAAGTAAATTTGCAGGGAAGAGAACCTAAGAAAGAGTGTCTAAAGTTAATTTGCAATTAATAGCCAGTTGGAAAAGCTAATAAAAGTTTGAGAAAGCCATATGCTTAGGATGTCAACCCTGAAAAACATATTCAAAGACTGGAAGAAAATATTGCAAACAGAGGTCACCCACTTTTTAAGATTATGGGTAGTTTTGTGTTTTTTTTAATTCCATAATTGTCTGTATTTTTTCATTTTCTTATTTGATAATCATAAAATTAAAAACCACTTCATATTAATGCAAAACCTTAAGAATAAAATAAAATTAATAGCCTCAAATAATTCCACTTTGGAAGATAAAGTATTTTGAATATTTACAAATAATAACATAATACCAAGAAAAAGTCCTAACTAAATAAATATGTAATGCATAGGGACAAAATAAATGAACAAGAAGTACATGGCCTGGAATGTCAGGCAATTCAAAAGCACAGGAAATTTACTAGTCTGGAGTAATTGCAATAAATGCTTGAGTAATTTATAAACAGTGTGAAGTTCAGGCTTTGTGAAAATCAAGAGTCTTATTTCTGTCTGGCACAAATATTAATATAAATGACTTGTATTGTCAAATACAAGTACCAGCACATTTGCTTTACTGAATATATAAAATGTTATTTGACATCAGCACATTGCTTGTATGCTAATTATATGGTTAAAGTCATTAAATTTTTGTAATTATGCTTTTTTAAATTATTAATTTACTTAGGAAAACTATTTCTCATAGACAGCATAAGAATTTTCTTTTTTCCATGCTGAAATTACTGATAAGATGCATAGAAATGAATGTGGTTTTACGTTTTATAAAAGCACAATTGAAATTGCAATGAGGTTACTCAGAAAATAAACATATAAATTGAGTACCAAATACATACCAGGTATGAAGCATAATGCTAGCCACTATCATGTAATCAATTCTTCTTAGTCCTATGTAAAATCAACCATTTTGTTAATAATTACAAATTACTTTAGATCACGTATCCTTAGATATAATTCTATAAAATTCTTATAGAATGAACTACAATGATGGTATTGCTGCAAAAGCGAATGTGACAATTCAAAATATGATTTATATAGAATATTAAATTGTATCCAATTTTTTACTTTGATATGACTGCATTAAACAATTTTAATATTTGTTAAAACATCAGTAAAACTTAGTAAAAGTTTATAGATTATATATATAATTCTTAAAATATATGGAGAGTATAGATGTAAATATAGAGTTAGATACTTTAAGAATATATATATATATTATATATAATGTATAATATGTCTGTCTGTATATCTACAGATCTGCAGAGAAAGAAAATTCCCACAACTCCAGGTGCTATTGCTATCCATAATTTACAGATAACAAAAGCTTAGAGAAAGAACGATTAAGTAACTTACTCAAGTTCTCACAGCAGTATGTGGTAGAGACAACTATGGTAATGAAACAGTCTGCTCTAGAGTTCATAATCTTCACCATCTTGATACACTGCTCAGGTTAGTGAAAATTTGAGCTTCCAAGGTAATTGAGATATCAGGACTGTTCATTAGTTCTTTTACCAGAATTTTAGTGATTTCATATTTTTTTACATTGGGATTTTCCATTGGCTTGAGATAGAAAAATACTAGAACCCTCAGATATTGTAAATCACTCAAAGATATAATGTGTGTAAGAGCATTTTCTACAAAACCTGGACCTTACTATACATTCAATAAATGTGAACCACAGTTACTGTGGCTGTTGACTCTATAAATCCTATAATTTATTAAAGTTTAACATAATATATCTTGCCAGGAGCTTACCCCACATTTAGATTCCTGTATTGTTCTTAAAGAGAATGCTTAACCCTGAGATATACAGAACGATAGTATCAGAGTCTTTTCTTTTTCTCTCACACCTAGGAAATCTTGGCTCTATAAGAATACTAACAGATGGAATACTATGCAGCCATAAAAGAGGATGAGTTCATATCCTTTGCAGGGACATGGATGAAGCCTGAAACCATCATTCTCAGCAAACTAACACAGGAACAGAAAACCAAACCACATTCTCTCACTCATAAGTGGGAGTCGAACAATGAGAACACATGGAAACAGGGTGGGGAACATCACAAACCAGGGCCTGTTGGCAGGTAGGGGGCTAGGGGAAGGATAGCATTAGGAGAAATACCTAATGTAGATGACAGCTTAATGGGTGCAGCAAAGCACGTGTATACCTTGTAACAAACCTGCATGTTCTGCACATGTATCCCATATGTATCCAAGTATAATAATAATAAAAAATAATATTATTAGTATTTTATAGATTTTATAACTTCCAATGGGGCTATCTGGTGCAAGCACCAGTTTTTTTGTCTGAATTACTATAATAGCCACTTAACTGCTGTTCCATCTTGAACTCTTCCTCTTTATAGTATATTCTCAACATGGAAGCAAGAACAATAATTTTAAAATGTAAGGCAGTTCACATTAGTTTTCTCTATAAAACCCAGAAACTTTACAATGGCTTTGAAAGTCCCATAAAACATGGCTTTCTTCCACTACTTGCTCACAACAATTTGGCACACTGACCTCCCTGTTCTTTCTCACTCAAGGGTGTTGCCTCTTTAGGGATTCCACATTTGCTTTTCTCTCTGACTCCAAAGTTCATAATGCATATAATTGTATGGCTTAGTCTCTCATCTGCTGCCAAGTTCTAGCTTGAAAATACTATCTCCTCACTTAGGTCAAACATGATACCGCTATTTGAAATTGCAAATTATATGCCCCTTCTTCCTAACCTGTCATTCTAGATCATCTCACCTTGATCTATACATATTTTTCTATGGAATTTATCACCTTACAACATGCCTTATAATGTAATTATTTAATGTTTATTATGTAATTGATTATGTTTCCCCCTAAGATAAGCTTCAACAAGAGCAGGAATCTCTGTTTCGTTCACTGATACATCTCTATGTTCTTAGAAAAATCTGTAGTAAATAATAGTCACTGAATAAAGTCTTATTTAATAAATGGATGAATGAATAAGTGAATTCCATACATTTTATTCAACAACTATTTATGGAGCATACACTTACATGTGTAATTTGGACAAGAAATTATGATGTTTAAAAGTTTCCATATGATGATGGTCATCAATATAACCTTTTCCAGTAAATGGTGAGATAAATGATGAAATGATGGAATGAGATAATGTATTAATTACCATTGAAAGATTACCATAGTTCTCTGAAATATGAGAGAATCCTTTTTCATACTGATGAAATCTGAAGGATAGGGTATTTGAATATTCCATCTTTTTACCCCAAAAAGGACACTTACAGTTCATTTAAGTAAAACTATGAAATGGGAAAAATATAAATCCATCATAAAACTGTTCAAGACACACTTTGAGAAAACATTTGCCTTAAATATAGAACACACATACAAATATAATAAAATTGTGCATAATGCAGAATTTTCTGTTATTTTGAATCAACTATTCAGGAAACATATTTATTTTCCAAATTTCAAGTTTTATAATCTCCTCATCAAAAAGTAGGAAAGAGAAATGAGAGTGGATTTCAACTATCCACCTGAAAATAACTATACTATAAATTGATAAAGCCAGAAAAAAATTGGCAGATATTGAGACCAGTTATGTGAATGTTAGAACAATTCTGATGTGTCTTGGGGTGAGAACTAATATTCTCTGATGTTTCAAGAATTAAAGCATGTGAGAGGGTTGGGAGGACTTCACTTTTTTATATTTAGAAGAAAGATGCATATATTTTCACTTGGAAAAGATGAAGAAGATGGTAATGGGTCAAAAGGAAATTTAATAAACCTTAATTTTGGTGGAAAAATGGCAGAATAAAAATTCGAAAAGAAGAATGATGAAAATGAAAAAGGAAGGAAGAAAAGGTGAAATAAGTAGGGACATAAAGGTAGAGAACATGCTGAATCCTGAGTTTGGTGTGCCACATTCACAGAGACTGAGGTCCCATTTAGCAAGTCAGGAGAGAGGAGGCAAGACTATTATTCTTATGGCTATGAATAATTACTTCACTCTTGCCACCAGTTGACAAAATGAAATATCAGTAAAATAATATAGACTATACAATAAATGTGTGCTCTACTTTGGGCCTAAGTAACTGATAAAACCTTCCAGTATGTGCAGGGGTTTATAGAAGATTCTTTAATTTGGGGGCAGTATGTGCCATGACTTCTTCCAAATTAAGAACAAGTTTGGTAAATATTTTATTTTAGATAAATGTTATACAATTTTCTGGGATTTCAAATCAATTAGATATAACACATGTCATTCTCACCTAACATAAATTCCTATGTGAGATCCAGATAAAATAATTTTTTAAAAACAAACTTAACTGAGTCTAAGATGTGCCAAAGACAAGGGTCATAATATCTGTGTCATTATTTTATTTGAACATTTCTACAAATAGAAAATTTAAATTAAAGTTTTTCTCTTAGAGCTGCCATGCTATTTTTCTAGTTTTACCTAGAATTGGACATATGCATTTCATCAGACAACTGGCTTCTTTGGTTGTTATGCAATATGTCGCAAATCATCGTACTATTCAAAAATGGATTTAATGAGCATAAAAATCTTCCCATCAGCAATAAGTCCAGAATCTCATATCTCTCTGTCCTTTTGCAATTATAACAGAAAAATTGAAAAAGACAACCTGTTTTCTATTTATGTGACAGTATAATTGAAAATTACCTTGATGAAGTTAATTTATTGTGTAATACTTTAATGATGTTTAGTATACCAATACAAACCTTAGAGTAAAATATTTTCTACAATTTATCTGACATTACACACAATCAAACCAAAAATGCCATCACATCTATCTGTAACACTATGATTATCTATCATTATTGTCATTATCACTCTGGTCAATCAAACTCACTAGGTCTGAAAAAATAAAGTCTAACAATATAATGAAGATTTATATTTCATCTTACTTGTAAATATATATCCCAAGGAAAGTATATAACAATGATATTTTACTTGTAACTGAAGCAATAACAAAAATCTTTAAGATACCTTACACAATTTTGTCAAAACTTAATGCACTGAAGAAAATTATGACATATTGCCCAAACTGCATTCATTTATATCAGGTAGAAATAATATCTGTCCTCTAATCTTCTCCTCAGCTGTACTATCTCTGACTGCTCCCCTTAATCTAAAATTACATGCTCCTTCTTCAGTGAGAGCCCCAGTAGCTTTCCCTATACACTTCTATTAGTGGTATGCATTGTGGTAATGGTTACAATCTTTTATTGTTTCATTAGTTCCCCACACTACACTGTAAAATATTTTAGGGACAGAATCTAGTTTAATTGTTGAGGTAATACTTGCCTGCCTACCTAAAGCTGAACCCTCATAACTCATTGGTAGGAGAGTCCTGATTATATTCTAGGTTCACCCCCATGCACTATGTAATCCATGGATGAGTGATGGCTTTCCTGGACCAGGGGAAACCATGGATTGTAACTACGTATTATAGTTCCCTTCTATTTCTAACAACTTTAGGTATAGGTGGTAGACACAATGTTGGCCAATTAGAATATAAGGGAAGCCTGCTGGGTGGCTTCTGAAAAATATTTAATAAGCCTTAAAAAACACACACAAGAAAGAATTGACTACTGCTCCTTTGGAGACTTTGGAGTCTGCATGAGATATCTATAACAGGGGCAATGACTTAGCAATTGTCAAGGGAGTTTGCCAGAGAAAATAAAGATTAAAAAGATAGGTTTCTTGCCTATATTATTTGCTCCTGAACCACCGTTCCCAGAGTTGTGTGTCTTCTTGGTATAAAGGATAATTAATTTTCTCTATGTTTAAGCCAGTATATTGGTGTTTTCTGATACGTGAAGTCAGAGGTGTCCTATATGACATAGATTTTTTCCACTTAATTAAGTAGGGCCACAGAAATGGTAAATGAATATTAAACTCTAGGTTTCACTGCATGATGTGAACATTAGATGGGAAAATTTTGTGGAAATATTATCTTATGCATTAGTGAGGCACATTATGATATTTTTGAAACTCCTCCACTCTCAATATGAACTTCCAATAATGTTCTAACAAGTGTAGGGCATTATAAAGATGATGGGTTGAATCCACAAGGCATTTATCTTTTGTCTTATTAACAATAAATTTTTAGATTGAGGAGGGAAAAAAGCAGAATATTAAATTGCTGCTACTTTAAATATTTAGTACTGAATGCAAGGCTCAGTTAAATGTATAAAGCAAACCTCACTAAGTATTTCTATTTAGATTCGGATATTAAAAGATAAAACCTCAATAGTTGTTTATAAAGTTTTTGTTCTGACATTCAAATTTAATTAACAGTCTCTTCATTCTAGACTGTGTGGTTTATTTTCAAACACTGATTTATAAAGAGCACAGAGTCACAGAGAGCCGCAGATGAGGGAGGATATTACATCAAATTCTTCACAAAGAAAATATAGCACAATGCTCAGATCAGGCCTTTTTCCTTTTAAGTCAAATGCCATCATCTTTCTAGATTATTACCAGGCAAGAAGAAAAGGACTGCATATGTGACAGACAGCATTGTCATTTTGTTTTCAGCCAGTGGATAAGTAGAAAATTGAAAATACATGGGTGTAAGAAGTAGCTTTGTGATTTCTACGCAAATATCTTCTGCATGAGATTATTAATCAAATCATCATTTTCATCAGGTTATTCATGAGTTTCTTTAGAAGGTTTCAAAAATAAATAATCAAGGATAACTAGAAAAAATCAGAAACAATGACTAGATCAGAACTAAAATATATGCAACTATAAAATTTCCCTTCAGAATTATTTTTTTCCTCTGGCTAAAGACATATACAAGAATCTGCCACTAGTTAGAAATCCTTATTTTATTAATACATGAAAAGTGGAGGAGCTAGTAAATAGTTAAACCTTAAAGTGTTTGTACTTTTTCATCCATTAATCTATAACTGAAAATGTATTCCAAATTATTAGTGTAGAAAAACACTTTTTAGTAATCTGTTCATCACAGCATTATAATAAAACAACTTAACATCAAAATACTTGTCAAACTATGGGTGACAAGGTCACAAAAAATTGTTAGATTGTAAATTCACTGAGTATATGGGCCACGTCCATCTTCCTCACCTGTACCAGCACATTGCCTGGTATAGACTAAATGCTAAGGAATAATGATTCATTCACTCACTCCTGCATTCTACTCATTCATTCAAGGACCATGATTTTTGTTTTATTTTGTTTTGTTTTTTTTGAGATGGAGTCTTGCTCTGTTGCCCAGGTTGGAGTGCAGTGATGCAATCTCAGCTCACTGCAATCTCCGCCTCCCAGACTTGAGCGATTCTCCTGCTTTAGCCTCCTGAGTAGCTGGGATTATAGGCGCCCGCCACCACACCCATATTTTTGTATTTTTAGAAGAGATGGGGTTTCTCCATGTTGGCCAGGCTGGTCTCGAACTCCTGACCTCAGGTGATCTGCCGACTCAGCCTCCCAAAGTTCTGGGAATACAGGCGTGAGCCACCATGTCCAGCCCCGAGGACCATGTGTTAAGTCTTGCATCCATTTCAGGAACTATGCCAGCCACTGGTGGTACCAGGCAGATTAAAACGCAATTTTGTCTTTAAAGGGCTAGGGCTGGTGATACAGTTGCTGAAACAGCTGGGGTAGGAAAGAAGAAAAACATGTAAAAGGGTGATAAAGTGCTAATGCTCCACAAATATCTGATGCTGGTTTATGGAGTAGATAGTGGAAATATATTTCCTTGGCAAAATGAGAAGAGTTAAAAACAAAAGAGGTGGAATTCACTTGATTCAAAGAACAAGAGGAAATCAGGGCTGCTACCTGAGAAAATCAGTCACATAGGCAGGAAGACAGATCTCTGCTGCTCATAAAGTCAAGGAGGGTGGCAGATTTGGAAAAGGGTTTGACAAAGAAAGACCCCAATAAATACATGTTGAGTAACTGTAGCAAAGTTGTGGGAGAAAATGATTTAGTGAGAACATTTCCTCATGTTGGAGAATTTCTGGAGATGCTTTTTTCTAGGCTCTCCTGATTTGTTGTTGTTGTTGCTGCTGTTTAGATTTGTGATATGAATGCAGATGAGACATATTGGAGGCTGAACTAATCCTCGCCACTGCTAAAGCCTAAATCCTAGTTTGATGTTCAGAATTCCATGAAGGAGAGAGATTTTTCTAGTGCACAGCGAGCAAAAGGGGAGTGGGTGCTTCAACGTCTACTCTATAGAGAGAAGGCCTATGTGAGCAAAGCAGCAAGCCTTGATAAATGTCTCCCTGTATTCTTTCTATTTACTCTTCATCTGAGAAGATGTTGGGAAGGAGAACAGCAACAAACTTCCAAATATAGTGTATCTCCTGAGATGTTCAAACATAAAAAATAACAAAAGAAAAAATACCAGTTTAATTTATTTTGATTTTCATACATCCCACCACTGCTTTTACTTGCTTTGTTTTAACATGATAATCAGGCTATGATAGGGCAAAATAATTTGGTATTTGAATTACGAAATGAAATTCAGAAGTGAAATTGCAGATAGAATTGATAAGGAGTTTGTTAACACACAATAGTCCTCAATAGAGATCATAGTAATACATATGAAGAATTATCATTAAAAATATTTTCATTCAAGTTTGACTTTTGAATGCACCTGTGAAGCATTTAGTTATAGCTTACTTAATACCCAATTAAGCCATAAATAGTATGCGTGTGTTTATATAGTTTTCATTGAGTAGTAAGGGCTACAAATGTGAAGCACTGAAATCATAAAAGCTTCCATGGACTTTTCCACAGTGCTTTGTGCAACTCATAATAAAGTCCAATAATTAATTTTAGACTCAGCATTCAGAGTTCAAAATTTATTTTTTATACTGTCTGTAAATAAAGTTTTATAGAACACAGATCTAAGTGTAAAACAGAAAACTATAGACTCCTAACAGAGGAGATGATAACAAAAGAGAAAATCTAGATGACCTTGGCTATGGCTACGACTTTTTTTTTTTTTTTTTTAAGTTCTGGGATACATGTGCAGAATGTGCAGGTTTGTTACATAGATATACGTGTGCCATCGTGGTTTGCTGCACCTATTGACCTGTCCTCTAAGTTCCCTCCCCGCACCCCCCACCACCAACAGGCCCTGGTGTGTGTTGTTCTCCTCCCTGTGTCCATGTGTTCTCATTTTTCAACTCCCACTTATGAGTGAGAACATGTAGTGTTTGGTTTTCTGTTCCTGTGTTAGTTTGCTAAGGATGGCGGCTTCCAGCTTCATCTATGTCCCTGCAGAGTACATGATCTTATTCCTTTTTATGCTGGATAGTATTCCGTGGTGTATATGTGCCACATTTTCTTTATCCAGTCTATCATTGATGGGCATTTGAGTTGGTTCCATGTCTTTCCTATTGTAAATAGTGCTGCAGTAAACATATGTGTGCATGTGTCTTTATAGTAGAATGATTTATATTCCTTTGGGTATATACGCAGTAATGGAATTGCTGGATCAAATAGCATTTTCTGGTTCTAGATCCTTGAGGAATCACCATACTGTCTTCCACAATGGTTGAACTAATTAATATTCTCACCAACAGTGTAAAAATGTCCCTATTTCTCCACAACCTCACCAGCATCTATTGTTCTTGACTTTTTAATAATCACCATTCTGACTGGTGCAAGATGGTATCTCATTGTGGTTTTGATTTCCATTTCAGAGTTCAAAATTTAAACAGAGTTGTCACTTATAGGAGTCATACACAGGCAACCAATAAATTTCTATACCTCCCACTCCAAGTCAATTTTGGCAAAAGGTGATTTTGATCACAATACCTTCTTTATCAGAATATTAAATTAGTTCAGATTATACATTTTATGTTATGTTCTATATTTGATTTTAATAAATATTCTAATAAATTGCTCAATATTAATTATCAACTATAACAATCACACTTGCCATTTTGGCAATTTCTTTTAGTCAACTTAATATTGTGATTTAATATCATATTATAAATATATCAAGCACAAAGAAGAAATTGTTTTCCTAAAAAAAAAGACATTACATTACAGAATTTTTCCTTATAATTGTTTTCTGATTATAAAATATCAAGTATATAAATCTAGGAACACTAGGAATTTTCATGGGTCTCGGAAATGTATCAAAACTTTGAACAGGGAACAGTTTTCAAATATAAACCTGGTTTTTGATACAGGAGAACCACTTGGAAAAAGATTGCTTATGAAAGTTAAAGTGCATTCACATGCTTTCATGGCACTCTAAATATATTCTTATTTATTGATTGTACTATTACATATTTAAATGCTCAAATTGTTATAGTAGTCATATACTATTAATCTTAACAATTATTAATCTTAAAATTATCATATAAAAAGATGTACTATGAAACAAACAGAAAAGGAGGGAAAACTACTGAGGGAAAGGCCCTGGTTCTAGCTCTGGGTCACTGTGGAGCTATGGAAACTTGGGCAAGCTACTTACTGCCTTTCGGACTCAGATTATTTGTCCACAATATGAATGGTTTAATCACACAAGTTTTAAAATCAAAACTTCACAAATTTTCTGATTTTCAATTTCTATTTCCCACATATAATATGGATTTTACTATTTTTTAAAATGGAGAATTATAAAGATCAAGAAAACAATGTTATCACTTTATATTTACTATTTCTTATTAAGAAAAAATAATTCTTCTGTGTACCTGAAAACATATCTGGATTGGTCAGGATGTTCTTTTCCTAGCCCATGAAAGGAAAGTTAAGAGCCTTGAATATGCACAGATTATAGATATACTATGCTACATTTATGTACCTAGGTTACAAGAGTCTGAAAATAGATTTTACACGTAAGTGAAATTATGCAGTATTTTTATTTCTATGTCTGGCTTATTTTACTTAGAATTATGTCCTCCAAGTTCATCCATGTTGTCACAAATGGCAGTATTTTCTTCTTTTTTAAGGTTAAATAATATCTGTGCGTGTGTATGTGTGTGTTTGTGTTGTGCCTCACAATTATTTTATCCATTCGTCTGTCCATGAGCCCAGGTTGTTTTCACATTTTGGCTATTGTGAATAATGGTGCAATGAAGACAGGAGTGCAGATATCTCTTCAAGTTACTAATTTTATTTCCTTTGGTCATATACGTATATGCTAGGTCATATGGCCGTTCTATTTTTAACTTTTATAGAAACCTCTATATTGTCTCCAATAATGGCTGTACCAATTTACATTCCTATCAACAGTGTGCAAAGTTCCCTTTTCTCAACACTCTTGCCAACACTTATCATCAATTGACTTTTTGATAATAGCTAGCTAACAAGTATAAATGATAACTCATTGTGGTTTTGATTTATATTTCCCTAATTATTAGTGATGATTAGTGATGTTGAACACCTTTTCATATATCTGTTTGTCATTTGTATGTCTTCTTCGGAAAAATGTTAATTCAGATCCTTTTCCCATTTTAAAATTGGATTTTTTTTCTTTTACTATTGAATTGTGTTTGTTATATATTTTGAATATTACACATATATTTATACACCCTTATCAGGTATATAGTTCACATATATTTTTCCCAATCTGTAGGGTTCCCTTTCATTTTGTTGATTACTTCCTTTGCTGTGCATAGTCTTACTCATATGTGGAATCTAAAAAATAAAATGAAAGAAAGAAGAGAAAAAGTCAAATACATAGAAACAGAACAACAGTGGGAAAGAAATGTATAGATGTAGGTCAAAGGGTACAAACTTGCATTTATGTAGAATAAGTAAGTCTAGAGATCTAATGTACAATAGGAAAACCATAGTTAATAGTATTGTATTATTGCATATTGTGTATTGTGTATTATATATTGAAAATTTGCTAAAGAGTAGATTTTAAGTTCTCTTACCATGCACAAAGGAGGTAACTATAGAAGGTGATGGATATGTAAAATTGCTTACACGTAGTAAGCATTTCACTATGTATACGTATACCAAAACATCATGTTGTATACCTCAAACTTACATGATAAAAAAAAGTCTGAATTTAGCCCAGTCATTAGTGACATACAGAGCACTAAAAACATACAGTCAGAAACTTGTCAATAAGAGGAAAAATATGACACACAGGTGGTCAAATTAAGGCTAACATAATAACTTAGACACAGAATTTTCTGGGTGTGGAAATGGGAGAGGAAATTGCCTTTTCTCTCACTTCAAATGTCCCTGGGAGGGGCTCCATAGAGACACATTCCTGGCCTCCCTCTGTAAATCCCGTATCCCTCCCTGTAAAGAGAAGTGTAAGTTATCTGATTGGTGAATTTGGAAGAAAAGAAGGTCATTCTTGGCTTAGCCCCCTCCGCTTTGCAGATCATAGACTATCTCACGGACTATCTCTTATGCACTACAAGGCTTGCCTCTATAATAAAAGCAGGACTTTGTACAGCACAGCTTCAGGCAGCTTCAGACTTGGTGGCCAAGTGTGTCCAATCCAAGAGAGATGTATCTATAGGACTATATGGCCCAGATTGCATATCTAAGTTTTATGAGTAATAAAGTGACATACTGATTAATATCCTTCTGCTGAATGTTTAGGTAAATCTCAAATAGTTCTTAACTTAATCAGCTTGGGGTAGTAGTATTAATTTGGCAAGCTAAAATCATGGCAAACATCACATTAGATACCTCATATTGTTTTCATTCCTTTATTCAGTCTTCATCCAACCAATAGTTAATCACCAGAAAAGGAAAGAGACAGACATGATTACTACTCTACACTAAGTCTATATTCTGGTGGGAGAAAACAGAAAAAATCAAGTAAATTATAAATTAAATAATTGTAGTTGTGTTAGGCACAATGATGGCTCTCCAAAGATGCCCACATTCTAATCCCCATACTCCATGAATATGCTGTTATATGGCAAAGGGGAATTAAAATTGCAGATGAAATAAAAGTTGCTAATCTACTAACCTTGAGATGGGAAAAAATTTTTCTGCATTATCCAGTGAGACCAATATAACAAGAGAATTTTAAATGTTGAAGAGGAAGGCAGAAGACCCAGAGTCAGAGTGATGCAATGTGAGAAAGACTTAACCAGTCTTTTGCTGGCTTTGAAAATGGAGGAACAGACCATGGGCCAAGGACTGCAGGCTGCCATTAGAAGCTGAGGGGGGAAAAAAAAAGGAGTGGATTCTCCACAAAGGACCAGAGCCCTACTAACTCTTTGATTTTAGTCCAGTGAAACCCATTTCAGACTTCTGGGTATAAGAATTATAAGATAATACAAACTTCACAAAGAGGCAGTATTACACCCACTGAGGTTTATCCAAGGTATGATTCTTGCTAACTGAAAACTTTTCTCAATATCTCACCATGATGACTTGAAGTCTGATATTCGACTTTGGCAATTTTTAACAATCACTGTGGAACTGAATTTTAAAAATAATAATAATAAATTTGTGTCTTTTTGAGCCACTAATCTTGTCATACTTGTTACAGCAGCAATAGAAAACTAATACAGCAGCAGTAAGTTCTATAGAGACATCTGTAATACTAACACACTAGAGTGCAGCTTGGAGTGAGATCAGTGAGCTACCATGCATGTGGTAGTTCAGATAAGCTGGCTAAAATTTTTAAAAATATTTCTAATTTTAATCCTTTTAGAAGGTCTATAAACTTTCCTGCTGGTCACATGCCCCCATAATGACTATGTTTTTTCCACTGGATACTTTGGGAAGAGTACCTAGAGCCTATGGGATTTTCAGTAACCAACAACAACTTTGAGATCCTCCCCTTTCCTCCCACTAAAATGATAAATTTTTTAAAAAGCCTTGTATGTACTATGCACCAGCCGATTGTACCACTGGAGCTATGATGCTAAACATCACTAATCATCAGAGAAATGCAAAGTCATCAGGGAAATTCACATGATAAAAATATACCATTTCATCCAAGTCAAAATGGCTTTTATCAAAAAGACAGAAAATAACAAATGCTGGCAAGGATACAGAAAAAGGGGAAAGCTCATACACTGTTGGTAGGAACATAAATTAGTACAGCCACCATGAAAAATAGTATAGAGAAGCCTCAAAAAACTAAAAATAGAACTACCACATGATCCAGCAATCTCACTGGTGGTTATACATCCAAAAGACAGGAAATCAATATATTGAAGACATATCTACACTCCTGTTTATTGCAGTTCACAATATCCAAGATATGGAATCAACCTAAGTGCCCATCATGGATAAATTGATAAAGAAAATGTGATATTTAAATACAATGGAATATTACTGAGCAATAAAAAATGAAATCCTGTCATTTACAGCAACATGGGTGAAACTGGAGATTATTATGTCAAGTGAAATAAATCACGCATAGAAAGACAACTATCCCATGTTCTCACTCATATGTGAGCTGAAAAAAACCTGATCCTGTGAAGGCAGAGAGTAAAATGGTGGTTACCAGAGGCTGGGAAGGGTAATAAAGAGTAGGGAGGAAGAGGGTTTGGTTAACAGGTACAAAAATATAGCTAGATAAAAAGAATAAGATCTAGTGTTTGGTAGACTAAGAGGAGACTACAGTTAACAATAATTCATTGTATATTTAAAAAAACTAGAAGATCTAGAATGGTCACAACATAAAGAAATGATAAATATTTGAGATGATGAGCATCACAATTACCTAGATTTGATCATCTCATATTGTAAGCTTGTATCAAAATGTCACATGTACCCCATAAATATGAACAACTAATGTGTATCCATATAATTGTTTTTAAGAAATAACAACGCAAAATAAAATTAAGAAGCTTAATTGCGGCCGGGTGCGGTGGCTCATACCTGTAATCCTAGCACTTTGGGAGGCCCAGGCAGGCAGATCACGAGGTCAGGAGATCGAGACCATCCTGGCTAACACGGTGAAACCCCATCTCTACTAAAAATACAAAAAATTAGCCGGGCGTGGTGGCGGGCGCCTGTAGTCCCAGCTACTCAGGAGGCTGAGGAAGGAAAACGGCATGAACCCAGGAGGTGGAGCTTGCAGTGAGTCGAGATTGCACCACTGCACTCCAGCCTGGACCACAGAGCGAGACTCTGTCTCAAAAAAAAAAAAAAAAAAAAAAAAAAAAAAAAAAAAATTTTACCAAAAAGAGTAAAGATAAATTCAGAAGATATTTTGAACAAACAATAAAATTATTTCCCGCAAAGACTTCCTGAAAGTTTTTGCATCATCTGTAGATGATCAATTAAGAATGGCCCAGGGATTCCACTATAACCAAGTGCTAATTTAAACTAAATGCGTTTGATAATGCTCAGGAACCTCCTTTTACTCTGCTATTTCCACAAACTCTTAAAAAAATTTAAGTTGTGCATGTAAACTTAGTTTAATTCTGGTCTCCTTTGGTAGGATTGGGTTCTGAAACTGAAATGCTTAATCCACAAATATCTTTATTTAATGTTTACAGAATGTGATAATCACTTTGTACACTTACTTCATAAAATTACAAGTGTCTCCTTTACACTTTCCCTTTTATTTCCTCAACATTAATAAAATTTTTTGCTTTTCCTGTCTGAGGTTTACTGGAACATTCACATATTTCAAGTAAAGATGTTTTGAGAGAATTTCATGCAAGATAACCTAAGGAAATCATTTTCTGACAATTAAAATTCAACCAGGAGCTCATTACTGCTATTATAAAAAGAAGATAAAAACAACTAATCACCACTCTATTGAAAAGTTGAGATAAATAACTGCTAGCCATAACTAGAACATGTGATTTAACTTTTAAAGTTTTTGATAAATTCATTACCACAAAGAGGAACTTTTTGTCTTTCATGTAACCTAAGGTAAAGAGCAAGGAGTAATGAACAACACTGACTACTTTATAGTAAATACATGACTGGGAATTCCCAAGGCAAATGTACAACCCTGAAGGCTACTAAATTTAGGAGATTTAACTGGGATGAGAATGGCATTTTCACTGTCATCACAAATACTGACAAATTAGATGGTTATCATTTGTTACATTAAAAATCAAGACAAATTATTACAACGAAAATATTTATCTTTTCATGTACACTGATCCTGTACAGAGAAAATTATACTTTTTTTTTTCATTCTTAGAAGCAAAAAACCAAACAGTAACTAATTGAGATGAAGACTTCTGTCTCACCAGACCATTGGTTTATAGCCCACCACCTGGATCTGACCCCAGGATGTTTTCCCAGCTGACAAGCCTCATTCCCACATGCAAGAGAATTGCCCCTTAAGAGCCCCTGGCAACTTTTTCATACGGTGTTTCCCTTAAGGTTTTAATAAAAGAAATTATCTTTACTAACAATTGAAATAATTGTCTTTACTTGTTCTTTTCTTCTTCCCCTATCAAAAATAGTGTCTTAACTCTTGAGTAGTGCAGACCCAAATTTTCATTTAAAGAGGGTAAACGGAAATTTCCTAGAGCTATGTCATAAATAGCCTAGAGACTCATGTGCTATCTGTAAGAAGCAGTTATTAAAAATACGGAACAGTCAGGCAGATTATATGGCTCTTCCTGCCTTAAAATGTCATCTGTTTTTAAGTCGGTGAAATATTCCAGTTGTTGAAAGCCATAGAACATGTGGCTTACAATAGTTTTAAATGAACAGAACTTCTTTAGAGAGGAGTTTGTTTTTCCAAAAGTATCTAGAAGAGCTTTGGGACCCATTCTCTGACAATCCCTCCTATATGGGCCAGCATTCTCCTCCCATGGAGGACTTTTGTAAGCCTGAAGTGTATTGGTAAAATCACAAGCTATGGAACATATCAGAATTATGGTCATGTCTCTACTCCATCATGTAATAGCTGGGAGACTAGAGCAAGCAAAAGTAACACCTCCAAGCCTCAGGCTCTTAGTAAGTAACTTTAATGGTGAACAAGATGGCCTTCATAGTCCCCTAAGCCCTTCTAAATGTTAAATAAGACTGCAAGCCTCTGACATCCCTTTTCTTAGAGCATTTAGTTTAGAAACCCTTCAACTGTAGATTTCCATTGCTCCTTTGAGATGTAAATTTTCTCCCAGCCTCTTTCCAGTTTTACAACCTAGGAAGATCTTCTCAATCTGGGAACCATTCCTTTGAAATGTAATCATCAAAAAAGATAGTGTCCCTATGTATAATGTCCCTGTATCCCAGTGTCTATCAGAGGGTAAGAGCTTAACTTTGATAAGTGGTAATTAGCAAACACAGATGACCTAATCACATTGACCAACCTCCTTCCCACAATAGCTTAGAGCAGTGGCAAAAACAGCCTGCCTTTTTTCTCCAAGAAGTTGAGTTCAATCTTTCTCCTTATTGAACTAATCTTAACTTCTCTTGAAACAATTTGAATAAAATCTTTCTTGTCTGTTTAACTGTCCTATGCAATTTTTATTTGACAAGAGTTGTTATGAGAATTAAAGTAGCATATGTAAAATACTCAGCATTGCATAAAATGGTTGCTTAGTAAATGTTACTTTTTCTCAGACCCCTCTCTTTTGAACCACAGAATTCTTCTCTGAATGGAGATCCTTGAAAACCCAAAATGTCTCTTTTCAAAGATCAGGTATAGTGGTGTGATATGGCAGTGGAACAACTTAAAAAAATTCCTTTTGTGTTTGCTGTTTTGTTAAATGAAGAAACAGGCTGAAGGAGCATATCAGCAAGTGCTGTTTCTAACCACTGAGCCAATAAACAACCTGGCCAGAAAAAGCAAAAGGTCTTCAATATTAACATAAATTTCAAGTACAGAGTGAAAATATGTCCCCAAAGTCAAACTGCTAGTTTCTTCTTTAGGAACTAACAAAAATCAAGAGGTAAGAATATCTACATGTCATTACATCAGGAGGCCTAGTGATGACTTGCTTACAACTATCAAAGGCAAAATCATGAAGTCCATTTTAATCTAAAGGTAATAAAGAGTTAAACCAAAGAAACCCTTCTTTCAAGTAGCTCTCTGAGCACAAAAGAATAAAATTGTCATCTTCATTAATATGAAAATGGTCTCTTTCTCTTGTTATTATTTACTGGGATCATTTGTAAGGCCATTGGAAGCCATTTTTATACCCATTTAATTAGATTACATGTCTCCAAACTTTGTTATATGACTGTTAAAGCACAATGATGAAAGATACAATGTGAATTTTTGAGTAAATATGTTTTTTCAAAGGTCTCTTTTCTGTTATGCCATAAGCAACCAGTGATATACCAAGCTGTTTGCTGTTAGAATACTTCATATTTTTTAGGCTCTCATGTGTTACAATTTTTTTTCTATCCACATCATCTTGTACCAGGCTCCAGTTCAAGTTTATTAACTGACAATATTGATTTCTACCAATAATTACTACAGAGTCAGAGAAGAGCACTGTGAATTGTTTACACTTACTGCTATCTTTCATATTAAATGTACATTCAAATATACATAGTGATCATAATGATTATAATGTTGTTATTAACTTATATCCTGAATGTCAGAAAATGACTTTTATTGTCTTAGCTAAAGACCACAAAAACACAAGAATAAAAATTTAAATTTTGTTAAAGCTAGTGTGGAAAATATAAGCTGATTATAAAGAAAAAACATAATGAACAGAAAATATCATTTGGATATTTGATATTGAAGAATATCATTTTCCTGAACACCGAAAATTGACTTCTATTTCCTTGGAATAAAAATTTAAAAGATGAACAGATAAACTTTTTTAAAAGCACATGTGGAAAATACTGATATATATGTTTACTAAAATTTGTCAACATGATATATAGAAAAAAATTTGAGGGAGATCATGAAGAATATAACATTTCTGGCAATGTTGGGATATTTTATTGGACAGTTTAGCTTAACTGCACCATCAGAAAATCTGAATAAAAGCTATAAATGAATAATTTTCATATAATTAATATAACATTATATATACATAATCACTTTAGAATTACTCATACCTAAGTATATTACTGATACCTAAGCAATATTCTTTGAATGCAAACAATTAAAACTTTGCTCTTTTTAACAATTTATTGTTGAAATTGTACTCTCCTTTTTTTTACAATGGACATTGAGCCAGTGAATCACAGAAACTTTAAGTGTTAAAGTAATGCATGGAAGTCATATATTTCCCACTCTAAACTAATCTTAAATGGATCTCTAGCTCAGGAATTACTTCTTAATACTGCATTAAATTAAAAAATGTTTTAATGCTCCACGTAAAATTTTTGAAATATAAATTTCTAAGTACATTCTTGCCTCTTACACATATGGTGAAAAAATGCGTAAATAGGCTTCATAAGTACTGACTATATGCTGTCTCAATTAGGATAAAATAATAACAGATGTGCCATTCTCTGTATTGTATTATTTAATTATTGTTAATTCTGCTGATATACTAGACTCACCTGGTTCATTTGAAGCCTACTGATGTCTGAGCGCACCGTAAAGAGATTCTGATTTAATTGGTCCAGGTTGGGGATCAGGGTGTGAAGCTTCCCAAGTGATTCTGATGTTTAGGGAGGATTATGATTCATATTGATATATAACAGAAAGCAAAGAAATAAGGCTCATGAGTTTTAAAATACTCTTGAGTACATTGGTGCTCTAGTTTCTATACCATAAAATGCTAAGAATTTTTAGAACATATATTCTTAGATTTGCTCATCTCTCCATCTGGAAAATAAAATCATGTTCTCTTTGGTGCAAACAGTACAAAACTTATATAGAAACCCTGCATTCTTTCAGGCTTGCAACACATCCTCAGGCCAGGAAAGGAGGGAAAAAAAGAAAACAGTCTCAAGCCAATGATGTCAGTTTCCCACACTCATAGAAACCAGGCCTCCCCTCCATCCATCCCTGCCCATTTCCAAGATTCCAGATTGGCTGGGAACTCAGCTTTCCATAGCACTATCTGCTCAGAATCTAGAAGTGTCTTTTGTCCTTCTCCACCACCAACAAAATTTTTGTTTCCCATACCCCTTTTTTAAAAAGCTGTTTTCTACAGAGTTTTGAAAGGAGCCTGTGTTCTCTTAAGAGAAAGCTTCTTTCTTATGTTAACTTCTGTGATTGAATTTTGACAATGGAAAAACAAAGAAACAAAAGCCCCAAATTCTATTTGTCTACCTAAGTCCAGCTGTATCATCAGTATCTAAATCTTTATAGAAAAGCTCCCAAAATACCTAAAGACAGTACATACTGACAAATCCAATTTCATCTCTGTGTACAAAGAATTGGGGTATATTACATAATCGACAGCTATTTATGTGGGCCTTAAATTATAAGAAATCCAGAATAACTTTCCTCATTTCATGGATTTGGAAATCTATGAGGACTAACCTTTAAAACTGCATGCTAAGTAAATGTCACACTTTTTAACTATCAATAAGAAAACTCTCACACAGAGAACCACAGACATAAAAATAGTATTTTCAAATCTCACTCCAATCTCTTCAAACATTGCAAGGAACAACACATTAAATAAAAGCAATAGACAAAGCCATGAGAATAGGAAAAGATAATCAATAAAGCACTTTACATCTGATTGTTCATTCTATGAATTCAGTAAACAAATACATATTGGGATGGCAGCTGTATCTTTACCAAAGTGATTTCATCAAACACAAAAGAAACAATGCTGTGTATTCAATGCACAGGATAGCACTCCCCAGGAAATGAAACAACATGAGGCTTCAGTTCACTAGGCTTCGAAAATAAATTTGATGTATGTCAGGCCTCTGAGCCCAAGCCAAGCCATCGCATCCCCTGTGACTTGCACGTATACACCCAGATGGCCTGAAGTAACTGGAGAATCACAAAAGAAGTGAATATGCCCTGCCCCACCTTAACTGATGACATTCCACCACAAAAGAAGTGTAAATGGCTGGTCCTTGCCTTAAGTGATGACGTTACCTTGTGAAAGTCCTTTTCCTGGCTCATCCTGGCTCAAAAAGCACCCCCACTGAGCACCGTGTGACCCCCCACTCCTGCCCGCCAGAGAACAAACCCCCTTTGACTGTAATTTTCCTTTACCTACCCAAATCCTATAAAACGGCCCCACCCTTATCTCCCTTCGCTGACTCTCTTTTCGGACTCAGCCCGCCTGCACCCAGGTGAAATAAACAGCCATGTTGCTCACACAAAACCTGTTTGGCGGTCTCTTCACACGGACATGCATGAAATTTGGTGCCATGACTCGGATCGGGGGACCTCCCTTGGGAGATCAATCCCCTGTCCTGTTCTTTGCTCCGTGAGAAAGATCCACCTACAACCTCAGGTCCTCAGACCGACCAGCCCAAGGAACATCTCACCAATTTTAAATCAGGTAAGCGGCCTCTTCTTACTCTCTTCTCCAGCCTCTCTCACTGTCCCTCAACCACTTTCTCCTTTCCACTCTTCAATCTCTCCCTTCTCTTAATTTCAATTCCTTTCATTTTCTGGGAGAGACAAAGAAGACACGTTTTATCCGTGGACCCAAAACTCCGGCGCCGGTCACAGACTGGGAAGGCAGGCTTCCCTTGGTGTTTAATCATTTCACCGACACCTCTCTGATTATTCACCCATGTTTCAAAGGTGTCAGACCACACAGGGACGCCTGCCTTTGTCCTTCACCCTTAGCAGCAAGTCCCGCTTTTCTGGGGAAGGGACAAGTACCCCAACCCCTTCTCTCCTTGTCTCTACCCCTTCTCTGCTTTTCTAGGGGAGGGGCAAGTACCCCTCAACCCCTTCTCCTTCACCCTTAGCGGCAAGTCCCCCTCAACCCCTTCTCCTTCACTCTTAGCAGCAAGTCCCACTTTTCTACAGGAGGGGCAAGTACCCCAACCTCGTATCTCTGCACCCCAATCCCTTATTTCCATGCCCTGACCTCTTATATCTCTGCACCCCAATCCCTTATTTCCATGCCCCGACCTCTTATCTCGGCGCCCCAATCCCTTATTTCCATGCCCTGGCCCCTTATTTCCGTGCCCCGACCCCTTATTTCCATGTCCCGACCCCTTATTTCTGCGCCCCATCCTTTATTTCCACACCCCAACCTCTTATCTCTGCACCCCAACCCCTTTTCCCATTTTTCTGGAAGGTAAGAACCCCTGAACCCCTTCCCTCCATTTCCCTACTCTCTCTTTTCTCTAGGCTTGCTTCCCTCACTATGGGCAACCTTTCACCCTCCATTCCTCCTTCTACTCCCTTGGCCTGTGTTCTCAAAAACTTAAAACCTCTTCAACTCACACCTGACCTAAAACCTAAATGCCTTATTTTCTTCTGCAATGCCGCTTGACCCCAGTACAAATTCGACAGTAGTTCCAAGTAGCCAGAAAATCGCACTTTGAATTTTTCCATCCTGCAAGATCTAAATAATTCTTGTTGTAAAATAGGCAAACGGTCTCAGGTGCCTGACGTCCAGGCATTCTTTTACACATCAGTCCCTTCCTAGTCTCTGTGCCCAGTGCAACTCGTCCCAAATCTTCCTTCTTTCCCTCCCGTCTGTCCCCTCAGTACCAACCCCAAGCGTCGCTGAGTCTTTCTAATCTTCCTTTTCTACAGACCCATCTGACCTCTCCTTTCCTCCCCAGGCTGCTCCTTGCCAGGCCGAGCTAGGTCCCAATTCTTCCTCAGCCTCCGCTCCTCCACCCTATAATCTTTTTATCACCTCCCCTCCTCACACCTGGTCCGGCTTACAGTTTCGTTCCGTGACTAGCCCTCCCCCTCCTGCCCAGCAATTGACTCTTAAAAAGATGGCTGGAGCTAAAGGCATAGTCAAGGTTAATGCTCCTTTTTCTTTATCCCAAATCAGATAGCGTTTAGGCTCTTTTTCATCAAATATAAAAATCCAGCCCAGTTCATGACTTGTTTGGCAGCAACCCTGAGACATATTACAGCCCTAGACCCTAAAAGGTCAAAAGGCTGTCTTATTCTCAAAATACATTTTATTACCCAAACTGCTCCCGACATTAAATAAAACTCCAAAAATTAAATTCCGGCCCTCAAACCCCACAACAGGATTTAATTAACCTCGCCTTCAAGGTGTACAATAATAGAAAAAAGTTGCAATTCCTTGCCTCCACTGTGAGACAAACCCCAGCCACATCTGCAGCACACAAGAACTTCCAAATGCCTGAACCGCAGCGGCCAGGCGTTCCTCCAGAACCTGCTCCCACAGGAGCTTGCTACACATGCCAGAAATCTGGCCACTGGGCCAAGGAATGCCCACAGCCCGGGATTCCTCCTAAGCCGCGTCCCATCTGTGTGAGACCCCACTGAAAATCGGACTGTTCAACTCACCTGGCAGCCACTCCCAGAGCCCCTGGAACTCTGGCCCAAGGCTCTCTGACTGACTCCTTCCCAGATCTTCTCGGCTTAGCGGCTGAAGACTGACACTGCCCGATCGCCTCAGAAGTCCCCTAGACCATCACTGATGCTGAGCTTCGGGTAACTCTCACAGTGGAAGGCAAGCCCGTCCCCTTCTTAATCAGTACGGAGGCTACCCACTCCACATTACTTTCTTTTCAAGGGCCTGTTTCCCTTGCCTCCATAACTGTTGTGGGTATTGATGGCCAGGCTTCTAAACCTCTTAAAACTCCCCAACTCTGGTGCCAACTTAGACAATACTCTTTTAAGCACTCCTTTTTGGTTATCCCCACCTGCCCAGTTCCCTTATTAGGCTGAGACACTTTAACTAAATTATCTGCTTCCCTGACTATTCCTGGACTACAGCTATATCTCATTGCCGCCCTTCTTCCCAATCTAAAGCCTCCTTTGCGTCCTCCTCTTGTATCCCCCCACCTTAACCCACAAGTATGAGATACCTCTACTCCCTCCTTGGCGACCGATCATGCACCCCTCACCATCTCATTAAAACCTAATCACCCTTACCCCACTCAATGCCAATATCCCATCCCGCAGCACGCTTTAAAAAGATTAAAGCCTGTTATCACTCGCCTGCTACAGCATGGCCTTTTAAAGCCTATAAACTCTCCTTACAATTCCCCCATTTTTCCTGTCCTAAAACCAGACAAGCCTTACAAATTAGTTCAGGATCTGCGCCTTATCAACCAAATTGTTTTGCCTATCCACCCCGTGATGCCAAACCCATATACTCTCCTATCCTCAATACCTGCCTCTACAACCCATTATTCTGTTCTAGGTCTCAAACATGCTTTCTTTACTATTCCTTTGTACCCTTCATCCCAGCCTCTCTTCGCTTTCACTTGGACTGACCCTGACACCCATCAAGCTCAGCAAATTACCTAGGCTGTACTGCTGCAAAGCTTCACAGACAGCCCCCATTACTTCAATCAAGCCCAAGTTTCTTCCTCATCTGTTACCTATCTCCGCATAATTCTCATAAAAACACACATGCTCTCCCTGCCAATCCTGTCCGACTGATCTCTCAAACCCCAGCACCTTCTAAAAAACAACAATTCCTTTCCTTCCTAGGCATGGTTAGTGCGGTCAGAATTCTTACACAAGAGCCAGGACCACATCCTGTAGCCTTTCTGTCCAAACAACTTGACCTTACTGTTTTAGCCTAGCCCTCATGTCTGCGTGCAGCGGCTGCCACTGCTTTAATACTTTTAGAGGCCCTCAAAATCACAAACTATGCTCAACTCACTCTCTACAGTTCTCATAACTTCCAAAATCTATTTTCTTCCTCATACCTGATGCATATACTTTCTGCTTCCTGGCTCCTTCAGCTATACTCACTTTTTCTTGAATCCAGCCTCCCACATTATTCCTGATACCACACCTGACTCCCATGACTGTATCTCTCTGATCCACCTGACATTCACCCCATTTCCCCAAATTTCCTTCTTTCCTGTTCCTCACCCTGATCACGCTTGATTTATTGATGGTGGTTCCACCAGGCCTAATCGCCACACACCAGCAAAGGCAGGATATGCTACAGCATAAGCCACTAGCCCGCCTCTTAGAACCTCTCATTTCCTTTCCATCGTGGACATCTATCCTCAAGGAAATAATTTCTCAGTGTTCCATCTGCTATTCTACTACTCCTCAGGGATTATTCAGGCCCCCTCCCTTCCCTACACATCAAGCTGGAGGATTTGCCCCCACCCAGGACTGGCAAATTAGCTTTACTCAACATGTCCCGAGTCAGGGAACTAAAATACCTCTTAGTCTGAATAGACACTTTCACTGAATAAGTAAAAGCCTTTCCTACAGGGTCTGAGAAGGCCACCACAGTCATTTCTTCCCTTCTGTCAGACATAATTCCTCAGTTTAGCCTTCCCACCTCTATACAGTCTGATAACAGACCAGCCTTTATTAGTCAAATCAGCCAAGCAGTTTTTCAGGCTCTTAGTATTCAGTGAAACCTTTATATCCCTTATGGTCCTCAGTCTTCAGGAAAAGTAGAACGGACTAAAGGTCTTTTAAAAACACACCTCACCAAGCTCAGCCACCAACTTAAAAAGGACCGGACAATACTTTTACCACTTTCCTTTCTCAGAATTCAGGCCTGTCCTCAGAATGCTACAAGGTACACCCCATTTAAGCTCCTGTATAGACGCTCCTTTTTATTAGGCCCCAGTCTCATTCCAGACACCAGACCAACTTAGACTGTGCCCCAAAAAACTTGTCATCCCTACTATCTTCTGTCTAGTCATACTCCTATTCACCATTCTCAACTACTCATACATGACCTGCTCTTGTTTACACTGCCAGTTTAGACTGTTTCTCCAAGCCATCACAGCTGATATCTCCTGGTGCTATCCCCAAACCGCCACTATAACTCTTGAAGTAAATAAATAATCTTTGCTGGCAGGACTTTGCTGAATCTCCTTAGGCACTCTCTAATCAGACATCCTGAGTCATCCCAATTCTTAGACCTTTTATACCTGTTTTTCTTCTCTTATTCCATTTAGTTTTTCAATTCATACAAAACTGTATCCAGGCCATCACCAATAATTCTACAAGACAAAGTTTCTTCTAACAACTCCACAATATCACCCCTTACCACAAAATCTTCCTTCAGCTTAATCTCTCCCACTCTAGGTTCCCACGCCACCCCTCACCCTGCTCGAAGCAGCCCTGAGAAACATCGCCCATTCTCTCTATCCATACCACCCCCAAAAAGTTTTCGCCGCCCCAACAATTCAACACTATTTTGTTTTATTTTTCTTATTAATATAAGAAGGCAGGGATATCAGGCCTCTGAGTCCAAGCCAAGCCATCGCATCCCCTGTGACTTGCACGTATACGCCCAGATGGCCTGAAGTGACTGAAGAATCACAAAAGAAGTGAATATGCCCTGCCCCACCTTAACTGATGACATTCCACCACAAAAGAAGTGTAAATGGCTGGTCCTTGCCTTAAGTGATGACATTACCTTGTGAAAGTCCTTTTCCTGGCTCATCCTGGCTGAAAAACACCCCCACTGAGCACCTTGCGACCCCCCACTCCTGCCTGCCAGAGAACAAATCCCCTTTGACTGTAATTTTCCTTTACCTACCCAAATCCTATAAAACGGCCCACCCTTATCTCCCTTCACTGACTCTCTTTTCCGACTCAGCCCGCCTGCACCCAGGTGAAATAAACAGCCATGTTGCTCACACAAAGCCTGTTTGGTGGTCTCTTCACATGGACGCGCACGAAAATGTAAATGCTAAACATAACCATACTAAAACTATTAGAATTTTCTCACTGGGAAGAAAACTCATATAACTTTGTGTGTTTATTCCAGTAAGTGGACAGGTTTAGGATGGTTTAAGGAGAATGCCATCTGTACAATTCCAGTTGCAAATTGTATTTATCTCTTATATTTTTATCTTCGTGTCTGACATGGAGATCATTTGCCAGCAGGGAGTACTCATTCTTGTCCCATCTACATCACCATAGTGATTGGGATGGAGTTTAGCATGAGATGGATCTTTAAATGTATGAAATTGAATGACTAAATATAAACCTAACTAAAAGCCTCATCCTCAGAGGAACATTTATACAAGGCACCTGTCTCTCAGAAATCCCTCTTATTAGCTATATGCTTCCTGGGAGGAAAAAGCAACTTTTTCTCCAAATAAAGTCACTCAAAGTAGAGAATATCTTCAAGTTTGTTTTCCTTTCAAACTTGTTTAAAAAAAGTCAACATAAATATTATAATCTAAGTGATAAAAGTGTAACTAAATCTTCATACATTAATTTAAGGGCCTAACTTTTATTTTCTTGGTTCAGGTCAAATTTTAAGTACAATATATTAATTGCTTATTTCTTTCATAAACTATTTACTTAAATAGACAAAACATTTATATGTATTTGTCAAGTATAACATGTTTTGAAATATGTATACATTGTGGAATGGCTACATTGAGCTATTTAATATATGCATTACTTCACACACATAACATATTTTTCTGGTGAGTGTATATTTCTTTATTTTGTTTATTTTTCACTTCCTCTCCTTCTTTTTGTTGGTTACAGCATTTTACATCATTAGCTCAAATTTTTTTGCTTACCTCTTCTGAACCAAGATTCAGATACTAACACACCACTTTGTAGCAGTCCATCTTCTCTAGAGAACCACTTTGTTGGAAGAAATAGGAATATATTTTATCTCAAATGAGGAAACTTACATTTCTGTGCATGTGTTTTCACAAGTTTATTCAGCCTATTAAGAGGTCAATAAAGTGAAGGAATTCAACTTAATCATTTTAAATTTCTTCAACTTGAATACACTATACAATTTCTTCAACTTGAATACAAGAAACTATATGTTTCTTGTTAGTAAACGTAGGTATGGTAAGTGCTGCCTTTAATAATACTGCTAATTTAAGAAAAAGATGCACACTACAAAAGCATATTTAATTACTAATTATTTTTTTCTATATATTTTGTTTTGTGAATTTTTACCTGTGTTGTACTCATTATACCACTGTGGGTTTTTTGTTTTTGTTTTTTGAGATGGAGCCTCACTCTGTCACTCAGGCTGGAGTGCAGTGGCGCGATCTCGGCTCCTCCTGGGAGGTGCAACCTCCACCTCCTGGGTTCACACTATCCTCCTGCCTCAGCCTCCTGAGTAGTTGGGACTACAGGCGCCCGCCACCACGTCCGGCTAATTTTTTTTATTTTTAGTAAAGACGCGGTTTTACCATCTTTGTCAGGCTGGTCTCGAGCTCCTGACCTCGTGATCCACCCACCTTGGCCTCCCAACGTGCTGGGATTACAGGCATGAGCCACCGTGCATGGCCGGTTTTATATATATATATATATATACACACACATATATATAAGTTAGAATGAGATTTTTTTTACAAGTTAGGATAAGATTCAGATAAATGGTGAAAATCTACAGAGCAAGGCTTACAAAACGAAGTTATTTCAGGCTGAGCCACAAATCCAGGAAAATGTGCAGCAAGGCATGTCAGGGGAACAGTAATTAGACTACTCCACTGGAGCACCCTTCTCAGTATTGGGGTCGCTAGATTGGGAGATTATAAAGATAGACTTTGAAGTGTTTTTGTTAGGACTGCCAAGACCAGAGGTAAGAATTTTAAATAGCAGATAGTCCTAAACCATCAAAATTTTTGGATTGAGATGAAATGGCGAGAGGAAAGTTTCTCCATTGGGTATTGGCAGGATGGAGTAGAAACTAAGGCAAGAGGTCAAGTGAGCAGGCAGGTGGGAAATGCAACTTTCAGAAGGGAGATGATAAAAGCCCATCTGAGGACAGTCATTGGGAATGACTTTACAAAGGAAGACATGGCAAAAAGTTTTAAAATTACTTAGATTTAAAAAAATGAGAGAGATTGAAAAGCTAACTATACCTGAAATTTGGAGTTTAGGTAATCAGAAAAATTATTGAGAAGTCATATGGAGGAGCTAATCTTAATTCTCTAGTAACTGATAAGTCCACTTAGAAAAAAAATCTGTTTTATAAAGCCCAGAACTTCAGTACTGTATTTTCAATATCGCATAAGATACAGTCATTATTTGATACAACTATAAAGTTTTTAAAAGAAGATAAATGAATCCAAATACTCCATTTTTGTCATAGAGGGTGGTTTGAACGGGTAGAAAATAATAGTGCCAGATGATATTTTTGGACTTTTATTGGCAATATTCATATTGGTGAATGTATGAAACCATAAATCACTGTAACCATAGGACTCCAGTTCTCAGTCCTTTTGAAACGCACTTCACTGAAATATGTATTCAAATATATCACAAACTTTTATGCTTGGTCAGAATTTTTTAAATATCACTGAAAAATTAAGTTTTAAACCACAAACCTAGGTATTTTTTTAAAACAAAAGATGGTTTATTCTTGTATGAATATTTTTAGGAGATGTAAAGATGACTAGTGTATTAGACTTTAATTAGTTTCACGAATTACACTCTAAATACATTTATTCATGTGCTATTACAAGTTATTGTAATTAAAACTAGGCTACACTTGTCAAAACAGTTGAATAAACCATGCTTTTTGTTTCAGTTTTCTTAGAATTCTATCATGCTCATTTGCCGACTTTCTAATTCACAAAATGTAATCCATCAAAAATGAGACTTCTACAGATGAATTGGTAAGGTTCTAAGAGAATTATTAGGCTTACCTGATAATATAAACTACAAAAATATCTAAGTAAAATGATTACTTTATAAATAAGATGAAAACAATATCATTAGCATCAACTAAGGCAAATAAAAAACAATCCACCATATTAACAAAGAACACGAGTAATTTGGTAAGAAGTGTCACAAATTAATAAGAATGATTTGTATTTGTTCAAGGTTTTACTCTTAGTATTTTCACATTCATTAAGTAATTAGGACCTCATAACAACATGTTGGCAGGTGGTGTCCTTCAAAGGAGGAATACAGGCGAAATTGTTAGGAAACTGGGTGGTAATAGAAGATAGACAATTAATGTTACCAGAGAAATAAATATTTAGAAATAAAATGTGTGAAACCATGTAATTTGAGGAACGAGTACAGGACCACGACCTTGTGAAGGATTAGATAAAATTAAGCAGGGGTAATACATATTATTTCTATAAATGTTACTACAAGAAAGACATGAGAAAGAATTGACGTTTGAGTAAATAAAGGAAACAGAAGATACAACTGACCTTAACTATGTGTGTAACCCACTCTGTGTTAGCAGAAGAGCTTTTATCCCATGCAAATAACACAGTAAAATTTAAAACAAAACATTGAGTAAATAGTAATTTCCTATGAGACCATACATAGTCTAGTTAGCACCAATCTAGAAGATATTATAAAAGTTTGGGAGACGTTTCTGACCTATGCAAAGAATGAAGTAGAATAATTTAGTGGCTCTGTCTATTCAATAACTCTGAAGACTGCAGACTTGTTGAATTCTGAAATTGCATATCCGTGTTGCCTCATCCATTTTGCATTTCAGCATTGCTGTCTAGGAAAGAACTGAAGCTTGTAGTCCCATTGCCTTAGAAGTTCATCTGGGGTTTGTGTAATTGTAGCATCCTTCTGTTGATATTGTTTATTACATTGTAATGGAGGAGTCCAGGTGATCTCAGGATACATACTTAATGACTCAGCATCCCCATTAGGTGGAAAGAGTGGCACCATTATCTACATTTTAAACGAAATCTCAAACCTGGTTGAGTAATTCTATCAGGAGCACTTAAGATCTGGAAGGACTGAGACTCAAACACGGGCTTTCTTGTTTCGAGTTGATATTTTTATCCAAATATATTGTCCTCTAGATTAATATTATATATACATATATCATAATTTACATCATCACAGTCCTAAATTTCTGTAGTAAGTCATGATATTTATTTGGCTATTCTGGAGAGATAAGTATGTATCTTCAAATTAGGTTTATGTAATATTTGGGGGACAATTCATTTAGCAACCTAATTATAATTGAAAGATTATTTATTCAGAAACTTGACAACTGAAAATTTAGTATGCAATTCTAACGTGTTTAAATTAAAAATGCCTGTTGGTGACTATTCTCAGACACAATTCAAATATGGTTGTTAAAAGTTGTAATAAAACTCAATCCTCATCATATTAAATGTTGTTAATTCCCCCCCACTAAGCTTTTAGCAGGGTTATAGTAGATTCATTTCTATCTGTGTTTAAAATAAAATGACATCCTAGTTTATGGTGAGGTTAAGTGAACATTAGGTAATATAAAAAGAAAACAAAGTCTTCAAGAGTCTATAAAATATTCAAATTATTCAAACACTAAAAAATTACTCCTTTGAAACTGTGATGGGTATGACTTGGGCCCACACCCATATGCACATCTCCTTCCATTTCTGGGCATAAGGGGACTACAAACAAGACCATGTGACTAGTTTTGGCCAATGACACATGCAAGGGCGTCAAAGCACCAATCTTTGGTGCATAAATCTTAACTGATGTAAAAGCACCAGTAAGATTCTCCAGTTGCCCCTTTCTATGTTGTGATGATCCTCAATGAGAATGTTGGATTCCCAGAGTCAACACAGTCTTTACTTCTGAATGACTACTTGTGAGACTCCTGCTCTAAAGATTCTCCCAGGCTCAGGGTGAACTCTGACAGAGTTCATAACAAAGAACTCAGATGTTTTTGAGATACTGGGGTTATTTGTTACCATAGCATACAGCCTAGTCTATCTTGGCTAACACAGAAATACGTTTATTTTTCTACCTTATATCTCCCAACAGCCTTCTAAGGCAAATTCCAGAAAACGATGATGTTCAGCTCTACAGATTACCTGTACACAATGCAGGATCGATGTTTTTAGGTGGTGCTGAAAGATGGTGAAGAATATGGATTGTGGAGGCAGACTGCCTCACTTATAATTCCGCTTGACCACTTACTGGCCCTAAGATCGTGGGCAGCCAGTTTCCAATACCACAGTTTTCTCATATGTAAAATGTGGATAATAATTGTGTGCAAGACATTGGGTCGTTATGAAGGAAAAAAAGATGTTTTGAGGAAATGATGTTTTATATTCACGTAAAACCCTTCGAAGAGTGTTTAGAATAAAGTAAGCCATTGATAAGGATTAGACAGCATGTGTCTTGCTGCAATGAACCCTGACTCACTTGAGGCACACATTGTTTTATTTAGCTGGTCTAAAATCCCTTTGATTGGTTAGGATAATTGACAATCATATTATGAAATAGAGGGAAATCATATCCATAGCCTAATAACAAAAGTATAGAAATGCTTTTACTAGAGAGAGTTGTAAGCACTCTTAAGAGGTTCCATGGAGCAGAACTATTGCTACTTTTGGCTTTAGGGGTCAATGTTAAATAGATGAAATTCACAAACGAAACACCAGTGTATGATAGTGACAGAGTCAGGGTCAATGGCATAATTCTGTGGAATCAGAACTTCTTAGGGAAAAGATCCAAAATAATAGTCTTTGAACTTACTTAGAAAAAAAAAACTAAAAGGTGAAGCCACTGGTATAATACATGAGAAAATGAAGCTTTCATTATTCAGCAGCTGATTCATTTTAGATGGTAGCTAAATTGCCTGAAATCCCTTTCATATTCTGCAAAGATCAAACACATTAAGAATGTCAAAACAACATTAGGTAACCCCTTTCAAGCGTCAAAATAACTGATCAGAATAAAGGAAAGATTTACGAAGTTCGGGGCTATGAAGAACACAATTAAGTGGCGATATTGTGGAGAGAAAAAGCATGCTGAGTCATGCTGGCAGCACAAAATGCCAGCCCAACACTTACCAAGGGGCAAATTCTGGCAGAATATTGAAACTGAGGTCTGGAATTTCTACATTTGTAAATAAGTGTGCTAATTCCTATGTTATATATTAGTATTAGAGATATGTTAACTTTGAGAAAGAATATATATACCTACATTTGATGAGTCTAGAAGTTATAAATTATAAGCAATATTTCCTCCTTATTTTCCCTTTGTCTTTACACAATTCCACACCCCATGTCGATTTAACCGTATTTTAAAGACAGAGTTATTTGTAAAGCTTCTTTATATTACATTTCAGGTTTTTTCCCCCAATA
This sequence comes from Gorilla gorilla gorilla, assembly GCF_029281585.2. Lineage (NCBI taxonomy): Eukaryota > Metazoa > Chordata > Mammalia > Primates > Hominidae > Gorilla > Gorilla gorilla. The sequence goes on along the minus strand of NC_073228.2, from coordinate 124,568,394 downwards.
GATCAGAATGATAAATCCAAGTGCTTCAAATGAAGTGACAGCCTACATAATTGCTACTCCTGATTCAAGATAAGGCTAACTGCAGTTTTATGTTCAACACTACTGTGTGCCCTAATCACAGCATCACATCTGCCATTATTTCAGAATCATGTAACTTGAAGAATTCGAAGACTCCAAAATGTTTACTGTAAACATTTAAACTTGTCACAGTTACACATTGACCCAGAAAAGGTGATGTGATTTTGTGAAAATGTCTAGTAATTGATGCTGTGCACTTTATCTACTTTCGTGATATGGCTTTTTATAGAAATTTATTGCTCATAAATCATTTCCCCAGTTAGAAATCATCAGTATTTTATCAAAGTACATTACAATGTAAACTTTTGCTACAACTTGGAACATAGGCTATAGCAAAATGTGCTGGGGACAGAGAATTAGAAGCAAGAAACGAAATCTTCAGGATAATTACAAGACTCAGCATCGCATTATCACATATAATCCATGGAAAAAAAATTCAGTCACAGCAGTGATTCATGACTTGATCACACCATTCCTTGTGCAATTATATGCAGAACTACGCAGACTTTTCTTCACAGAGCACCCAAAAAGAGCTATAGTTAGACTCTGTAGATTCAAGGTCTTGTATAGTTTCAGAGACTGTGAGTAGCTGCTGCTCTAGTCATGCTGATCTGTCCACAGAAAGCCATATCGACTGTATATCATATTCCTTTATTCATTTAATAATTAGGATGCAGTTATAATTCAAATACAGGATAATTTAGGTTAATTAAACCACTTCTGCTGATAGTAGATTCATTTCTTCCAATATTGTTCAATGAATGAGGGAAGAAATGGATATAATAACGTCAAATCAGAAGAGTGAAAAATTTCTGTTTTTGTATGCCCTTGTATTTTTGTGAACATATTTTTAGATTTGGCTTAAGCATGACCTTAAAAATGTGTTTCATTTCCCTTTATAACTGCTATAACTATTGGTAGGTGGAAGATAACTTTGGACAATTTTTATTTTCTTTTCAACTTTCATCAGTAGAAATACAACAAACCAAAAATGGGAAAATCTTTGTCTTAAGTAAAAAAAAAAAAAACCAAAAAACCCTGTGTATTCCAATTTAATTAATGATTACCATGCCTTTTGAAATATGTCCTATTTTTACAGTATGGATATTATCATATTATTTTATTTAAAATGAAATGTATTACCATTTTACATTTTGTGGAAACATCACCTTCAAAGGAGTACGAAGGCTGGCTCTGTGATAAACGCTATGTGTAAATAAAAGTGTTCAAATGCACATGGTTAACAAAACGTAGTTTCAAGTATTTGAGGAAAACATTTCTGTTTATGGTCTTTAGGAAGAGGAAATATGTACTATATTTTATGATGATTTAATGGATGATGTGTAGAGCTTGCACTTCAACATTTACATTTTGAAGCAATGTTGGCTGATTGCAAAAACTGTGCTGCCACTTATGACACTTTAATTACAAGTTTGCAGACAAATATTATGATGCTCTATGTTAACTGCTTTCTGTTTTACAAGTTTGTGTATATGCAAAAATATAACTAATTTCCAGTGAATGTGGCAATATTATCACTTGGGCAAGAAAACATACTGGCACAATGTATTCCATGCATTAATAAAAAATGAAATAGCATGGAGTAAATAAATTCAAAATAAGTCCTAAGAGTGCTGTAATCTAACATTAAATGTTGATTATAAATAAACTGTCATAAAAGAGTAAGGTCCTTATTAGCAAGGTCAAAACTATAACATTTGGGGGATGGTATTTAACTCACATTTCTAAGCCAGTAGTTAGTTAGTTAGTTATGTGTTGAATAAAAACAAGTGTAGTTTTGGTATATGTCACCAATCACACAGAAAAATATAGTCTTTCATGGAGAAGCTTTGCCTATACTTAGAGAAAGAGAACCGAATTTGGAACTCTGAGATTGTTTCTAGGTGTCT